>NC_082695.1:56939572-57539572 GCF_949987515.2 Delphinus delphis
GATGCAGTGCCTTAATGATAAGGAGGAGCCATCTGGTGTAACATGCATAGGCTGGGGGTCAGTGGATTTAGATTCTGGGTCTAGCCTGTCACCATTTTGAGACGATGGGCAAGCCACTTCACTGAGATTATATACAAATTTGAGCACTGGACTAGATCATCTCCATAGTGCCTTTTTCCTTAATTTAGTTAAATTAAGAGTAAGTTAGGGAATGGGAATGAAGATTCCTTTTATGTCATACTAACGAGTAATTGTGTTTTATTGTCCAAGTGAACATTTTTGAGAACTTGATTAGTTTACTAATGAAAATATTTTTAATTGGGCAGAGCAGGAATTTAAAATTTTGAAGTTATCTTTGTTCAAGAGATGAATTCATAGAGGAAGAGAAAAGAAAATGTCTTGGGATCAGCCAGGAAAGTGTTGCCAGTAGGGAGATCTGGCAATAGGGACTGCTTTTTATGGAAAACAGGTATAAACCTTTCTTTAAAGAGCATTTATTGTTATGCAGCCATTAATGATATGCTCAAAGGTAGTTTACTTACCCAACAGTCTTATGAAGACTTCGCTACCTTTCTAAAGAAGTGAGGCTCCAGAATGATTCTGCAAACAGCCAGCTGAATCAGAATATATATACAGAAGCTGGAGCTTCTGTGTATTTATCTATTTTTATTATTGTTACTGTGGAATTTTTGTCTTTTTTTAAATGTTTTTTTTAAATTGTGGTAAAAATCACATAATATAAAACATACTATTTTAACCATATTTAACTGTACAGTTCAGTGGCACTAATAAGTACATTCACATTGTTGTGCAACTCTCACCATCATCCATCTCCCGAATTTTTCACCTTCCTAAACTGAAACTCTGTCCCCATTAAACACTAATTCCTCAATAGTTACTTCTCTGTGTAAAAGAGACATACATATTTGACTTCATTTGAGTCCTTGTATGTGAGTATCTAGGAAAACCATTGACTCTGGGAGGTGTTCAAGTGTGGGGTTCTGCCCTTCTTGACTTTGGGCTCTCATTCACTGGCTGCAATCTCTTATGTCTCACATGTCGATGTTGTAAAATGAAAGTTTTCTCTAAGGTATCTCAGAGTTCGTGAGACATGCATCAACTATTTCCCTGTCTTGAGGTCTGCAGTGTTTTAAAATAACGAAAGCAAAATGAAGAAAAGCTGAAGAAAATTTAAAAATTCACAGTGGTTTGACCTGAAAAAAACATAGTTACAAGGAACATGATTTTTTTTTCCTCGTTCTGCAGTGTTTTTCTAGGATTGTGTGTATACTAAACACTAAACAAAGTGTTTATGTAAGGAGTCAATCGTTGACTTTGTGACTCTGCCATCAAGTCCAAGCTGAGCTCTGCCTAGTCACCCTTGACCCTTCCTAACCCAGAATAAGCTGTTACTTCTAATTCTTAAACCTTTTCTGATTTTAGGCTTTGACGAAGTTCTTGAAATGTGTTAATTGGGATCTACCCCAGGAGGCCAAACAGGCATTGGAACTTCTGGGAAAATGGAAGCCAATGGATGTAGAGGATTCCTTGGAGCTGTTGTCCTCTCATTACACCAATCCAACAGTGAGGCGTTATGCTGTTGCCCGGTTACGGCAGGCAGATGATGAGGTCCATTGTTATTCATTACTCTTCAACTGGGTGAATTTTAAACTAGAGCCTGATTATGGACTCTGTGTGTGTGTGAGAGAGAGAGAGAGAGAGAGAGAGAGAGAGAGTGTGTGTGTGTGTGTGTGTGTGTGTGTGTGTGTATGAGAGAGAGAGAGGGAAATTTTTAAAAGGGAACTGGATATACTATGTGTGTTTGCAGAAGCAAAATTAAACTATTCCTCCAAGGACTCCTCTGAAATGAAAATTTACTTCCTGATCTGTTACGTGATAGGCCAGTCTCTCCCAGGACATTTACCTGGCAGTAGAGCTTGTATTGCTCTGTCTGGAAAAAGGAATTCTAGTGAAAAATGGTTTAATGCAGTACCAGCTAGGGAATAATTCGGATTCCCTCTATCAGTCAGTCTACAACAAGCCACATTTAATTGTAGCCTTGAAAAGCCCTTGGGGCCTTTAAAGCATAGAGGTGCATGGTCATCATATTCTCTTTCAAACCCCTCCTTTAAACTTTGAGCTACTGACAATTATGTGTATATGTAGATTTTCTGAAGGTGGTTTTGAATCCTCTGGAAAGGAAAGACTACAAACGTTATGGTGGCTATTTATATACATATAAGGCCACCAGGGAAGGTAGAAAACTCTGTTGACCCAAAGCATTGCTGGATTTTGAATTTTAGTAATTTCCTAATACGGTAGATGAATTCACTAATTTTTTTACTTACTAATTTTTATAGAGGGAATGTGTTCTCAAACATAACCTAATAGTTTATGCTAGCCTGCAAGGCTTATGGAATATGGGATGACTCTTCTCAAGCCTCAATATATATAGGAGTGCCAATCATTATTTTGAATTCAAAGTGGTATCTGAATTTCAAGAAGCAAAATGCAGCATTTATTAAGGTTGATAGTTGTATATGTATTTAATTACAATAAAATTTAAACACTGAAGTAAGTAGTATAGTGAATGCTCATACATAATTTACCCATCTTCAGCAGCTGCCAACTCATAGACAATTTGTTTCATCTCTAACACCAATTATTCTCTCCTCCCCATTCCCTACCCTCCTCTAGATTATTTTGAGGTAAGTCTCAGATATTGTATAATTTTATTGGAATAGGATGTTTTTCACTCTCCTATCAAAGAGCAATTCCTAGCATTGTGATTCAGCATATTATCTTCTCTGTTATTGTTTTTACTATATCACAAGTAAAAAATTATTACAATATTTATTTAAAATAGTGAAATGTTTGTTTTGAAATTCATTAGAAATTTCACTTTAGTCATTAAGTCTTTATCTACGTTTGACATGAGTCAAACAGAAAGGCCTCTGGGCTATAGTTAAGATAGTCCCCCTCAACATGGGTTCAGACTTTAAATAGAAATACTGTAAATCATTGTTTTTGATTGCCTGACTTTGTTGCCTTACAAGCTTAGAGGCTAAGCATTTGATTGTCTCTGGAGTTAACAGTATTCATGCAAGTACTGAACTATTTCTAGACCATTTTATAATTTTTGTTATGACGTAAAGAATAATGATAGAAATACTGCATGCATCCTAAACTGCAAAATATGGTTGTTAGTTTTGGGTTTTTTTTTTTTTTTTTTTTTTTTTTTTGCGGTACGCGGGCCTCTCACTGTTGTGGCCTCTCCCGGAGCACAGGCTCTGGACGCGCAGGCTCAGCGGCCATGGCTCATGGGCCTAGCCGCTCCGTGGCATGTGGTATCTTCCCAGACCGGGGCACGAACCCATGTCCCCTGCATCGGCAGGCAGACTCTCAACCACTGCACCACCAGGGAAGCCCTTGGGGTGTTTTTGAGGTTTGTGTATACTTAGCTTAAAAATAAAAGGTCTTTTAGTTCAGTTTCTACTGACTCTTCAGATGGATATTAAGATTTGAATTTTGTCTTTTCTCTGACTATGTACCTGTATGTCTTTGGGAACATATATTATTCTCACCTTGGTTTCCCATCCAAAAAATAGTGATAACAGCTGCTTATGTCACTTGACAGTTATGAAGAAAAAATTATCTGGGGCAGAATTTTGAAAATTGTACTCATACAGTTATGCTGAAGGATTGTAAATTTATATTATGTCAATTTTGTACTAAAATCATTCATGTTGTACCTTTCATTTCTAATCGTTTTAAAATTTCTCCTTGCTTTTGCTTTGTCTGTGGAATAGCATAACATTTATGGTTTTATAAACTTCAAATGTTTTTTGGTATTTCAGAGGATAATATAACCATATATTGGGTTGGTCAAGAAGTTCCTTTGGTTTTTAAGTAAAAGACACATTTTTCATTTTCACCAAGAACTTTATTGAACAGTGTATTCACCATTTTGTTCCACCACCATCTGCCATTTTTCAGGCAACTTCATAATTCCATCTTCCCAAAACTTTTTATCTTTTTGAGCAAAAAACTGTTCCAGGTGCCTTTTACAGTCTTCCAGGGAATTGAAATTTTTTCCATTAAGAGAATTTTATAATGACCGAAATAAATGGAAATCCGAAGATGCAATGTCTGGTGAATACAGCAGATAAATCAGAACTTCCCAGCTGTAACAGTTTTTGACTGGTCATCAAAGAAACATGCGGTCTTGCATTATCCTGATGGAAGATTATGCATTTTCTGTTGACTAATTCCGGACGCTTTTCGTTGAGTGCTGCTTTCAGTTGGTCTAATTAGGAGCAGTACTTGTTGGAATTGATCGTTTGGTTTTCCGGAAGGAGCTCATCATAGAGGACTCCCTTCCAATCCCACCATATACACAACATCACCTTCTTTGGATGAAGATCATTTAGCCTTTGGTGTGGTTGGTGGTGGTTCATTTCACTTTCCCCACGATCTCTTCCATTCCACATTATTGTACTACTTTTCATCTACTTTTCATCTCCCGTCACAATTTGTTGTAAAAACAGAACGTTTTCGTTACATTTAAGTAGAGAATTGCATGTGGAAATACGGTCAAGAAGGTTTTTTTTGCTTAACTTATGTGGAACCCAAGCAACAAAGTGATTAAGATAACCAAGCTGGTGCAAATGATTTTCAACGCTTGATTTGGATATTTTGAGTATGTCAGCTATCTCCTTCATGGTATTATGTTGATTGTTCTCAGTTAATGTTTCGATTTGATTGCCGTCAACTTCAACTGGTCTGTCCGACCATGGAGCATCGTCCAGTGAGAAATCTCCAGCATGAAACTTCGCAAACCACCGTTGACACGTTTGATCCATCGCAACACCTTCTCCATTCACTGCACAAATCCTTTTTTGCATTTCAGTTGCACTTTTACCTTTCTTGAAATAATAAAGTATAATATGACGAAAATGTTGCTTTTTTTTCTTCCATCCTCAATATTAAAATGGCTACACAAAAATTCACCAATTTTGGTAAGTTTTTTTTTTAAAGGCACACTTGATATGACAGCTGTCACAATACGATCTAACAAAATTGTTTTGAAAGAAGTTAAAGACAACTAAGTGCTACTAAAGCCATCTTACGGAAAAAACATGAGCAAACCTTTTGGCAAACCCATAATGATATATAATATAATTATATAATCATAGCATCAAAGATACGTCAAAGGTCACTTTGTCTAAATATCCACATCTTGGATGACCAAAAAACTTGAATGAAAAATACTGTGTTTTATATTTGGGCAGTCTGATATTTTCAATATGCTGTAGTCCTTCCAGTAGCTAGGCCTGCCAGGCCTTTATATATGCTACTTCATTGTCTTAGTGGAGTCTTCCTGCTGTTCATCCTTAAAGCTGTAGCACAGACCTCAACATCACTGAGAAACCTCTCTTAACCATTCCAGGAAGCAGATGGCATTTTTGTTTGTTTATTTCCTGATCCCACAGCATTTGGTTTGTTCCTTTACTATATATTATCATCTTTTGTTTTCTGATTCTCTTTGCTTTTAAATTGTAAATGAAATAGTAACATAGAAAGTAATATTCCTTTAACAACTCCACTTCTCCAGCCGTTTTTTATCCCTAGAAAGGTAGCCACTCTTTTATCTTTTCATATATTTTCTATGCAAATTACAAGCATATACATGCATGTATGGTATATATTTACACCTCTTTAAAAATTAAGAAAAATAGGAATATCCTATACATATTGTTAAAACCTTGCCTTATTAATTGAACAGTATAATCTTGGATATTTTCTCATCTTCAACACATATATTTGGTGTCCATAAAGTCTGGAAACATAGGCAAATGAATATCAAGGCAAATGATGTCAAAGGCACGTTTAATCTGTAGGAAAGCACTGTGTTTTTAGACTTAATGGAAACCTGTAGATGTACCTTATTCCTTTCAAACAGCAGCATAATATTTTGCTGCAAATTTATTTTATAATTTATTTAACCAGTCAGCTCCTTCTGGTAGGCAGTTGTTTTCTAATCTTTTGCTGTAACTATTTTAGTGAATAGACTTTTGAATATATGTTTTTCCATATTCTTGAATAAGTAGCTTACATTGGAATTATTGTCACAATATATATGCCTTTTACATATGCTTTTTTCTGATAATTCTTTGTGAACCTTCTGTTTTTATGCTTGTATCATACTTTTAAAAATTGCAGTTGTTTCATAATAACTTTAAATATATGATTGGATAAAACCCCTCCCTTTCTTTTTTTCTTAAACAATTTTCTTTATAATTTTTGTATATTTATTCTAAATTTAGAACAATTTTGTCATTTTCTTAAAACTCCACCAGAATCTTACGTGGAATTACATTACATTTATATATTAGGGAAGATTAACATCTTTATGATATTAAATCTTCCCTCCTGGAGATACACGATTATTTCAGTCATAATTTTATAATTTTTTTTTTCACATTTTAAAACATTATATTTATTCTGTGACAATTGTTACTATTATGAACTACCTCACCCCTTTTATCTCTTATTTCTGTTTGTTGGTTAAATGTAAAACTGTGTTTTTATTTTAATATTTATGTTTTATCTAATTTCTGTAGTGATGTTTCTTGATAGTTCTGTTAAGTGTTAGGTGGGTCCCTGTAATTTGTAGGTATAGCATCATGCTGTCTGAAAAACATTGATATTTAATAATACTATGCATGAAATAGATGCTGAATTCCTAATGTTAAACTCACCATACATTTATAAAATAAATATTAATCAGTCTTTTAATATCTTTCTGAATTTGATTTGTTTAATGTTCTGTTTCAGAATTTTTAAAAGCCATATTTCTTACTATTGTGTGGCTCAAAATGAGAGAGATTCCCCATTAGAATTTGAGGAAGAAGTGGCATTTGAGATAGACAATGAAGGAAGAGAATTTTCAGAGTTGAACATGAGTTTACATGAGCAATATGAGCAAAGGCAAAGAGATTGAAAAGTACAGGAAAAATAGAAAATATTTCGCTTTAACAGAAGTGTGGGATATATGTGGCTGTCTGGGAAGCAAGGTCAGAACCCATGTATCTAACTGTAACTGTCGAACTGTAAATGTCTATATGAAGAGTTACGCTTAATTCAATAAGAAATGGGAGTGATTTTGACAGTGAACGTTGCATTTATATTCTGAAGCATTAGAATTAACTTGTTCTTGAGAAGAATGGTGATTGCTATCTAGATAGTATTTCATAGCTCTTGGGAAATTTTTACTTAATTGCCTGAGATAGAAATATGATTTTTTGTTTGTTTTGTTTTACTTGTATGCTTATGTCCTTCATGCTTGGAGGAATTTTATATTTTCCAAGATGTGCCTGTTTAATGAGCAAACAGACTTTGTACTTACTACTGAAGTTAATTCATTTTCATACAAATGAAGGAAAGTGTAGTTTGAATACAGAATACCAGATGGCTAACATAATCAGATTGTGATGAATGACTTAAAAAGAGGAGTTTTCTTCCAAATTTCTCCTTCCTGGGGAATTTAATAGCAATGCAGCGTTTTTGATTTCATGTAGTAAGTCTTTTCTATACTTGGGAAAACACACTAGGTGATACATTCAGCAGCATTTCCAAAGCATTCAAGGCTAGCAGTGAAACTGAATTACTTATACCTCCTAAGGAGGATACTTGATTAATCTATTTTCTGTTATGTAATTTTGTTTCTTAAAATAAGCATATAAGCATACCTAGCTGTTAGATGCCATAAATCTCAAATAAAATAATAGAAAATCAAACATTTATTGATCCAATTAAAAATTGTTTATAGAAACAGAACACTATAGAGATGCTTTGGTAGTCATTTGATTTCCCTGGCCACTGATGCTGATATATTTGAGTAAGAATTAATAAGCCAGTTAACGTTTCATTTAATTTTTTGAGAAAAAATGGTATGTAGTGGTAAAATCATGTATATTGCTTTTCGTAATTAAAAGAAATGTTGACTGTCAATATAAGAAAAAAATATGAAAAGAATATATTTTGATTTAAGTAAGGGAAAATACATTTTTGGGAAGTAGTCTGTCCTCATGGAATTTATAAAATAGTAGAAATGACAAAGAGTAAATAAACAAGTAATTACAAATGCCATAGTTGTTATAGACATGAAAGGAAAGAGTGGTCCATGAAATATTTACAAGGGATTTAACCTGGTTTCTGGGCTTAAGGAAAGGTGACTAAAATTGAACTGATAGTCACGAAGTCTCAAATTATCTAATTATGAGTTTTAAGTGCCTGAGTGGCAATTGGAACTGGAAGACAATAGATGCTTTAAATTTTTTTTTTGAGTTTTGTGAGTTTCTTCAATTTGTAATTATTTTTTGTTTTGTTTTTTTTAAATTTGTTTATTTATTTATTTTTGGCTATGTTGGGTCTTCATTGCTGCGTGAGGGCTTTCTTTGGTTGCGGTGAGCAGGGGCTATTCTTCGTTGCGGTGTGTGGGCAGCACAGGCTCTAGGCACAGCAGGCTTCAGTAGTTGTGGTACGTGGGCTCAGTAGTTGTGGCTCACGGGCTCTAGAGCTCAGGCTCAGTAGTTGTGGTGCACGGGCTTAGTTGCTCCACGGCATGTGGGATCTTCCCAGGCCAGGGCTTTAACCAGTTGGCAAGGCAGATTCTAAACCACTGCACCACCAGGGAAGCCCTGTAATTATTTTTAAAAGCAAAATTTTTGGAGTTTTCTTAGTAGTCATTGAGAAGGGCTAAGAACTACATTTATAGAGTAAGATAGGAAATATTTCCATTCTGAAGATTAAACCTAGAGTTTTTTTACATTAAGGGAAAAACTCAGGTAAAAACTACTCTGTTGACACTTTTTTAGTCCAAATTATTTCGATTGTCAGTAGAAGTATGAGAAATTTAGATTTAGAAATTTGTTTTCTTCAAGCCGTTATTGGTAGTTGGCAGGGAAGTACACATTTCCTTTAAGCAAGAGTGTTAAAATGTCTGTTTCATTGTATTTTCCATTTAAGAAGCAACCCAAATTCTCTAAACTCTGAACTCTTTAAACTCCAAGTTCTCTTTAAAAAAAAAAAAAAAAGGTAATATTTTTAAAAATCCCAACCAGAAAAGATTATGAAACAGAAACTTAGAAAACTTGAAAATTTGGAGTTTCTTATGTAATCTTAGACCTAAAATGCCATTATCTGATCTATTGCTGAAAAAAGGAACCTTTGTTAATTTCTCAGTTTTATATGAACCATCTCAATCTTTTTTCTTTGTTTTCATTTTCACCTTGATTTTGAGATACTATTTTTTTTAATTTTTTATTTTACATTGGAGAATATTTGATTAACAATGTTGTGTTAGTTTCAGGTGTACAGCAAAGTGATTCAGTTATACATATACATGTATCTTTTCTTTTTCAAGTTCTTTTCCCATTTAGGTTATTACAGAATATTGAGCAGAGTTCCCTGTGCTATACAGTGGGTCCTTGTTGGTTATCTATTTTAAATATTACAATGTGTACATGTCAGTGGGATACCATTTTAAACAAGACATTTACTGGTCACTTAGTCTGTGCCAGGCACTATTCTGTGACTTTTTTCTATTAATTGATTTAATCCTCACAACTCAATCTCTAAGGTTTATATGATTATGGCCATTTTAAAGGTGAGGACCCAGTGAGGCACCAAGAGGTTAAGAAACCTAGTGATCTGCCCAAGGTAACACAGCTGATAAGTGGTAGATAAAAGTAAATTGTTAGCTTGATATTTAGGAATAATTAGACGTAACTTGTCTATAATCATATTGCATTTTTTCTAATATTAGCTTATTTTTTGTTTGTTTTCCAGGATTTGTTGATGTACCTATTACAGCTGGTCCAAGCTCTCAAATATGAAAATTTTGATGACATAAAGAATGGATTAGAACCCACCAAGAAGGATAGTCAGGGTTCAGTGTCAGAGAGTGTGTCGAATTCTGGAATAAATTCTGCAGAAATAGATAGGTACGGATATACAGGGAGGAATTATTTTCAAATCTGATAGTTTTCCACCTTTTCAGATTGTCTTCTTTTCTTTTTCCCCAGATGTACTGAACCCTAAGTTGGAAGTTTTACCAGTGAATATGGCATGTGCACTCACAGAACACAAACCACTATATTACAGGGCAGTGTTTTGCAAGCTATACAGTCAGAATTCCTTAGTTAAAATCTTTATTCTGCCACTTACTAGCTGTGTAAACTTGTGTAAATTAAATATTCTCTGTGTGGCCCCAGTTTCTCATCTTAAAAACGGGGATATAGCAATAGTAACCTTTAAGGATTGTTGAAAGATTAAATGAGTTAATACATAAAGCATTTAGAAAAGTGTCTGACACATGGTGCTTTGTGTCAGATATTGCTATTCACGCAAAAAAAAAAAAAAAGAAAGATGCGGCAAGTTAGTGGACTCAAATATTTTATTGTAAAGTTGTATTTTTTACTGACTGTTTTTCACCTCTTCAGTAGTTAAAACAACCTGTTAGTTGAATTGAAAGTCAGCTATTAACAGTAATAACAATTAAGAACTCCCACCTCTGTAGCAGACACCAAGAGATGGTCCACATATATTAAACCTGTTATTAGTAGTCCTCTGAGGTAGGTATTCATATCCCTAATTTAGATATGAAGGACTTAAGGAGAAGTTAAGTAAATTGCCCAAAGTTTTTTATTTTGCAAATTAGGTAGAGTTGACTCCATAGCCCTTGTTCTTTCTGTTTTGCCATTTTGCTTTTCATAAAATCTTAAAATTTGAGATAAATAGGAACATTTGGGTGAGAAATCTGAGGCTAAGGTATAAAGTTGTTTTGTGAAGGTCATGAGATTTGTCAGTGACAGAGGAGGTCTAGAATTCAGATTATCTGAATTAGTACAATTATTTTGATTATCATGTGAGTTCAAGGTTATATTTCTGAATTTTTCGTAATGATAATGCTGTTTTTATCTTCTGTTTTTCATTTGCAGGAGAACTGAGAAACAGGAAAAAAGCATTTTTTCTTACGTAGGCTGCTTTGTGTTTTTCTGTTTTTATGAGAAGAGACCCCTTACATTTTCTTCCACTGTACATTGGAGGCTTTCAGTCTCTAGTGATGCTTATTTAACTTTGTCTTACTTATGCCCCCTAGAACGTTTTATTGGAAGTCTATTTAAAATTTGATGATAGGTTGTAAACTATAACCCAGTATTTCCCAAATTATGGTCTGCTGGTCACTAATATGTATGTTTTCTAAAAAGGTTAAAAAAGGTAGGGGTTGTCTTGTGGTCAAATATGTTTGGAAGATACTGGCTTAAAGTAAAATGTACTTTTTTAAAAAAACTATAGTATTTATCAGAAACTTTAATACATGCAAACTTGCACATACATCCAAAGAGGCTATTACCCATATTCTCTGACTATGCAGCCTCTTTTTCCAGAACATAATGTGACTCTAGTGCTGCACAGAACATACTTTAGGAAGTAGTGCTTTAACCAGACACAGTTGAGGTGAACTATGCTAAAAATGTGTATCTTCTCTTACAGAAAGAATATTTTACATATCAGTGATATCTCCTATTATTTTTTCAGCTCCCAAATTATAACCAGCCCTCTTCCTCCAGTGTCTTCCCCTCCTCCTGCATCTAAAACAAAAGAAAGTTCAGATGGTGAAAATCTGGAAGTGAGTACAAAGCTTTTCAGGTTTCCTATAGGAGAGATCCTACAAGATAAACGTTTAATGTTGGTCTTGAAAATATTGATTTTGATTAATAAACTAAATATTACAACTTTATTAAATAACCTGGTTTATGATGCATGTTTATAACTTTTCCTCCCAACAAAAAGTGCCATCTTCAGTTCAAGGCATTTTATTGGTGCTTTGGACATATAAATGAATTCAAATGCAGTGTGAAAATAAACTGGGCTTAAATATTTTTTTAAGGAAACTCAGAATATTTATTGTTAACACATTTATGAACATTACTGTAATTGTTGGTGTTTGTGATTACATTGTAGAAATGTATGACTTTGATACTAGGGGAAATACACTAAGCTGCTGTTTTTAGCTTATACAGAAAAATTAAGTTCTTTTAGCTAAGCAGAGTAATTTTTGAGGTACGACAGGTCTTTTTGGCTAGTGCTACTCTGAAAATTATATTTGGGAGTGCATTTGCAGAAGTTGATCTAGTATGTATTGTTGATTTTTCTCCCTAAGACTTCTAATTTGAGAAGAATCTTTCACACCCCTGATGTTGAAAATAAATAATACATACTTGATATTAGAAAGAAGATTGATTTTCTAAATGTATATATTATTGCTTTTAGTAAAATTTTAGGAGTTAATGTTGATAACTGAGTGACGTTTGTTTTCAGTATTAACTGTTAACCAGAGTTTGCTTGTCTGCCTACCTCTTGATGTATTCGAAAATACTGAAAAAAAGAATTTTAAATTACAGGATCATAGAATCCTTAGGGGAGCCCTTTGAGGAACCATTCACCTCCAGTTTCATTATTTTGCCCTTTCAGAACTAAGGGATTGATTCAGTAATCAGTTCATTCACACGTTTTTGTTTTCTTTGCTTTTTTTTTGGTTTTTTTTTGCGGTACGCGGGCCTCTCACTGTTGTGGCCTCTCCCGTTGCGGAGCACCGGCTCCGGACGCGCAGGCTCAGCGGCCATGGCTCACGGGCCCAGCCACTCCGCGGCATGTGGGATCTTCCCAGACTGGGGCACGAACCTGTGTCCCCTGCATCGGCAGGTGGACTCTCAACCACTGCGCCACCAGGGAAGCCCGAAAAACTAACTCTTCATGGTTTGGATGATACCATACATCCCTTGTTTTCCTCTTCACCTCTCTGGCTGTTCCTTCTTGGTTTCCTTTGTCAGCACTTTCTCCGCTGCTTGACACTTTATTGTTCCTCAGGGTCCTCTTCTTTTCTCAATTTATCCTCTTGCACTAGGCTGTAGTGATAAACTCAAATTTATATTTTTAGCACATTTCTCTCATCTGAGTTTTAGATTCATATATTCCAAATATGATTTCTACTGTATATCTGACAGGCATTTCAAACTTGATGTTTCAAAATACATCTCTCTCCCCCACACACTCTTGCCTGTTTCTCACCTGGAATTTCCATCTGTGATGTAACAAATCAACCCGTTTGCTAAATCCATAAATTTGGGAATTACTGTCAATTCTTTTTTTCTTCCTACTTCCTCTCCATCAGCAAGTTCTATTAATTATATTTCCAAAATATTTTAATGATCTGTTACTTCACTCTATCTCCACTCTCACCGTTTACTCTTCTAGACTACTGTAATAGCATCCTGACTGATCTCAGGTCTGTACTATTCAGAGCAAATAGAGTCATCTTCAGAAAATGTAAATCAGATCATCTCACTCTCCTGCTTTAGATCTTTTGTTGAGTAGCGATTGCCTTGAAAATAAAATCCAGAATGGGGGTGGCTGCCGTGGCTCTGGCTGCCCTGGCGATGGGTGTCTGACCCTGATCGCAGGTGGCGGTGAGGTACCTTGTTTTTCTGACAAGAATTGACCATGTTGGAAGGAAAGGAAGCTATCTGTGCAGACTGCTGTCTGTGGAACCTTTGAAGACGATAAAATAGTGTTTGATTCTGTAGGGGGCGCCTCTGGATCAAGCTATGGTGGAAAATGTTCCAGAAAGACAAAAAGCGACAGAGCAGTAGCAGATCCCAGAATACTGAAATCAGTACTAAGAGCAAGTCTGTAGATTCCAGCCTTGGAGGGCTTTCTTGATTCAGCACTGTGGCAAGCCTTGATATTGATTACACCCAGAGCTCAGTACAAAGCAACAGTCATTCAGATACCTGTGCAGAATTTCGAATAAAGTATGTTGGTGCCATTGAGAAACTGAAACTCTCTGAGGGGAAAAGTCTTGAAGGGCGACTAGACCTGATAAATTATATAGATGTCACCCAGCAAGATGGAAAGTTGTCTTTTGTTCCTCTGGAGGAAGAATTTATTAGTTGTTTCTAAGTATGGTATAAAAGTATCCACATCAGATCAGTATGATGTTTTGCATCGGCACACTCTATATTTTATCATCTGGATGATCTGTTATGATGATGGTCTGGGGGCAGGAAAAACCTTATTGGCTCTGAAGACCACAGATGCCAGCAACGAAGAATACAGCCTGTGGGTTTACCAGTGCAGCAGCCTGGAACAAGCACAGGCAATCTGCAAAGTTTTATCCACTGCGTTTGACTCTGTATTGTCATCTGAGAAACCTTGAATTGTGCAATAAGGGGAAGTAGACTTCATGTGCAAGTTCAGCTGTTTTCTCAATAGTTCTGTTTTCAGTCTGTGGTGTTGAACTATTATAGAAATATGAGCTATCCTTTGCTCTAGATTTTCTGAAGAAAATGCAGTGTATAAAATAGCAATCATTTGTTTTTCTGTTAAAATGTGTCTTATTTTTTTTTTAATAAAAAAGGGACTTCCCTGGTGGTCCAGTGGTAAAGAATCCACCTTCCAGTGCAGGGGATGCGGGTTCCATTCCTGGTCAGGGAACTAAGATCCCACATGCCACGGGGCAACTAAGCCTGGGCGCCACAACTACTGAGCTCACGCACCTCAACTAGAGAGACTGTGTGCTGCAAACTACAGAGCCCATGCGCTCTGGAACCCACTCACCACAACTACAGAGCCCATGCACCCTGGAGCCTGCGTGCCACAGCTAGAGAAGAGAAAACCCGCATGCCACAACTAGAGAGAAGCCCGCACACTGCAGTGAAGAGCCCGTGCACCACAACGAAAGATCCCACATGCCTCAACGAAGATCCCACATGCCGCAGCTAAGACCCAATGCAGCCAAAAAAATAAAATAAATAAAATAAAATCCATACTCAGTAGTGTGACCTTAAAGGTCTTCACAATTTGGCTTTTACCTACCTTTTCAGCATCCTTTACTTTAGTGTTCACCATATTTCAGCTACATTGAGCCTTTTAAAAGTTCCTTGAACAGTTAGGTTCAGGGCCTTTGTACATATCGTCATTTTGGTCTTGCCTAAATATCACATCCTCATTGCTGCCTTCTGACCTCCCAATCTAAACTATTGCTGTGACTTCCTTTAATGCTTCTCTCCTCCACCAAATGTTAAGCTTCCAATAGGACAAGGAACTCTGCAAACCATGGCGTCCTTAGCGTCTCACATATCCCCTGGTTTAGAATAAATACTGGATGGTGGGATGGAGGGATAGATGGATGCATGAAAATATGATCTGTGACATAGATATGTAGATGAAAACCGATAGGCAAATGTAGACTCTCTTATTTCCCCCTTGTTAATAGCAGATGGTAATATAATATGTATACATTTCTTTTAATTCTTTCAGCAAGATCTGTGTACCTTCTTGATATCAAGAGCCTGCAAAAACTCAACACTGGCTAATTATTTATACTGGTATGTGAAATAATTTTTTGTTTATTTTCTCATCACTGTTCAAGACAGTTTTTTCCCATACTGTAAACAAAAAGGCAGTTTAAAATAAAGTATGAGCAATCATCAAAAGCCTATGCAGTATTTATATCTAGCTGTATTTCTTTTTTTTTTTTTTAACATCTTTATTGGGGTATAATTGCTTTACAACGGTGTGTTAGTTTCTGCTTTATAACAAAGTGAATCAGTTATACATATACATATGCTCCTGTATCTCTTCCCTCTTGCATCTCCCTCCCTCCCACCCTCCCTATCCCACCCCTCCAGGCGGTCACAAAGCACCTAGCTGATATCCCTGTGCCATGCGGCTACCTAGCTATCTACCTTACGTTTGTTAGTGTATATATGTCCATGCCTCTCTCTCTCCCTGTCACACTAGCTGTATTTCTTTACAACTGTGCTAATGGAAATGCTTATTAGCACCACAGTTTCTCTTCCTTTCACTAACTTTCCAGGATCTAAGATAAAACTGGGTAAGATAATCGTTTTTTTCAGTTTGATGTCTGCTTGCCTTTTATGCTATTTAAGTAGTGTAAGTATGATACTTCACTGTCCTTCAGGATTATGTATTTTCACATTATTTACTAAAACACTGGAATCATGCAAGGACAGAAAATTAGAATTTGAAGTTACTTATACATGAGGAAACTGAGGCAGAGGCATGATGTAGCTGAACTTGGTAAAACCTGAACTAGGATTGGATCATTTATCTCACATTTTGCCATTTACAGAGTATTGTCAGTGACCTTTTCTCATTTGTTCTGTGAAGTTAAATAGGGCAAGTGTAAGTATCTATTTTACATGAGAGCAGGTTTCCTGAGTGAGTTACATGAAAGAAAGAGAGGAACTGAGGTATAGAAAAGCTAACTGATTTACTGAGACACAATTAATGTGAAGCATGGCTCCCTTTATCTGTCATAGAATTCTAAAGTGTAAAGAACAAGTACCTTAAGCCACAATGAGAAATATTTTGGTTCAGTTAAAGAAAGCACTAGGATTAAACACTAGACAAGAGAGCCTTATCTAGTTTTATAGAGCAAACAAAGGGCAGAGCCAGTTGGGTAAGCTCTACCTGAAGTTTTCTGTACATTTGAGAGAACGTTTTTTTAAACTTCCTGAGAGACTTGATACTTTTTTGTTGTTGTTGTTCTTGTTGTTTTTGCGGTGTGCGGGCCTCTCACTGTTGTGGCCTCTCCTGTTGAGGAGCACAGGCTCCGGACGCGCAGGCTCCGCGGCCATGGCTTATGGGCCCAGCTGCTCTGCAGCATGTGGGATCTTCCTGGACCGGGGCATGAACCCGTGTCCCCTGCATCGGCAGGCAGACTCTCAGCCACTGTGCCACCAGGGAAGCCCAAACTTGATACTTTTTTTAACTGTAGAAATGATCTCTGATCTAATCTTACTGCTCAGTTTACTGCGGTTAACTTAAACAGTACAAATTAATAGCTGTTCATTCTGAAAGGTAATTGTTTTTGAAGAATAGTGAGGTGTTTTGCTTTCCGTGTTTTAGACTGAGTTGGAGAACTGTCCTGTAGGTCAAATCATTAACTTCATTTTCCCACTCTCCAAACATAATCTTATCTGGATACTGCTCTTGTAGCCAATAAGTAGATAAATAAATCAAGGCTCTTTAATAAACGTGGGTGTTCATTACTTACATAACAAATATTTCTTTAGTTTCAGCCTTCACGGTTCTCTTCTCATTGAAGAAAAACCACTTTCAACAGTCTTAACTAAATCACTCATTTTTTCCCCTTTCAACAATCTTAACTAAATCACTCATTTTTCCCCCCCTTTGGGACCTGTAATTTTATTTTTCCTGTTGTCCTTAGTAGTGGAAGGAAAAATAGTTCCTTGCTTTTACTTTAGAATTTAATATAATATTCATAAACCACGTTTCCCTCACCGTAACTTTCAGTGTGTCCTTGAAAATACTTCCACAAAATGTTTTGGCTAGTTGTTAATCACCATTTTTACTTTGAAAATTTTGCTTAGAAATCATTGTATTACCAGATAGGTACTATTTCCTTTTAATGTAACCTCTTGCTTCCTAATGTTCTCCATATTCTAATCTGAATTCTTAAGTGTATGTCTATTCACTGGTGTTATGGAAAAATATTTCCTCATAAAAATCTGGGTAAATAATTCAATGGAAATTAAAAAAAAATGTGTGGGGCACAGTGCCAAGGTTTGAGTAAGTACTTTTAAGCTTCTTAGGTATTTAAAATTAAGGTTTTATATATTTTAAAAATCATTTACTAAGAATTCCTTTATAGATATTTTTATTTCCTTGTGATATTCATGGAAAGTTTACTGTGGCTCAGAATTTATAGTCTAGAGTAGTCACTATTATAAGAGCTATATGTATGTATACTGATTATGTGGTGTTTAAAATTATGTATTCTTTGGATTTGAGTATAGACCAGATTTCATTGTAAAATTTGAAATTAGTTGCGATAGCATCTTTGATATCTTATTTCAAGTAGGAAGAGTTTTCAAACCATTCTGAAAGCAGCTGAACAGTAGGAAACCTATTAGATGAGCAGTTTCCAACGAGGCAACAGTTTCTGTTCAGAAAGAGCACTTTGTTTTCTCCATAGATAATAAACAAAGTACAGCCCTAGCTCCCAGTCTTATAAGCATTCCATCAAACTTAGATTTGATTTGTGTTTTCCCACTATGTCTCTGATTCACTGATGCAATAGCATGTGCTATGTCTATTCATTCTCTGAGGAGTAATTGTTTTTCCCATATTTATAATCTGCATATTTCATATTCAGAAACACTCATGGGGAAGAAAAAGCTATTGATGTGGACTTCTGACTTTGGTACACACCACTTTTGTGATTGTAGGGTGAAAATATGGGAAATAATTTCAAATAATTGACTTAAAATAATCATTCTATTCCTTTGAACCTGGACAGAATAGTATAAAAATATTAATCACATTTAACAATTTATATGCCTCTCAGTCTAAACTTACTCTGTTATAACAGATGTATTAAAATATAAATTTTACTTGATTGTGCTATTTCCTTTTGAACATTTTGAATTTCCCTGTTCATTTGTTCCCTTTCCATTGATTTAAACAGGATTCCTGCTATAGTTGAATCCTTAGAGGCCTACAGTAGTACAGACAATCCTTTTAAAATGAATAGTGTCAACATTTTAAACCTCAGAGGGGAGTTATAGTCTCCAGTCTGTAAAGTGTTGGGCATCAGGATCTATAAATTGTTGCAGTTTTTTTTATTTTTATAGCTATTCCAGTATGTTGAAATTGAAAGTAAACTTTGGCTGCCTTGACATGTTTTTCTGTAACTTTTAAGACCTTTCAAGGTAATAAAGGTTATTTACCTCACAAAATGAAATTGCCAGGAAACAGGTAGCCCACTGATGTCATCATATGATGGGTACCCAGGCAATTTTGTCTGCATTTCTACTTGAAGATGACAGGTTTCAAGGAAGCACCTGAGAGTGCTTTGTAGAGTCTCCTTACTGCTGAGAACAGAGAATTCAGAAGTGACTCAAATCTAGGTCGTCTAGTCTTGATCTAAATTTGTCCTTCATTTTGGAGATGACACTGTCATTTTTATTTTAGATGGACTTTTCCTTTGCATAAGAACTTTGGCTTGAATGATTTTGAGAGGTGTTTGATATGTGACCTTTATCACGTAGCTGCAGCCATTGTGTTTACTTGGCAGTCAATGGGACCTGAACAAAGCAGTGGAGCCGTATATTGTGGTCATCTGTATTACTCCTTTAGAAAGGAGTTGCCGTGTAAACACAGGAAAACACAATGAATATACTAAGGTGATGGGAATAGTCAAGGACTTTAAAGGGTTAGAGAGTATGGACTGGGTTTGAATCTGTATTGACAGTTTCAAGATTGAAAAATGCTTTCTTGAATTTTTGGTTTAGAACTCTCATTCTATAAGGTAGATATAGTGTCAGGGTTTAGTTCCTCATACCACTTTACAGAAAATTCTATTGTTAGGTTATACAACTCTGAGGACTTCCAGATCACCTGGGAAGTCAGTGGGAGAAGGCTCTTAACTTTTATCAACCTTTAAAACATTTCTTTGTGTAAGACTATATTGTGTTATGTCAAGGGCTACTAAAGATTTTTAAGATACGGAATCTGGCATCGGTTTCTTCATAATCTCTGAAAGGAGCTAGGAGTAAATGTGTGAAACAGTGACGAGCAAGGTAACATTATCAGCACAAGTTGTATGAGAGGCTGTGCCTGTTTTAGGAAAGCAGAGGAGAAAGAAGTTGTTAGGGTTTGCAGAAACTTCCTGGAAGAGACGGAGTGTCACCTGTATTTGAAGGGTGGGTAGAATAAGGAAAGGTGGAGGTGGGAAGGTGTTTCTAGACAGTACCGAAATATGAGCGAAAGCACAAAGTGGGGGTGGTGGGGAGTCGAGCTGATTGGAGTGTGAATGCATGAATTGGAGATGGTGGAAGTTTGAACCAGAAGCTTATGGCCACAGAAACTGTTTTAAAATAGTAGAAAAGCGGGAACCATTGATGTTTTTGTTAATATAGGTGGGACATGATGAAGGTAGTTTAAAGAAGAAAAATTTGGATGATTGTATTGATCAATAAGGGGTTTGTTTTTAGAGTTAGAGAAGCTAGGTGAGAGGTATCTGCTGGTTGATTCCAGACAGGGCTTGCTAGTGGTACAGTACAACTACAAGAAGCATTTTTTAGGAAAAAATCAACAGGGCCTAGTGACTAATTGGATATAGGTGTTTGAAGTGAGGGAGTGTAACCTAAGTTTGGCTCTAGATGCACAGACCACAAATTAAACACAAAGTGCCGGTTATAGTTTTAGGTAGAACCTGTGTTCTCTGGTTTGGTTACAACCTCACGTGATTCAAACTGTAGCCTAAATGCCTGAAATATTGATAATGCCTTCAATTGAGATAGAAAAATAACTCATTTAGTGTGATAACTTCAGTTTTACACATCTTCAGTTAAAAATGACAAGCAGTGTCTTGAAAAGGGGATCTGCTGCTTGAAAATTAGGGTAGTTGAATATAAAAGCAGATCACCTAATGACATGCAAAGTTAGGCCTTAGATGTGGGAAAAGGGATATATATTAATATTTGAGAATTATCAACATTGAGATACTTGTTAAATCCATGAAATTGTAAGCTCTCTGCTCTTATGAAGTTTACCTTCTAGATGGTTAACTATTTTCTTTCCAGAAATAGTATAAAGGAAAATAGTAAGCCCTGTGATTTGAGATTTGTGAAATACTATCAGTTAAGGAAGTTGAAAAGTTTCATGTGGTTTTTAAAGGTCAAACTGTGAGAGTAAGCTTAGTAGAAAGAATTCTAGCCGAGGACCCCAGAGTCCAGGGTTCTGATTTCAGCTCTTCAGTCAACCAATTGTGCCACCGTGGGCAAGATACAGCCACCTCTAAGTTTCGCTATTGATAAAATAAGCAAGTTTGAAACTGCACATCATTATCCACTGAAATCAGTTTTAAGGCTCACAGTCTAGCATTTGTTATTTAAAGAAAAGTGAAATAGAACAGAGTAACAAATATTAACATATTGTTCATAGAATATTGCTTTGTGAAATTTTTTTCAGTTTTATGCATCTGTGTGCACACATGGGCTGTGTGTAACGAGTTGTGATCTAAAATGTATTTGTTAGTATGGCTTGTTCCAATCAGAACAGTTGGAAACACTGGATTAGACAACCTCTAAAATCTAATCCAGTTCATTGTTTATATGATTATATGAATTGTATAAGCAGTTTAGGTTTAAGACTATATTTATATTTAAAATTTTTTAACTCTCTAAAACCACAATTTTATGATGGAAAAATTGAAGATTATATATGGAATTTTGAGAAATGGGGAAATTGGATATGAAAGGAAAAATTAAGATTTTAATTTATCTTTCAGAGGTATGTTAATGAAAAAAGCTTCAGTGTTGTTGTTGTTGTTTTTCCCCAGAATAAGAGAGCCTTATGTAATACCAAAAGTATTACATATATTTTGAAAATATTTTTGTTCATGAGTTACTTGGTAGATTTGTGAGCTTATATAATTTCTGAAGATGTTAATGCTCTGTGTACCTCATAAAGCATTAGGAGAAAATGCTCATTTTGATGCCAAATTTTTTAGAAAGTCTAGGATATTGTACACATTAAGGCATTCTGTTATTAATTTACCTTTATAGAAGGTTATATATGTTGTTCCTGAATTTTCAGCTTTAAAAAGAGTGATAATAAAATGTGTTTCATTACTCCCATTAATTATTTTTGCAAATGTGAATTGATCTGTTTTAATGGAAAGGCATAAGTGTTTACAAAATGATTCTGAGTTTCATTTCACATTTACATGAATGACTTAACATTTTTAAGGTATGTGATAGTGGAATGTGAAGATCAAGATACTCAGCAGAGAGATCCAAAGACCCATGAGATGTACTTGAATGTAATGAGACGGTTCAGCCAAGCATTGTTGAAGGTAACCATTTAATGTAGGGGTTGGCAGACATGGTGCATGGGACATATCCGGCCTATTGCCTGTTTTGGTATGCCCTATGAGCTAAGAATTTTTATTTTTAAATAGTTGTAAAAAATCACAAGAGGAATAATACTTTGTGACACATGAAAATTATGTGAAATTCACATTTCAGTGTTCATAAGTAAAATTTTATTGGGACATAGTCATGCTCATTTGTTTTCATATTGTTTGTGGTCACTTTTGTACTCCAATAGGAGATAAATATCTGGTATGGAATCTCTATAGTCAACAAGACCTAAAGTAGTTAATCCTTGGCCCTTTATAGTAAGTTTGTTGACCCCTGATTTAGTAAAATAAACCCATACCTGGAACAAAAAACCCCCAAAGCTTTGCTTTTTTATTTCACTCTCTGTTTTCTGTTTTTATTTTTAAGACTAGGTTTATTTATATAAATCTGGTAATGATCATATTACAGATACTTTCTATATAACTTATATTTTTGCTTTTATAGTTTCTAGAGGTATGTAAGCCATTTTTCGCCCGGTATTCTTGTGATTGTTAAGGCAGTGTCACAGTTCAGCCAGCAGAAGGTGCACAGGCAATGAAAAGAAAACTGTCACGACATTAACTGTGATTTGCTGTAGAAATGTAATATTTTACTTCAGAACATCTTTATCTGCTGTTTCATGTTTCATTTAAATTTTCTTAAAAACTTAAGTCACATCTTATTGAACTCTTTGAGTCTAAACTTTTGTACAGTTCTCAGAGGCCAGAGATTCTCTATATCTAACTGACTAGCAGATAAGCAGTTGGTCCTCTCATAATCTCTGTCACTTATAACCTTTGTCATCCTGTGAGGAAATTTCACTTTCTTTGAGCATAAATTTCCATCTTCGAAATAAGGATGACAATTGCCAAGCTGCCTTTATCAATGTAATTGGAGAGATTAAATGAGAAAATGTTATTTTATAATATTTTATGAACTGAGAATTACTACATGAGACTTTATAGCATTTAGTTTTTATGACTTCTGTTTTACTAAGCAAGCATATCATATTACTCTTTGAGAACTTTTTTTTTTTAAGTATATATTTATTTCCTTGAGGATAGTATTGTTTCTACTGTATGCCCAGCACATTTTTGAAGAAATTATAGGCTTCCAGATATTTATTGAACTGGTGAGTGAATACATTTTGGGTGAATGAATTCTGTCTTGTCACATGGTTGCGTGTGGGAAAAAAAGTACAATTTTTGATAGACCAGTATTCGCTGAAGATTCAGTTAATTTTCAATTGTGGAAGAGTTGGCGGTGTTTAAGATAACAGATTTATCATTATCTCTGAATAAAGATAATTTTTTTCAATACTACTTTGTGGTGAAGTTTGTGGCTATTAAAAGAATAAAGATCACCCATGCTATTGAAGAAACCCTAATCATTATGCTACATAGAATTAATTTTTCTTTCCTTTGAATCCCTTCAGGGTGATAAGTCTGTCAGAGTTATGCGTTCTTTGTTGGCTGCACAGCAGACCTTTGTAGATCGGCTGGTGCACCTAATGAAGGCAGTTCAGCGTGAAAGTGGAAATCGTAAGAAAAAGGTAAACCTTTGGGCTTTGCTTTCTGTTTATGACTAATAATGTCTTGGTATCATAAAATACTGAGTTTTGGTACTGTCTCTTTGGTTGATATATTTTATGGAATTCTTATCATGCAATTACGGCCATACCTCGGAGATATTGCAGGTTCTGTTCCAGACCACTGCAGTACAGCAAATATCACCATAAAGTGAGTCACATGAATTTTTTGGTTTCCCAGTGCATATAAAAGTTAGGTCTACACTATACTGTATAGTATAGACTATACTGTAATCTGTTAAGTGTGCAATGGCATTATGCCTAAAGAAAGCAATGTATATACCTTAATTAAAAATATTGCTAAAAAACGCTAGCCATCATCTGAGCCTTCAGAGAATCATACTCTTTTTGCTGATGGAAGGCCTTGCCTCGATGATGTGGCTGCTAACTGATCAGGGTGGTGGTTGCTGAAGGTTGGAGTGGCTGGGGCAATTTTGTAGAATAAGACAACAATGAAGATAATTAATCTTTGCCACGTCAGTTGACTGTTCCTTTCACTAACAATTTGTTTTCATTGTAGCATGCAGTGCTCATTGGCAGCATTTTTACCCATAGTAGAACTTCTTTCAAAATTGGAGTTAGTTCTCTCAAACCCTGCCACTGCTTTATCAACAGACTTTATGGAATATTCTAAATCCTCTGTTTGTCATTTCACCAATATTCATAGCATCTTCACCAGAAGTAGATTCCATCTCAATAAACTACTTTCCTTTGCTCATCCCTAAGAAGCAGCCTCTCATCTGTTAGTTTCATCACGAGTTTGCAGCAATTCAGTCACAGTTTCAGGCTCCCCTTCTAAGTCTAGCAAATCTTGCTAGTTACTTCTTCCACAGAAGTCTTGAACCTCCCAAAGTCATCCTAAGAGTTGAAATCAACTTCTTCCAAACTCCTGTTAATGTTGATATTTTGACCTCTTTCTATGAATCACAGTTATTCTTGATGGCATCTAGAATGGTGAATTCTTTCCAGAACATTGCCAATTTACTTTGCCCATATCCATCAGAGGAATCACTAACACTCATAGCCTTATGATAGTATTTTTTAAGTACTGAGACTGGAAAGTCAAAATCAGACTTTGATCCATGGGCTGCAGAATGGATATTATGTTAGCAGGTATAAAAAACATTAACTCACTGTACATCTTCACCAGAACTCTTGAGTGACCAGGTGCATTGTCAATGAGCAGTCATATTTTGAAAGGAATCTTTTTTTTTCTGACCAGTAATCTCAACAGTGGGCTTAAAATATTCAGTAAACCATATTGTAAACAGATGTGATGTCATCCAGGCTTTGTTCTTTATTTATAGAGCAGGCAGTAGATTTAGCATAATTCTTAAGAGCCTTAGGATTTTTGGAATGGTAAATAAGCGTTGGCTTAAACTTCAAGTTGCCAACTGCATTAGCCCCTGACCAGAGAGTCAGCCTGCCCTTCGAAGCCTTGAAGCAAGGCATTGACTTCTCCTCTCTAGCTGTGAAAGTCCTAGATGGCATCTTCTTCGAATATAAGGCTGTGTCATCTACCGCTTTTGTTAATTATCTTAGCTAGATCTTCTGGATAACTTGCTGCAGCTTCTACGTCAGCACTTGCTGCTTCACCTTGCACTTTGATGCTATAGAGATGGCTTCTTTCCTTAAACCTCATGAACCAAGCTCTGCTAGCTTCAAACTTTTCTTCTGCAGCTTTCTCACCTCTTTCAGCATTCATAGAATTGAAGAGAGTTAGGACTTGCTCTGGGTTAGGCTTTGGCTTAAGGGAATGTTGTGGCCGGTTTGATCTTCTATCCAAACCACTAAAACTGTCTCTGGATCAGCAATAAGGCTGTTTTGCTTTCTTATCATCCATGTGTTCATAGTAGTTTAATTTCCTTCAAGAATTTTTCCTTTGCATTCACAATTTGGCTGTTTGGCATAAGAGGCCTAGCTTTTGGCCTGTCTAGGCTTTCAACATGCCTTCCTCACTAGCTTAATTATTTCTAGCTTTTGATTTAAAGTGAGAGATTTGTGACTCTTCCTTTCACTTAAACACATAAAAACCATTGTAGGGTTGTAAATTGTCCTAATTTCAACATTGTGTCTCAGGGAATAGGGGAAGAAGAGAGAGGGAGAACAGCTGGTCAATGGGGCAGTCAAAACGCACGTAACGTTTTATCGATTAGGTTCTCCGTTTTATAGGGGCTTGGTTCATGATGCCCCAAATCAATTACAATAGTAACATCAAAGATCACTGATCACAGATCATGATAACAAGTATAATAATAGTGAGAAAGTTTGAAATATTGTGAAAATTACCAAAATGTGACATAGAGACACAAGGTGAGCAAGTGCTGTTGGAAAATTGGCACCGATAGTCTTGCTTGACACAGGGTTGCCATAGACCTTCAATTTGTAAACAATGCAATCAATATCTGCATAGTGCACTAAAGTGAAGTGCAATTAGATGAGGCCTGTTATAGTAATAGGAGTGGTTAGAAGTACAGATTATGTATGGGACTCTATTTTATGAGTTTATATACATTGATTTTTATCCACACAACAACCCTATAAGTTAGGTACTATTATTATCCCAATTGTAAGGAAAAGTAGGTAGTAGGAGGTTAAGTAATTTGCCAGATGTCCTCAGTTAGTAAGTGTTGAAATTAGGATTTGTACCCAGACATTCTGAGTCCATATTTTTATCTACAGTGCTTTTCTGGCTCTCATTTTAGAATCTTAGTATCTTAGAATACAATTTATTTGACATGGAAAGAACCTCTAGAGATTATTTAGACTAGAATTTTTCTGAGAAAAAGAAGGTCCAGAGTAACTCACCCAAGGTTGCAGA
Source organism: Delphinus delphis (assembly GCF_949987515.2). Taxonomy (NCBI): domain Eukaryota; kingdom Metazoa; phylum Chordata; class Mammalia; order Artiodactyla; family Delphinidae; genus Delphinus; species Delphinus delphis. The sequence goes on from NC_082695.1 coordinate 56,966,004, forward strand.
ACTAGTGATAGTGACTGGCAATGTGTTCTCATGGCCAGTACATTGATTTTGCTCTCAACGGGGTGAGGTTTCTACTTGATGATAATAGATGAACATCTGTTCTTCAGATGTTATTTTTCCTGATCTTTTGCCCAAATGATATGAAGGATTCATCTGATATCTTCTCTTTACCTAATCCCATAAATGGAAAATCTTTCTTGGTGACATTTGTAAAACACCACAACACATTTTACTGTCCTTCAGAATTGTGAGAGGAAGGAGGAGAGACTGAAAGGTGAAAAATTGAGTCAGGAATTTAAAGGCAGGGGATCAGGTCTGGCAGAGATGTGTGCAGGGAATAATGTTAACGAGGTTAGGGAGGAGAAAATAGGCTGCAGAGAAACACATGTTTATTGAGTCGGCGTTTTCTTTGTTTTTGAGAAGAATCACAAATCCTGGTTAAATAACTAAATTCCTACTGCTGTTCCTCCTGGAGCCCTTCTCTCCAGAGGTGCCCTGGTGAGGAGCAGTGTGACCCCAGTGCCCACCATCAGAAAGAATGCCTGTTCTTTTGACTGTCAGTTTGGGGCATGTATTTAAACCGCAGTTTGTTCTTATGTGACATACTCTTTTGTTCACCACCCATGAGCCTCTGGATACACCTCAGTTTTCGCTGTTCTGGAAGTTGACTCCCTACTGGAGACAGCACTTATAGTCCCCCCAAATAAATGTTGTTTTTGCCACATATTGCAAAACACATATTGTTTTTTTCCTATATTTTAAGTCAGACAGTCCTAAATATAGTATCAACATTGGCTAAAAATCTTTTCAGACAGTTTTTCATGATGTGATAAAAGACAAACATAGTTTTATTTACTTAGTTTTACTAGAAACAAGCCCTCGAGTTTTAGTGAAATGCCAAGATGACTCTCTACCACCATTATTTGTGTTATTACTAGGAATAATGAAATGACTACAGCTAATAATTTGCAATCATATGTAATAGTACTTTTCCATCCCTCATAACGAAGTTGGGAGAGAGTTGCCTTGGTGAGTGCAACGGCGTTAAATGTGTGGCCAGGGGATCCATGAGTTAGGTGTCAGATGGTAAAACAAATAATAATATTGTTGCCACCTTCTTTCCTTTGCTGATCTCATTTAAGGAAAAATTCTCTTGATTGAGGTCTTTGAATGTAGATATTTGAGTTCCAATAAAAATGCATTGATGCCACACTTTTAAAAAACAATTAAAGCTTCCATTTTGAATGTTCAGTAGTCTCTTTTCACTTTGTGTTTCTTTATGTTATAATATTTATTCTATAAAAATGTATCACATGCCTACTGTGTGCCAGGCACTTTTCTAGGTTCTGAGGATACAGAGGTGAATATAAAAATCCCTACCTTTAGAATGTAAGGACCTTACATTCCTGTTGGAGGAGAAAGTTAACAAAATAAGTAAAATATATTTTATGCTAGATAGCGTCATGTGCTTTGGAGAAAAAGCTGGAAAGGGGAATAGGAAGTGCTGGGTTCGAGTATTAAGGCAGCTTTTCACTTCTCAATGGAATAGTCAGGAAGGCCTCACTGAGAGTTGACATTTGGACAGAAACCTGAAGCAAGTAGGGGAGCAAGCCACTGAATAACTAGAGAAGACTATTCCAGCCAGAGGAGCTGCAAGCACAAAGGCCCTGATATGGGAGCATGTGTGACATGTTTGAGAAATAGGAAGAAGCCCAGTGTATTAGGTCAAGTTTTCTCCCTTTAAGAACAAGCTCACCTGTTTAAAGAATGCAATACTCTCACAGCTTTCAAAGGAAATAGATTGTTATTTTGAAATTGAATAGATGGGCTTGGTCTAAACACTATAGATGCTGCTAAATGACAAAGCTGTTTCATCATGGCTTGAATTTCTCAATTTCTGAAATCTTGGCTCAATGCAGCGTGCATGTGAGCTAAAGGAAATAAATAAATGGTGATATCTTGGGAAAAGTTCCATCAGACAGAGTCAATGAACAGTAAAAGGTAAGGTCCAAATTCCTCCAAGTAAATTGAGTTTACTTTCTAAACCCAATACATGCAATGGAACAGCTAATGAAATTCTTGCTTAATATTTGGTCATGAGAAATTAAGCTTCAAATGAAATTAGTTTCTCCTTGTGACTTCACAGATCCTTTGAAAATAGAAATTGCATCTTTAAGTCCAGCTTGAGTATATCCCTGATTATCAGTTGCAGCAAGAGAAACATATTCCCTAACCTTATGAAAGTCCAACTTTTCATAGGTCAAGGGATTGCTCCTTTTATAGCATGCTGCTGCTTTTGTCAGGTGGATTATAAGTGCTTGTCTCTCACACATACTCTCTCCTTTATGTTGTATTACTTCGCATATACTTTTATGGTGCTTTGCAAATATTTTAAAGTTAATAGAATCAGTCTTTATGTCTTTACCATATGCTTTAAAAACCCCTTTTCCATTTTAACCTAATTAGTACTTTCTAACTTGTTCTCCTAGAATGAGAGACTACAGGCATTGCTTGGAGACAACGAAAAGATGAACTTGTCCGATGTGGAACTTATCCCATTGCCTTTAGAACCCCAGGTGAAAATTAGAGGAATAATCCCAGAAACAGCTACATTATTTAAGGTAATTGTGGTGGATCTTTAGACACTACCTTTGAAAAAAGATACCTTTTATTTATCAGTGTGTTTTAAGATCTTTTTGTATTATCAGTAGACATTTTTATGTGAAATGTATAAAATATTTTTATATCTGGATTTTTTAATCTTTAATTTTTGAACTATTTATTAATCACCTGATTTTTCTCATGTAAGCTTTTTTTTAAAAAAAATTAAAAGTTAAATCGCAAACTTAGGCATTATAAGTTCCCGTGGTTAGATATGAGTTCTAGTTAACCTATGACTTAAATTTTTTCTTGTATTTTCAAGTGTAGTAATTCTCTTTAGTCCTTAATAGCATGCCAGACTTTCTTTTGGCTGGCCACCACCTGGATAGTTAGAAAGAACTGGTAGCAGCTGCCTTCTCTAAGCAGGCCAAAGGGCTGAGCATCATTACTTGTGAAGAAGCATCATTATCTGCTGGGCATCATATTGAAAGGTCTCTCTGAGGCATGATGTTTTAGGTCTTCTGATTCTAAGGGTGGAAGGGCATAAGTTGCATTGGGATATTACTTTGTATCAGATAAGAAAGGGCTCATAGATCAACAACTTGGGTATATGAAAAGGGGTGTGATTACAGTAAAAAATGGTTGATTTTTTTAAGGGTGTGTTTAAAGGCAGCCCATGGCAGCCCAGCTCACACAACTGCAACGTAAGTTTCATAAAGCAGTACTTAACCTTACTGCATATTATGGACTCTAATAGTTTCTATTCTTTTAAAAACTGTTCTGTTGCATTAATTTTTAAATGTTTGCAACGTATTTAATTGGTTTTAAAACTCATTATTGAATTATATCTTGCAATTTGAAAAATGCTGGTACAGGAGAGAAAATGCAAGTATTTCTTAGTTCTTGCTAGAACTCCCACATAAGACCTGCTTCTAATATTCTCATTCCCTTAGGACTAATCAAAACCAGTGAATCAAAAAAGGAGTTTTATTATTTTTTTGCAAACAGGATAAAAAAGAATATCTAAGACATAGAGCAGGAGTTGTAAGAGTGGGGCATAAGAATCTATCATTATTGTTAGGTGTATTCTGGATCCATTTTTTCCTTAATAATATAATTTTATAATTATGTCTTATATACACAAAGTAGATGGTCAATAAAATATCATGGGACATCTTTTTAATCCTAATATTCAGTGCTGATTTTTTTCTTCCAGCTCTTATTAAGTATGTGGGCATTCTTAAAAATTCTGAATTGCAGTTAGCAATTAATGGTTCTAGAGTGTTTACTACATAACTCTAGCATTATAATTCTTAACCATTTTTGAGTCATGAATGTCTTTAAGGGTCCAATGAAAGTGATGGATTGGATACTTTAGAATGTTACCCATATGCTTGTACATACACTGAAATGTCTGCACAGAGTTGTAGGGGAATCCATGAATTCCTGTTGTCTTTTTATGAACTCCTTAGAGCTGAAAAGGTTATGCACCTAGTTTTCAATATTTTTAAACAGTATTTTGTAGACCTTAGCTTAAGAATGAAAGCTAGATCTCCATGGGGAGTGAACCCCTTAAGGCACTGGGATTAGTGCTTAGTTATCCTGAGATTGTCAGCTGCTTGCATTAGATTTCAGATGAAATCTAAATTTCAGAATCAGATCCGAATCTGAAAAGGGAAATTACAACAAAGAACCTCTTGCTTATCATTTATCTTTAGGAAGATCACTTCCAGTTCTTCTTGAGCTTTTGTGAGCTAGGGTACAAGGTAATTTATAAAATAAATTTTGCCTGAGGTGATAAAAGGATACTACAAATTTAAGATAATTTGAAGTTTGGAGTTTCAGTCCACTAGAGGTTGTAGGTTCTAACCATATATTCTTTGAAGCATTTTTGTTGCCTTTTCCCCCAACATTTTATATGAAAGTTTTCAAACATACAGCAAAGTTGAAAGACTTTCACAGTAAACAACTGTATACCCACTTCTTCTATCCTGTTATTAACATTTTACTGTATTTGCTTTGTCACACGTCTGTTCATCCCTCTGTCTGATACTTTTTATGCTATTATTTCTCATGGCCTGTATAAATTAAGGTTATTATTATTTGTTTTCTTTATTAGACTCATTTCTTTTCTTTAGATTATTATAAATTTCCCCACATTTCCATCTTATATAATTTGAAAATAATATTTTTATTTCCAGAGTGCCCTTATGCCTGCACAGTTATTCTTTAAGACAGAAGATGGAGGCAAATATCCAGTTATATTTAAGCATGGGGATGATTTACGCCAAGATCAACTTATTCTCCAAATCATTTCACTCATGGACAAGGTGAACATAACCTTATGTTGGTAGGGAACGTATTTTCATTTTAGAAATTGATGATTTAGTGGATATGCTGTGCATGGACAGAATTGTTTTGCAACATTCAGATGCAGTCCTAGAAAGCTGAACAATCTCCACTTGATCTTGAGCAAATTTAGTTGTTTTTGTACACTGCAGGATGGCTCTTATGATTAGTATAAAATGAAACTGCATGTGTTCCTTTTTATAAAAATGTTTTTCCCAGTTAAGTTCTTTCAGTGTTAAACTTAGTAATTTTCTTCCTCTTAGTCAATTAAATCTTCTTCTTTTTAAAATCCTGTTTCTGTCCCTGGCTTATAAAGGAAAATATTTGTCCTCATTTCCTTTTTCTGTGTTCTAAAATACTTTGTGACCAGTAAGGCCTGCATAAATCCTTGGGAGGAACCCTTCTGTTCATCAAAAACTGACAGTGATCTAGAAAAAGATAAGAAATTTGACATGCCACCGTGTAAAGTGCTTAATACATTTATTTTGATGATCAAAGTTAAATTAACTAATTGATTTAATTAAGCCTTAATTTAGGTTTACCTTCTAAATCTCTGTGTATTAAAGTGCTATAGTACTTGCGTGCAAAACTATTTTATAACATTCTTTTCATTTGGTTAATATAACTTTTGATCTTAAGCTGCTACGAAAAGAAAATCTGGATTTGAAGTTGACGCCCTATAAAGTATTAGCCACTAGTACAAAACATGGTAAGTTTATTTTATAACATTATTATTTATTTCAGTGTCCAATGAGTATACTTTTCCTCTTTTATTATTTATTTATTTATTTATTTATTTTGCGGTACGCGGGCCTCTCACTGTTGTGGCCTCTCCCGTTGCGGAGCACAGGCTCCGGGCGTGCAGGCTCAGCGGCCATGGCTCACGGGCCCAGCCGCTCCGCGGCATGTAGGATCTTCCTGGACCGGGGCACGAACCCATGTCCCCTTCATCGGCAGGCGGACTCTAAACCACTGCGCCACCAGGGAAGCCCTACTTTTCCTTTTCCAATTGAAAAGTGTTAAGAATGTTAGAGATTGAACTCATGTGTAACACTGAAGACCACTTGGGCCTTCCTGACTGCTGGCCTACCTTCCGTCTCTCCCTCCCTCCCTCCCTCCGTCCCTCCCATTCTTCCTTCTGTCCTTCCTTCCTTTTATACCTCTTGGAATCATTAAACAACATATTTGGAAGAAAAATTAGCACCTTTCTGATGTATTTCTTTGCAGTAAAAACTTTCAGTAGCTACAAACTACAGTAGTTTTCTTCCATGGTGATCTGTATCTGGAATCATTACTGAGAGTTACTAAAACCCAGAGAGGCTGTGCCCTGCTTATACAAGCCACTCAGCAGATGATGTTGCCTTATCCACTAATTTTTTTTTTAATATATATCTAAGTCTTTTTGATATTGAGTAACCTCTGGAAGTTTGGCAGAAGATTCCCTAGGAATGCTTGCCTAATGCCTATTGTAAATTTTATAATCTTGTTACTCTTAGAGCTTCTTACCCTTAGGTATCTTGAAGAAACAAGTACCTGTTTTATTTTAGGTTTTCTGCCCTTCTCTGGGCCACCCCCAAATCTTTTTGATGGTTTAATTCCTGTTCCCATTTTTCTCTCAGAATGATCTTGTTAAAAGTGCAAATATTCTACCATCCTACATAGATTGATTTATTTAGCTTTCATTTGCTCTTGGGACAAAAACAAAAGCCTTAGCTTAGTTTACAAGTTCTTGCATGGTATGACATACTTCTGCACCTATCTCTGTCACCTCTTTCTTGCCACTCTCCCCCTTGCTTCTTAGGCTTTAGCCACACCAGCCACCTTCCATTTTCTCAAATGTACCATGCTCTTTTCAGTCTTATATGATCATTGTCTTTAATATCCTTTCCGCTTTACTAATTAATCTTTATTATCCTTCAAAACATGGTTCAGATGTCAGATGTCCTCTGATCCCTGTTGTAATATAGGTTTCCCTATGCTATTCTCTTTCGTTCATAGTTTTTATCCCAATAAAACTTGCAAGCTTGTAAGATCTTTGAAAGCAGGGTCAAGGCTCTATTTTTGCTTATCTGGCGAAGTTCTTGCTACATAGTAGAAAAACTATAAACGTCTGTTAAGTGCATTAATGCAGACTGTTCAGTATTTATAAGAATAGATGATACATTTCTTACTCTAAAGAAATATACAGTCTCCTAATTTGCATGTGAATGATTATAATGTAAGACTTACCAAAACCAGATCATGGTTATGATCCTGAAATAGTTTCCATCATTCAACGTTGATTTTTTTTCACAGACTTGTAGTTTTATACTTCTTTTGTTGTCCCTAGACTTACCAGATTTACTTTTTCTCTTTATTCTCCTGTATACTATCTTCTTTCCCTTCTTTTTGGTAGTTTAAGGGATTTATACTTCCCTCTTATATCATTTCCAGGGAATGGCAGAAGATGGAGTATTACACAAAGAAAGCCAATGAATATACTATAATTTTAGGGTTAGGTGATTGATATTCCACAATTCCAGATTTCTTAAAATGATTTTAAATTCAGAATAATTTTAATTGACATATGTTATAATACTATAGAAAGAAATTTTTATTCCAGATTTAAAGAAGCCTAGCCTATTACTTTGTGTTCCTTGTGTATAATAATAGAAATTGGCCTTGAGAAGCATACAGATTGTCAGCTAATTTTTTTTTAAAGTTTCCTTGTATTTCCTATGATGTAAATGCCAGTGTATGATAAATACAATGTTTATAGACCTCTTTAAGCTATTAGGTTTGTAGTGTATACATTTTCAAATGAAGACTGTTCTTAGCAGAATCTTTATTTTTATTGCTTCACCAATAGCTATGCTTAATACAATGCATCTGTTTCTGTGTAGGCTTCATGCAATTTATCCAGTCAGTTCCTGTTGCTGAAGTTCTTGATACAGAAGGAAGCATTCAGGTATAGTATCTATTTTAAAGATTTATAAATTTCATGAATATATTCTTATTATAAAAATTTCAATCTTTATAAAAAGTATATAAAGTTAGAAATGACAGTCTCTTTTTATCACCTGTCTTCCCTAAAGTTGTTTTCCTTTCCTGAGAAGTAAATAATGCTAACAGTTAGAAACGCTTCCATGGTAGATGTTCAGTTCCTTAAAATGGGCCTAACATATAATAGGAGATCAGGAATTAACTGGTAAACAAATTTTAAATTTGTTAAAGTTTATGGTTGTATTATATTTCAAAGTATGGAAATATTATAATTTATTTAGCCATCAGTGAACATTCTGATTATTTCCGATTTTTGTTGTTTGTCAGAACAGTCCTACGGTGATATTTTTGCTTGTACATGTTTTGCACAATTATTTTTTTAAGACCCTTATCCCCACCTCCAAAGTCATTTCTCTCCTTTAGTATAAGAAAAGACAAGTTTTTTCTGGGACTAAGCCATGTATATCTTTGGATTTTTTTTTTGTACATTTTAAATATGTGAATTAGTGTTTAATTCAGAATTCTTATTACATCTTAATAGTTTATTTTGTTAATTTTTAAATATAATTTTTCTTTTTCCTAAGAAAAATGTATATAATTCACACAGAAAAATTGATATGCCTGAGATGAAAAATAATACAGTGAAAGGCTTGATAGAGGATATTTGCTGTAGTGTGTTTTTGTGTTTCTCAGTTTAGAGTGTCTCAGTAATTCAGTATGGAGTTTAGATTTTCAAGAAAGCGTTACTCTGTTTTGTTGGCAAAACAGGTGGTTGATTCTGTTGTTTGGTTTGGGATACAGTCATGTTCAGTGGTTAAAAGCTCACACTCAAAACATCAAACTGCCTGAGTTTGAAGTTTGGCTCTGCAGCTTTCTAGCTATATTTTGTGTAACCTTGCAAGCAGGTTAGCCTTTAGCTGGTATTTGGCTTTCTGTGAGAACTTGGCTTTTAACTGATAAGGGTGGTTCACATACCTAGACTGTTTGTACAAATAATATGATTTATAGCAAACAACCTGCTTTCCTTCTAGAATTTTGATAGTTACTGAACTAAATAGACTGTAGAGGGTGCCTGTATGACCAGCCCCCAGTAAGTACGCTCAGTGTATGCCTTCACAGAAGACAGGAAGGAGGATTGCACATGGAATTCACAGGCTTTGCCTGTGTATTTTTCCCACGCTGATCCTGTTGTGTATACTTTTACTGTAATACACACTGCTGTGGTACAACTGTAAGTTGAGTCTGTGACCCCAACTAACAAATCAAACCTGTCAGAGGTGTAGGGGACCACCTAACATACCCTTCAAGTCTCAGTTTTTATATCTGTAAAATTTGGATAATGATGAAGAGTACCTAGCTCTAGAATTGTTCTGAAGATGACATGAAATGTATGCAGAGCTTTAACACAGGTTCTAACTGAAGTAATTGTTTAATAAAGTTATCAATTATTATGTTGCTCTGTGCAATTATGATTTTGTAAATTAAACCAATGACAGTTTGTGTCCTGATTCTTAGTTTCATGTGTGATCTGTGTAAATAATTTTGCTGAGTCATAGCTTATCTTATCTTCAACTTTAGTAGATAATTAAAAATTGTTTTCCAAAATAATTGTTTTTATAAGCAACTGTTTCTCATTGCTACCCATCTTTGCCTAATCTTGGTATTGTCAAACTTCTAAATTTTGGTATTTATTATTATTTAGTTTTCATTTCCCTGATTACCTGAAAGATTGAGTATTTAAAAATACGTGTAGGCCATTTATTTCTTCTGTGAAGTGCTTGTTCATATCTTTTGCACATTTTCATGTTGGGTCATTTGTCTTTTCCTTATTGATTTATAGGAGTTCTTTATATATTCTAGATATAGATTCTTTGTCAAACTTACAAAGTGCTCCAAAAAGCTTAAAACATAGGATAAACTTACTTTTTTAATAGTATGTTAGTTGTATTTTCAAATAATATACACTGTGTATTTTTCTTTAACATCTAGATGTAAGGGAATAGGTCCAGTTGGTAATCTGGGGGAAAAATAAATAAATGCATGATTTTCCCCAGTGTTTCCAGACTCTTTGGACACTCTAGTGTATTTATTGTGCCCCTATAATTCTTTGGTTCAGTCTTCATCTCTTATATTTATCTTTCTATCACTTTCCTCTGAATCTGAAAATTCTTAGCATTGCATTCTAATTATTTTGAAAATTGGAATGTAACTTTATTGAGTTTATTAATGGTAACAGTGTTTCAGTGGCCATACTTAAAAGGTAATTTTTAAAACTCATGTTCACTTTTAGGAGAATGTATGATACCCAGAAAACCCCTCATGTTTACATTCAAGAGAAAGGTGAAACAAACTGGTAAATTAAGTATAGAGATATAGCAGTAAGTTTATTTAATGTTTTCCCCTGTGGTATAGAAGTAGCAGGCTTTTATTTATTTATTTGTTTGTTTGTTTGTCTTAGCCTATAAGCATAGTAATAAGACTGATTCCTGAGGAATATGCTTCCTAAAGTCCACATTTTATAATTACTGACTGCTGTACACCAGACACCTTTTTGTCATTATTTACAATTTTTAAATGCTAATTTGTTTAAGGATTGTATTGAATTTATAAACATGAAAATAATATCTTTTCAGAACTTTTTTAGAAAATACGCACCAAGTGAGAATGGGCCAAATGGGATCAGTGCTGAAGTTATGGATACTTATGTTAAAAGCTGTGGTAAGTATTTCAACTTACTACATTTCATTGATATGTGGAAATAAAGGAAAACAAGCTATCCTGATATTACCATACTCATACACATTTAGAACATGTTAGGATTTTTTCTAGTCCATTTGGGCTACAATAACAAAATACCAGAGACTGGGTGACTTACAAACAACAGAAATTTATTTTTCACTGTCCTGGGGGCTGGAAGTCTGAGATAAGATGCCAGCCTGGTCAGGTGAGGGCCTTCTTTGGGTCAAAGACGTGTTACTGTATCTACACCTGTTGGGAGGAGCTAGGGAGCTCTGTGGGGTATCTTTTTTTTTTTTTTTTTCTTTTTTTCTTTGCGGTACGCGGGCCTCTCACTGTTGTGGCCTCTCCCGTCGCGGAGCACAGGCTCCAGACGCGCAGGCTCAGCGGCCATGGCTCACGGGCCCAGCCGCTCTGCGGCATGTGGGATCTTCCCAGACCGGGACACGAACCCGTGTCCCCTGCATCGGCAGGCGGACTCTCAACCACTGCGCCACCAGGGAAGCCCTGTGGGGTATCTTTTATAGGGGGCTAATCCCATTCATGAGGGCTAAGCACCTCCCGAAGTTCCCACCTCCTGACACCACTACCTTGGGCATTAGGATTTCAGCATGTGAATTTTGAGGGGACACAAACATTCAAACCATAGCAGTTTTAAATGCTGTGCAAGAAGATTAAAAGATAGAAAATGTGAAAAAAGAGGTCATTAGTGTTTTGACATAATAGTAGGAATAAGGTGTAAATTCTGTTTACTCTTTTATAGATGCATCTTTTTTTTTAAACATCTTTATTAGAGTATAATTGCTTTACAATGTTGTGTTAATTTCTGCTGTATAACAAAGTGAATCAGCTATATGTACACATATATCCCCATATCCCCTCCCTCTTGCATCTCCCTCCCATCCTCCCTATCCCACCTCTGTAGGTGGTCACAAAGTACCGAGCTGATCTCCCTGTGCTATGTCTCTGCTTCCCACTAGCTAGTTATTTTACATTTGAGAGTGTATATATGTCCAGAACACTCTCTCACTTCATCCCAGCTTCCCCTTCCCCTTCCCTGTGTCCTCAAGTCCATTCTCTACATCTGTGTCCTTTTTCCTGTCCTGCCCCTAGGTTCATTAGAACCTTTTTTTTTTTTTTATTCCATATATATGTGTTAGCATATGGTATTTGTTTTTCTCTTTCTGACTTACTTCACTCTGTATGACAGACTCTAGGTCCATCCACCTCACTACAAATAACTCAATTTAATTTCTTTTTATGGCTGAGTAATATTCCATTGTATATATGTGCCTCATCTTTATCCATTCAGTTGTCAATGGACACCCAGGTTACTTCCATGTCCTGGCTATTGTAAATAGTGCTACAATGAACATTGTGGTACTGGACTCATTTTGAATGATGGTTTTCTCAGGGTGTATGCCCATAGTGGGATTGCTGGGTCATATGGTAGTTCTATTTTTAGTACTTTAAGGAACCTCCATACTATTCTCCATAGTGTCTATATCAATTTACATTCCCACCAACAGTGCAAGAAGGTTCCCTTTTCTCCACATCCTCTCCAGCATTTATTGTTTATAGTTTTTTTTGTTTTTTTTTTTTCGGTAAGTGGGCCTCTCACTGTTGTGGTCTCTCCCATTGTGGAGCACAGGTTCCGGACGCGCAGGCTCAGCAGCCATGGCTCATGGGCCCAGCCACTCTGTGGCATGTGGGATCTTCCCGGACCGGGGCACGAACCCGTGTCCCCTGCATCAGCAGGCAGACTCTCAACCACTGCTTCACCAGGGAAACCCTGTTTATAGATTTTTTGATGATGGCCATTCTGACTGGTGTGAGCTGATACCTCACTGTAGTTTTGATTTGCATTTCTCTAATGATTCATGATGTTGAGCATTCTTTCAGGTGTTTGTTGGCAGTCTGTATATCTTCTTTGGAGAAACGTCTACATAGGTCTTCTGCCCATTTTTGGATTGGGTTGTATGTTTTTTTCTTATTGAGCTGCATGGGCTGCTTGTAAATTTTGGAGATTAATCCTTTGTCAGTTGCTTCATTTGCAAATATTTTCTCCCATTCTGAGGGTTGTCTTTTGGTCTTATTTATGGTTTCCTTTGTTGTGCAAAAGCTTTGAAGTTTCATTAGGTCCCATTTGTTTATTTGTGTTTTTATTTCCATTTCTCTAGGGGGTGGGTCAAAAAGGATCTTGCTGTGATTTATGTCATGGAGTGTTCTTCCTGTGTTTTCATCTAAGAGTTTTACAGTGTCTGGCCTTACATGTAGGTCTTTAATCCATTTTGAGTTTATTTTTGTGTATGGTGTTAGGAAGTATTCTAGCTGTCCAGTTTTCCCAGCACCACTTATTGAAGAGGCTATCTTTTCTCCATTGTATATTCTTGCCTCCTTTATCAAAGATAAGGTGACCATATGCACATGGGTTTATCTCTGGGCTTTCTATCCTGTTCCATTGATCTATCTTTCCGTTTTTGTGCCAGTACCATGCTGTCTTGATTACTGTAGCTTCATAGTATAGTCTGATGTCATGGAGCCTGATTTCTGGGCTGTGTTTTTCTTTCTCTGGATTACCTTGGCTATTCGGGATCTTTTGTGTTTCCATACAAATTGTGAAATTTTTTGTTCTAGTTCTGTGAAAAATGCCATTGGTAGTTTGATAGGGATTGCACTGAATCTGTACATTGCTTTGGGTTGTATAGTCATTTTCACAGTGTTGATTCTTCCAATCCAAAAAAATAATATATCTCTCCATCTGTTTGTATCATCTTTAATTTCTTTCATCAGTGTCTTATAGTTTTCTGCATAAGGTCTTTTGTCTCCTTAGGTAGGTTTATTCCTAGGTATGTTATTCTTTTTGTTGCAATAGTAAATGGAAATGTTTCCTTAATTTCTCTTTCGGAGTTTTCATCATTAGGGTATAGGAATACAGGAGATTTCTGTTCATTAATTTTGTATCCTGCTACTTTACCAAATTCATTGATTAGCTCTAGTAGTTTTCTGGTAGCATCTTTAGGATTCTCTATGTATAGTATCATGTCATCTGCAAACAGTGACAGCTTTACTTCTTTTCCCATGTGGATTCCTTTTATTTCTTTTTCTGTGATATCTGTGGCCAAAACTTCCAAAACTATGTTGAATATTAGTGGTAAGAGTGGGCATCCTTGTCTTGTTCCGGTCTTTAGAGGATATGGTTTCAGTTTTTCCCCATTGAGAATGATGTTGGCTATGGGTTTGTCATATATGGCCTTTATTATGTTGAGGTAAGTTCCCTCTATCCCTACTTTCTGGAGAGTTTTTATTACATGTGGGTGTTGAATTTTGTTGAAAGCTTTTTCTGCATCTATTGAGGTTATCGTATGGTTTTTATCCTTCAGTTTGTTAATATGGTATATCACATTGATTTGCATGTATTGAAGAATCCTTGCATTCCTGGGATAAACCCCACTTGATCATGGTGTATGATCCTTTTAATGTGCCTTTGGATTCTGTTTTCTAGTATTTTGTTGAAGATTTTTTGCATCTATGCTCATCAGTGATATTGGTCTGTAGTTTTCTTTTTTTGTGACATCTTTCTCTGGTTTTGGTGTCAGGGTTATGGTGGCCTCGTAGAATGAGTTTGGGAGCGTTCCTCCAAGTTTGGGAGTGTTCCTCCTTCTGCTATATTTTGGAAGAGTTTGAGAAGGATAAGTGTTAGCTCTTCTCTAAGTGTTTGATAGAATTTGCCTGTGAAGCCACCTGGTCCTGGGCTTCTTTGTTGAAAGATTTTTTTTTTTTTTTTTTTTTTTTTTTCTGTTTTACGTGGGCCTCTCACTGTTGTGGCCTCTCCTGTTGCAGAGCACAGGCTCTGGACACGCAGGCTCAGAGGCCAAGGCTCACAGGCCTAGCTACTCTGCGGCATGTGGAATCTTCCCGGACCAGGGCACGAACCCGCGTCCCCTGCATCGGCAGGTGGACTCTCAACCAGTGCGCCACCAGGGAAGCCCTGTTGGAAAATTTTTAATCACAGTTTCAATTTCAGTTCTTGTTATTGGTCTGTTTATATTTTCTCTGTCTTCCTCGTTTTGTCTCAGGAGGTTGTGCTTTTCTAAGAATTTGCCCATTTCTTCCAGATTGTCAATTTTATTGGCATGTAGTTGCTTGTAGTAATCCCTCATTATTCTTTGTATTTCTGCAGGGTCAGTTATTACTTCTCCTTTTTCATTTCTAATTCTGTTGATTTGAGTCTTGTCCCTTTTTTTCCTGATGAGTCTGGCTAGTGGTTTATCCATAGATTCATCTTTGCAATCACTTAACTGTTTTGTAATTATAAGTTATTTCTTCCTGGAAGTTGTAATTTTTCCCTTGATTTTCCCTGAGTTTGAGTAAGCAATTAAGTAGACTGTGGGAAAAGTGTTTCAGGAATAATTATATTTTTGATAAATCTCTAGAGCTAAGATAACAGTGCTCTGTTAGGAGGTGCCTCTCATGGTATTTTAGATTAGTACTTATGGTCCCTTTCTGGAAATAAATAAGTAGTGACATGCCATAGGGATTAATTCAAATGTTTCAGCCACTTATGCCTATTCTCATGAAGTTTATATTCTAGAGGATTATTTTTTATTTTCTTGAGAGATTTTTTTTTTTTAATAACTAGATTGTTTAAGGGAGGGTTAATAAAGGAGTTGACACTAGAGTTGAGCCCTGAATAGTGTATGGCATATATCATGTTATTCCTGTTTTACATAAATATTATATTTATGTTTATGTCCATATTTCTACTTAAGCAGTCAAGCTTGGGGAAGCAAGTAGAGGATTTTCTAGACATATAACAACTATATTTAAACTTTCCTATCATTTTATGGCTTATAAATTGCTCTCTTATACATGACATTTTTTTATTTTTCACAATGCTCCCATGAGGTAGTATTCCATGTTATTTTGTACTACATAATTTATTCCAAAATTTATACTTGATACATTTTTGGCTGAGAAGTATAAAGAAAATATAATATTCCTAGGAACTTTTAAAATACTGAAATAAAATGTGTGTATGTATATTCATATTCCTTGTGTTTTTAATTCTTATTTTAACCTAAGGAACATTACATGTGTTACGTGTAACTGTGCTTACCCATAAAAATGATCGCATACAGTGTATTTAGATTTTAAGACTAAAAAAAATTGAAGCATCTAAGAGAAAATGTTTCCCTTTTCTTACTCACTCTGTATTTCTCTCTCCTGTCCCTCTTTCCCTTCCTGCTTTACTTCCTTTCTTCTGTCCTTTTTTCCCTTTTCTCTTCCATTCACTTTTTTCTCCATTAAGTCTGTGTTTTCTAAGATCTGAAAAAATTAATATACTTCTAAAGGCTTGATAGATCACTCACATGGCTGGCAGCTTATACTGTTTTTCAGCAAGACTTGTCAATCAAGGCAACCATACAAGGCTTACCCTATGGCTTGTGTTTCTCAGAGCTGGGTTTCAGAAGGAAGTATTCTAAGAGACAAGAAGTAGAAACTTTTGGTTTCTGAAGGCCTGGATTGGGAAGCTGGCAGTTTGTCACTTCTGTCATATTCTGTTGGTCATAGGAGTCACAGAACCTGCCTGGATTCAAGGGGAAAGGATATAGTTCCCATCTTAAATGAAAAGCATGTTAAAGAATCTTTAATCTGCCACACCTAGTTTTCAGTACTTTATTACCTGAGATATTTTGTATACCCTCAAGCAATTACCTCGTGTCTTTTTACTTAACTTTCTGATAGTTACTGTAAATTTTTTTACCTTGTAAATCTATTTAATAAAGAAATGTTAACTTTTTCTACTTAAAGTATATATGCACACAACCTATAAGTATTGACTAAATTTTGAAAACCCTGCTCACTTAAAAAAAGTACTGGAACAATATTTCATAATATGTGCTAAATGTCATAGTATTGTGTCTTTTATATAATGTTCCATTTTTTCCCATGAGCTAACGAAAATATGCCTTTTTTTAATGTAAAAAAAAATAGCCATTTAGATTGTACCTGGACAGTTAACTTCAAATTAGATATTCTTCCTAATAAAAGCATTTCATATTTATTCATATCCTGATAACTGATTTGATGTCAGGCCTTCTCTTCATCTTATTTTGAATTCCCTTCTGTTTTCTATATATACTGCTGTGTTACAAAATAATTTTGTGTGTTTCAGTGAGTTTGGTAGCATTCCAGGTAATGTTGCAAGTTGAAAGCCATTTGAATTTTTCATTAGAGGATTCAGTGCTTAATAAGTTGCAACATTGTACTAGAATCTGATTGTTGGGCATTATCACATAGATGCATGTATTATAACTTTCATTTTAAAAAGTAATGTTTTAGGTTTTTGGCAAAGTGTAAGAAGAATGCGATTAGTTATGGTGACATTTTTTCCAGATTATGCAGGGTGTCAAATCTATATTATGCAAGTAAATGTGGGAACACTGATTATTCTCACACTCATATCTTTACTAGTAAAGGGAGATAGTATTGTTTAGTTGTCTATATTTCTCTGTATTTTGCTTTAAGTCAAAGTTGTTTTATAAAACCAGTTTCAAGATGTTTGTGTGTGTATCTCACATGAAGTCCAAATACTAATGAATAGCATCCTTTTGACGAGATTCTCTTGGACAGGTATAGTGTTTCCATTATAGTTAAAAAATAACTTCATTTTTCCTGAAACTCTTCTGATCTACTCTGTGCCATCTCAAATCATTCTGAATATTGTTTATATCCTCAAAATTTCGAAGGATCATCCTACTCTTGCCTCAGATACCTTTTTCAAGATGTAATCTTTTATCTTTTAAGTGTTGACATTTGAATTATTGAAACACCCCAAATTCTCATCTCCACCATTTATATATATGAAAGAGAGAAAGATCATATGCTGTCTCACTTGACTTAAAAAACATTTATTGAAATGATCATCCAACATATTTATGACCTTAACACACTGAGGCAGGGTAAAAGGCTCTTTTTCATACATTTTCCATTTCCATTGGAAAATAATCCAGTAATAACAATGAAATATTACTGAAAAACCAAATTTGATGATAAAGAGTAGTTTATAAAAACATCTTGCTGGGCTTCCCTGGTGGTGCAGTGGTTGAGAGTACTCCTGCCAATGCAGGGGACACGGGTTCGTGCCCCGGTCTGGGAAGATCCCACATGCCACAGAGCGGCTAGGCCCGTGAGCCATGGCCACTGAGCCTGCGCGTCCGGAGCCTGTGCTCCTCAACAGGAGAGGCCACAACGGTGAGAGGCCCACGTACCGCAAAAAATTTTAAAAAAACCATCTTGCTTTATCAGCAGAGACAGGCATAATTCATACATGTCTAGTTACATGAAAATTTTAGGTCAAAAATACTGTTGCTGTGTATGTTAATCATTACTTTCCTAGAGATAGCTAAACAACTTGAAACAAAGTAAATAGTGATAAAAATTAAACTAATTGTAATTTATAATTAATAAGAAGGTAACTGGTACCATGTAACAACTCAGATGCACTGATAACACAATGTTGTTCTTTGTGAAAGTTGCAGGAATTTCAGCTATCTTCATATGCATATTATCAGTAGGAGTTTTGTATCCTTGACAAGTGGCAACCAGATTTCTAAGTGAATCCCTTATTAGAGAACTCAGTGTGCTAAGTTCTAATGTGTTCTCAGTTCTCTTTACCAATATCAGATTTAATATCCTTCAGTTAAGTCACTTACTAGTCTTTTAGTGGAGAGCCTTTAGTCATTTGTGGAACTGCATATTTTACAGCAGTTTTAGAGCAGTGCTACTACAAGTATAATCCAACAGCATTAGCTTCACCTGGGCACTTGTTCGTATTACAGACTCTCAGGCCTTTTCCCTGCTGTTTGGATCAGAATCTGCATAGAGGATTCCCAGGGGATTCTTAGATGCATTAGAACACTAGAGAGGGCTTTTCAAACTTTGATATATATAACAATCACTCTCTGGACATTGCCCCTGGAGATTCTGATGCAATAGGAATGAAGTAAGGCTTAAGAGTTTGCATTTTTAACAAGATTCTAGGTGGTAGTGAAACTGTCAGTCTGTGTATCACATTTTGGGTAGCAATGCCTTAGATCAAATGTCAGTCAATTTTTCCCTAAAGCCTTTCAGATAGTAAATATATTTATACTTTTCAGGCCAGGTGGTCTCTGTTGCAACCATTCAACCAGGCCATTATAGTGCTTAAGAAATATTGAAATAAATGGGCATGGCTCTGTTCCAATAAACTTTCTTTATAAAATATAAAAACAGAGGGGGACCAATTTGGACCATCAAGCTGTATTTGCTCATCCTTTATGTAAATGACCCTCAAGTCCCCCAGTGGCCCAACTACCAGTTTCATTCAGCATCAGTTAACATAATCTAACTATAGTGGTTTACACACGTAACAGTTATATTCTTTTTTTGTAAGAAGCCCAGATGTAAGCCATTACTGTTGTTGTTTTAACTCTTTAGGGATGTTAGTGTCAACCAAGGTCTCTGATTCTCTTGGTCAGCTCCCTCTATAAAAATGCTCACCACAAAACTACATTTGCTTTCTGGACAGGCCTAACTTCAAGTGAGGCTGGGAAATGTAGTCTTTTATGTAGGTACAGTCTTGCCCCAGAAATCTTAGTTTGGTCTTCTTTTAAGGAAGCAGTGTACATAGGATATTGTGTTTTTGGCAAACTAGTAGTCCTTGTCACACTACAGACTATATTTTGAGAATAACTGATTTGTTTAGTCAACTGTAACTGATTTGTTACAGTTAAGTGAAAATTATTAGTAGACCAGTAATATGATTAGAAGCATTTTTTTGAATGATAGTATGCTATCTTTCATTCATTCTCTACATATGGATATATTTTGAAATATATATAATATATAATTTTATCTAGAATCAGGGTATGGTGAGTTATTCTAAACAAATATACTTGAGCTTAAATATCTTGTTGAATGTTGCGTCCATCAAAATAACCACTCTGGGAAGGAGGAATTACACAGAGTACAGTGCAAAAGTGGCGTAAGCAATGATGTTAGAGTCTAACTTAGGTTTAAACCCCAGCCCAGTGACCTTCGACAATCCTGTTAACTTCCGGAGCCTTAGGTTTTTTAATTTGAAGGATGGTTATAATACTTAACTGACATCATTAAAAGGGTTAGACATGATGAATGTAATGTGCCTAGCTAAGAACCTAGCCTTCAATAAATTGTAACTTTGTTTATAATTATAATTGAAGATTAATCTGATGATGGATGTCATTGCTTAAGCCACTTTTGGACTTCCATAATGGCCTTCAGAACCTGAATCAAATGAACTTTAATATTAATGAATTTAGACAGGATTAATTTGGTTATTAACAGGTGGTCCGATCTTTTTTCTACATAGTGTCTGAAATAAACATGTGTTTGTAAATACTGGCATAGTCATATGTGTGTTTGCAAGTTGCATTTGTTCTTAAGTTACTAATGCGGGAAACAGAACAGAAAAAAAATGGCTTCAAACAGGTGTTGTTTGCTTAAATTTTTTGAGCACTTTCATCATGCGCCAGGTTTCCAGACTTTAGAAGAGAAAGAAAAAGAGAATAAAGGTAGAGACAGTGACTCTGCCCCTTGTCCTGCTCAGGTAATTTTTCTTAATTTAGAGGATTATGCTGTGAACTTCATACATGCCTTTACCACTCACGTGAATTCATTTGTTTTTCTATCTGCTGGCACTTCAAGATTGTTTCTCTAAAGATTTTTTTTTTAATTCTACACTTACTTTTGTTATAGTGTAGATAAGATGGTTGTGGGATGGTTGACTTCATTATGTGTGTTTCTGCAGACACTTTTTCACTGTCATTCTTAACATATCTACTTTGAAATGAGAAACAATAGACACATGTTATAATTAAGGTTTCTGAAACCTCATTTAACTTTTGATTAAAGTGACTTTTATAATTTGACAGAATTCTACAGGGTATTTTCTCTGTTGCAAATAATAATTTGAGTTTCAAGTGATAACCTCTTCATAGAGTCAAAGATTACACATTTAATTTGAGAATTTAGGTAAGAAGTCAGAAAGAGTAGTAATCAATTTGAAATTAAAGTAGCACAAGCTGCTGTTGTATTCAGTTGTATGTATAACCTGGTTTGCATGTGTTTTTCACAGTTCTTTTGTCTTTTGTTTTTGAACTGTTATTGCAGCTGGATATTGCGTGATTACATATATTCTTGGAGTTGGAGACAGGCACCTGGATAACCTTTTGCTGACAAAAACAGGTAACAAATAATGGCTAGTAGCAAATATACATTTTATATGACAGTGATTTTTGCCCTGGAATCTACTTCATAAGAAAATAAGTTGCATAAGTGAATTTAAATTGAAGTCCCTTTATATGGTACCTTGGAAGGACATGTCAGGGAAACTCCCATCCCTTGTAAGAACTGCTTTAGTAGAAATCCTACAGATGATCATCTAACCCTTACTTCTCGAAATGCCTCCTTTAGTGGGAAGCCCATAATGTATGCAAGCAGTCCAATCTCTTACTGTACAGCTCTAGTTAGAATGTTTAAATGTTCTTTCTCTTATCAAACAACACTGAACTCACATTAACCTCTATCTTTAATTCTTTACCTTTTCCCCTTGGAGTTAGGTGGAATAATCATTCTCATCCTTCTTCCTAATAACTCCTTGGCCCCATGGCTTTAAACACCATCTCTGTGCAACTTCCAAACTTACTCTATTTCAATCCATTTCATTAGCTGTTTACCTGAAATCCTAAATATTATACAGCTAGTCATAAAAGTTGTTTTCTTCCTCCACTACCTGCCTGATAAGCTGCTCCTCACTTGGTTTCCTCATCTTAATAAATAGTAACATCACCTACTCAGTTGTTTAAGCCCCAGACTTGGGAGTCATTTTTAATTGCACTATTGGCTTCATCTTACATATCGAATCTATTATCAAATTGTATCTACTGCTCACCAAAATAAATCATGAAGTTACCCCCTCTTCATTTCCACTGCTTTTATCCCATTTGAAACCACCAATATCTTTTGCCCAAACTGTATGATTAAAATCTGAACTCTTTACTGTAGCCATTGTGGCTTGCCTACACTAACAGGTTTGAATGTATGAATGTAAAATCACTCCTGTCTTGGGCAAGTACCCTTGTTGTTTCTTCTTCCTGGGAAGCTCTTCTCTCAGATCTTTCAAGACTTCGGTGAGTAAGTCTAAGATTGAATGGCATCTTTTTTTTTTTTTTTTTTTTTGCGATACGCGGGCCTCACTGTTGTGGCCTCTCCCGTTGCAGAGCACAGCCTCTGGAGGCGCAGGCCCAGTGGCCATGGCTCACGGGCCCAGCCGCTCCGCGGCATGTGGGATCTTCCCGGACCGGGGCACAAACCCGTGTCCCCTGCATCGGCAGGCGGACTCTCAACCACTGCGCCACCAGGGAAGCCCTGGCATCTTTGTAGAGTATCCTTTTCTAACTCTCCAGTCAAATAATATTTATATACCTGCCACCCCACCCCTCTCCATTACTCTCTATTTATTATTCTGTTTTGTTTTCTTTATAGCACTTATCACTAGCTGAAGGTATCTTTTTAATATAATTCAACAAATGCTTATTGAGCACCTACTATATTTTAGGTATTGTTCTAGGTGATGGGGATACCAAAATAAACAGGACAGAAATCCTAGCCCTCGTGGAGCTTGTTGACTTCTTAATCATCATCCTCTCCCATTCCGGATGTAGGTTCCATGAGAGCAGGGACCTTGTCCATGCACTTTGCCACCGTGCCTCCAGAGCCTTGAACAATACCTAGCTAAAATGTTTGATAAATCATTGTTGAATTAATTAATAAATATTTCTGTTCTTCTGTGTAGCCTTTTCTTCCATATGCCAAATAATCCAAGTTTCTTCAGCCCTTCACAGAAAATAGATTTTAAAGTACACTTAAAATAGTCTCTCAGGTAAGGACATTATGTAGTTCGTTAGTATTCCTCCAAATTTTGATACCAAAATTGAGTGTAGCCTGACTAATTATTAATATAGTAACCATGTTAATTCATGTAGTCTGGAATTTCATATATTCAGTTTTAAATTATTAGTGTGAAAAATTATCTGGTAAAATTTGCATGTGGGAACCATGTCTGTATTAATGCCAGGCAGTCCCTTTAATTACCAAAGCCTGAAGGAGTATAATCAGATTGCATTGGAGGTTCTTGCCAAATTTACTAATTTAGCAAAAGATATTTATAAAAGGTTATGCTGCTGGGCTTCCCTGGTGGCACAGTGGTTGAGAGTCTGCCTGCCGATGCAGGGGACTCAGGTTCGTGCCCCGGTCGGGAAGATCCCACATGCTGCAGAGCTACTGGGCCTGTGACCCATGGCCACTGAGCCTGCGCGTCCGGAGCCTGTGCTCCTCAACGGGAGAGGCCACAGCAGTGAGAGGCCCGCATACCGCAGAAAAAAAAAAAAACATTATGCTGTGTTTGGAAAAAATTATAATTTGGAAAAAGTTTCCCTGTGTTGTTTTCTTAGCTCTCTTTTTCAGTTGAATCTTTTAACCACAAGAATCAGACTTCCAAAATAATTCCATTTGTTTTTATATTGTTATCATTATAACCACAGTGGAATTCTTTAATGTATAGAGTAACATTAGATCTATGTTATATTCACAAATCTTACTTGTCTCTTCTTCTGGAAATTGATAAATAATAGAACATTTTCTGTTGGACTTTGAGAACTGCTCTGTCTTGTGTGTGTCTGTGTGTATTGATGGGGATACTTTAAGAGTAAGATTTGGAAAGAAAGGTCTACCTAATATACTTTTTTGGCCCAGGTCATAGATACTTGTATGGAAATTGAATTATAAAATTTCAGAAACAGGTTTTAAGCTTCTTGTCACCAGTTTTCCACTAGAGGGTGCTCTAAATTTTGTTTTAAGCTTACCTAAAAATGTGCTAGATAAGAGGCACATTCTCTCTCTTTTAAAACAGCATTTCTTTGAGTTATTTCTTCTTAACTGCTCTTTAATAATTTCATACACTTATATCATACAACAAGCATTTTACATCTTCCTCACTAGGATAAGTGTTTTAAATTTTTGGATTTAGTTTGAATGAAATTGGATTGTATAAGGAAAGACCAATTATGTCAAGACAAATGGAAGTATATAATACATTCCTCAACTTCAAGAAATTTATAATGATTTATTTTAAAATGTTTGTGTGTCTACTCATTTTTTACTAACAGTCCATATTTCAGAACAGTTTCGAGTTATATTAATTACATATGTTATAATTTGACTTCGTATAGTTTAGACAACTATTAACTTTTTTTTTTTTTTTTTGCCGTACGCGGACCTCTCACTGTTGTGGCCTCTCCCGTTGCGGAGCACAGGCTCTGGACGCGCAGGCTCAGCAGCCATGGCTCACGGGCCTAGCCGCTCCGTGGCATGTGGGATCTTCCCAGACCGGGGCACGAACCCGTGTCCCCTGCATCAGCAGGCGGACTCTCAACCACTGCACCACCAGGGAAGCCCTAGACAACTATTACATATTTAAAATGAATTTTGAAGGTGTTTCATTGCAGGAAATAGATTTCAATGCTTGTACTTAAAAATGCCTTGAATATTATGAAGCATCTTCCACTGTATATTTTGGATCCATTATGCCTTCAACACAGACCATAACATATTAAAAACTTAGAACTTTAGATTTTCTTATATAACTCTCCAGTTTCTCAGTGTTGATGGAGCTTTTATTAATGATAAATAGCATTTCTCCCATTCTTCAAAATAAAATACCTTTTGTCTGCTATTCTCATTTTCCAGCTTGGGCAGGTTTGTGTGTGTGTGTGTGTGTGTGTGTGTGTGTGTGTGTGTGTGTGTGTGTGTTTCTTGGACAGGTTTAGATGGTTTGGAATTATAATCAGAGTACTACTGATTTGTCAGTGCCCAGTTCCCTGATATGAGAGATGGAACAGAGAGGAAGGAGACACCCAGATTTCATTTCACTGTGGTCTTTTGGGGATTCACCCTAAATACACACTGTTCCGCCTGTAAATATAGATGAGACAGAAAAGGGTCAGACTAAGAACTTCAGGAATGTGTGGAGGAAAATGTTTCACCTCTTATAGAGAATTTCAAAATCTGTACAATGGTAATGTACAAAAATGCAAAATATAAGTCTCAATTTCAGATTTCTCAGAAATTTTTTGCCCATGCTTTAATTGGTTGTGGGTATTTTTAACTTGGTTGAAGTTTCCTCAACTTGTGCAGCAGGGGGCGTTGTGTGTCTATCACAAATGTAAAAGTCTGGAAATTCCTTTGTCAATATTATGGTTTTCTACAAGCATATTTTGGGGTGAATGATATTTCACTTATTAATGCATTAATATATTATTTTGGCAAGAAACTACAAAATTTAAGCTGTGATACAGGATAGGAAAAAATGAATTTTTTTCAGAGTTGCTGTTCTTTGAGGAAGTTTTAAGAAGTTTATTCAGGGTAATTCAATTGTGGCAGGACTCAAATGAAATTAGACTTGAGTTTATCTCAACTCTTTGGAAAAAGTTGTGTTTTGCTTTTCTTTTTGAGAATTTGAGGGGGGAAAAAAAGGACCAGTATAACTGAAAAACGTGCTGTTTGTTTATGATATACAGACTGTATGATATAATTAACATATAAAATTAATATGTAAATAATTGAAAAACATTCACAAAAGAGAAGTAGGAACTGGGTATCTGTAGTAAATGGAAAGTTTTTTGTAGGTCATAAAGATGGCCTTGTTAACCTGGGCTTATCTATTTATATAGTGAGAGGAGTGGTAGCTTTTTTGTCTGTGGTGGCACTTCAGAGTAATACCCTTTGAGCCTTTTGTCAGAAAGCTCACAGCAAAGAAAAATAGTCATTTTAATCCTAATTGCACATTGCTTTCAATACATCTCCTATCCTGATCTTCTTTATCATTCTTTAATTTTATGTACAATTGATTCACTTCCCTTTTTTTAATTCTGGGGAACAATTTCACATAGGAGTTAATATGTCAGGCTCTAAAGTCAAATTCTTTGTGTTTAAGTTGCCCCTCCACCATTGTATGACCGATCAAGTTATCTAATATATTTGTGTCTCAGTCTCTTCTCCTCAATGCATAAATAATAATAGAACTCTCTCCTGATGTGAGGGTTGAATGATTTAATATGGTAGAATTTTGTATGGTACTGTGCACATAGTAAACATTCCTTGTGGGCTAACTATTACGGTTTTGTTTGTGTATTTCACCACCAAGAAGTAAGAATGCCTTCCTTATTTAGCTTATTTAGCTGTTATTTGTAATCATAATTTTAGAGATAAGGAAATAATATATCTCAAAAACTTTTTCTACCCTAAAATCCAAACTCCTGTAACTTACTGCCCTCTAAAATCTCTTTTGAGTGGCTCATTATTTTAGTAGTATATGTGCTTGTTTACTCTCTGGAACATGAGAGAAAGGAGTATAAAAAGCTCTGTGCGTAGTAGGCACCTAGTAAATGCTTTGAAAATAAGTAAATGAACTAGGTTTTTTCATGTCATTTTAATCTATGCTCAGGGTTTCAGAAAAATCTGTTTCCTGTCAAAACTTAGTTTTACTATAGATTGTGGATATACTATTACTTGCCAGTTTGATTTGTATTTCTCAGTTGATATATGGAAAAGAGAGCCAAGCACATAAGACCTGCCCTTTTTATCCATAAGTACTTTTTTAGTCTTTATTGATCATTACTTTAGATGTTTAAATAACGAGAACTTGTCTTCATGTGAATAATTTTCTTTTTAACATTATTTAAAATCTGATCTTTTGAAAGTTTCTTAAATATTTAGTATCAGGAAGTCAGTCTTTATGTTAACTGAAACCTATCATAAGGAAAATGTTAATTTTTGTAGAGGCTTTTTTTTTTTTTTTTTTTTTTGCGGTACGCGGGCCTCTCACTGTTTTGGCCTCTCCCGTTGCGGAGCGCAGGCTCAGCGGCCATGGCTCACGGGCCTTGCCGCTCCGTGGCATGTGGGATCTTCCCAGACTGGGGCACGAACCCGTGTCCCCTGCATCGGCAGGCGGACTCTCAACCACTGCGCCACCAGGGAAGGCAGAGGCTGCTTTTTTTTTTTTAAGTTTGTTTGAGAAGAACATTGTATCTTCTCATTAGAGGTAATAAAAAATGATAAAGGGCTATACTCTTTTTACCTAAGGAGGTGCAAATTACTTTATGGATAGAGTAACTTAGACTGGGTCATGAAGAATGTGTTGGATTTGTATGGGATACAAATAGAGAAAAGCACACATTCCAGTAAAATATCCGGAAGCTGAAATAAGCCATGCCTTTGCAGGTAATATATATAGACTGGTTAGAAAAATTTGACGTCAGATTATGGAGGGAAAGCAATCTACTTCCTTTCGGATTACCTTTTATATGGCAAAGCTTAATTCAGTCACTGAAGTAAAAGTGTAGATTAGCAGTAAATTTTTTAATGTAAGTTTTTTTTGTTGTTTTTTATTTATTTATTTAATTTTTTTTTTTTTTTTTTTTTTGCGGTACGCGGGCCTCTCACTGTTGTGGCCTCTCCCGTAGTGGAGCACAGGCTCTGGACGCGCAGGCTCAGAGGCCATGGCTCACAGGCCCAGCTGCTCCGCAGCATGTGGGATCTTCCCGGACTGGGGCACAAACCCGTTTCCCCTGCATCAGCAGGTGGACTCTCAACCACTGTGCCACCAGGGAAGCCCTAATGTAAGTTTTATCAGATGATATATTCCTTAATGCTGGCTAGACACTGTTTTGCTTCGAAATGAATAATTTGGGGAGAGATTACATTTTAATGTATTTTAAAGCATTCAAAGTTTCATAAACTAAAATATTAAAAAAGTTATGTTTATAGTAACCCCAGAACAAAAAGAAGTGCCAAATTTTAAGGTAATGA
The DNA here is from genome assembly GCF_949987515.2 of Delphinus delphis. Lineage (NCBI taxonomy): Eukaryota > Metazoa > Chordata > Mammalia > Artiodactyla > Delphinidae > Delphinus > Delphinus delphis. The sequence goes on from NC_082695.1 coordinate 56,993,622, forward strand.
TGTTGAACAACACAAGGAAACTAACCTAGTTAGTCTGAATATGAGTTTTAATTCATTTAGGTGATTCATCTTGCCACTGTCCCTTCCATGATGACCTGACTGAGTCTGAGAGTTGTATTAGTCAGTATAAAGTAGATCAGAAGTCCTCAAGCTTCTGAGTATATTAGAATCATCAAGAGAGCCAGTTAAAATACAGATTGCTGGGCACCAGGCTCAGAGTTTTTGATTTAGTAGGTACGGTAGGGCCTGAGAATTCGTTTTAATAGCCAAGAAAACGATCAGTAATTCTCTGAAAAGGTTATTAAGATTCTTCTCCCCTTTTAAAATCCATTTCTATTTAGAGGCTTTGTTCTTTCACTTCAATCAAAACAATATATCATAATAGATTGAAAGAAGAAGCAAATATGAGAATCCAGCTTCTCCTATTAAGCCAGACATTAAAAAGACGTGCAGGGCTTCCCTGATGGCGCAGTGGTTGAGAGTCCGCCTGCCAATGCAGGGGACACGGGTTCGTGCCCTGGTCCGGGAAAATCCCACATGCCACGGAGCGGCTAGGCCCGTGAGCCATGGCCGCTGAGCCTGCACGTCCAGAGCCTGTGCTCTGCAACGGGAGAGGCCACAACAGTGAGAGGCCCGTGTACCGCAAAAAAAAAAAAAAAAAAAAAGATGTGCAAAATGTAAGGCAGTGCCACTCTTCTCATTAATTATATTTAGTTTTGGAAAGTATTATTAATAGAAAACAAATTTATGTTAAAACGCTATTGAATTGTTATTTTTAAGCTAATTAATATTTTTGAAATGTCTCAGTTTCCATTTCAAATGTAGTAAATATCAATATAGGTAGTCCAACTAAGGCATTTTTGGGGTTCTGAATAATTTTTAAGAGTATAAAGGGTCCTGAGACCATGATCTTTTAGAATTGCTTTTTGAAGGCCATTGTTTTTCATCTTCAAAGGGTTAATAACTGTTCTGCTTCAGACATTAAAACAGTTCTCTAGAAGAAAAGAGTGTTTCAGGGAAAAAAAACTTTGTTTTAATGACTGTAGGAAAAATGAAAATATATAACAGTTAAATAATCGTTTTTCTTGAATGGAAATAGACTATATAATCAGAGATATAAGTAGACATGGTTTTGCCCCCTTTTCATTAGTTAGCTTAATGTTATCCCTGTTTATAAGAAGCCATCTTAACAATTGAATGTGAAGTGATAATAAATTATGTGAAAAATTTAGCAGGTGACTGTAATGTCTATGCTAATCTGTACTTATGTATGACTTATTGTACTTTGTTACTCAAAAACTAGTTTTGAAAAATATTTCCTCATTACTATACTTTTTAACTGTAAATGAAAATACCTCTAACCAAGTATATCATAAGGGTTTAACTAATAAGTGTTGGGAGCAGTGGGAGTGTAGGTGTAGGGAGCATTTTTAATTCTAAAATATAAGTTCCATTGTATCAATAAATAGTTATTCACACCCTTCTTTTTTTCTAGGGTTTGTGGTAGGGCAACAGGAAAGATATAACGTTCATGTAAGAAATAAAGGCATTCTGGGGAAAAAAATAAAATGTCAGGTTATATACAAAAAAAATTGAGAGTGGGAAACTTACTGGGGAGTAGAGTAGCAGGGAAGAATTTTTGAATTTGGGAATTGTGTGGGATTTTCAAAAAATTAGAGTCTAGTTTATAGGAGAGATTACAGGAGAGAGTCAAGTAGAAGGAATAAGCAGTGTAAAAAATGGAATAAGTACAGTTTTGAGATTGGTTGCATTTAATTATTAAATAGACAAAAGGGAAATTAAATAAATAAATAAATAAGAAACTCTACCACTAAATACTATTAATTTTGGCAGTATCTAGTCTCTTTAATCCAAGAACTACAAATGTCTTCAACTACAATTTAAAAAATATTTTCATTTCACTTATGCAAATAACAGGAAAAATTAATTAACACCTCTTATTCCCTTTATATTGCAAGGCAGGGACAAAAGAAGGTAGTTACAGTTAACATTAAGTTTGTTTTATGTACACTTTGCTCCTTGACTATTTAATGTAATAGATTTGAATAAAACCACATTCCCTGAATTTTTTTAACATTTTTTTAATTTTGTGAAGTGTATTTTAAAAATTCTTAAAAGTTTAATTTACAGATATTAAGTTTAAAAAAGCCATTCCCTTTGGTATGAGGATAAGTTTTCTTAAAACGTTGATAGCCTCTTTTCAAAATACATTCCTCTTTGAACTTGCAAAGCATAGTAATGGTTTCATAGTTAGATACTGAATCTTTTATGCCTTATAATTAAGTAGTAATCCTGTTCTTTGAGAATTTTCTTACAAGAAGGATAGAAGTATACTCTTCATTTGGAGGCAGTGATGCATAGATGACATTGGAATTCCATTAATGCCTGTTAGGAAATGAAGAAAAGTGGGGCTAGGTTTCCTATTAAAAAGCACCAAGCCCGTTAAATAAACTCTGTGTGATGGTTGATACCATTTGATACATGATTTATTAAGGGTAGCAGTTTTGAATCAAAGATTGGTCAAATAGGTTCTCTGCTCAAGTGGTGGGTATCAGTAGGAAATATATTGATAACAAAGCATTATTTAAATAAGTAGAACTAAGAAAGGTTTATCTGTACCCACGATATTGTAAGCTTCTAATTTCTTAACTCTTGAAGGGTAGAATGGTATTTGTCTAACAAGGTAGATAATAAATGGGAAGTCCAGGATGAAAATAAGCAGAAAATGAAGTGCTTAGCTTAGTTGAACAGAGGACATGTGTTTAGCTGAAGGCAGTGAAACCTTTAACAGAAGTTGATCATGAACTTTTCACCAAATCATGAAAAATTCAGTGATAGCATCCTCCCTTGAACCTTAAGAGATTAGGAGATGGTGCTTTCCCAGTAAGTACCAAATTTTCAAATTACTTATTCCAAAACTGATTTCTCATCTTTTGGGAATCTTGGACTTCCCTTGGGAAATTGGTGAAATCTGTGAACTTCCAAAAATACTGATTTCATTGTGTTTAGAGACCCTGAAGCACATTTTGGAATTCTGAAAATGTGTTTTTCAATCAAGAGCAATACGTAGGACTGTTTTAAACAGAAATGAAACCCCCCGTGTTGACATATTACATTTTATAATCTTAAATATGTACAACATAAAACCTGATCTTAACTTACTATGCATCTACTCATACATAACTGTAAAATACAAACAGATTTATAAGATAATGTTACAAACTAACAAAATTTAACCTAACAATATTAATGTGACAGAAAAGGAATACTGAAACTAAATTGCCACTTGCTAGTGTGAATATGGTATAGATAATATAGTGTGAGTTTCAATTCAGAGTGCTGTTAATGTCCTGTCCCATGCTAATATTCTTACACTACTTTCCTCGAACTGCTTCATAACCTTCATTTATTCCAGATGCTGTAATGTAATTTTCAAGGTACTCTGCTTCTGTTAGTATTAGCCTGCAACAATTAAAGTAGGTTTGTTGTTTGATACCAACCCAGTCAAAAACACTGAAATCATAGGACAGTATTAAGGAGTAAGGTAGCATCCAGATGATCCAGACTCAGCCTTTATTAATTTCATTATAGATCTTCACAGAAATGAAGACACAAAATTTTTAAAACATGACAACGTCTATAAGAACTATCAGGTTTCTAGAAGAAAATTTCTCACATCAGTAATGTTATTCAAAGTTGTCTAAGGGCTTCCCTGGTGACACAGTGGTTGAGAGTCCGCCTGCCGATGCAGGGGACACGGGTTCATGCCCTGGTCTGGGAAGATCCCACGTGCCGCAGAGTGGCTGGGCCCATGAGCCATGGCTGCTGAGCCTGCGCGTCCAGAGCTTGTGCTCCACAACAGGAGAGGCCGCAACAGTAGAGGCCCGCGTACCACAAAAAAAAAAAAAAAAAAGTTGTCTAAGCTGTAAAGGTGAAATTGAGATGTCATTGGTTAAATAAATGCAGAATAGCCAACATTGCATACTCCTGTATGCTAGGCAATATTCTAGGTTTCAGGACTATAACAAAAATAAATGGAACAAGGTTCTTGAGTATAAGACTCTTAATGATTCATTAAAAGTTTAGTGTTGGGGAGAAAGAGGAGTGAACAAATAATTTCAATATACACCTCAGCTAAAGTGTTTTGATAGAAATAGGTGAGGTAGGAGCCTCATTAATAACTGCTTACCAAAAGCATGCTGATTTAGGTAGCCCTAGTGTGAGCTATAGGAAGCTTTTAGCTAACCTGTTACTGCCTTTGTTTTTTTGGGGTGGGGAGACAAAACCACTTTTCAATTCTCCACAGGCTCCTTGCTATCTATATCTAATTAGAATTCCTTCTCATTTCACCTCCTCCATTTGTCATTTACTATACTAGATAGATCCAGATATATCCATTTAAAAAAATTCTTAAGAGACTATTGGGGAGGAAGAAATTTTCCTCTAACCTTCTAGTTTCTTCTGGCTGGTCTAAGAACTAAATTGACATGAGATTATTGACAGATTAACAGGAGAAAAACTAAAGTTTACTAACACATGTATATGGGAGAGACCCAGAAAAACTGAATAACTCACCAAAATGGCTGAAACCCTCACCTTAAATACCATCTTTTGCTAAAGACTAAGGAGGATGTTGGGGATAGTGGTTTGGCACCTCAAAGAAGGAGAGGCAATTGACAAGGAGATAGAAAAGCAAATGTTTGGTAAATGTTTGCTAGGCCATGCAGAGACAATAGGACACAAAGGAATTTTTAACAAACTTCGCTAGGTTCCTCCCTGTCTGCATACATAGTTCATACTATAATTAATCTATGGTGATAGGTCCCTTCCTGGAACAGATCCTCTACTGACATTTTTTTAGGTAGCTGGGGGAAGGTCAAGTTTCATCCTTTTGGGCCTTGATTGGTTTCAGATCAAAAATAATTTTCATGCCAGAAAGACATTTTGGGATGGCAAGTTTTGCTCCCCTATAAGACTTTAACCAATTCTCCAGTTTGAACAGAATATTTTAAACCTGGTATATCTTTTAAAAAAAATTAAGATAATTTCGATAAATGGAAAACTGGTATTCAGTGCAATAGTTACATTGATGATGGTGCAGGGGAACAAAATTAGCTACCCCAAAATGTTCCTGGCATGCAGTTTCAAGCTGAAAACAATCAAGGCCAAAAAGCCTCTGGAAGCACCTTTGACCTTGCCCCTAACTGCCTGAAGAATTTAGATAGAGGACCTATAACAGGAGTAGAGCTATCACCAGAAATATCTGCAAAGAATACAGGCTAGGTGTGGTAGGCGAGACTCTTGGAAATTTAGAGTCCACTCTGTGTCCCATTGTCTCTGCAAGGCCTAGCAAACATTTGTTTCCCAAACATTTGCTTTTCCATCTTCATGCCTTCCTCACATTTGAAGTCCCAACTCCTACCCCAACATCCTCCTTTGTCTTTAGGTGAAGATGGTATTTAGGGTGAGGGTTTCAGCCATTTTGGGGAGTTACTTGGTTTTTCTGGGTCTCTTTCATGTTTACATGTTATTAAACTTTGGTTTGATTTTCTCCTCTTAATCTGTCTCATGTCAATTTAATTCTTAGACCCGCCAGAGAACCTAGGAGGGTAGAAGAAAATTTCTTCCTCCTGGACAATGGCTACTTTTTCTACAGCCAGGTGATGATAATGTTTAAATCTCTGGTTAGTTGTCATTATGAGCACTCATTTGTAAGCTGTTGTTTCTCTTTGTATATGAACTCCATGTCCCAAATTCAGTACACCTTCTGTCAACTCCAGGTAATTTGCAATATAGTTTTCTTTACTGTTGTGGGAAAATAGTGCCAGTATCTATCTTGAATTTTACTTAAATTTAATATTATTATTGCCTAAAATTTGTACTTTTTATTACCCAGCCTTGGCACATTTGAAGTTCTTTCTCATTTTCAGAGTTTTATAGCATTTCCAGTTTAATGTATTATTTAGTTTTTCTTTGTTAAGAAAGATGCCTGAAGAAGTTGCAGAAAATAAGATTGCTTATCTCTTTAATATTTAATTTTACTAATTTCTGGCCGTTGTGATCTCAGGTATCAGGGACATTTTAAGCATGTTTAAAATGTATTTTTTTTTTTTTCTCGGTACACGGGCCTCTCACTGTTGTGGCCTCTCCCGTTGTGGAGCACAGGCTCCGGACGCGCCGGCTCAGCGGCCATAGCTCATGGGCCCGGCCGCTCTGCGGCGTGTGGGATCTTCCCGGACCGGGGCACGAACCCGTGTCCCCTGCATCAGTAGGCGGACTCTCAACCACTGCGCCACCAGGGAAGCCCAATATTTATTTTTGAACAAAGTTCAGTATTTAAAATTTAGAGTGATTACTGTCTATCAAGTACTGTGTTAAGTATTAGCTATATTATCTCTTTTAATTCTTCCATAGAAGGTAATTATCAGTATTAACTTGTTTTGTAGTTTAGAAAGTGAACCTTAGAAAGGTTAAGCAACTTTATAAGGATCACGTACCTGATCAAGTGAGATGTGAAAGTGTTTTAATAAAGGGCCATTATGCTCCTGACCCAGAGTGCCTGCCAGGGCATCACTGTTACCTGGGACTTTGTTACCACAACTAGAGTCAGTTCCATGCCCATTGTTGTTTATGTTTCCAACAGTGACCTAATGATGGTGTATAAAGTTCACAGATAACAGTGTTAATGCTCAGAGGAAGGCATAGACAGAAGGGTATAGCTTAACATTTTAACTGGATAGAGTCACTATCAAAAAATATTTTGCAAGATGGCAAAAGTGTGTAAAAACTCAATATATGTGCCTCAAGAACAATGGCTTGTGCCATTGAAGGAAAGAAATCGAAGCTTCCCCAAAAATGATGGAGGATAGGTTTCCACATAAAACAGGTCAGAATGCATTACAAGATAAATGAGAGTGGGCAGGTTGCATTAGGGAAATTTTGAGTTGGCTTTTTAAATGAATTCATTTCTTTTTTTCTTTTTTTTTATTGGTTCACATGGCTTTATTGGATGAAAATAAGTAAAATGAGCAAAAATAAGAGAGTTGTTAACAAGAATTTTTGCAAAATATTTCAAGCACATAGCTACTACATCAGTAAAAGTACTGAACAATTCATTTGGATAATGTCACAATCATGCTCCTATAGTTATAATAAGAAAATAAATTCTGAACATTAAGAAAATAAATCTCATTTCATATTTCTCTCAAGTTCTAATAAGGTAATGGCTATTTTAATTCATATGTATAGATGCAAATGCATTACACAGAAAAAATATATTTGTTGTAACTTATCAGCCTATCTTGATCTCATTTATAACTGCATACTTGATTTTATTATTAAGATTTTTAAAAATAAATTTCCTCACTAAAATATGTGAAAGAATTATGATAAGCCACTTTAGGAAGGCTTTTAACTATTTGGGGTTGTTATATAATAATCATCACCATAATGTTTTAGAGATTCAAATTCTAAGGAAAAAAATAACTTGTGTATATAAGCAAAAGCTTTTTTTAATTTTTAAATTTTATTTTATTTATTTTTTTATACAACAGGTCCTTATTAGTCATCAATTTTATACATATCAGTGTCTACATGTCAATCCCAATGGCCCAATTCATCACACCCCCACCCCCACCCCCCGCCGCTTTCCCCCCTTGGTGTCCATACGTTTGTTCTCTACATCTGTGTCTCAATTTCTGCCCTGCAAACCGGTTCATCGGTACCATTTTTCTAGGTTCCACATATATGCGTTAAAATACGATATTTGTTTTTCTCTTTCTGACTTACTTCACTCTGTATGACACTCTCTATATACATCCACATCTCAACAAATGACCCAATTTTGTTCCTTTTTATGGCTGAGTAATATTCTATTGTATATATGTACCACAGCTTTTTTATCCATTTCTCTGTCGATGGTCATTTAGGTTGCTTCCATGACCTGGCTATTGTAAATAGTGCTGCAGTGAACATTGGGTGCATGTGTCTTTTTGAATTATGGTTTTCTCTGGGTATATGCCCAGTAGTGGGATTGCTGGATCATATGGTAATTCTATTTTTAGTTGTTTTAAGGAACCTCCATACTGTTCTCCATAATGGCTGTATCAATTTACATTCCCACCAACAGTGCAAGAGGGTTCCCTTTTCTCCACACCCTCTCCAGCATTTGCTGTTTGTAGATTTTCTGATGATGCCCATTCTAACTGGTGTGAGGTGATACCTCATTGCAGTTTTGATTTGCATTTCTCTAATAATTAGTGATGTTGAACAGCTTTTCATGTGCTTATTGGCCATCTGTATGTCTTCTTTGGAGAAAGGTCTATTTAGGTCTTCTGCCCATTTTTAGATTGGGTTGTTTGTTTTTCTAAATTTGAGCTGCATGAGCTGTTTATATATTTTGGAGATTAACCCTTTGTCCATTGATTAGTGTGCAAATGTTTTCTCCCATTCTGAGGGATGTCTTTTAGTCTTATTTATGCTTTCCTTTGCTGTGCAAAAGCTTTTAAGCTTCATTAGGCCCCATTTGTTTATTTTTATTTCCATCACTATAGGAGGCGGATCAAAAAAGATCTTGCTGTGATTTATGTCAAAGAATGTTCTTCCTATGTTTTCCTCTAAGAGTTTTATAGTGTCTGGCCTTACATTTAGGTCTCTAATCCATTTTGAGTTTATTTTTGTGTATGGTGTTAGGGAGTGTTCTAATTTCATTCTTTTTTTTTTAAATTTATTTATTTAATTTATTTATTTTTGGCTGTGTTGGGTCTTCGTTGCTGCGAGCAGGCTTTCTCTAGTTGCAGTGAGCAGGGGCTACTCTACGTTGCAGTGTGTGGGCTTCTCATTGCAGTAGCTTCTTGTTGCAGAGCATGGGCTCTATGCACGTGGGCTTCAGTAGTTGTGGCTCACAGGCTCTAGAGCACAGGCTCAGTAGTTGTAGCACACTGGCTTAGTTACTCCGCGGCATGTGGCATCTTCCTGGACCAGGGCTCAAACCCGTGTCCCCTGCGTTGGTAGGAGGATTCTCAACCACTGTGCCACCAGGGAAGCCCCTCTAATTTCATTCTTTTACATGTAGATGTCCAGTTTTCCCAGCACCACTTATTGAAGAGACTGTCTTTTCTCCATTGTATATCCTTGCCTCCTGTGTCATAGATTAGTTGACCATAGGTGTGTGGGTTTATCTCTGGGCTTTCTATCTTGTTGCATTGATCTGTGTTTCTGTTTTTGCACCACTACCATATTGTCTTGATTACTGTGGTTTTGTACTATTGTCTGAAGTCAGGGAGTCTGATTCCGCCAGCTCCGTTTTTTTCCCTCAAGACTGCTTTGGCTATTCGGGGACTTTTGTGTCTCCATACAAATTTTAAGATTTTTTGTTCTAGTTCTGTAAAAACTGCCATCGGGAATTTGATAGGGATTGCACTGGATCTGTAGATTGCTTTCAGTAGTATAGTCATTTTCACAATATTGATTCTTCCAATCCAAGAATGTGGTATATCTCTCCATCTGTTTGTATCATCTTTAATTTCTTTCATCAGTGTCTTATAGTTTCCTGCATACAGGTCTTCTGTCTCCCTAGGTAGGTTTATCCCTAGGTATTTTGTTCTCTTTGTTGCAGTGGTAAATGGGAGTGTTTCCATAATTTCTCTTCCAGATTTTTCATCATTAGTGTATAGGAATGCAAGAGATTTCTGTGCATTAATCTTGTATACTGCAACTTTACCAAATTCATTGATTAGCTGTAGTAGTTTTCTTGTGGCATCTTTAGGATTCTCTATGTATAGTATCATGTCATCTGCAAACAGTGACAGTTTTACTTCTTCTTTTCCAATTTGTATTTCTTTTTCTTCTCTGATTGTCGTGGCTAGTACTTCCAAAACTATGTTGAATAATAGTGGTGAGAATGGACATCCTTGTCTTCTTCCTGATCTTAGAGTAAATGGTTTCACTTTTTCACCATTGAGAATGATGTTTGCTGTGGGTTTGTCATATATGGCCTTTAGTATGTTGAGGTAGGTTCCCTCTAGGCCCACTTTCTGGAGAGTTTTTATCATAAATGGATGTTGAATTTTGTCAAAAGCTTTTTCTGCATCTATTGAGATGATCATATGGTTTTTATTCTTCAATTTGTTAATATGGTGTATCACATTGATTGATTTGCGTATATTGAAGAATCCTTGCCTCCCTGGGATAAATCCCTCTTGATCATGGTGTATGATCCTTTTAATGTGTTGTTGGATTTTGTTTGCTAGTGTTTTGTTGAGGATTTTTGCATCTATATTCATCAGTGATATTGGCCTGTAATTTTCTTTTGTTGTAGTATCTTCATCTGGTTTTGGTATCACGGTGATGGTGGCCTCATAGAATGAGTTTGGGAGTGTTCCTTCCTCTGCAATTTTTTGGAAGAGTTTGAGAAGGATGGGTGTTAGCTCTTCTCTAAATGTTTGATAGAATTCACCTGTGAAGCCATCTGGTCCTGGGCGTTTGTTTGTTGGAAGATTTTGTATCACAGTTTCAATTTCATTACTTGTGATTGGTCTGTTCATATTTTCTGTTTCTTCCTGGTTCAGTCTTGAAAGGTTATACCTTTCTAAGAATTTGTCCATTTCTTCCAGGTTGTCCATTTTATTGGCATACAGTTGCTTGTAGTAGTCTGTTACGATGCTTTTATTTCTGCAGTGTCTGTTGTAACTTCTCCTTTTTCGTTTCTAATTTTATTAATTTGAGTCCTCTCCCTCTTTTTCTTGATGAGTCTGGCTAATGATTTATCAATTTTGTTTACCTCGTCAAAGAACCAGCTTTTAGTTTTATTGATCTTTGCTGTTGTGTTTTTTTTGTTTCTAATTCATTTATTTCTGCTCTGATCTTTATGATTTCTTTCCTTCTACTAACTTTGGGTTTTGTTTGTTCTTCTTTCTCCGGTTCCTTTAGGTGTAAGGTTAGATTGTTTATTTGAGATTTTTCTTGTTTCTTGAGGTAGGATTGTATAGCTATAAACTTCCCTCTTAGAACTGCTTTTGCTGCATCCCATAGGTTTTGGATCATTGTGTTTTCATTGTCGTGTGTCTCCAGGTATTTTTTGATTCTTTGATTTCTTCAATGATCTCTTGGTAATTTAGTAATGTACTGTTTAGCCTCCATGTGTTTGTTTTTTTTTTTACGTTTTTTCCCTGTAATTCATTTCTAATCTCATAGTGTTGTGGTCAGAAAAGATGCTTGATATAATTTCAATTTCTTACATTTCCAAGGCTTGATTTGTGACCCAAGATGTGATCTATCCTGGAGAATGTTCTGTGTGCACTTGAGAAGAAAGTGTAATGTGCTGTTTTTGGATGGAATGTCCTATAAATGTCAATTAAATCTATCTGGTATACTGTGTTATTTAAAGCTTCTCTTTCCTTATTTATTTTCGTTTTGGATGATCTGTCCATTGGTGTAAGTGAGGTGTTAAATTCCCCTACTATTATTGTGCTACTGTCAATTTCCTCTTTTACAGCTGTTAGCAGTTGCCTTATGTATGAGGTGCTCCTATGTTGGGTGCATATATATTTGTAATTGTTATATCTTCTTCTTGGATTGATCCCTTGATCATTATGTAGTGTCCTTCCTTGTCTCTTGTAACATTCTTTATTTTAAAGTCTATTTTATCTGATATGAGTATTGCTATCCAGCTTTCTTTTGATTTCCATTTGCATGGAATATCTTTTTCCATCCCCTCACTTTCAGTCTGTATGTGTCCCTAGATCTGAAGTGGCTCTCTTGTAGACAGCATATAGATGGGTCTTGTTTTGTATCCATTCAGCAAGCCTGTGTCTTTTGGTGGGAGCATTTAATCCTTTCACATTTAACGTAATTATCGATATGTATGTTCCTATTACCATTTTCTTAATTGTTTTGTAGGTCCTTTTCTTCTCTTGTGTTTCCCACTTAGAGAAGTTCCGTTAGCATTTGTTATAGAGCTGGTTTGGTGGTGCTGAATTCTCTTAGCTTTTGCTTGCCTGTAAAGCTTTTGATTTCTCCATCGAATCTGAATGAGATCCTTGCTGGTAGAGTAATCTTGGTGTAGATTCTTCCCTTTCATTAACGTATACCATGCCACTCCCTTCTGGCTTGTAGAGTTTCTGCTGATAAATCAGCTGTTAACCTTATGGGAGTTCCCTTGTATGTTATTTGTCGTTTTTCTCTTGCTGCTTTCAATAATTTTCCTTTGTCTTTAATTTTTGCCAATGTGATTACTATGTGTCTCAGTGTGTTTCTCCTTGGGGTTATCCTGTATGGGACTCTCTGCACTTCCTGAACTTGGGTGGCCATTTCCTTTCCCATGTTAGGGAAGTTTTTGACTATAATCTCTATAAATATTTTTTCTGGTCCTTTCTCTCTCTCTTCTCCTTCTGGGACCCTTATAATGTGAATATTGTTGTGTTTAATGTTGTCCCAGAGGTCTCTTAGGCTGTTTTCATTTCTTTTCATTCTTTTTCTTTATTCTGTTCCACAACAGTGAATTCTCCCGTTCTGTCTTCCAAGTCACTTATCTGTTCTTCTGCCTCAGTTATTCTATTGATTCCTTCTAGTGTAGTTTTCATTTTAGTTATTGTGTTGTTCATCTCTGTTTGTTCCTTAGTTCTTCTAGGTTTTTGTTAAACATTTCTTGCATCTTCTCGATCTTTGCCTCCATCCTTTTTCCAAGGTCCTGGATCATCTTCACTGTCATTATTCTGAATTCTTTTTCTGGTAGGTTGCCTATCCATTTCATTTAGTTGTTTTTCTTGGGTTTTATCTTGTTCCTTCATCTGGTACATAGCCCTCTGCCTTTTCATCTTGTCTGTCTTACTGTGAATGTGGTTTTTGTTCCACCAGCTGCAAGATTGTAGTTCTTGTTGCTTCAGCTGTCTGCCCTCTGGTGGATGAGGCTATCTAGGATGGTTGATGGGAGGAACTGGTGGTGGGTAGAGCTGACTGTTGTTCTGGTGGGCAGAGCTCAGTAAAACTTTAATCTACTTTTCTGCTGATGGGTGGGCCTGGGTTCCCTCCCTGTTGGTTGTTTGGCCTGAGGCGACCCAACACTGGAGCCTACCTGGGTTCTTTTGTGGTGCTAATGGCGGACTCTGGGAGGGCTCATGCCAAGGAGTACTTCCAAAAACTTCTGCTGCCAGTGTCCTTGTCCCCATGGTGAGCCACAGCCACCCCCGCCTCTGCAGGAGACCCTCCAACACTAGCAGGTAGGTCTGGTTCAGTCTCCCCAGGGTCACTGCTCCTTCCCCTGGGCCCTGATGCACACACTACTTTGTGTGTGCCCTCCAAGAGTGCAGTCTCTGTTTCCCCCAGTCCTGTGGAAGTCCTGCAATCAAATCCCACTAGACTTCAAAGTCTGATTCTCTAAGAATTCCTCCTCCCATTGCCGGACCCCCAGGTTGGGAAGCCTGATGTGGGGCTCCGAACCTTCACTCCAGTGGGTGGACTTATGTGGTATAAGTGTTCTCCAGTCTGTGAGTCACCCACCCACCAGTTATGGGATTTGATTTTACTGTGATTACACCCCTCCTACCGTCTCACTGTGGCTTCTCCTTTGTCTTTGGATATGGGGTATCTTTTTTGGTTTGTTCCAGTGTCTTCCTGCTTATGATTGTCCAGTAGCTAGTTGTGATTCTGGTGTTCTTGCAAGAGGGAGTCCATTTCTTCATTCAACAATGATTGCTTAGTATGTGCTAGAAACTATTCTGAGGCTGGGGAAACAGCAATATACAAAATGCATAAGTCCTTGCCTTGGTGGTACTTAGATTGTAGAATCCAGGGTGTTACTTTTAGTGTTATAATGTATGCCTACTTTATACCTACTTGTAAATCAAAAGATGCTTTATGATTTCAGTGGTGAATCATTCTCTAAAGTGATTGATCAGTCACATTCTTACATATGTGACCTACGAGTTTAGATGACTGCTCAAGGGTTTGTCTTCTTGGGCACTATAGCTGTATTCAGCCCTTGACAGAGGTGAATACTGTGCTTGGTTTCCTAGTCTGCAGCTAATGAGTAACACAGATTAGTTGGAAATGATTCAAATGAAGCTAACAATATAATTTGAAATTTGGGGGGATGTTTTTGAAGGTGGGGAGAATAGTGATAAGTTAAAGGAAGGATTCATCTCAGGAATACTTAAAGAAGTGATCTTCCTTTAGCATAAGAAATTTGCTACAAGATACTAATTTCTACTAATACCTTTAAAAGTTGTCCAGCCTTTAGCTATCTTTGGTTCTGGAGATCTAAAAGTAGGATTTAAATTTTAAAATATTACTGTGGGATGATTTTAAGTATAGTTTCATCAGAATGAATGTGAGCTGAAGGGAAATAAAATATGCTCTGAAGGCCACTCCCTAGCCTGTGGATACAGGATCAGACAATTTAATAGACTTCATCATGAACTAATATTCTTTATGAAGAGACACTGCTTTACCAATTATATGACATATCTATTTCCCAGTTCCTTAATATAAAATTCTGGAAACAAATGAGTTTTTTATCAACATCCAGGCAAACTCTTCCACATAGACTTTGGATATATTTTGGGTCGGGATCCAAAGCCTCTTCCTCCTCCTATGAAGCTGAATAAAGAAATGGTGGAAGGAATGGGGGGCACACAGAGCGAACAGTACCAAGAGTTCCGAAAACAGTGTTACACAGCTTTTCTCCACCTTCGAAGGTAAGTTGATTTGCTTGACATAGAGAATTTTGGTAAATTGATTTCACAGAGCAAGAAAAATATTTGTTCAAATGTATACATTCTTTAGCATCACTCTTTTTAAAATGACACAGGCAGCAGTATTTTTTAATGTACATTTGATAACTATTTTGATAAACAGTCTGATATCAAAGGAAAAAGACAGTTTCTTGCTTTCTCACTAATTATTTGACTGCTAAATCCCAGCAAGTGGGAAGCTAGCATTACACAAGAATGAAGCATTTAGCTCACTTGGAGTGATTAGTCAAGTAATTTTTATTTTTTAGCACCTTTATCAACCTTAGTTTGGAGCATTCCGAAACAGTTGAAGAATAAACGTTACATATGATTTTGTCTCTCTTCAGCACCTCATCAGTCATTCTGCTTAAAAAAAATGTTGATTTTTTTCTCTATCCCTTTTTCTCTAAGGCCACTGTATCTCTGCTTCCTTCATCCAAATTTACTTAGGACTGGACATCATATATCATCAGGAAAAAGATAAATTAAAAGTCATGTTTGTTAAATTCAGGACATGGCTCTGATGGTTAGTCAAAAATAATGGATCATTTTATTCTAACTCCATTTTCAACTTAACTATGCAAAATGAATATTCTTAGTCCACCAGAAAAATCCCAGCTCAGGAGACACCTGTATGCTCTTCCAGGTGAATATGTAACCAGTAGAAGTGAGTTGCCTATGCATGTGGGCCCTGTCTTTTCTGTCTTTGTAACCTCAGCTTATAGACAGTATATGTATGTTGAATAAGAACCTTCAGTATTTGTACGAACAGTTCTGCATCACATCTGGAATGAGGCCATGTTCCCTGGTGATATTGATACTACTGGTCCCAGGTGAATGGCTGTCTTATATTAATAAGTTTTCATCTTTGCAGTGGCTCAATAGGCCTTCACTGTTAACTCAGTCTCGACCGCAGGTCACAAACTTTAACATACATTTTACAAACAGCTGCATTATTATCCTATGAGTGGTAGAGTGGCTCAGTTTACTCTCCAGAAATGCTAAAGGAATAATGAGAAGATGGGTGTCTGGATGCAGAAGCACTTTCAGAGATGAAAATTCCACTTTAATACCTAGGATTTTTAATTTAAAATAGAGCCTACAGAAAGCTAGATGAAACTATGGTGATCTCAGTGAGGAGGCAGACAAGATGATATGCAATGATAACTAGAGAAATGTCAAAGGTGCTCTATCTTATTGAAAGCAGAAAGAAAACAATGTGTCTTATAAACTGTCATTGATAATGGATTAGTAGCAATTCAGCAAAATGAGAAAATAGGCAGATTATTAGTACAGAGCCAAAAGTTAACTTTCCTCACTACTAAGAAAAATCATAAAGAGATTAATCTACCTCACTTTATGTTAAGTCTTCATGAAAATTGTTTTACTTTTTTATTTTCAAAAATTTCACTGTTAAGATTAGCTAGACCCTAATATTTTGATAAACATTTATTTTTTAATGTTGTATTTTAGAATATGGTTCAGTTAGTAAAAATTTCTCTTAGGACATAAGAATTAACCAGATAGCCAAAAATTTGTTTGGAGGTAAGGATATTTGACACACTTATTATTAGAGTTTTTAGGTGTGACCAACTGTGTTCTTTTCATGGTTTTTGTTGATTGCTGATCAACAAGAAATCATTGAATAAACTGTGGACCACAAACAGAGCAGTCCCTTTTGAATTAAGTTATGAATGTTACTTGTACAGGTGCCGGAACACACTTTATGGTGTGATTTTCATGTAACAAAATACACTGTTATACCAATAATAAATTAGAAAATTTATTTTTTGAATACTCTTATGGCAACTCTTTAGTAATGCTAAAACATTTTAAATATTAAATGTTCAAGGAAAACATAACTGCTCTTAATCCATGTTTATGCCAAACACCATGCTAGACACTGATGATACAAAGAGGGCCTAAACTTTTCAGTAAAAATATTGAAATTTGGAATGCATTTTGCTGTATCAAGCAAAGTTCTTACATTGTCTTAGAGGATGTTTGCCTAGTCACCAAACAGCAGTGAATCTATTGATCACACTACTTTTCATCATTAATCTCATTGTTTTCCCTTCTAGAAGTAGTACACTTGTTAAATAAATATTTTTATAGGATTCTACTCTGATATTTGTTGCATGCAAAATGGATAGATTGTAGGGGAAACAAGATGTCTGAAATGCTGTTAAGAACCTCACTTGTTGTAGTTAATGCTTTTTATTCTTAGTATTGAAGGTTTTTACTGAAAAATTTAGACCATCTTTGTATACCCAGTGAGTAGCATGGTGGTTGGCATAAACATGGGTATGAGAAAGAGTTCATTTTCCTTGAACTCTGTACTTAACCTACTCCTTTTTAAAAATCTAATTTATATCACATCCATCCTTACATCTTTGTTTAGACTTGGTTTTGCCCACTTTGCCCACTCTATCATTTTTTTAAACTTAACCTTATATTTTCTTTTGATAATGGCTTTAAAGATTTCTGGTAACCTTTCTGTTTTTCTGGATAGCATTTGAATGACTAATATATAATTTCTGTTTTGTGTAACTGGTTCTGTCTTAAATGGAAAATGCAGGTTAATGGCAACAGATGTAAAAGATTAACACAGTTAAGGTAGTGACAGGTTATCCACAAAGTAATTGGATGTTTAAGCTTCTTATAGAATATTCCATTTTATATTTATTTACATTGTTTCCCTTTGCCATAATAATAGAAGCATGGGTGGTTATATGTATACCAGCAGATAATGGAGAAAACATTAATATTTGCCTTTTACAAAAGGAACACACATGCTTCCATAAAGGCAGACATTTTAACATAGATCCTGGCTGACCGTTAAAATCACCTGGGGTTCTTCGTGGGCTAAGGGGGGACCAAAACAGTTCTGAGCCCCATCAGATTTAAATGGTCTGGGATTTGGCCCAGTCATTGGTATTTTCAAAGAAGCTTCCCAAATGAATTTAATGGGCAGCCAGGTATGGGATATACTTTGAAATATCCCTTTCAAAACTGAACCTTGTATTCCTCTCCCTGTGTTACCTTGTGGTAGATTCCTGAGATCCCCCTATGGCAAGGTTGGGACAAACCCTATATAGTCAACAAAACAGAGTATGAATAATTAAGGGTTCATTGAAAGAATATTTTTTCGTAACATAATATGTAGCAGTTGGTTGTATCCTACTGACACCAGTCCTTACAAGCCTTCTCAGTGGACCCTTTTCTCTATTTCCATTTCCTACATACCACAGAGCTTAGAGAACGGCCTGGTGCCCTTTTTGCTCCCTAATGCCACTTCCGAACCATTTCTTCCCATTGCCTTCTTAAAGAAGGAAAGCCTAGACACACACCGTGAAATCAGATGAATTACCTACTGCTGACCATCAACTGCCTATTTCTCTGTCATTTTCATTCATTGAAAATTTTGTCTTCTTCTTCAGGCCTGCTTCTGTGACTTCAACATCTGCATAAATGGTCCAGCCATGACCGGACCCCTCTCGGGGCTGTGTCCTCCTCATGTAAAGCCAACCTTGGCCACTCCCTCTCATCAGTAGTAAATTTACCTCTCCAAAATCTTGATCCCCCACTTTTCACTTACTAGCCTCCTTTCTTCCTTCAGGTTTCTCCAGTAAGTCTTCCAGTCCTACTCTGCTATTGAAACTAATTTTATCAAAATAAACAATTACCTATACCAAATCCAGTGGCCACTTTTGCTTCCTAGAAGCTTTGACACAGTTGACCATGTCTTTGTTCCTAAAAACATTTATTTGGTGTAACCTACTCCTCTGTTTTCTTTTTGCCTTACTGGTCACTCCTGCTTCTTTGCTGGTACCTTCCCTCTTCTTCCTGACCTCTATATATTAAACTATCTACAAGTTCCATATCAGTATAAAGAGTTCTGGATCTTTTTCCCCTAAACTCTCTCCTTAAGCATTTACATCTAGACTTGTGACTTTAAATAGGATCCAAATGCTGGTGATTCCAAACTATTACCACCAGCCCTATTATCTCCTCTGAAATATGTCTAACTGCCTATTTGACATCTCTACTAAGAATGTAGTAGAGATCTCAAACTCAATATGTGTCTAAAATGGAACTCTTGATTCCCTGCCCCAAATCCTGTTCTTCTTTCATTCATTTTTTTTTTTTAATTTTGATAAATAACCATAGTTCCCCATGTAGGCTAAATCCTTGGTGACATTCAGGTTCTCTGTTCTCCCCTTTATTGAAGGCATCTTGAAGCAAGTGATATCCAGTCCATCTCCAAAATATAGCCTGATAATGTCCATATTATTTATTTTCCACCTGGACATCTGTAAAATAGTTTCCCTTCCTCCATTCTTATTCCCCACAGGATAGCCAGTGTGGGCTTTTACAAAATGCATATCTGAGTATGTCACTCTACTCTTTAAACTCATTTATTTCAGTACAGTTAGAATAACATCATACCTCCCTAAGATGACTTTTCTCCCCACCCCATCAGTCTTTGACCCATTTTGCTGTTTTTTCTTTATTTTTAAAAATCTTTTGTCAGTCAAGTACTCATGAAATTATCTTCTTTGTCAGTTTATTGTGTGAGTCCCCACCCTCCTCCAGAATGTAAGCTTCATGAGTATGTAGAGACCTTGTTTGTTCAGTTCACCACTATACCCATAGTGCCTAGAACAGTGTTTAGAGTGAGTACTCAATAAATATGTGTTGGTTGAATGAATAAAATTATTATGTGGGTAGAAATGGAATAAGCTGTGACATGGTTTTTATCAGTTCCCACAAGGAAATCAGTAACTTTTAAAACTATAAGTTCAAGCTGTTTAGCTATTATCATACTTTTTTTAAAAGAGTATAATTGAGTTAGGGCCTAATTTGATTAGAAGATTATATCAAGGTAGAATTTTTTCATTATAGTGCCTGATTTTCATGGGTAATATAAAATTCAAAAATGATGAAATAGGTAATTTGAGGTTCATATGGATAGTCATTTTTGTCTACAAGTTCTATTTTCATTACAGTTCAAGTATTAGTTTTTATGTACTTTTTTATATTATGGATAAGTAGATGGCTGGAATAAAGGTTCTGCATAACCTAAAGTCCTGACTTCCATCCACTCGAGAAGACAGTGCAAGGCACTTGTGTTGACACTTCTACCAAGACCAGCTAGAAACCTTCATTGCCTAAAACCAAAGCTTTCTTCACTTACATCCATCCCCAAAGTCAAACCTGGACCTCCTTTTATCACTACAGTGCTGCAGGGCCGCTCAGGGCATAACTGTCCAAGGGGAGAGTGTTCTGGAGCAGGAGGTGGATTGCACCCAGTGTACACTTAATGATACCTTTCCCCACATGGCTGCACTCCTGGAAATGAGATTTGGAATAGTAACATTCTTTATTCTTGTTTGGAGGAGGATGAAAAGTTTGATGATTGATGAGGATAAACCTTTAGTTCCTACAGGGGCCAGCATACTCCAAAGGTGAAGTTATTTAGATATCTTGCACATATTTAGTGTAGAAGAGTACAAGCTATTTTCTCCTCTGTTTAGGGTTGCTTATATCCAGGCCAGTCATTATATTTTCGAAGATGGTGGGATTAGTGTCCCTAGAGGATATTTATGAATGATTAGTGAACTCACACTATTTCCCTTTGACTCATTTACCCATGACATACTGAGGTAGTCTTAAGGTAGCAGATTCTTGTCAGCATTGAGCAAAGACAGATCTTCATTGCTTAGTAATGCTAATTAATGGTATAAAGCAGATTCCCCTTAGATCCCTTCTAAAAAGAATATACTTACTAAAGAATGAAAAACTGTCATTATTAGATGGTTACTCCAAAAGTGTGTTCCCTAGTGGGGGACCTAGAAATGGCATTATATCAAGACCTTAGAATAAGATATGTTTTCAAGGCTTGCTTTTCATTGAGACAGCTGGTGAATAAGCTCACATTCTATTTTCCATAGGAGTAATAGTAATCATTATAAAGCACTACTTCTAGGAGTGCTCTTAATATGAGAAAGAATGGCAAAATTCTAACACATTGCTATTTATTTTTCTTTCCCACTCTCCTTTAGGTATTCTAATCTTATTTTGAACTTGTTTTCCTTGATGGTGGATGCAAACATTCCAGATATTGCTCTTGAACCAGATAAGACTGTGAAAAAGGTAATTTTTATACATCCTCAGATATCATAGTCTACTTTTCATATGTAAAAAATAACAGGGTTTTAACAACCCATTTCCCCTTGTCCTGACCCCTAGACTCTTAAGTAACATGAATTAAGAAAGAGACCTTGTGTATATTTTTGTTTCACATTCCAGAATATGACAGCCTCTCAAGTCCTCTGCAACAAGTTTTATCCCCTTGCCTGTTTGTACCCACAGTCACATGAATAGGTCACTACACCAGGAGAGGGAGCTTACTATCACAGCCCTTGCTCTTTGTCCTGAAAGTTTAGCTTCTCTTTAATATTCCTACTGGGATACCTGATTCCTGGTACTCCCAGACTAAGCCTGCTAAGCCCAGACTCAGAAACAAAATATTGTAATAGTATGGAGAAGCAGAAGCAAACAGCCATTCTTTATCCTTCCCATTCATACCCTTGCTTACAGGGGTTTCTTACTGTGTCAGGAGAATAGAGACCTGCCTTAACTTAACCTGCAAAGAGAAGAATGAAGGAAAGCCATCACATAGATGAGCAGTTATTCAGAACAATCGTACCCTGAGTTGCAGCAGGAGATGGGAGGAAGGGTAACAGATTTGACGATTTTTATTAAAATTAATTTCTTACTCTCTGATTCATTGAGAGGGATGTATGTAGTGTACTTTATTTATCCAAGGTAACATAAAATGATCTTAAATATCAGTGTGGTTATTAATACTGAACTTCAAAGTTAGTGTAGTTTTTTAACTTACAGAGGTATAAAATTACTAAAATTAAAACAGTCTCATAGATGGAATTGCCCTGGTGGTTAAATTAATAATTGGCACCAAAATCCCTAAGTTCTGATGTAATTGACTCTGAGCATTATTAGAAAGGTACCTCTGTGGTTTAAACATTGTCTTGGTCCATTTGGGCTGCTATATATAACAAAATACAAGAGACTGCATGGCTTGTAAACAACAGAAATTTATTTCTCATGCTTCTGGAGGCTAGAAGTTCTAGATCAGGGTGCCAGAATGGTCAAGTTAAGGCCCTTTTTGGGTCGAAAACTTGTTGTATCTTCATAGAGTGGAAGGCACTAGGAAGCTCTGTGGGATCTCTTTTATAAGAGCACTAATCCCATTCATGAGGGTTCCACCCTCATGACCTAAACACCTCCCAAAGGATCCACCTCCTAATACTATCACATTGGGCATTAGTGTTTCAACATGGATTTGGGGGATACAAAAATATTTACATCATTGCAAACATGAATGAAGCTAATCTCTTTTACCTAATTTTATGAGTCATTGGCAAGCAATGAGAGGGATTTTAATGTAAATATTTTATTGCTTAACGATTTAAGGAAATTATGTTCTTATTAAGATTTCATTTATTATTATCCAGGAAGCACTGTTTCAGCACCCCCCACCCCCAAACTAGGCAATGGACTACTTATCACACTAGGTTTTGGCCTGGGTTATTTTTTGTCAATTTAAGCTCATCCATCAAGAAACATGGTTGATGAACGTTTTCTTAGCTAAAGTTGATGACTGCACCAGATTTCAAATGTTGTTGCCTTTTTTTTTTGCTTTGCTGTTTTCAGGATCTGTTTTTGCTGTTTATTTTAAACCCATCTATCTCTGTCATATGTTCACTGTTGCCTGACTTCACTTGTGTTCAGAAGTCATTTATGAAAGTTCTAACAGTATTTGTCAAACGGAGTCTTCCAGTTTCTTCTGCCAGTTGTTATATAGTTACTGTTCTTTTGTTTCAACTTTTGCTTCTCTTTTAGAGAATCATGATTTTATTGTTTAATTTGTTACCAGCTCTCTTTATGGCATCATCCTTTAACACATGAAGCAATTAATTTATGGGGAAGAAAAGCATGTACCTTAGTCATTTTTCTTTACACTGTTTACTCCCTAGCTGTTTATTCTAGTTTCAATTAAGTGAACCTTGAACAAAAAGTATTTTACCATATTTTTACCCAAAAGGGTATTCCATAAAGATTTATTTGCTTGCTACTGTTTTATCAAGAATGTGAAGTAACCAATTGCAACATAAACTTGACTTTAAAGTAATAATAATATTGGAAAGTGATGCTGCAATAGACTAAAATTTATGTTTCATATTGTTTGGCTTTTTTAAGAAGTAGAAATAGGTTTTAATACTTTGTGAAATAACACTTGCTGGCATTACTTTGAAGTCTTACTACCTAGAAAATTTTTGCATTGATCTCATGAATGAAAGCCAGCTAAAGAAACAGAGTAGCACATTTGAGGCTGAAGTCTTCAGAGAAGTACATATTATTCAAATTATTTAATCATAACAAAGTTCAACAATATTTTCCTTTTTTCTAACATATTTTAGTACATATATATCAATTTCTTTTTGCTTCTTTTTAAACTGTCTACTCATTTTATGGTGCTTCATAGATAATTGCGTTTCTTACAGATTTTGAAGGTTGTAGCAACTCTGTGTTGAGCAAGTCTGTTGGTGCCATTTTTCCAACAACATTTGCTCACTTTGTGTCTCTGCATCACATTTTGGAAATTCTCACGATATTTTAAACAAAGGGTATCTTATCTACCTTTGAAAGACAGTGCAGAGGCTGAGATTTACAAGTGTGTATCCTTTTGCTTAAAGGCACTCTCCAGATTGTTTTGAGTGCAGCCTTACTAATGAGGTATGAAAGGAGAGGGTTTGGAGCTGGTAGGGATAGCCAAGAAGTCAGGGGAGAAATTCTGGAAAGGTGAAAGTCACAGAGGTGACTTAGGGGACAATAACAAGTAGCCTAACATAAGTCAGTATATACGAAAACAGATCAACCATTTATATGTTGTTAACCTTCTTTGTTATAAAAGAGAATATCTTCATATTTGGCAAATAACATTTTCTTTATATGCTAAATACATATCTTCTGTTTGTAATTTAAGTACTTAGGTAAGTATGCAAGTTTTGATAAATTGGGTTAAAGTTTTATTTTGATTCTCCTGCCCTACAGTTTTTTGACGTTCTTAAAAAATAGTTCCAAAATTGTCAGACGTGACCTCTCTAAGTAGAAATCAAGGAATATAATGGATTAAACTCTTTAACTGGGACCCAGAAATGGGAGAGAGAGTTGATTGAAAGTATACTTTTATGTCTCCCTCCACCAAATTGTCCTTCACTTATTATATTAACCTCTCTTTTACCTCCTCTATCCTGAGGCTGAGGGCTGTCGGATCAGCTGGTATACTTCCAGTGCAGTGAAGAGAAAAGAGCACTGAGCAGGGCCATGGGTTGTCATACTGTCTGCCCTTTCTTCTTCCTGGTTTTATAGTAGTTAAACTCTATACTTAAAAGGAAATACTAAATGTGGACCACTTTTTATCCACTTGGAAATCCCATTTTCTCCTAGCCTGCCTTTTCAGAAATATATATGGGTTATTTATAAGAGGAGAAAGGAGTTAGTACAATGGTTAGTGCAGTAGGATGCAATTGTCTGGAAGTGCAAGCCACTTATCATCAGTTAAAGGTCCCTGGATTGGCTGCATAAATTCTGTGTCTCAGTTTCTGCATCTTATAGATGGAGATATTATCTACCTCAGAGCCATCTGAGAGTTGAGTGAAATACTGCATGTAAAGTGCTTTGCACAGTGTTTAGCACAAAGTAGTCATTCAGTAACATTGGCTTTTGTGTTTTAGGGAACTATTCTGATATATATCTCTACTAAGTTTTCTAGTACTTATTGCTATTGAGAATCAACTGTATGTTTTAATATGAAATAATGAAAAAGTCCTCTGTCTTTGGAAATTATAGGCCAGTTGAAGTAGTTCTTTGCAGAAGTACAGGGAACTCCTATAGGAAAGGGGACATTTTAGAAGATCTAGTTTAGTTCATTTTGCCAGCAATTGACATAGTTCCTGTTCTTGTGTAGGCAGAGAAGGTGAGGGAGAATAGTAATATAAGCTTACCTTGCTATATCCATTTCATAAAGTGAAGGGGATTGTTAATAATTATTATGTCACAATTTAAATCTTATAATTCTAGCTTTGAAATGCAAATACTAAAGCACACCTTTGAGTTAAAAGAACAATTTTTGTCTCTTTTTAAATTTGCGGGGTCTAACAGAATTATATTTTCTATTCACTTTGTTAATTTTTTTCTGCAGAAATATTTACAACCAACAAAGATAGGGTGATATAAAGAGCATATAGCAAAAAGTAAAGTTCCACATTCAAGAGAATAGTATTCAGAACTCCTTACAGGTTATGAATCATTTCTTTGGCATAGAATAGTTCATTGTAATAATATCTATATCTGTTTGTTCTTGTCTTTTCGAAATGTGTGTTTTTCTTTATTCAAAAGCTAATAAGACTGTGACCTTGTAGGTTCAGGATAAATTTCGTCTAGACCTGTCTGATGAAGAGGCAGTGCACTACATGCAGAGTCTGATTGATGAAAGTGTCCATGCTCTGTTTGCCGCGGTGGTAGAGCAGATTCACAAGTTCGCCCAGGTAAGTTCTCTGAGGGCAGTGTGTTCATCTCAGCTTCTCCGTGTACTACCCTAGAATCCTCACAGAACCATACCTTTCCCTGCCAATGACATCTTTTCTGTTTTTTTTGGTCAAGCCTTCTTGACATCTCACCAACCTGCCAATGTGAAAGTGTTCAATGCACTAGTAACATGCACTAAAACATCCCACTGAAATGTTCTTAGTAACTAAATTGTGGGGTGTCAGCATAGGTGTATCTGTCCTTTTTAGTCAGTGGTGACTATAAACCCTTCTTGAGAATAATCTTGGGTCTAGCAGAGGCCTTGACAAGTGAGACTTGGACACTCGTTGGATTTTGGTAAACTGTGAAGTGCTAGGAAAGGAGTTTAGAAGCTGAGAAAAGCGATGTGTAGCACATACAGATCTATTTGTAGACTTTTGGTTAGCAGACTCTTTCCTATAAATGTTTGAGGGAAGACTTTTTGATGATAAACCTCAGATTTGAAAACTGTTTTAGTTTTAAACTTCATAATGAGGTTGATGCTGGAAGTGATCAGCAAACAGAAAAATTAGGCCGCTTTCCTCTCCCACATCCTCTCACTCCTCTCCTTGTAAACTCCTTCCTGACTTTACACATTCAGTTAATAATAATTTTACAAATAACCCAAGCTCAAAGCTTGTCTGTTTTAACTTCTCCCTCACTCAGTATACAGAATGTTACCAAGTCTTGCGAGTTTCTTTAAGCATTTTTTAAATCATCGTTTTCTGTCATTTTCCCATTATAGACATTTTAACCCAGTTGTTTTTCACTTTATGATACCTTGGGTAACTAAAATCCTTCATAACTGTTCTCTCTGTTTTAGTATTTTTTTTTTTTTGCAGCATTCTTATCTTTATTATGCTAAATATTTCAGTTAGATATATCTTCACAAAATACTGTTTTACACTGGGTTTTGTTTTGTTTTGTTTTAAATTTAAATGTGAAAAGTGTTTCCCTAGTGCCTAAAAGTGACATCCAATCTCTAGGAACTCAAGGCCTTCCAGACTGCTGTGTTCTAAACTTCTTTCTAAGCTATTTTCCTAATACTCTCTTTCTCTCAATATTTTTATCCTCTTCCATTTCTCTGGCTACTTTGCTGTTCTATTTCTTCAGCCCAGAATATACATCTTCTTAATAATGAATCATCTGTAAACTCCTGCTTGCTAAAATCCAGTCTGTCCTTCCAAGATCTATTCTTAATGCCACTCTGATTCATCTTCCTCTGAATATTAATAGTACTTTGTACTTTTATTATAAGTTGAACTTATATTTTGTTTTCTATTACAGATATTTGGATACTTACCTTATAACTCCTAAAATGCAAACTTCTTAAAGGATGGGATGTATATCAGTGACCCAGAAACACAGTGCCTTTAAACACTTAAGAAATATCTAATGAGCATAGGGGAATTTTTTTCCTGTAATGTTAGCTGATACTCTTTCTCTCTCTGAACAAAACATGTTTCTTCTCTCTGAACACCAGTCTGAGTCATATTTTATTATAAGTGCCAACTCAAGGTTTGATTCACATGTCATTAATCATAGTCACTTCTCAAGAGAGTAAACTGTGACTCAGATAGTAAGTAAGTGACTTGTCAGAGCCACCAAGCTAGCTAATGGCAGATCTGGATCAGCATATAGCACAGCAGAATATTTTAGAGCTGTAAGGGAAAAAGGCCCAGAGATGTATAATGACTTAACCAACTTCATGTGTCTAACAAGGCACAGAATCAAGGCTTGAACCCAGATCTTTTGACCCCCCATATCCAACCAATGATAATCTAGATTACTTTGTAGTTTGCCGAACTCGAGTCTTCTTTATCAGAATCCCATATTCTTTTTTATTTTCTACTGAGGTATAGTTGATTTACAATGTTATATAAGTTTCAGGTGTACAACATAGTGATTAACAAGACTCCCATATTGTTTATCCCAAGAAGTTAACCTGAAAATATCCATGCTCTTAGGTTTCTTTAAATATGTCATCTCTGCTCATACTTTTGTACAACTAAAACAATATCAACATAAGAGTAACATAAGAGGGCTTCCCTGGTGGCGCAGTGGTTGAGAGTCCGCCTGCCGATGCAGGGGACACGGGTTCGTGCCCTGGTCTGGGAAGATCCCACATGCCGCAGAGCAGCTGGGCCCGTGAGCCATGGCCGCTGAGCCTGCGCGTCCGCAACGGGAGAGGCCACAACAGTGAGGGGCCCGCGTACTGCAAAAAAAAAAAAAAAAAAAAAGAGTAACATAAGAATATTAAATTTAATTGGAACTTGCTTAGGCATTGAAGGGTACCAGAGATACTAAATGAGGTCTTAATTTCACATAAGTCTTTTCAAATTATAAAATTATAGATGCATACTTGTTTCTTAACTAATCTCTGAGGAAGTTTATTTTCCCTTTGAAATTCACATTCCTAAATATACATTTTCTAAATATTGATACTAATAAATCACATGCACACTCAAATTTTGATGATCAACATCTGTTTTTTGTCACTCATAGCATTTATTATAAGGATGCATTTTGCTAATTGAGTTACGCTAATTTTAGTGTATTCCTGTTAATCATTATGGATTATAGAACCCAGTTTTTAGAAAATGGAGGTAGACAGATACATGCTAACAAAAGTTCTTTCTACATAAAAGAAGTATTCTTTAAAATGACTAAAAAATTGCCAGATACAACTATTATGTTGAAATGCTGAAAAGGCTTATTTTATTCCATCACGCCAATTGCTAGTAAGGGTAGAGATTAAACATTGCAATATTTGTTGCCTAGCAACACCCACCTATTAGTGGTAGAAATTTTCCACTGAAAAACACTTTTATTTGGGTCATTGTCTTTGAAATTGCATCATCAGAACTCTTCTTCCCAGCAGAAAGGTGGAGGTCACTTAGTTTGGATCACTTCCTGCTCTAAAACTATGCCTTTCAATGGAAATCTCTCACATTGCAGCCCATTCCTTTCCAGTTTCTGCTTTTTCCTGTCTCTCTTCACTGATTGATGGTGGAAGTTTGGAGAAAGGGGATGTGATTTTCATTAATCTTAATACATATTAAATCTAATTAAATGAATCTTTATAGATTAGGGTTAGAAATATATATTTTTTTGCACACTAAATGTTAAAAAGTAAGAACAGATTGCATTCAGAAATTTTACCTAAGTCCCAGCTCAGGATACTAAGAACAAAGATCACTGTCATCCATCTGGCAAGGACCCTTCCTTAGCCCCTGGATGTTCAAGGAGGAGGACCACAGGTCCGAGTGGAGGGTCACATGAATGTGCAGTCCCATCTGTGCACCTTTAACTTAATAGAAGCCAGCTATACACACACACTCTTACACTTGAGGGGGTTAAAAAAAACAACAGTGAAAGCAGGAAAACAGTGTGTTCCTTATGCCTGATATTTCCCATGTGTCTAGTAAATGTGTCAGGGACTCCCTCCGAAGTGTTTCAGATCCGACGTTCCTGCCATAACGTAACTTCTTACAATGCTGAATGTCATTCCAATATTGAGGGTTCTCATTTTTTTTTTGTACAACATGGCCTCAGTACAAGCCATCTGCCCCATCTACTGTTCAAACAAAGAAATAGGTTTTTTGCATAAGTGCTGAGGGGAAAGCTTCCTATTTTGGACTCTTTGAGAAATGACTCCAGTATGTTGCCTTCTGAAGGGCTTTTCTTGAGTAATTTTGTTTATTTATATTCTGTTTTACCTTTAGGGACTGATCTTAGTTCTTAAACCCAGTGTAGGATGTTTCCACTGTAACTGTTCTACTCTCATCTACTTTAAGAAGGCATGGATGCAAAAGATGCCCTAAGGAGAAGAGACTAGAGCATCATTTCTGATTTT
The DNA here is from genome assembly GCF_949987515.2 of Delphinus delphis. Taxonomy (NCBI): domain Eukaryota; kingdom Metazoa; phylum Chordata; class Mammalia; order Artiodactyla; family Delphinidae; genus Delphinus; species Delphinus delphis. The sequence continues at coordinate 57,022,884 of NC_082695.1, forward strand.
ACATTATATGGATCTTATTTTACCATTAGGAGTAAAGAAGAGCAATGTAAAATATTTCATTGATCAAAACTTAAAAGTATTGAATTATGTGACCAAATAGAAATTCTTCAGTTCTAAAACAAAGTGATTTTTAATTTAGTAAATATTTTTCTAAAGAGTCAGATGATTCCCAGATATGTGGCTTAAATAAATAACACCAGTATATCATACAAAACTATTTTTTATCATTTTGTGTCCCAGATCTAGCCCTAATATATTTGAGTTATCCTGTAAGGAATAAGAAGAAGAACAACAACAAAAACACAATAGTAGCAATAATAGCAGCCTATTGAACACTTAAATGTGCCAGAAATTATGTAAACTTTTTTCTCTTCAGTACCTCCTTTAATCCTCATACCTGTAGAGTAAATGTATCACTAGGCTTGTTTACAGATGAGAAAGCTGAGGCTTAGATAGGTTAAATAACTTGCCCAAGGTCTCAAGGTGAACAGGTGAAAAAGTCCAGATTCAAACTCAAACCCTGGATTGTAGAAATAGACAGTAGTTTCTAAATAATGTTTTTCTCAATTTACATCTATGTCTTAATTTATTAGGTATGAATAGATTATGTGGTGAGTGGTGAGTTTTAAAAATAGACTTGTAAATTTTAAAAATGATCTTTTAATTTTCTCTCTTTAATCTTTCATCTGAGCATCAAAAGAAAAAAAATCCATGCAGACAGCCAATAGTGTATGACATAAAAAGGAGTTATTGGGAACAGTTAATCCCTGATAAATATGATAAATATGGGATATCACTTATCTTGTACATTGGCCAAAACCCAGTCTTGAATTTTATCGACTCACATGTTCTCTCTTGTTGCACTGCAGTCAGTACTGCTGCATAACTATGTTAAAACCTATGATGTTATAAACTATAATATAGGCACTTGGTACATTACAAATGTTTTAAGGTTTTAAGATTAGTTATCGTAATAGCAGCACTCAGCAGAATGCTCCATAACTTTCAGCTAAAATTCCCTACAGTTTATTTTTCATCAGTACAAATTTAATTTCCTTATCTTTTCTAAGGAAAGTTTTCAGACACTTGAATGCACTCCATGGTAAGATTTGCCTGTTCAGTTCATTATCGGCTTTAGTAAGTTTATTTGTAATACTAACTATTGTTTTCCCTCCCCTCTGTTATATCGAACTTTTATGTAAGTTCTTTAAATGTGAAGGGAGTGGAATATTTTGGGCTGGCTCTACTACATAGTGTTACTAATTTTTTCCCCCATAGGTACAGACACTTTGAAATATTTATGAAATCTCTTAGAGACCATCTGTTTAGTAGCAGCATTTTTCTCGCATACAAACATACGTATACACAGGTGTGGATACATAGGTGTGGTTTTTCTTTGTTTCCAGGGTATTTAGACTTCCTAGCATGTCAGTGAGGAACTTTCGCAGTTTGCCTTTAATCTGCATTTTCAACTTTCATCATCTTCTACCAGCCTTCTAAAAGAACCTTCTTTGTAACCCTGATGAGCTACCCCATGACACTTCCTATACCCAATATCCCTACTTCCCCAAGTAGTACACCTTTTTCTTTGCCTAGAATGAGTCCCCACCCATTTGTCTAACTTTCAGGTGTGTGCAGGGGAGGGGTTGCGGGTAGGGGTAAATAACTGTTTCTTTATATAAGCATTTTGTCTTAAAGTAACTTGGGGTCTCCCATAGAAGCTGAACTGTTCCTGGTACATAGTACCAAATAAATGTATGTGATTTTATGTAAGTGCCAAGGACCATTTGAGAAGTTTATTTTCTCTGATACTACCTTTAAGAAAATACTTAAATAGCTTCTTAAATTATAAATTACATTCCTTTTATTAGCATTAAAAATAAATCTTACCATATTCTTTCTAGAATTGCCACTTTAAATTATATAGATTAAAATCAGTCAGCATCTTTCACATTTATAAGCATATACACGCATGTGCACATACATACACAAACCCACTTGTCAGCACGGTTCTTTTTCCTTCCCGTTTTCTTTCAGAGTAATAATGAGGTGAAGTTCATAGAAACAAAGTTTTGTGACCCATAAAAAGCATTCTTAATTCCTCCAAGATAAGCCAGCATATATTTGACTGAATCAGAGGGCACATGAGGTGTGGATGACTCACCCCAAAAAGGTGCCCAGAGTTGTTCTTACTGAGAGAGTGGGTGATTGTACATGTTAAAGACAACAACCTTTAACTGTTGTACATTACTTTGAGATAATTGTGAGGGTGCCTAGCACAAAATAGGTGTTAAAAATGTTGATATCTTTTATTTTAACTTGATATTTTAATATTGAACACTATTAATGTATTGGCCCCAAAACAACTCTTGACTGGGCCTTTCTTATTCTTTCAGGACTGCTTCCTTTGATTTTTTTTTTCCAGACCATTTCTGTACTCTGTATTGTGCATTGGCTGCACTCTGGAATAAATTATACATTTTCACAGTCTCTAAAAATGTCATACCAAGAACTAAGCTCACTACTCAAAATATTAATCATCTGTCACTGCAGAATTCAGTGGAATTTTTGCCTTCCTAGTGCTAGATTTGTCTGCCGTGTAATAATGAGATCATCTTGAGCTTACAGTTAGCAAACATTCCCTCTCTCAAATATTTGCTCATATAAACTGATTTTTAAGCCAAGTCTTAGGAATCCTGTACATTGTAGTTAATTTAAATCCTCTTCATGGCATGTAGTAAAGTAATAATTTCACCTTTTTTTTTTTAATAGACTTTTTTTTAAAAAAATTAAGGACTGGAATTACCTGAGGGTGTTTTGGGTTTTTTTTTCTATTAAAGAATTATATGTCTCTTTCTAAGCAGTTTTTAGAACTATAAACTTGTTTCTCTTTCTTTGTGAACAGTGAAGCTAATTATTTTCTGTTTCTTTGTTTTTAATTTTTGTAGTACTGGAGAAAATGAAATTGGTTTGGCCCATCAAGATGCTTGTCTCTGTAAGGAAACTACTTTAGAAACAACATGTGTATAACGAAGACTTCAGGCTAACGAGCAAGGAAGAGAATATTAGTCTTCAAAATACCATATATCCTAAATGTTACAGGCATCCTAAATGCCTGAATTCTGTTTCCTTGGTTGTCCTTGCTTAAATATGGTCCTGAAGGGTTTGTTCTGATATATTGTATATATTTATTTTCAAATGTACACATTGTTAATAAGCTAAGAAGTAAAAATTTTGTTCCAGAACTACGTACATATTATGAGAGCTCTGAAGGAATTTCATGTTGACATAGTAAAACATTTTAGTCTTCAAGTTTGAAAGTCCATTTTTTTCTTCATCTTTTCACATCAGATGAGCAGTTATATGAATCTGGACTGTCTTAGTTTTGGTTGGTTGGTTGTCTCTCCCTCCCTTGTTCCCTTTCTCTCTTCTTCCTTCTCCTCTCCCCCTACATTTTTTATTTTTTAATTTTTTGTCCTAACCTATAACACTTAAAGTTTTACACTTTATGGCCTATTCATTTATACGTTGAGAATTGTATATATTTCAAATAAGATAGTCATTTTTTTTTACAAATACTGTATTTTGTTTCTTATTTTTTTTGTGGTTCACATTTCTCTTAGGTTTTAAGTACATAAAGCAGGTTATAAAAATGTGGCTATCTGAATAATTGGCCAAAAGGTAATATGGCAGCAGCTTTTCATATTGAGCCTAAAATATTTTTACATGTAAGCATAAATTGTCTTTCTGCAATAATTTTTTTTTTGTAATGAAAACTTAGTTTTCAAGAGCTTTTAAAAATAGCTCCCCTAGACCTGTTAATGTAATATATCCTTTCTGATTAAAGCAAAATAATTTTTGGTCTTTTAAGACTAGAAGTCCTACTAATCCATCTAGCTTTTTTGCATCATGGAACTTTAGGGAAAAGGAACAAACACAAACGAAAAGAGCAGCACAGTAATAATCTTTGCAAATTAATGTGTTGCAAGGTCATGTGATTTTGTTTTGGAAGATAAATAATATCTCATTCTTCTGGTGCTGAATAAATATTTAATATCAAATGACAGAAAAGATTAAGAAGGTTAAATTTAGGCAGAGTTTCAGAGAATGTCATTAATTATAATGTTTGTCACCAAATTCATATCTGTGAGTCTGCCTTGTTGGGGTGGGGTTCCCAGCTGGAAAGCAAGCATATAATTAAGAGATATCTTAGAAGCATATGGAATGTGACTTGTATAAAACATACATCAGATTAGAAAAATGGTAAAGATGAAAAGGCCTTTGCAAATTATCGTAAGAGAATAATGACTAACCTAATTGGCAAGCTTCATCCTCTCTTGCTTTTTCTTTGCTTCACATATTTCCATCATTTTTTGTTGCCTAGAAGTTTATAACCGATCTGCATTCTTATTCTTTTAGTCCTATTTCTATTGGTACCAAAAAGTTCTCAAAATGGCGTTGCTGAAAGTGACCACTCCAACTTTCTGAACTCTTTTAATTCTTTATTTGTAGCTTTTTAATTGACACTTAGTGGGTAGTTTTGTTATAGTTACAGAGGTTGGCCCTTTTCTCTAAAGGGCCAAGATAGTAAGTATCTTCAGCTTTGGAAAGCATATGATCCTGGTCACAACAACTGAACTCTGCTTTATGAGTAAAACAGTCATAGACAACATGTAAACAAATGGCATGGCCAGATTTGACCCTCAGGCCATAATCTGCTGACCCCTGTTTGAATTAACTATAGGGCAAACTGGGTCATTTTAATTATCTTTATAAAATCCATAACATTTTGCATAGATAGTAACATGTATATTTATATTACATGCTCTATATTTTTTGGACTAGTATGAAATTGTATAATGGCAAACACTGACAACTAGTAAGGAGGGTTGATCATGAGTAACCTTGTAGTCCATGCAAACTTGGTAGGGATTATGAGGGAGATAGAGCTTTCTAGGAAGGAAGACATGTATTGACCGAAGATAGATAGCGGCTTTGGTTTTGCAAAGTATTTTGACTCTGGGTGGTGAGCCTACATCAGAAAGAAAAATGATTCATCAGTTTCAATTTCTATTGCTCACAGCAACCTCTGTGCTCTTACTATTTTCCCCAAATGCCATTGTTTTTTATAACGTAGTCTGTATTTTCCTTTACTATCATTGCCATTCAGATTCTTTGGCAAGTTTTACAGTGTTTCAAGCACAATGCTTGCTTTGAGTTTGAAGAAAGTGTTTGTGAGGACACAGTGCTTTAATTAAAAATTATGAGTGTACTATAGTATTCAGAGTGGTATTTCTGAGTTAGGGAAAGAAAGTGTGGATAGCAGCCACTGTGAGTGGGGCTACCAGAAAAAAGTAAAGTGTGGTTCACATCCCTAAATAAGGGGTTGATACAACCTGATTTTTGTTATTCTCCATATACTAGGGTTGTATGTTATTCTCCATATACTAGGGTTGTATGTTCCCCAGCTCATTTGTTTTATGTTTTGGGTATATATTATAATAATAATAGTCAACATTATTTATAAGGGCTTACTATTACATATCAGGATTATGCTAATTGCTTCATATGCATTATATCACTATTCTGTATAGCAGTCCTGATGGAGAATTGTCTCCCCGTTTTCCAGAACTTTAAGGCAAGTGAATCATCTGCCCAACGTAAGGCTGCAAAGTGAGAGCAGAGTTAAGTATTTTAAGTTGAGTTACTCAGATTCCAGTGATCACAGTCTTGACCATCAAAATCTCCTGGCCTTCATTTCTCACTGAGAGGTAATGATACTGACCTCTAGTATGCGCATGTATGTGTACGTATGTGGTTCATTAGACTTGAATCCCCCCAGACAAAGCCTGTTCCTTATTTATTTATTTTTTTTTTGTCATGAACAGGATTACCAAAGGTATGGGCAGTAGTCAACAAATTAAACAAATTTCTAAGAAACTGAGTTGTGTCATCATGCCACATGTTCATACTTGCCTTGAAATAGGAAATAAGTCATTCAGTAAAAACATACAGGCAAAATAAATCTTAAACATGTAACTGTTAACCTATAATCACAATGTACTTTATATTTTTGCACATAGATCTAACATTGCAATTAAAAAAAAAACAGATTGAGACTTAGGAGGATTGGGGGGTTGGGGGTAGGCAGGTAAATTTCAAAAACAACATGAATTTTCTATAATTAATACAGAAAATACACTGGTTTTCCGAAATGAATAATTTGATATGTTAACACTTCACCATAAAGAATGCATGCCACCTGGATAGGATCCTGGCACAGGAAAAGGACATTAGCTAAAAACTAAATAAATCTAAATAAAGTGTGGACTAGTTAAAAACAAAACAAAACATAGAATTAGTAGCCTCAAAGGCAGGGAACTTTCCTGGTGGTCCATTGGTCCAGTGGTTAAGAATCTGCCTTCCAATGCAGGGGACACGGGTTTGATCCCTGTTCAGAGAACTAAGATCCCACATGCTGTGGGGCAACTAAGCCTGCATGCCACAACTAGAGAGACGCCTGCAACGAACAGCCCGCACACCCCAACAAAGACCCAGCACAGCCACACACATGCAAAAAAAGTATAAGGCAGTTACTTTGTAGAAAACCCCAGTTTGAGTTTGTCTAATTTTCCTCAAGATTTGTTCATTTTTGGTGGGCCAAAAATGCCATGTACTTCTCAAGGCCTCTTATCAGAAAGCACATGATGTGAATTTGTCCCCTTCCTGTTGGTAGTTACTTTTATTACTTGGTTAAGATGTGTCTTCCAGCTTTCTTCACTCTGAAGTTAATTTGTATTTTATACTTACAAATTAGTGAGCAATTTGTAAGTGTTTTATGGGGAGATACTTTGAAACTATGCAAATATCTTGTTCTTTACCACACTTGTACCCACCAGTTTTAGCATAGATTGATGATTCTTGCCTGAATCAAGTATTACTATGGTGAAAGCCAAATGGTGATTTTTTTTTTTAATTCAATTGTTCTTTCTACACTTGTTAGTGATCTCCTGTTAGGTAGAGCTTTCCTTTCTCCATTATTTATTCATTTATTTATATTAGGATGGACTCTTTTATTGTACAGTGCATTCCTATCATCACTTATTTTGTTGGTAAAATTGCCCCAGGACTGACCTGACTTCAATCTGGTGCATATGTCCCTGACATGACTCGGATGTTCTTGAGCCCTTTCTTCCTTTTTGGCACAAGATGATCCAGGCTCACCTTATGCTTTATGTGCCCCAGCCCTGGAGTAAGCCATTCCTCTAAAGAGTCCTAGTTCTTTTCTGGTTCGATTTTACCAGATAGCCCCCCAAATAAGGTGTCTAACTTTTCTAAAATAGAAGTTATTATAGCATCCCAGTATTGCCATTCTAAAACTCTGGAGTCTAAACAGGGGGGGATGTTGATATAAATAAGCTCAATAGTAGAGTAATCCATATCTGAATGAACCATAGAATTTAGCTATTTCTTCAATTCTTCTCAGCTTTAGATCATCACCACCACTATCTTCCTTGAGACCATCAGGGCCAGTCATCATGTTCTTTATCTCTGTTTGTTAGCACAAAGAAAACGAGACCTCTGTAGGTCAATGAGAATGGTCTCTCATTCCCGTACAGCTTTGTACAACCCCCATCTCTCAAACCTCTGGAGTTCCTTGGACCATCATCAACAGAATCTATCAGTGTCAAATTTACCTTCCATGCTGTAAAACTAGATACTACACACATTTTTTTTTTTTTCCTGTTCTCTCTTTTTAGAAGAAAAATACAAGTAAATCCAAGCAAGTTAGTTTAAGGAATTCAGTAAAGTCAACTAAAAAAAAATCTCAAAAAGTATATCCATCCTAATGTACACACAGATTTCCAGCCATCAAAGAAAACTAATGATGTGTAGTTAACTTTAATATTGAATGGTTAGTACAATGGCTAGCTCAAAAAGTGTTTGAAAAATGAGTAAAAGAGTGGTTAATTCCAAATTAACAAGAACATTAATTAGAACTTCCTTCACCAACTTTAGTTTCAATAGGCTAGTTTCTTGATCAAACATTTTATTGTCAATCTAATAAAAAGAGATCTGAGACATTGAGAATAAAAAAAGGTTTAACATAAACTTAGTATACAAAACTGCAATTCCACTCCTAGGTATCTACCCAAGGTAAATTAAAACATATCCACATAAAGACTTGTATACAATTATTCCTAGCACGATTCATAGTAACTCCAAAGTGGAACAACTCAAATGTCCAACTGATGAATGGCTAAACAAAATGTGATACATTCATACAATGGGTACTATTCAGCACTAAAAAAGAACTACTTATACTGCAACAATATGCTAAGTGAAAGAAGCCAGACACAAAAGACCACATACTGTAAGCTTTCATTTACCAGTGAAGGTAAATCTTCAGCAGAAAGCACATCAGAGGCTGCCAGGGGCTGGGTATGGAAATGGGAATTGATTGGAAACGGACACTGAGGGAACTTTATGCAATGATGGAAATGTTCCAAAACTCGAACATTTACTACATGTGCTAAGTTTACAACTACATTTACTAAAAAACATAGAATTATGTTTTATGACATATAAGTCATACCTCAGTGATGCTGGTTTTAAGATAAGCGATCCTAAGCAACTCACGGTCTAAAGCCAGGAAACACTGGCTTTCTACCTCACAGGAGCCAGGCAGACGTAGCTCGCGGCAGTCCCAAGAGGCACTTTCACGGCGACTTCTTCCCAAACCACCCCTTCCAGCCCGTGTCCGCCTGGACGTCACCAGGATCTCCAGCTTCACCTGCGATGTAGTCGCTGCCCTGGCAGACACCACCTCCTCCAGCACTGCTCTCCCAAGTCGTGGGAAAGCAACACGATACACATTTCCAGGGTTTCTGACATGGCAGATAAGGACCGACCAGCCCAGGCCGCTGCAGGGGAAGGAGAGGAGCCCAGGAAGCGATGGAGGAGCCGAGCGGGGTGTGGGGCTACACAAGCCCACAGACGCCCAGTTCCTTAAAAGTCCACCTGGCTCAGTGCAGGATACCAAGTCCAGTTATGAAAAGAAGGCCGATTTGGTATTCTAGGACAATTGTAACTCTTCTTTTTGGACCAGGTGAGAAATTTGTATGGCATTCCAAAACATATGCTAGGAATGCCCAGGGTGCTGGTCCATTTACAGTGTTACTGCTGTAAGCAGCTACCATCAGCTGCCAGGTAGAGGTTTTGTCTTGTCTTTCCTTTGGGAAAAAAGCCACAAACACATGCTGCCACAGAACCAGCAGAAGCAGAATTAGCCTTCAAATAGATGCACCTAACCTCAAGAGCATCTCTGTGAATCCAAAGGCTATTTAAGAACTTGTTCTCAAATGCAAATCAAAACCACAATGAGATATCACCTCACACCTGTCAAAATTGCTATCATCAAAATGTCTACAAATATTAAATGCTGGAGAAGGTGTGGAGAAAAGGGAACCCTCTTACACTGTTTGTGAGAATGTAAATTGGTGCAGCCACTATGGAGAACTGTATGGCGGTTCCTTAAAAAACTAAAAATAGGGCTTCGCTGGTGGCGCAGTGGTTGAGAGTCCGCCTGCCGATGCAGGGGACACGGGTTCGTGCCCCAGTCCGGGAGGATCCCACATGCCGCGGAGCGGCTGGGCCCGTCAGCCATGGCTGCTGAGCCTGCATGTCCGGAGCCTGTGCTCCGCAATGGGAGAGACCACAACAGTGAGAGGCCCGCGTACCGCAAAAAAAAAACCCTAAAAATAGAGCTACCATATGACCCAGCAATCCCACTCCTGGACGTATATCTGGAAAAGATGAAAACTCTAATCTGAAAAGATACATGCACTCCAATGTTCATAGCAGCACTATTCATAATAGCCAAGACATGGAAGCAATCAGTCAACAGATGAATGGGTAAAGAAGCTGTGTTACATATATACAATGGAATATTACTTAGCCATCAAATAGAATGAAGTGTTGCCATTTGCAGCAACATGAATGGACCTAGAAATTATCATACTAAGTGAAGTAAGTCAGACATAGAAAGACAAATACTATATGATATCACTTATATGTGGAATCTAAAAAATAATACAAATGGATCTATTTATAAAACAGAAACAGACTCACAGACAGAAAACAAACTTATGATTACCAAAGGGAAAAGGGACAAATTAGGAATATGGTATTAACACACTACTATATATAAAATAGATAAACAACAAGGCTTTACTGTATAACACAGGGAAAAATACTCAGTATCTTGTAAGAAACTATAACATAAAATAATCTGGAAGAAAATTATATATATATATATATATCTGAATCACTTTGCTGTATACCTAAAAGTAACATCATGTTGTAAATCAACTATACTGCAATTAAAAATATATGTATAAACTTGTTCTCAAACATTATTGTGCTTCCCTGTGAGAGCACTAATATCCCAGTCCACCTCAATTAAATGACTCATTTCTGCCTACCCACCCACAGTACTGGTAGTTATACCAGAATCTCAATAGTGAGCCCCTCACACATCAGTGCCATCCCATTTAGTCTGTCACTGAATGGGAGTCCCAAAAAATGCAATTAGAGAATCGTGGCCAGGTAGTCTCATGTCTTCCTACCTTCCTGGCTGCTTTCTCAGTCTCCTTTGTGGACTGTTTCTCCTCTGATCAATCTCTAAATGTTGAACTAACACAGTGCTTGTGGCTGGGACCATTTGTTCTTTCTATCTTCTCTCTCATGGGTGATCTCATCCAGTCCTGTGGAGTTAAGTGCCAATTACATGCTGATACCCAGGGCCAGCTTCATGGGCATAGCACTACCTGTGCAGTTGCACACGACTCCACATTCACAAGTCCCTGAGCTTAGTTTAGTGGTATGCTGATTCTGTGTTAAAAGCCTCAGTAATTTTATCTTGGTGTTTTGTTAGTAAGTCTGATGGGGTAGTGCAGCATGTGCAGGGGGCAGAAGAGATACCTGTGATATGTGGTCTACCACCATTCCTTGCCATCCGTTAGCATCTGCAGTGCCCCAGGAGCACAGAATTCTGGTAGGCCCACCATACACAGGGTTCAGTGAGACTCAAAGAGAGAACAAGATGATTGTGGTATATCTATGACTGAAAGTGGGAGCACTGACTGCTTCAAGAAGCCACACTTACCATTTGAACCAGAACTTACTTTGAACACAGAAAAAAGACAATGGTGTTCTAAGAACACAAACAGCCAAGAAACTCTACACACATCCTGAAATGTCAGGGAGCTCTGTGTGTGTGTGTGTGTGAGTGTGTGTGTGTGTGAGTGTGTGTGTGCTCTGTGGGGGCCAGATGATAGTATGAAGGTTAAGGCCCATCCAGTGCACAGCAGGGCCCAGTATGAGACTTCCCTCTGCAACTATATATATATATATATTTTTTTTTAATTGAGGTATAATTGACACATAACATTGTGTAAATGTAAGGTGTACAATGTGTTGGTTTGGTGCATTTATATATTGCAATATGATTACTATAGTAGCATTAGCTAACACTTTTTTCATGTTACATATTTATCATTTTTTTATGTGATGAGAACAGTTAAAATTTAGTGTCTTAGTAACTTTGAAATTCATAATACAGTATTGTTGACTATAATCACTATGTTGTGTATTAGTTCTCCAGAACTTATTTATCTACTGGTTATAAATTTGTACCCTTAAAACAATTTCTCCCCAATTCCCCCACCCCCTTATAACTTCTACCCTCTGTTTTTACAAGTTCAGTGTTTTTAGATTCTACATATAAGTGATATCATACAGTATTAGTCCTTCTTTGTCTGACTTATCTCACTTAGCATAATGCCTTCAGGGTCCATCCATGTTGTCACAAATAGTAGGCATTCCTTCTTTGTCATGGCTCAAAAATATTCCATTGTATATATATACCACATCTTCTTTGTCCATTCATCCAATGACAGATACTTAGGTGTTTATCTTGGCTATTGTGAATAATGCTTCAGTGAACATGGGTATGCAGATAACCCTTCGAGATACTGATTTTAACTCATTCAGATATATATCCGGGAGTGGGATTGCTGGATCATATGGTAGTACAATTTTTAGTTTTTGAGAAACTGTCATACTATTTCCCATAATGGCTGCACCAATTTGCATTCCCACCAATAGGTTTCTCCACATCCTTACCAGCAATTGTTATTTCTTTTTCATAAAAAACATCCTAACAGGTGTGAGGCGATATCTCATTGTCGTTTTGATTCATCTGCAACTCTTTTAATTTCACATACTCCTGGGTTTAGTCATTTTCTTCTAGGACCAACAGCTGTCAACCCCCTAAATCAAGCCAAAAGTCCCCTCCCATGCCTTCCTGGTGTACATCAGTGTAGCACAGTGGTTATGAACATAGGTGCCAGAGCCAGAGTGCCTGCATTCTAATTCCAGGTTTACTCATATCTTGCCTGGGTGACATTGAGGAAATTGCTTATCTTCTCTGTAACCAGATTTCCTCTCTTTAAAAAAATAGGATAATAATAGAATTTACCTCATAAAGTTGTTGTGAGGTTTAAATAATTGTTCCATGCAAAGAGCATGTAACAGTGCCCAGCCTATACTAAGCATTATGAAACTGTCCTCTATTATTAATCTTTAATGGGTAAAAATGAGACATTTATTCAAGTACTGATTTAATGAGCACTTATTGTGTGCTTAGCACTGGGGATACAATGGTAAAAAGAACAGACATGGTTCCTAGCTGCATGGATCTTACAACTTAATGAGAGAGACAGAAAATAACCAAGCGTATAAGCAATTAAATTAATACAAAGTATAATAAATGTGTTAAAAAGAACAACTGTGTGCAGTGAAAGAAGATATGAGAGAGACCTAATGTAGATATATAGTCACCAAAGAAAAGTTCTCCTAGGAGACGATACTTAAGCCAAGAACAGATGGGTCAAAGGAATTATCCATGGAATAGTAGGGAGTTGAGGTGGCAGGAGGAGCATTTTATTCAGAGGAGACAGCATGTCTCAAACCAAGAAGAAGGTTGTCTTGTGTGAGAACCTAAAAGAAATCTGGTATGTCTAGAACCTGTGAGCAAGGGGAGACAGCAAAAGACAAGGCAGGAAAGGTAAGTGGATTCAAATCATGCAAGGGCTTATATGTCATGGGAGAGATTTGAGATTTCATTTAAGTGTAAAGCACATCAGTGAAAACTTTTAAGAGGGGGACCAAAATAATCTGCTTTAAGTTGTTAAATTATCACTGTTTCTTGTGAAGAATAATGGATCTTTTGGGAAAAATCAGGGAAACCAGTTAGTAATCGAGAAGACAATTATAATGGCTGGATTAAGGTTTTAAAAGTGGATATGGGGACAAGTGAATAAGTTTGAAGTATGGTTTGGAGGAAAGATGGGTGGGACTTGCTGAACGATTGACTGTGGAGTGAAGAAGAGGGAGGAGTGAAGACTGACTGTCAGTTTCCTGCATGAGCAATGGGGTTAATTGTGGGGACACGTATAGTAATTAAGTGTAGGTGGCAGAAGAAATGCGATGGGGTGAGTTATGTGGATGAATTTTCTGTTTCATTTGGACAGTTTGAAATAGCTGTGAGACAATTCATTGGGACTGCCAATTAAAGGCATAGCTTCAATATGAGTCACAGCTTCAGAAAATGATTTGGGTAATATAATTTGGGAGTTGTCTGTTTATGAAATGGTATTTAAAGGACAAAAAATGATGAAGTGCAAGTGATCAAAAATGCCCAGAACATTCTTGAAAAATAACAAATTTAGAGGACACAAACTTCCTGATTTCAAAACTTACTACAAAGCTACAGTAATCAAGTTAATGTGGTATTGGCATAAAGATAGACATAGAGATCAATGGAATATAATTGAGAACTCAGGAATAAATAATTAATTTATATTCAATTGATTTTTGAAAAGAGAGCCAAGAAAATTCAACAGTGTAAGGGGGGAGGATAGTCTTTTCAACAAATGATGATGTGACAATTGGATAGCCATGTGCAAAAGGATGAAGTTGTAACTGTAACTCACACTATACACAAAAATTAATTCAAGATAGATCATCGACCTCAATGTAAGAGCTAAAACTTGTGACACTGGATTAAGCAGTGACTTTTTAGATATGAATCCAAACCCACACACAACAAAAGAAAAAAAATAGGTAAACTGGACTTTATCAATATTAAAAACTTTTGTGCTTGAAAGTGCACCATTAAGAAAGTGAAAAGACAATCCACTGAAAGAGAGAAAATATTTGCAAATCATATATTTGATGACGGTCTTGTATCTAGAATATATAAAGAACACTTAAAATTGAACAATAAAAAGACAACTCAATTGAAAAATGGGCATTTTTGGTTATTCTTAGTCATTGAGGAGATTACCACTTCATACCTACTAGGATAGCTGTAATAAAAAAGACAATAACAATTGTTGATGAGGATGTAGGAAGATTGGAACCCTTATACTCTGCTGGTGTGATTGTAAAATGTTTCAGCCTGCTTTAGAAAATGGTTTGGCTGTTTCTCAAAATGTTAAACAAAGAGTTTACCATATGACCTAGCAATTCTACTCCTAGATATATCCAAGATAAATGAAAACATATGTCCACACAAAAACTTATACACAAATGTTCATAGCAGCATTATTTATGATAGCCAAAAAGTGGAAACAGCTCAAATATCACAAACTGATGACTGAATAAACAACTGTGATATACAAAACAATGGAAATTATTCATCAATAAAAAGGAATGAAATTCTGATACATGTTACAATGGATGAACCTTGAGAACATGCTACGTAACAGAAGCCAGCTGCAAAAACACCACATATGATAGGTTCCATTTATTTGAAATATTCAAATCTATAGAGACAAAATGGATTAGTGGTTAGCAAGGGGTGGGGGGAAGAGAGAATGGGGGTTGAGTGCTTAGTGGGTATATAATTTCTTTGGGGGATGATGAAAATATACCAAAATTAGGTAGTGGCTATGGATGTACAACTCTGTATTATAGTAAGTGAATTACATTTCAATAAAACTATTATTTAAAAAATTGATGCCATCACCTTTGGAGAAAAATGTTAAAAAAGGGTACAGTCTTATGGGTACATAAGACTGATGTGTGAGAAACTACTATATATGGAGGTCGGGTAGGGCAGAGGGGCAGGAGAAGGAAACTGAGATGGAGTGGCTAGGGAAGTAGGAGAAATACATGAGTGTGTGACAACACAAGCCAATTAAAGAGGGTCTCAAAAACAAAGCAGTGGTCAATGTGAATGGGGGAGGAAAGGTATAGGAAGTTTGAAGGGAGAGATTATTTAGTGAAATGATTGCCACAATAAGGTTAGTTAATATATCCATCATCTCACATAATTACAGTTGTGTGTGTGTGTGTGTGTCTGTGTGTTGAGAACTTTTAACATCTATTCTCTTAGCAACTTTCAAATACACAATACAGTATTGTTAACTATAGTCACCATTCCCAGAATTTTTCTTCTTATAAGTGGCAGTTTGCATCCTTTGATCATTTTCACCCATTCCCCTACCTGTGGCAACCACCAATTTACTCTCTATTTCCATGAGTTCATTTTTTGTAGATTCCGCATATAAGTGAGATCATACAGAATTTGGCTTTCTGTGACTTATTTCACTTAATATGATGCCCTTAAAGTCCATCTATGTTGTTGCAAAGGGCAGTCTTCCCTTCTTTTCATGTCAAAATAATACTCCATCCATCCATGAACACAGTTTGTTTCCATTTCTTGGCTATTGTAAATAATGCTGCAATGGACATGGGAGTGAATATATCTCTATGAGATAGTGATTTCATTTGCTTTGGACACATACCCAGAATTGGAATTGCTGGATCGTATGATTGTTCTATTTTTAATTTTTAAAGGAAACTCCATAATTTTTCCATAGTGGCTGTACCAATTTACAGTCCTACCAACAGGGTTTAAGTGTTTCTTTTTGGGCTTCCCTGCTGGCGCAGTGGTTGAGAGTCCGCCTGCCGATGCAGGGGACACGGGTTTGTGCCCCGGTCTGGGATGATCCCATATGCCGCGGAGCGGCTGGGCCCGTGAGCCATAGCCGCTGAGCCTGCGCGTCCGGAGCCTGTGCTCCACAAAGGGAGAGGCTGCAACAGTGAGAGGCCCGCGTACCGCCAAAAAAAAAAAAAAAAAAAAAAAAGTTCCCTTTTTTCCACATCCTCACTGACACTTATCTCTTGTCTCTTTGATAATAGCCATTCTAACAGGTATGATGTGATATCTCATTGTGGTTTTGATTTGCATTTCCCTGATGATTAGTGACGTTGAGCATTGTTTTTCATGTACCTGTTGGCCATTTGAATGTCTTATGTGGAAAAATGTCTATTTAGGTTCTTTGCTCATTTTTAAGTCAGATTTTTTTTTTTTTTTGCTATCAAATTGTATGAGTTTTTTTAAAAATATATTTTGAATATGAATCCCTTATTAGATATTACAAATATTTCCTCCCATTCCATAGATTACCGTTTCATTTTCTTGATCATTTCTTTTGCTATGCAGAAGCTTTTTAGTTTGATGTGGTCCCACTTATTTATTTTTGCTTTTGTTGCTTGCACTTTTGGTCATATCAAAACATAATTGCCAAGACCAATTTCAAGGAGCTTTTTCCCTATATTTTCCTTTAGGAGTTTTATGGTTTCAGGTCATATGTTTATGTTTATACTCCATACAAGTTAATTTTTGTGAGTGGTGTAAAATAGGGGTTCAATTTTATCCTTTTGCATGTGAATATCCAGTTTTCCCAATACCATTTATTGAAGAGACTATTTTTTACCCATGGAGTATTCCTGGCTCCCTTGTCAAATATTAGTTGACCATATTGGCATGGGTTTATTTCTGCGCTCTAAATTCTGTTCCATCATTCTGCATCTGTTTTTATGCTAGTGCCATACTGTTTTAATTATTATAGCTTTGTGATACATTTTGAAATCAGGACATGTGATGCCTCCAGTTTTGTTCTTTTTCAAGATTACTTCAGCTATTTGGCACCTTTTGTGGTTCCACACAAATTATAGCAGTTTTGTTTTCTGTAATGATGCCGTTGGAATTTTGATAGGGATTACATTGAATCTGTAGATGGCTTTGGGTAGCATGGACATTTTAACAATATTAACTCTTTGATCTATGAGCAAGGGATATCTTTCCATTTATTTGTGTCTTCAGTTTCTTTCATCAATGTCTTGTAGTTTTCAGAGTAGAAATCTTTCACCTACTTGGTTAAATTTATTCCTAGGCATTTTATTATTTTTGATGTTATTGTAAATGAGATTGTTTTCTTTATTTCTTTTACAGATATTTTGTTGTTAGTGTATAGAAAGACAACTGATCTGTATGTTGATTTTGTATCCTGCAACTTTACTGAACTTGTTTATTAGTTCTAAGAGTTTTTTTTTGGGGGGGGGGTTGATTTTGTTATTGTGGAGTCTTTAGGATTTTCTATATATAAGATCAAGTCATCTGCAAATAGAGATAGTTTTACTTCTTCCTTTCTGATTTTGATGCCTTTAATTTCGTTTTCTTGCCTTATTGCTCTGGCTAGGACAATTACTCCAGTAAATAATTGTCAGTATTGATTACCCATTTCAAGATTGTGATCATGAATAAGGTGAAGACAGTTGTGCAATCTCTCCTTTTCTAACAAACTTCAGCTGCAAGCACAGAAAATCAGATTGTTGGGGTTGTCCAGAGCTTGAGTTTGGTCTCATGAAGGCCAAGAAGGTAGGGAAGAATAAGAGAATTCAGTATTTTTAAAGGGACTGCTTGAATTGATGAGGCATATCATCTACGCTCCTCAAAGAGGAATGTGAAGCTAGGATAGTGGGTAGATTGTGAAAGTGATGGAACCAATGCATTGGAAGTATCCAAGAGATTTAAAATGTTGTAGTGGCAATGGGTGAGCAGGTGAGCTAAAAGGTAGGTGGTAATAATCATGGAGTGGTATGTTTCATGCCAATATTTTAGAGACAATGGAATTTTAGGTGTTGACACTGCCTATGTAGGATGGAGCAGTGTGAGTGTGTAGCTAAGAAAGAGTTGAGGGAAAAAAGATAAAAAATATTCAATTGAGAGGGCTGGGAATTGGATAGACTATCTATGTGCATATGGAAGACAGTGAGAATTATGACCCCTTAAGCTACTAATGGTGGAAGTGGACTGCTCTCTCAAAATCTACTTAATGGTGACACCTAAGGTGGCCTGAACAAAGAGCAACTCACAGCATCTTTATCTAAAGAAAATTGGCCTCACCATTTGCACATCGGAAATATTTTCTGGTAGTCATATCTAAGTGTGTACCAAGGACGTTCATGCAGTCTCATTTAAAATTTAGAAAATCTTGAAGATTTTCTTTGTGGAATAGTTTTAACAATCCCTGTCTGAAAAATGACACTTTATTATTCTGTGGTCCTCTCTAGTTCTATAGTTTTCCAATTCATTCATTCATTCATTTGACAAATTTTTAGTCCTTGCATACGCTGTCAAGAATGTGCTAGCACTGAAAGTTCAGGTGAAAAAGATATACATAGTGGTGGCCCTCAAAACTCCTGGTGTGATAAACTGTAGTGGTATCCATTGTGTGATCAAGTATTATGTATCATTTGCATAATTCTCTTGTGTTGGTTAAATTTGTGGTTTGTGCATCAATAGATGCTTTATAACTCATCGTTAGGAACTGAAGGTAAGTAGAATTTTTTTGTAGTGTTGACATCACCATACCCGGCCATATTCATTATATGTATTATTTTTTCAATGTTTGCTTTGATTTGTTTGATTTCTTTGCCTTCTAGACTTTGACATTTTACTGGAAGACAGTGAACTAAGAATGTCGTGGAGTGACAACACATGATGGTCTTGTCCTAGAGTGTGTGTCACTGAAGTCTGCAAAATTGAAAGATTTTCTAAATCAGCTGTCAGGAACTTGTTGCTAGAGCTACTTTCCCTGATTTCAAATCAGGGTCATTGAGCACATTTCCAAATGTTCCTCAGGGTTGTACAATTTGCTGAGAAAGTGGAAACACAGATTCTTTCAGCTTTTCATATGGGGCAGTCTGAAGCTGCCTTTGATGATCAAAAATTCCTTCTTCTTTTCAGCCATTTAAAATGTTACTTCAGCCTGCCCACAGTTCAAATGTTCAGCCAGGGAAGCCAGCTCTTTTCAGTATTTCAGTCAATCAAATATCAGCTCTTTTCAAGGTCCCAGTCAATCCAATTTCTTGGCACATACTATAGAATCAAGCTTAGCAATGAAAAGCAATTTGTTCTTCATTCAACTTCTTTAGGGATTTCATTTTGCAAACCCACTCCTGCCTGCTCTAATAAAAAGGAAAGAGTTGTAAACGTGTTTGCACATATATTACCCTTGTCCCTGTATCCTAGTATTCCTTTGGACTTCAAAAAATGTTTATATTATGCTTTGTAAGGGAGATTTTGATAAAGAAAACAACTCTCTCGCCCTCCTCATTCTCACCATTTTCCTAAAGTTAACTCCCGCAGATTTCCCACTTCTACATATTTCTGCTTAGTTGAGAATACTTAATGGTGATTAAAAATGAATGTGACATTGAAATTTATCATGCTATTAAAGTATTTCCACAGATCTTTATACAGAATTTATCTTCACCTTATCAGTGGGATTTAAAATTTTTCAAATCTCAAGCAACTTAGATCTTGAGAATAAAGTACATACTGGGGTAAATAAGTTTGCTCATATTGCTTATAGATATGAATCTTCAACTTCTTTACACATGAATTGAACTTTCCACCGTTTTCCATAAAATGCCAGGTAGAATGTTCATTGTCAGAGAAAATATTTTTAAAGTACTATTTTCTTATGGCAAATGATTTGAAAAAGTAAACAAATTAATCTTTATGACCCATAATTGCAATGCCTGAAATCATAAAATGATTAGAAATCATGGAGTCCAAACTCTTTATTTTCTGGAAGAAACTGAAGCCCAATAAGTTTAATTGAGTGTCTTGAGTCATAGGGGAATTTGTGCGGGACTGAGACCAGGTGATGGTTTCCCAGTTCCCAAACTAGCTCCTCCCAACATGGTGAAGAAAGCCCTTCCCTATGCTAGTTGGTTCACTGATGATGGATGAGATATCATTTCCTAATCTGTAAAATGAAGGGATTGAGTTAAACCTCTAAGATTCTAGCCTGGCTAGAGAACAGTTGATCTTAGTCTCTGAATTTAATAAGAAATAATGTAAGTGGCCGGAGGAGAATGTGTGAAATGGGGCTGCTTGACACCATCTCAAATTTTAGTCATGTTTTTTCTCTTCCAAATAATAATACATTTTTGTTTTACATTTTTGTGCCATTCTGTGCAGATTTAGGGGACCTTTCAGTTACAGTGCACAGCACCCCCAGCAACAGAGATGGCTATGTGACTCACACCTGCCCTAATCATAGTACCAAACTTGTAACATACATATGGGATTTTATGTGCAGTCACTGGGAGAGACAGTTAAGAACTTTCCTCCAGGATGATGTAAACCTGGAGCTATCTGTGGATCTGTAGTCTCAACCCTCCATGCCCAACCCCAGCCCAAAATCTCTTGACATGAAGGAAATCTAACTGGTGGAGGAGAAGTAAAGGGCAAATGAGAGAAAGGGAAGGAGGAAAGGAGGGAAAGAGGGAGAGAGAGATAGAAAATATGAGAAAAAAGGGAGAGAAAGAGAGATAATCATTTGAACCCATGGATTTATCTATGCCTGAAGTGTCTTCCTGGTCTTCCCAATTACATGAAGCAATAAATTACTCCTTTTTTGCTTAAGCTAATTTGAATTGGTTTTCTGTCACCTTTATCTGAAAGACTCCTGACAAATGCAATTACCTATGCCCAATATAAGGAAATTTAAACTGGGTCAGGAAAAATGCTTAAAAAAAATAATCCCAAGAATAGTGAGCAATATTGGTTGTGATCCTTAGTTATTTTTATTTACTCATTCATTTACTGAGCACTTTCCAGATGCAAAGCACCCTAACTTTGGGGAGTTAAACTGAGAACAGAAAAAAAAAAGAAGCAGCAGAGCAAGTCAGAATGTGATGTGACCAACATCCCAACTTCAAGACACATAGTCTATGGAAGGTGGGAAGCAGTATCAACTGGGAAATCTGGGGAAGGCCTCCAAGAGAAGGTGAAGACCCATTGGGACACACCCAAGTGATTGGGCTGAAAGCAATTTGGTTGAAATGAAGATTGGTGAAAACAAAATAAAACTCTTTTGGCTAGGATTTTCTAGTATTGGTAACTGTGGTGCACCATGGGATAGTTTGATAACTTTTAAAGTGACCTTAACCATTTTTTATCTACTCAGAATTTATGTAGTTTTCTTCTATCTTGCTTTAAAATTTTTTATTACTAAATGCTATTCTTAATGGAGAAAAGCTGGTACAATATAGTTGTGTAACAACTGATGGATTTTTAAATAAATTAAAATAGGTCATAAAACATACTGGATTGCATAATCCCATTTTTGAAGAAATTAATACATGTATATACTGAAGGATCTAAAAGGAGATGCACACCAGTGTATTAGCAGCTGGTGACTCTGGGTGGGTAGGTGGGCATCTTGGCTATTCTTTTTTTTTTTTTTTTTAACATCTTTATTGGAGTATAATTGCTTTACAATGGTGTCTTAGTTTCTGCTTTATAATGAAGTGAATCAGCTATACATATACATATATCCCAATATCTCCTCCTTCTTGCATCTCCCTCCCTCCCACCCTCCTTATCCCACCCCTCTAGGTGGTCACAAAGCATCTAGCTGTTCTCCCTCTGCTATGCGGCTGCTTCCCACTAGCTATCTGTTTTATATTTGAAAGTGTATATATATACATGTCACTCTCTCACTTCGTCCCAGCTTCCCTTTCCCCTTCCCTGTGTCCTCAAGTCCATTCTCTACATCTGCATCTTTATTCTTGTCCTGCCCCTAAGTTCTTCAGAAACTTTTTTTTTTTAGATTCCATATATGTGTGTTAGCCTATGGTATTTGTTTTTCTCTTTCTGACTTACTTCACTCTGTATGACAGACTTTAGGTCCATCCTCCTCACTACAAATAACTCAATATCGTTTCTTTTTTATGGCTGAGGAATATTCCGTTGTATATATATGCCACATCTTTTTTATCCATTCATCTGTCATTGGACACTGAGATTGCTTTCATGTCCTGGCTATTGTAAATAGAGTTGCAATGAACATTGTGGTACATGACTCTTTTTGAATTATGGTTTTCTCAGGGAATATGCCCAGTAGTGGGATTTCTGGGTCATATGGTAGCTCTATTTTTACTTTTTAAGGAACCTCCATACTGTTCTCCATAGTGGCTGTATCAATTTACATTCCCACCAACAGTGTAAGAAGGTTCCTTTTTCTCCACACCCTCTCCAGCATTTATTGTTTGTAGATTTTTTGATGATGGCCATTCTGACTGGTGTGAGGTGATACCTCATTGTAGTTTTGATTGGCATTTCTCTGATGATTAGTGATGTTGAGCATCCTTTCATGTGTTTGTTGGCAATCTGTATATCTTCTTTGCAGAAATGTCTATTTAGGTCTTCTGCCAATTTTTGGAATGGGTTATTTGCTTTTTGATATTGAGCTACATGAGCTGCTTGTAAATTTTGGAGATTAATCCTTTGTCAGTTGCTTCACTTGCAAATATTTTCTCCCATCCTGAGGGTTGTCTTTTCATCTTGTTTATGGTTTCCTTTGCTGTGCAAAAGCTTTGAAGTTTCATTAGGTCTCATTTGTTTATTTTTGTTTTTATTTCCATTTCTCTAGGAGGTGGGTCAAAAAGGATCTTGCTGTGATTTATGTCATAGAGTGTCCTGCCTATGTTTTCCTCTAAGTGTTTGATAGTGTCTGGCCTTACATTTAGGTCTTTAATCTATTTTGAGTTTATTTTTGTGTATGGTGTTAGGGAATGTTCTAATTTCATTCTTTTACATGTAGCTGTCCAGCTTTCCCAGCACCACTTATTGAAGAGGCTGTCTTTTCTCCATTGTATATTCTTGCCTCCTTTATCAAAGATAAGGTGACCATATGTGCGTGGGTTTATCTCTGGGCTTCCTATCCTGTTACATTGATCTATCTTTCTGTTTTTGTGCCAGTACCATACTCTCTTGATTACTGTAACTTTATAGTATAGTCTGAAGTCTGGGAGTCTGATTCCTCTAGCTCCGTTTTTCTTTTTCAAGATTGCTTTGGCTATTCGGGGTCTTTTGTGTTTCCATACAAATTGTGAAAATTTTTGTTCCAGTTCTGTGAAAAACACCAGTAGTAGTTTGATAGGGATTGCATTGAATATGTAGATTGCTTTGGGTTGTATAGTCATTTTTACAATGTTGATTCTTCCAATCCAAGAACATGGTATATCTCTCCATCTGTTTGTATCATCTTTAATTTCTTTCATCAGTGTCTTATAATTTTCTGCATATAGGTCTTTTGTCTCCTTAGGTAGTTTTATGCCTAAGTATTTTATTCTTTTTGTTGCAATGGTAAATGGGAGTGTTTCCTTAATTTCTCTTTCAGATTTTTCATCATTAGTATATAGGAATGCCAGAGATTTTGGTGCATTAATTTTGTATCCTGCCACTTTACCAAATTCATTGATTAGCTCTGGTAGTTTTCTGGTAGCATCTTTAGGATTCTCTATGTATAGTATCATGTCATCTGCAAACAATGACAGCTTTACTTATTTTTCAATTTGGATTCCTTTTATTTCTTTTTCTTCTCTGATTACTGTGGGAATCACTTCCGAAACAATGTTGAATAATAGTGGTGAGAGTGGGCAACCTTGTCTTGTTCCTGATCTTAATAGAAATGGTTTCAGTTTTTCACCATTGAGTATGTTGTTGGCTGTGGGTTTGTCATATATGGCCTTTATTATGTTGAGATAAGTTCCCTCTATGCCTAATTTCTGGAGCGTTTTTTATCATAAATCTGTGTTGAATTTTGTCAAAAGCTTTTTCTGCATCTATCGAGATGATCACATTGTGTTTATTCTTCAATTTGTTAATATGGTGTATCACATTGATTGATTTGGGTATATTGAAGAATCCTTGCATTCCTGGGATAAACCCCACTTGATCATGGTGTATGATCCTTTTAATGTGCTGTTGGATTCTGTTTGCTAGTATTTTGTTGAGGATTTTTGCATCTATGTTCATCAGTGACATTGGCCTGTAGTTTTCTTACTTTGTGACATCTTTGTCTGGTTTTGGTATCAGGGTGATGGTGGCCTCGTAGAATGTGTTTGGGAGTTTTCCTCCCTCTGCTATATTTTGGAAGAGTTTGGGAAGGATAGGTGTTAACTCTTCTCTAAATGTTTGATAGAATTCAATCTTCGCTATTCTTTATATTGTTTTGCCTGTCTGCATTTTCTGATATTTTTGTAATTATTATGTGTGCTGAATTTTTTAATAAAAACATGATGAGAAACACAGACATTAGAAAATATAAAAATGGAAGAAAACTGAACACAAACAACACAGCAAGTAGCAAGGGCTGGATTAATGAAGGGTAAATGTGGAAGGGCACAGGCAGACATAAGATGTGGAAGTGTCACAGGCAGAGATAGGATGTGGTAGTGGCACAGGCAGAGATCTGGGCACAGGGCAGGGGGTGGGGAGCATCTTGTGTTGGGTGTTTAGGAGGAAGGAGAAGCAATGAGCAGGACTTTTTCTGTTATACCTGTTTTGGGTCATCAGCATTTTAAATAGTAAAATTAATTTTATTTTGAAAGGAAATTTTAAATGAAGAGATATCAGTAAAAATGCACTGCTTTGGACTAAGAGGGGTTAGGGCAGGTTGAGACTACAAGAAAGGGTCATAAACTGAGGTGGACATTACCCCTTGAATGGAGGCCACTGCCTTTGTCACCTTGCTCTTGACTTTGAGATAAATACAAAACCCAGTGACAATTTGAAACAAGTCATTTAGAATGAGAGACTGAGAATCAGGAGCCTCAACAAAAGGGGACGAGGCTCTGCCAAGGGTTTGTTAGGACTCCAGAGTCTCCAGAACTTAAACAACGACTTGGGTTGCTGGAAAGGAAGTGCGTCTCTTTGAATGTGACTGATGGAAGGGATCAACAGCAAGAGTCACCACAGGTTTGTGAATCTAAATAACCTGCCGAATGTTGCTGAATACCAGAAAAAAACCCAAACCAAAAAACAACCACAAAACCTATTTTAAGCTTGCTTCTTGAAAGTTCAAATAGAGAAGAAAGGCAAATTAGCAGGGACAACTCTGTGTGGACTGGATAAGAGCATCCTAACAGAGATGGGAAAAACTAAAGTCTTCACGATAAAGTTCTCTATGTAAGATTTAAAAAAAAAAAAAAGAAAAGAAAAACAAACAAAAAAAAAACCAGGAAGATAAAAAGCTTAAAATGTTGGAACAGGCTTTGAATGTATATCCCTTGGAACTGGTGATTATGCAAACCATGTTCTAAAATCTACAAATTATCTGTCAATAGTAGAGTTTCAAAAAATGTTTACTTTGGGGTCGCTTCTCTAATTGTGGGTTAGAAAGAGCACAGCAGTGCTTAATTGAAGAGAAAACAGAATTTGAGATTCAAAAGTGTTAAGTGAAGAGTCTGTGATATCAGACTGTTAATTGAGAAGATACTATAACGTTTCTTAGCACTGCACAATTCCATAGTCAGGACAAATCCCTGCTGAGTTAACAAGGTTGGAATCTATGTAACTCTTGATGGGACCCAGAGTTCCCTTCCTCCCGCTACTGCCCCACCCTTCATTTTCTGTGACTCAGACTTAAGTCCAAGCCCTTGTACTTGTGCCTACTGTTGGGAGACAGTACTACTGCTCCACTCATTTGCCCTCTTCAGACCCTGTTATGTGAGATACTGTTTTTGTCAAGGGACACCTGTGATCACGCCCCTCTCAGTGCAGTTCAGCCTATCAGGTTCTCAGCTGGTTGCCCAGAGACTCTATATTTTACTCCACAACAAAGGACCTCCACATGTGGACAAGAAGGCTCTTGCTCAAATGTCCGCTGTCGTATTCTGAGTACTTGTTCAGATCAAACTGCTGTTGTTTCCTGGCTGTCAGCGTTTTTTAAGACCCAGAGAGCATGGTTTTCTGTTTCTTTTTCTCTAAAGCAGATCAGGACTTTCCCGTTTTTCCTTTCTCACACTCTCTTCTGCCCATCATATCTCAAAAGACAAAGTTCTGGAGTCACAGATTTCACCTCCTTCCTCCCTTTGGTACATGATCCAAATCTCCCATCTAGTTGTTTGCATCTGTAGCCAGTGCAGTCTGTTGCACCCTCAGGCAGAGAAACCCCATAATGACACTAAGAATTTTGCTCTTTCATGCCCATAAGAACCTTAAATCTGGTGGTTAGGTGTGGACCAAAGAGTTGACATTCCTGTATAATAGTAAGTAGAGAGATTCTCTAATTCAGCCAAGAGTGGTTGGAAATGACTGAATCTACACTCTGAATAGCAAACTACCTATACCTTATTGAGCATAGTTGATATTTAAGAAATTATAAAGGGCACTAGTGGAACAGGTGATAACCCTGAATAGGTGTGTCTGAGGGAGCAGTTTTTGATATGTTTATTTTCCTTTGTAAGTTCATGATGCTTTTATCATACTACTTATTGCTTTAGGGACTTGTACCCTTGCTAAAAATATAGCCCTTAAACACTGGTTCTCTCAGGTCACTTCTGGGGAGGTTTTGATTTTTCACCGTGCTTCTCAGAGTGTTGGCTGCAATGGTAGGGTACATGGTGTTTCTTTTTCCCCCCTCCCTAGCTCCCTCCCTCCACGCCCCCAGGGTAATTCCCTCCCTCTCTCCCTAGGACAAATGTTCTCTGCAGTTGTATTATCTTTACTATGATATTTACCTTCTGATAGTCTGATGTAGTCAAGAACCTGATAACCAGGAAGAGGACAGTTGGAGGGATCCTTATCCATCTTCTCTATACACCTCTCTTATCTCCTCTTGCTAAAATATGTTTTGAACCCTTCCAAGGTAGGTAAATGGGGAGGGAGCAGAGTCAAGAGCCAGAGAAGTCATTACTTGAATGGTCCTGCCCTGAGAGAGCTTTGTGATTGGTAGGCCCGTAGGTGTTTAAGTCTGTCTCTTTCTCAGGTGCGTGCCTCAGTGGCCTTCTCAGAGGCCCCCCTTAGGGACCACACTAACAGTGACTTCCTCCAGCTGCTGCCTTGCCCTCAGCCCTTCTTTCTTGACAATTTACTTCAAAGACACTCAGTCTGCCAGAACGCATTATCTTTCCTGACTATTTTCTTTCGTGGGATTTCACATGGCTCCCAGCCAGCTCTCCTTCCCGTTTGGACCACGCCTGGTCCGTGAGAAACTCTTATGCAGCCTTTGCCCCAACAAAGCAGAAACTCCCTGTTCTTCTCCCTCCAAAGCTGTGAACTGGCCATATCTCATCCCCTGAGCTTGCTAGAGTCAGAAACTAGGCCACTGAGTACTCTCCTTATGGCAGGGGACCCATCGAATTTTTAGTTGTAGTTTCTTCTCCTTAATGCTTAGATACAGGGCTGGACCACAGGAGAAGCTGAGTGAGAAATACAACTGGGCTCAGAATCTCTTCCTTTCAGTCCTGAGTAAATGTCATTGAACTAAGAGTTTCTTCTCTCCCCTTTCCTGAGACTGTACTTCCCCTGAGCAGGCCACTACAGAGACCCTCTAGACATGTAAAATGAAGGTAATAATAGTTCCCACCTCATAGGGTTGTGTGAAGGTTAAATGAGTTAATGTGTTTAAAGCACTTACAGCAGATGCTAGCACATAGTAATTGCCATGTAAGTATCAGCTATTGTCACATTTACAGTGCCATGAGGATGAACCCTCTAGCTCACACCTCTAGTTCTGTAGATCTGAGGCAGAGGGATGGAGCTGGAGGTGGGATAAGCAAGGATTAGTCTTGAACAGGAAGGAGATTTGGGACTTGGAGTGGGAGACCTAAGTACATTAGGTTTATTAGCTGTACAGGAAGTAACTAATTAAAAACATTATTACTGAAATTTCTTCAAGCTAGGCTTCATGAAGAGGAAATGTTGAATAGCCAGACAAGTGAGATATTAAAATTATGCATTTGGCTAGACTGGAAGAAACAGTCGATGGAATATACTGTCTTGTTAAATATATACAGTAATTAACCCTTTACTCAGTGAAGTAGGTGAACTTTTAAAATCCAAGTTTATGCCTCAACAGTATCTAAATGATTGGCTGAGATTTCAAAGGGATTCTGGAGCCCAATAGAAATTAAGGTGCCAACTCATTACCTGTCAGCAGTTGAATTATCGTCCATTTTAGACCTTGAACAGCGATCATGTTCTGTGTTTTTAGGCTTCTGAAAGGTGCAGAGCATGCAGACACAACCCAAGTACAGTAAGTGCCCTACATACAAACAACTTCCATCCCGAGAGTATGTTCGTTAAGTCCAATTTGTTTGTAAGTCCAACGAAGTTAGCTTAGGTACTGAACTAACACAGTCGGCTATATAGCACTGTATTGTAATAGGTTTATAATACTTTTCACACAGATAATGCTTACATAAAAAACAAACACAAAAAATAAAGAAAACATTTTTAATCTGACAGTACAATACCTTGAAAAAGTACAGTAGTACAGTACAACAGCTGGCATACAGACACTGGCATGAACGTTCACATCTTTGAAAATTTGCAACTTGAATGTTCGTATGTGGGGGACTTACGGTAATTCAACAAAAGTCCTCCCCTGTTTTAGGAGTCCTATGTTTTCCAAATTTTATAAGATTAGCACATTCTTTACAATCAGATAAAAGACCCCTGCAACCTGAACTAATAAGCACTGTGATGGTTATCCACCTGCCTTGATTGTTCTTTCTGCTTACTTGCCTGCCTGGGCTCTCTCCAGCTTCCGCTGGCCTCCCTGTCTGCCAGCTTCAGGAGCCTTGCTGACCAGATCAGCCTTCACATGCTATCAGATCCCGTTGGCTATGTCTCCTCTCTCCCAAGAGCTGCATGTAAAACACGGGATGTTCTGCACATCGATTCCATTGATGTCTTGTCAAATACTTTGAAGCCCACAGCCTCATCAGCAGATCAGAGATGGCCCCTCTGGTCTTTCGACCCTGATTATTCTTTCTTTTTATTCTGACTTTCTCTTGGCATTATAGAATTATGTGGCAAAGGAAAGCCTGAGGGAGGGGGAAGGAAGGAAACAAGGAGGAAGGAGGAGGAGGTCAATGCTCACAAAAATACAAGAACAAAAGAACTGCAAATTGGGACTTCTCTACACAGGCACCTTCCTTTCAGAAAGTCAGTGTGAACCATCCATCATCTCCCAGGACTCCCAGCTCAGGGCTCGCTTGGACCAAGTGAGAGCTGCCTAGTCAGTTACTCATCAGGGTCCCCTCTGTGCAGTCATCCCACTTTCCTCAGGGGTGCCTCCCACTGCCTTTGGGGGCTTCACATCCCAAATATTTATTAAGGAGACAAAAAGGAATAGTTAATGGAGCCTGTGGTTGGAGAGTAGCAGGTGGCCCAGGGCTGCAGCTGCAGAGCGGGCTCTTGCTTGGCGAATGTTTGACCAGGTTTATTTTCTGTTGTTTTTATTTTGTTTGGATATTTGTCATTGTTGTTACTGAACACATCAAGAGATGATATGTGCCCTAATTGCACTTCCGGAGTACTTTCTAACAATTCTGATAATCTACTGTTTTCAAAATTCAAGTCTTGGCATTGGAAGTTCCTCTAATATCTGAGTCTGGTTTGTACATGAAGGTGGGTTGAGACTGAAGAATCTATGAATAATATACGCAATTTGTAACAATCTGTGGAGCTGAAAATGAAATGGATTGTATGTGTGTGTATGTATGTATAAAATCTCTGTATTTGCCTCCTGTATTTGGAATTTAGAGTTTTAAGTGAAAGTTGGTGCATTTATCTGACTTGTCAACATTATAGATGATACAGTATATTTATAAAGATATTTGCATATCTTTTATCAGACAGATGCTCTTAGATGATTTAGTGTTCTAGCTTATATTTGGAAAAGAAATTAATACATGAAATGAAGATGAAAAGCTCAGGGGATTTGGCTCACTCTTAGTCCTACGTTCTTATTGCACTTGGGTTGTGCGACCTTTTGGGGTCAATGCTGGATGTGGGCAAATTAGTGAAATAGGGGCCCTCCCACCTCTTTCTCTTTTGTTACTGCCCACCTGCAGACTACAGTGTATCCTAATCCTCAGAGGTTTATTTTGGGCCTTGCAGTTCACTGGTTATTTAAAATGCACCTCCCTTCTATTGAGTTTTAAATGGACAGTCTTGAAAACCTAAAGTATCAAAGATTAAAAAATTGGAGCTCCTTAAGAACTTCTGCAACAAAAGCAAACCTGGTTGAGAAAGTGCTTTTGCACATATTACCTCATTCTGATTTTTCTTTCACACTTACAGAAGCCCTATGTGATAAGGACAGTTTTTATTAGGTATGTTGTACAGATGATAAAACTGATATTCAGCACTGTAAGGCATTTAAAGCCACAATAAGCCTCAGTCCCAAGATATGAGGGTTCATCTCCCTTGAAGTGCTTTCCACCCCTATGATATAGCTACTGCCTCTGCTCTCTAATGATGGAATTTCAGGCAGTAGGACAGAAGAGGGAGAGAGAAGAGGTCAGGGAAGCTTACTCATCTCCTTGAGGATTGCCCTCTGTCCTACCTCTTCTGGAAGAATAATATGGTAGAGCAAAATCTACTTAGAATCGGACAGAATTCAGTTCTTAATCCAGCTCTGCAACTTGCTAGCTGTGTGATCTGGGCAAAGTATTTAACATCTCTGAGCTCCAATTTTGCATTTTGTAAAATGGAGAAACATTGAAGAATTTGAAATGTGCATATAATATTCCTGGTTTATATTGGAAACCAAGGTGATATTTCTGTTTAATACCTCACATTTGCTTTCTCCCTTTTGGGAATGAGGAAAACTCAAATAAAAGGACAATTCAAGCTACACATACAGGTGTTTACACACAAGTTGGCTTCAGTTTAAAGAGAAAACTGGTCTAATTCAGATAAGCAATGATTTTTCTATTATCAAATAGTTGATTTCATCGAGTTTGAGTTTCCCAAATGAGTTTTAAGTGGAGATAGAGTCTCATTTCATTGAGTTTTCATACTTGGTCACCTCATATGCTCATCTGGAGGACTCATTTTGGGGGTTAGAACACAGACTCGAAGCAACCATGTCAACAAATGTGAGGGGTTTGAGATTTTTTTCCCTACTTGCAAGCTAACAGGTTGGTCAACCACAGTTTCATGGGCCCTGGTGGAAGACTCAAGTGTCCTGACTCAGAGACAAAGGACCTCATTGCTCACAGCACAGCGAGCAGCAGAAGCTTTATGTTGGTGTCCATTCCCCTTGGCCTCAAGTTCTAAAGCAACACTGGCAGCCCAGGAGGTGCTGCACAGATAGCGGTAGGCATCATGGCTGAAAACTCCTAAATTTAGGAAACCACGCATTTTATAATGGGCTGCAAGTAAATCTTCTCAACTTTTACCACAGAGGCAGTTATTATCTTTATTATACTGGGCAGTAAACAAACCTGCCCTTAGCTTTGGAGGAAGAGATCTTCTAAGGCTAGTTGTTATACAAACATTCTTAAAAAGATAATCTGGGTGGGGGGGGGCACAAATTAGGAGTATGGAATTAACAGATACAAACTACTATACATAAAATAGATGAACAACAAGGATTTACTGTATAGCACAGGGAATTATACCCAATATTTTATAATAACCTATAATGGAATATTATCTGCAAAAAAGCGGAATCACTATGCTGTACACCTGACACTAACACAATAGTGTAACTTAGCTATACTTCAATTAAAAAAAAAAGATAGTCTAGAACAAAGAGAGTCAGTGCCTCTACTTACAAGATATGCAGCAACAAGAAAGACCCATAGAGAGTTGTCTCCCTGAAAATGACATACACAATCATTGCCGATTACATGTGTACTAATATCCACTAAGAGCACTAAGCCACTGCTTGTTTTGTGATGGGTCAGGGAATTGCTTGGAGTCTCAGGGTCCTCCACAACATCTTCCAGAGTTTCTCTCCTTTGAGAACACTGATAGTTTTCTGCATTGAGCTCTTTCTCCCTTACCAGTAAACTGGCCACACTTTATATTTTTAAAAGTTACCCCCTCCCCAAGTATTTAAAATATTTGTTACTAAGCTCTTCCTATGTGCCAGGCATTGCTGATGCTTCTCATAAGTTACTCTGATCTCCATTCCACAGATGAAGAAACTGAGGCCCAGGGGTTAAGGCAGTTTAACCAGGATCACATGGGTGATTAGTGGCAGGGATTGGACTGAAAGATCTGGTTCTTTGCAATCTCACTAAAATAATAATAGTAATAATAATAATAAAGATAAGCAAAATGTGTCTTATGCAGTTCTTCCTTATTGAAATATACTTGGAGAGGGGGATAGAGAATTAGAAGCAGGAACAGAAAAACTGGGGGAAAAATTCTCTTCACATTTTACAGTCACCATTTAAGTCACTATATATACAGAGAATGCTTGGAGGAACTTGTAAAATAATGAATAGCATATGGGAGAAACATTTATATTTCAATTGTCTACATTTAAGAAACACTTTGCATATCTGTTCAAGGCTTCCAGGCATGGTTTTGAATATGAATGAGAGAGGAGGAAACAAAGGAGGCCCAGAGGCAAGAAAAGGTAATTAGAGGGCCTCAGACAGGGCACATCAAGGGAGGTAGAGGCTTTGGCCTGACCTCATCACCAAGCTAGGTGAAGTCTAAGTCTACTTTTGGCTGTTTTCTAACTGAAAATGGGGTCTCCCTTCATGGCCTCCTCTGAGACTTACCTGGGATTACATCAGAACTTGGGCCATAATTTTCCTTCATAAATGGCTTGTGTGGCTGCATGCAATATACAAGTTATTGGACTGTAACCAGTCACTTCATTAATTTTCAGATGCATTGATTAGGTTAATATGTGCCACAATCCTAGAAGGGGAGAAAACTATTAGGCTTCAACCAAACTTACCTAAATTCATGGGATCTTGATGAGTCTGCTGTTAGAATTAGAGCAAAAATTAACTTTCATCTTTCAAGTGAAGCTATGAACTAGTAATAAAGACCCCGAGGCTTTGCATTGCTTTGTATTTTAACCCCTGTAGCTGAGAGAGTAAATAAATAGAGCAGGCACTCTTACCCCAATTTTATGCATGAGATGGGGATGCAGAGTTAAATGACTACTGAAACCAGCTCATTGCTGGTAAAACCGAACAAAGTCTTTCCACTAGATGGCGCTGCCCACTAAGCTAGAGGCTTGGCGTTGTGCCTGCTGTTCACGGATCTTGTTTCTCAGTATACAATACTGCAAGAATTTCTCCCCCAACCCTTAAATAACTGAAAGAACAAAGCCTCATTAAAAGTTCTGTTGTCCAGCTTCCCTGGTGGTGCAGTGGTTGAGAGTCCATCTAAGATCCCACATGCCGCAGAGCGGCTGGGCCTGTGAGACATGGCCGCTGAGCCTGTGCGTCCAGAGCCTGTGCGTCCAGAGCCTGTGCGTCCAGAGCCTGTGCAAAAAAAAAAAAAAAAAAGTTCTGTGGTCTTCCTTGACTTCTCTCTGCTCAGCCGTAATTTAATGTGGTTAGTATTAAGGTGCAGATCTGAACACGGTATTCCTGGAATAGCAGCCTTTTGAAGGCCACATTTATAAAGCAAATTTCTGAAGATTAGATCATTTTTTTAAACACTTTGGTTTACGTGATTAAAATTGAGATGGGTATAAAGAAAGAAATCTGACATTCCAGACAAAACATGGACATAGAAACAAGGATAAACAATTGAAAATAATACTGCTGGAAGAAAAATCATACCCTTTGGATGAGGCTTTGGCAATAGTAACTCAGAATAAGTCATAAAAAGAAATACTGTTTTGAAACTTCATTGTCTCTCATTTGTGAATATCCTAGAAAAAATATAATAGTATGTGGAATTCTGGCTTCTTTTGTTCAATTAATATGCTCTATTCCAAATATTATTTTTTTAAAAAAGCTATTGTTTATAAATATAAACAAATATTGGCCTGTACTTGGGTTTAGTC
This sequence comes from Delphinus delphis, assembly GCF_949987515.2. Classification (NCBI taxonomy): domain Eukaryota; kingdom Metazoa; phylum Chordata; class Mammalia; order Artiodactyla; family Delphinidae; genus Delphinus; species Delphinus delphis. Next base: position 57,057,101 of record NC_082695.1, read on the forward strand.
TGGGTTACTGCACAGCTATCTCTTTGCTGATAGTTTGGATGATAAATATTCCTGTCCTGCTTACCGTTGAGCTAGATTTTTTTATAAAAAAGAATCTTGTTTTTTATATTTAATGGAAATCTTTTTAAAGCAATTTTAGGTTTACAGAAAATTTACACAGAAAATGTAGAGAGTTCCCATAATCTCCTCTTCCCCCTTTTCCCCTATTATTAATCTTGTATTAGTGTGGTACATTTGTTACAATTGAGGAACAATACTGATACACATTATTCTTAACTAAAGTCCATAGCTTAATTAGGGTTCCCTAGTTCTTTGAGTTATATAGTTCTGTAGGGTTTCACAAATGTATACTGCTATGTATCCACCATTATAGCATCATGAAGAATAGTTTCACCATCATAATTCCCTGTGCTCTGTTAGAAAAAAACACGATTTAAGAGAGTAATTTGAAGATCTAATTGGCTTCATTAGATGATTCATGAGCCGGGCAGCATCCCATCTAGTAACTAGAAGAGTGCTCAGAAGGGTTGTACAAAGTGGAAGTTTTTTATAGGAAGAGGGGTGGGGCAAGGAAGCTATTAGCAAAAGAAAAGATTATATTTAGGCCAGGACATCTTTTTGGGGGTGAAGGGAATGACACAGGCTTTATCATGCCTCTTCTTCCTCTGGTGGGGTGGAGAGGGCCCATTTGACAGATTGCCTTATTGGTGCTGACTAGAAAATTCCAAACAGTCTGATTAAGATAACATTTCTAGGGAAGGTTGAAACTGCAATTAGTTAGGTATTAAATCTGCATTTGATATCCTGGACATTAGACAACTGATGCCATTTTCGGCCTGTGGTTTTCTTTTTAACAGCTCTGTCTATTCATTCCTCTCTCCCACAGTCACCAACCCTTGGTAATGACTCATTTTTTTCCCCTGTCCTTTTGCCTTTTCCAGAATGTCATATAATTGGAACCATAGAGTTCCAATTAGCCTTTTTAGACTGACTTTATTTTCCTTAGTAATATGGATTTTAAATTCCTCCATATCTTTGTGTGGCAGATAGCTCTTTTTTTTTTACTTGCTGAATAATAATGCATGGATGTATCAGTTTGTTTATCCATTCACCTGTTGAAATAACATCTTCATTTCTTCCAATTTTTGGCAACTATGAATAAAGCTACTATAACCATTTGTGTGCAACTTTGTGTTCGGACATAAGTTTCTAAGTCATTTGATAAATACCTAAGAGTGCAATTGTTGGATCACATGATAATGAACGTTTAGCTTTGTAAGAAATTGCTGAACTGTCTTCCAAAGCGGCTGTACCATTTTGCATTCCCACCAGCATTGATGCTGGTTCCTGATGCTCCACATCCTTGTAAGAAGGCCGTTCTAATAGGGGTGTAGTGTTATCTTATTATTGTATCTTATTGTTGTTTTAGTTTGCAGTTGAGCATCTTTTCATTTTTATTTGCCACCTGCTATCTTCTTTGGTGAGGTGTCTGTACTGATCTTTTGTCCATTTTTTTATTTGAATTGTTTTCTTACTGTTGAGTTTTAAGAGTTCTTTGTTTTATATATACATATATCAAAAATATATATAAATTTAAAAATATATATTAAAGTTATATTTATAAAATTAAATATTAAAATTAAGCATATATATTAAATATATGTATATATATGTTGTTGTTGTTTTTTCAGCTGCACCATGTGGCTTGCAGGGTCTCAGTTCCCTGACCAGGGATTGAACCTGGGCCATGGCAGTAAAAGCCCGGATACTAACCACTAGGCCACCAGGGAACTCCCTTCTTTATATATTTTGGATACATGTCTTTTTGCAAATATTGTCCCCCAGTTTATTTTGTCTTTTACTTCTTTTAAAAGACATGCTTTTTAGGCCTATTTTAAAACTGTCTTACACTAACACAAAAACTTGATTTTTTTTTTCTCTTCCTTCTTGTAGTCTCTGCATGTATAAGAAGCCTCTGGATTTCAAGGGAGGCTCTGCTTCTAAATAGAGAAAGTCACCTTTCTCCCTAAGCATCAATATCCTTATATGTAAATACAAAGCAATTGAATTAGATTGTTCCTAAGGTTGCATGCAGCTTGAGATTATATGATAGAACTATGAATGTGTTTGATGACTACAGATTCTAAACAGCCATGGATTTTTCTGAAGCTCACTTTTTTCCACATGGATGTTCTTATTGGAGACTTTTATGATTCCCTACATATACTGATGTCAGAAATGGAGAACTCATTTTCCTTGGAATGGGTATTGATCCTGTCTTGAAGTGTTTATATTTCTGTAAGGTAAATAGAAGAATGACATTGGAATACAACACACAAACTCACAAAAAATGACATGGAATCCAAGTTTGTAAGGTTGAAGAAAGAAGAGTATCAAGAGGGGTAACTTAGGAAACATGGAAGAAAGTCTCTTCTTTCAGATTTTTGCAGGCCTGTCATTTTTGCTTCTTCTTCCCCTTCTCCTTTTTGCCTCTGTTAGACTGACTGGCAGTTTCAATATCCATTTTTACTTCTACTACTACTTTGCGAGTTATCCACATGATTTGCATTCTACTGGTGGTTAATCTTACATTTTAAACATGTATAATTTCCCTAAAAAAGGTTAAAATTAATTAGTATATTTCCTGCTCTGAAACACTCTCCAAAGTTTAATCATCATCTTTTCTCTTTTTAATCCTCAATACATATTTATGTTTCCTAATGTGTTTAACATCTCCTTTGCTTCTTGCATTCTGCTTCTTTGTCATGGGTTTAATCTTCTTCTTGTAGAAGTATATCTCTTATATAGGTATTTTATTAAGAATTTTTAAATAGTCAACACTTCCGGTTTCTGTATTTCCGAAAATGTTTTTATTTTGCACTTTACTCTTGAATGATCATTTAGTTCCCTGTCAAAATTTAGTCTGATGGTAATTTCTACCTACTTTGAAGATATTAGCATTTGTCTTCTGGCATCTATTATTGCTTATAAAAATATTATTAGTCTAATTATCATTCTTTTATAGAGAGACAGTCATTTCTTTCTGGTAGCAGTTGGAATTTCTCTTTTTCTGATATAGTCTGTAGCTTCACTAGGAAATGCCTAGTATGGATTTATTTTTATTTGTCTTGCTTGAGACCTATTGTGCCTCTCAAATCTCAGAATCCATATCTTCCTACTGCAATCTTTATTACTTCCCTTCTGTTTACATTTTGTTTCATTTATTCTTCTTTTTCTAGTCTTTCAATGGAAGTTAAGGTCATTAATTTGAGACTTTTGGTTTTTTCTAACATAGGCAACTTGTGCCATAAATTTCATTTTAAATACTGCTCTAGTTATGTCTCATAAAATTTGATATGTTGCTTTTACACTTTCACTCAGTTCAAAATTGATAATTTCTCTCTTGATTTCTTCTTTAATTCATGGGTTATTTAGAAGTATATTATTTAGTTTGCAAATAATGGAGTAGTTTCTAAAAGTCATTCTGTTATCTATTTATAATTTAACTCTAAATGAGGTCGGGGAAATATGTTTCTTTTTATTACTACTTTTGAAAACTTTGATTATGATATACCTTGGTTTAATTTTCTTCATGTTCTTATGTTTGGAATTTGTTGTGATTCTTGGACCTGTGAGTATATACTTTTCATCAAATTTTGAAAAGTTTCAGTCATTATTTCTTCAAATATTTTTCTGTCTCTTCCCCTAAGGACTCTAATTTTACATCTCTATTTATTTTTTTGAACATCTGGAATATAGCTAACTTTTAAAAGTGTTAGTGCTTAAGCTTGCTATTTTATTGTTTTCTGTCTACTTGTTCTGTTTCTTGTTCTTCTTTTTACCCTACCTTTTCTTCTTGCAAGTTACTTGAACTTATTTTTTTAAATTCCATTTTCATTTATTTCTAGTGTTTTTTAAATACAACTGTTTTTTAGTGGTTGCCTGTAGGTATTAAAAAATATATATGTAATATATCACAGTCTATTTGTATCAACATTTTATCACTTTGAATGAAATGCAAAAACTTTATTTTCATTTAGGTTCCTTTATGTTTCTCACTTTTAGAACGTAAAAGTCTCTAGTATCTCCTCTGCACACAGTGAGTACAACATCAAATGATGTTATAATTTTTGCTTCATCCATCAAATATAATTTTTAAAAACTCACAAGGGAAAGAATAGTGTATTATACTTACCCCTATTTTTACCCATTCCATTGTTCTTTCTTCCTTTCTTAAGTTCACGTCTCTTTCTGTTCTGTTATCACTTCCTTTCTGTTTAGAAAAGTTCCTTTAGTCACCATTTATGAACAGGTTTGTTGGCAAAAAAATTCTCTTAGTTTTATTTATTCTGAAAATGACTTTGTTTCCCCTTCATTGCTGAAAAATATTTTTACTAGATAGAGTTCATTGTTGACTGGTCTTTGATTTTAGCACCAAAAAAGTTGTGCCCTTTTTTGGTCACTTCTTTATGGTTTCCATGGTTTCAATGAGAAATCTGCTGTCAGTCGAATAGTTTTTATGCACTATAGGTAAGAGTAGCTTCTCTCAAGAGTTTTTCTTGGTCTTAGGTTTTAAGAAGTTTGATTATGGTATGTCTTGGTGTGAATTTCTTTGGCTTTATTCTGTGTACAGTTCACTAATCTTAAATTAGTATGTCTGTGCTTTTCAGTAAATTTGAGATATTTTCAGTCATTATATCTTTGAATATTGTTTCAACTCCCCACTTTTCCTCTCCTGTAATTCCAGTGATACAAATATTAGATATTTTGATATTGTCCTAGAGGTCCCTGAAACTCACTTCAGTTTTTTTTGTTTGTTTGTTTGTTTTAATCTCTTTTTCTCTCTGCTGTTCATTTTGAGTAATTTCTATTGATCTTTGAGTTCACTGATATTTTTCCTCTCTTGTCTCCAGTTTACTTTCAAGCCTGGCCAGTGAGAGTTTTTTTACTTAGGTTATTGTATTTTTAATTTCTACATTTTTTCTTTGGTTATTTTTTATATCTTCTATTTCTTTGCTGAGATTTTCTATTTTTCATTTGTTTCAAGAGTGTTCACAGTTGCTGAAGGAAGATTTTTATAATGGCTGCTTTAAAATCCTTGTCAGAGAATTCCAACATCTGAGTCATCTTAGTGTTGCTATCTGTTGAGTCTTTTCTCATTCAATTTGTGATTGTCCTTGTTCTTGGTATGAAGACTAGTTTTCAATTGTAACCCGGAAATTTTTGGTAATATGTTGTAAGACTCTGGATCCTATTTAATCTTCTTTTTTTAGCAGGCAGTCACCCTGTGTTTTGTTCCCTACTAGGCCCTGGTGACAGCACCCTGACAAAAGAGAAGTGCTTCCTCACGCGGCCTCACTGCACACAAGTGGGGTGCACAGTAAGCTCTGGTTGTTTCTGCTGACATCTCGCTCGAGGAAATTAAACACCAACTTGTACCTTCTTGCTGCTGCTGCATAGTCATGTAAGCCCAGCCCCTGCTTAGTCCTGCTATCACTACCCTAGTGGGGAATTGAAATGCCACCTCCTTTTACCACTGGGTGGGGGTTGGGTAATCAAGTGTCTGCTTGGTTCTACTGAAACTGCAGAAAGGAGGAAATGTGAGTGGTTTTCCATTGGTGTTTATTTTCTATTTTGTTAGGGTTATATTTTCTGAATCCACTGACCAGAGAGAACAGTTTTTCTTGGAACTTTGTACCTGTCTGGTGTTCTGGAGTTCCAGCTTCTCTAGCATCTTCTCTGGGATATATGGGAGACAGAAAGAAAACCCAGGGAACTCACTGTCATGTTGTTCCTCAAGTCCTTGCATCCTTTCTACCTGTCAGAGTCTCTTATGGCTGTTTTTTGTGTTATGTCAGGGTTTTCTAGTCATTATAATAACTATTTTAATGTTCTTGTTTGCTAATTGTAACATTTGTGTTAGTTATGGGTTAGTTTCCACTGGGTGATATTTCTCCTCATTAGGGGTTGTATTTTCTGGCTTCTATGATTGGATGCCAGACATTGTGAGTTTTATATTTTGGGGGGGTGGGTTAGACATTTTTATATTCTTACAAATTTTTTATACTCTGTTTTAGTATACAGTTGAATTTCTCAGAAATAGTTTGATCCTTTGGGGTATGACTTTTAAAATTTGTTAGGTGTGATAAGAATAGCATTTTGTCTAGGTATAATTATTCCCCACTAATGAAGCAAGACCATTTCAAATATTCTACAAATTGTGTCCTGAATTATGAGGATTTTCCAATCCAGCATATGGAAACAGGTACTATTCCCAGCCCCCTATAACTGCTGGGCTCTGTTCTCTCTAATCATCTCAGATTGCTCTTTCCTTGATGTTCAATCTCTTTAAAATTGTTTATACACTACTTTTCTAAAAATTGTTTCAGAAGGGGGAAAAATCTGGTTCCTGTTACTCCATCTTGAGCAGAAGCAGAAGTCCCATTGGCATCCTTAAAAGGGGGAAAAATCACACACACAAAAATAAGAAAATGCTGTTTGGGGTGGAGGTGTGAGGAAATGAGAGAACACTAGTTTCAAATGAAGTTACAGGTGTTCATGATAATCTTTGATAAATACTTATCACCAAACAATCTATCTATCTATCTATCTATCTACCTATATATATTTCTTCTATACCTACTTTCATTCTAGAATTAATACTTAATGCCAATAATGCTAAAAGGTGCAGCTAGAACAACTGCCCAATGTCTGTTCTTAGCTTTCTCCAAGAGTCAATGGAAATAAATCAGGTCTTCTCTCATTTCCACTAAATCTTACTGCTTTTCCAAAGATAAATTCAATAGCTACTGGAATATTTTTAAAGCTAAACTTCCTTTCTCCTTCATACAATAATACCATGCATCCAATACTCATAATGCTTAATTTTACTTTCACAGATGCAGAGTATGTTATTTAGAAGGATGTTTAGACATCAAAAATCTCTCATTTTACATATGGAGAAAGGAAACTGAGGTGCAGATGAAAGTATTAATACAATGCAGTCAAATAACCAAGGAAGATATTATTCTTCATGTGTCATAGTTCAGGAAAGTCAGGCTCAAAGGGCTCAGATGACTTATTCAGTGTTATATGAAGTGATAGAGCTGGGGTCATTTACAGATAAAGAGTGTTGTGTTTTCATATTACTAGTCCTTTTTTGAAAATGGAGCTCTTGTTTCCAGATCCTCAAACCAGGACTCCTTTTGCAGCAGCCCAGGAGTAAACTATAAGTAGTCGAAGAACTATCTGACTCATATAATTCTGAGAAATATTGATATAGTGATATGATGTAGAAGCCAGGATGTAGACATAGCCATATTATCTCTGTTATATAACTTATGAACAAGGCTTATATAAGGAAGAGAAAAACCTTTTCTCCACTGCAACATTTCACAATTCCTTTCCAATATCAGCGCCTTAATACATTGCAACCACTTGTACTATGTGATCTTAATTCAGAAATAGTTGCACTGGGTGGTTCCTCATTAACATAGTGGGGGAGTGAAGTTTTTCTAGACTTTCTGGTACAACTATAAACATTTAGGGCCTCCCTCTCCTGTGTAACATCTGTAGACCTGGCAGATATTGAAATGCATTGATGCCTTATAATTTATATCAATTGTGTTCGGGGTGGGGGCAAGGTGAAAGAAAACATTCCAAAAGAAAAGAATTGCAGGTTATAATTAGGTGTCTCTGTTTAATAGATTAAGAAAAATATTGGCAGGGCATGAGAAAAACTACCAATTAAATTGGCTTTGATTCCAGATCCCTGATATTTGAGCAGGGACTTCAGAACTCTCCTAATTCCCACAGTAGTCACCACACTCAACATTTTAGCCTGGTCAAGCACAATGATCTCAGAGAAAATGGTTTGAAAAAAACAGAAAACAGCAAAGAAAAAATTTGAATAATGAAATGATCTTTTAGTATCAATTTATGGTTCCTTTGGTTCAAGGATTCAAAGTTTCAATATATATATATATTTTTCTTTCCAGCTATTCTTTTTTTAAAATTTATTTTATTGAAGTATAGTTGATTTACAATGCTGTGCTAATTTCTTATAAACAGCAAGGTTATTCGGTTATAAATATAATATACATTCTTCTTCATATTCTTTTCCATTATGGCTTATCACAGGATATTGAACATAGTTCCCTGTGCTATACAGTAGGACCTTGTTGTTTATTCATTCTATATATACTAATTTGCATCTGTTAATCCCCTTGGCAACCACAAGTCTGTTCTCTATGTCTGTGAGTCTGTTTCTGTTTTGTAGATATGTTCATTTGTGTCATATTTTAGATTCCACATATAAGTTATATCATATGGTATTTGTCTTTCTCTGTCTAGTTTACCTCACTTGGTGTGATAATCTCTAGGTCTATCTATGTTGCTGCAAATGGTATTATTTCATTCTAAAAGTTTCAATATATTTTTTGGTAATATCTCAAAGAACAACATCCCTAAGATAGCTTTTTGGAGCTCTTATACCCAGACATATATTGGCCATGGGATTTAATCATTGACTCCCTCTGTGCCTGATTCAGTAGTATTCACATACTAGGGGCTCAGGCCGTGTTCGTGGTTGATACACATGTCATGGAATGGAGCGGTCTTACTGTCATATATGAAGACTGATCCAAACAACTGATGCTGACTTTTTAGGTCTGTGGTTTGAGCTGTGATGCCTATTCAGAGTGGTCAATGAGATACAGAGCTCAGATGGCTCTGACATAATCCAACTATATGTCTCTGGAACCCCTGGGATTTTATGTACCCATTTAGAGAGGAATATCAGCTTCTTTATTTTTTAAAACAATTAAAACAATTTCATCAAAGTTACATATGTAACTATTTTGAGAAATAAGATAGTTTCAAAATCTTGTCCCAATTTTCCTCACCAGAAGCAAAGGCTTAAGACTCTTAGTTTTCCTTCCAGCTTTAACATTTTCAAAATAATATGTGTGACAAATTATGTTTTTCAAGATGGCCTCAGTAAGATCTCCAACTCATGCACTCTTTTTGCAATGTAACCTTGGTACTTCTCCCATTGGTACTTCTCTATATTTTCTTTCCTTGAATCAGGGTATTCCTGTGACTATGTTGGAAGTGACACTATGTGACTTCCATGACTAGGTCATAAAAAATTATCTTGTCTTACACATGACCCTCTTAGGACACTTGAAGGCTTGAGCTACCACGTAAAAAGTCTGAGGCCACCACATTATAAAGAAATTCATGGCATATAAAGAGGCTATGTGTGGGTGTTCCAGCCAACAGCCTCAGCTGAGGTCACAACAAACTGGCAGAATCAATTCCATATATGTGAGAAATAATAAAATGATGGTTGCTGTTTTAAACTGCAAAGTTTTGGGGTAATATTTTTTACATCAATAAATAACTGAAACATTTATGTACATTGCTATCTTTTGATCCATCAACTGTAGACATTATCTGTTGTCTTTCTTTTAAGGTATTGACAATTTACCTCTCTTGCACCACCAACTCCTTGGTTTCCTCTCCCTATCCTTCTGATACAATCTTATAATTTTTGGTTAAATTAATAATTGTATTTAAATTCTATGTCTACAATATACTCTGATTGTTTCCTTTCTTACTTTTTATCTTTTAAGTGGTTCAGTAAGTAATTACCTTGATTTTTAATCTGCTTAGTTTTCTTTATAATAAATGGTTTCCATCTCATTTCAATAACTTACAGTACAATTATCCATAAGGGCTTAATAATGACAGCCCTGAATGAGACTATCTGGAATCCAGGTTGGAATATGTATGTGAAAATTTGAGGGACTTTGCATAAGATAATATCTTTTTTAGAAGTTGACATTAAAAAAAAAAAATCAAGGTTTGCTCACAGCAACTTTGCCTAAGTTTGAATGGAAATTTTCAGCTTTGGGGTAATTCTGTGAGATGCCATAAGTAGGCACATTGATACTAGGTGCATTTCTGGGAACAAACTTAACTTGGACAAGAGAAGTAGAAAAAGGAGTGACCAGCCCCTAGTAGGGAGCCTTGCAAGGATTACTGCTTTCCAGACTAGGGCTGGGAAAGTACATAAACATATTAGGGAGAATAGTGTGTGAAATAAAATTGGAGAAATTGGAACCCTTGTACATGGCTAGTTGTGATGCAAAATCATTCAGCTGCTGTGGAATACAGCTTGTTGTTTTCTCAAAAAGTTAAATATAGGAGGTAGAGCCAAGATGGTGGAGGAGAAGGATGTGAGCTCACCGCTTTTTATGAAAACACCAAAATCACAACTAACTGCTGAACAACCATTGACAAAAAAATGCTGGAACCTACCAGAAAAGATCTCCTACATTGAAAGACAAAGAAGAAGCCACAGGAGGTGTGCAATCGTGATAAAAACAAATCCCATACTCACCGGGGGGTGACCCACAGACTGGAAAATAATTATGCCACAGAAGTTCTCCCATGGGAGTGAAAGTTCTGAGCCCCACATCAGGCTACCCAGCCTGAGGGTCTGGCAATGGGAGGAGGAACCCCCAGAGTATCTGGCTTTGAAGGCCAGAGGGGTTTGATTGCAGGAATTCCACAGGACTGGGGGAAACAGAAATTCCACTCTTGGAGGGAACACACAAAGTCCCCTGTGCACCAGGACCCAGGGAAAAAAGCAGGGACCTCATAAGAGACTGGGCCAGACCTACCTGTTAGTATTGGAGGGTTTCCTGCAGAGGTGGGGGCAGCTGTGGCTCACCTAGGGGACAAAGACACTGGCGGTGGTAGTTCTGGTGAGTACTCATTGGCATGAGTCCTCCTGGAGGCTGCCATTTACCTAAGACCTGGCCCCACCCAACAGCCTGTGAGCTGCAGTGCTGGGATGCCTCAGGCCAATCAAACAACAGGGTGAGAACACAGCCTCACCCATAAGCAGTCAGGCTCCTTAAAGTCCTACTGAGCTCACAGACTTCTTGACATGTCCCTTGACATGGCTCTACCCTTCATAGGGACAAGACCCAGCTCCACCCACCAGTGGGTGGGAACTAGTCCCTCCCACCAGGAAACCTGCACAAGTCTCTTAGACAACCTCATCCACCAGGGGGCAGACAGCAGAAAAAATAAAAACTACAACATTGCAGTCTGCAGAATGGAAAAACGACAATCACAGAAAGTTAGACAAAATGAGATGGCAGAGGAATATGTCCCAGATGAAGGAAGAAGATAAAACCCCAGAAGAACAACTAACTGAAGTGGAGATAGGCAATTTACCTAAAAAATAATTCAGAGTAATGATAGTAAAGGTGATCAAAGATCTTGGAAAAAGAATGGAGGCACAGATCAAGAAGATACAAGAAATATTTAACAAAGACCTAAAAGAATTAAAGAACAAACAAACAGAGATGAACAGTACAATAACTGAAATGAAAAATACACTAGAAGAAATCAATAGCAGAATGACTGAGGCAGAAGAATAGATAAGTGAACTAGAAGACACAGTGGTGGAAATTACTGCCATGGAACACAATGAAGAAAAAAGAATGAAAAGAATTGAGGACAGTCTAAGAGACCTCTGGGACAATGTCAAACACAAAAACATTTGCATTATAGGGGTCCCAGGAGGAGAAGAGAGAGAGAGAAAAGACCTGAGAAAATATTGGAAGAGATAATAGCTGAAAACTTCCTTAACATGGGAAAGGAAACAGTTACAAAGTCCAGGAAGTGCAGAGAGTCCCAGACAGGATAAACCCAAGGAAGAATATGCTGAGACACACAGTACTCAAATTGACAAAAATTAAAGCCAAAAAGAAATTAAAACAACAAGGGAAAAGCAACAAATAACATACAAGGGAATCCCCATAAGGTTATCAGCTGAGTTCTCAGCAGAAACTCTGCAGGCCAGAAGGGAGTGGCACAATATATTTAAAGTGATGAAAGGGAAGAACCTACAACCAAGAAAACTCTACTCATCAAGGCTCTCATTCAGATTCAACAGAAAAAACAAAGCTTCACAGACAAGCAAAAGCTAAGAGAATTCAGTATCACCAGACGAGCTTTGTATGCTAAAGGAACTTCTCTAGGTGAAAAAGAAAAGCCCAAAACTAGAAATGAGAAAAGTCCTAATGGGAAAGGCAAACACACAGTAAAGGTAGGAAATCATCTTTATACAGAGATATCAAAACCAGCAATTGTGAGAAGAGGAGACCACAAATGCAGGATATTGGAAATGCATTTGAAATTAAAAGACTAGCATCTTAAAACAATCTTGTTTATATATAGAATGCTATATCAAATCCACATGGTAACCACAAACCAAAAATCTACAATAGATACACACACAAAAAAGAAAAAGGAATCCAAACACAACACTAAAGTTAGTCATCAAATCACAAGAGAAGAGAACAAAAGAGAGAGAGAAGAAAAAAGACCTTCAAACAAATCCAAAGCAATTAACAAAATGGCAGTAAGAACATACATATCAATAATTACCTTAAAGGTAAATGGATTAAATGCTCCAACCAAAAGACATAGACTGGCTGAATGGATACAAAAACAAGACCCATGTATATGTTGTCTACAAGAGAGCCACTTCAGATCTAGGGACACATACAGACTGAAAGTGAAGTGATTGAAAAAGGTATTCCATACAAATGGAAATCAAAAGAAAGTATTCTCATATCAAACAATATAGACTTTAAAATAAAGACAGTTACAAGAGACAAAGAAGAACACTACATAATGATCAAGGGATCAATCCAAGAAGAAGATATAACAATTGTAAATATATATGCACCCAACATAGAAGCACCTCAATATATAAGGTAAATGCTATCAGCCATAAAAGGAGAAATGGAAGAGTAACACAATAATAGTGGGGGATTTTAATACCCCAATTTCATCAATGTAGAGAACATCCAGACAGAAAATCAGTAAGGGAAACACAGGCCTTAAATGTTACATTAGACTAGATGGACTTAACTGATATTTATAGAGCATTCCATCCCAAAGCAGCAGAATACAGATTCTTCTCAAGTGCACATGCAACATTCCCCAGGATTGATCACATGCTGGGCCACAAAGTGAGACTCAGTAAATTCAAGAAAATTGAAATCATATCAAGCACCTTTTCTGACCACAGTGTTACGAGATTAGAAATCAATGACAAGAAAAAACTGTAAAAAACACAAACACATGGAAGCTAAACAATATGTCACAAAACAACCAATGGATCACTGAAGAAGTCAAAGAGGGAATCAAAAAATACCTAGAGACAAATGAAAATGAAAGCACAATGATCCAAAACCTATGGGATGCAGCAAAAGCAGTTCTAAGAGGGAAGTTTATAGCAATACAGTCTTACCTCAGGAAACAAGAAAAATCACAAACAATCTAACCTGGCTCCTAAATCAACCAGAGAAAGAAGAACAAACAAAACCCAAAGTTAGTAGAAGGAAAGAAATCATAAAGAGACAAAGAAAACAATAGAAAAGATCAATGAAACAAAAAGCTGGTTCTTTGAAAAGATAAACAAAGTTGATAAATCTTTAGCCAGACTCATCAAGAAAAATGGGAGAGGGCTCAATTCAGTAAAATTAGAAAGAAGAAAGGAGAAGTTACAACAGACACCACAGAAATACAAAAGTTCATGAGAGACTACAAAACTATATGCCAATAAAATGGACAACCTAGAAGAAATGGACAAATTCCTAGAAAGGAAAAATCTCTGAAGACTGAACTGGAATAAATAGAAAATTTGAACAGACCAATCACAACTACTAAAATTGAAATTGTGATTAAAAAACTCCCAACAAACAAAACTGCAGGACCAGATGACTTCACAGGTGAACTCTACCAAAGTTAACACCTATCCTTCTGAAGCTATTCCAAAAAATTGCAGACGTAGGAAAACTTCCAAGCTCATTCTATGAGGCCACCATTGCCCTGATACCAAAACCGGACAAAGATACCATGAAAAAGAAAATTACAGACCAATAACACTGATGAACATAGATGCAAAAATCCTCAACAAAATACTAGGAATCCAAATCCAACAATACACTAAAAGGATCATACACCATGATGAAGTGGGATTTATGCCAGGAATGCAAGGATTTTTCAATATCTGCAAATCAATCAGTGTGATACACCACATCAACAAACTGAAGAATAAAAACCATATGATCATCTCAATAGATGCAGAAAAAGCTTTTGACAAAATTCAACACATATTTATGATAAAAATTCTACAGAGAATGGGCATAGAGGGAACATACCTCAACATAATGAAGGCCATACATGACAAACCCAGAGCTAACATCATACTCAATGGTGAAAAGCTGAAAGCATTTCCTCTAAGATCAGGAAGAAGACAAGGATATCCATTCTCGCCACTTTTATTCAATATAATTTTGCAGGTCTTAGCCACGGCAGTCAGAGAAGAAAAAGAAGTAAAAGGAATCCAAATTGGAAAGGAAATAAAATTGTCACTGTTTGCAGACGAAATGATATTATACATAGGAAATTCCAAAGATGCTACTAGAAAACTATTAGAGCTCATCAATGAATTTGGTAAAATTGAAGGATACAAAATGAACACACAGAAATCTCTTGCATTTCTATACACTAACAACTAAGAAATTAAAGAAACAATCCCATTTACCATCACATCAAAAAGAATAAAATACCTAGAAAGATAAACTTATCTAAGGAGCCAAAAACCTGTACACTGAAAAATATAAGATGCTGATTAAAGAAATTGAAGGTGACACATGGAAAGATATACCATGTTCTTAGATTGGATGAATCAGTATTGTCAAAATGACTATACTACCCAAGGCAATCTACAGATTTAATGCAATCTCTATTTAATTACCAATGGCAATTTTAACAGAACTAGAACAAAAAATTTTTAAATGTGTATGGAGATACAAAAGACCCTGAAAAGCCAAAGCAATCTTGGGAATCAGGCTCCCTGACTTCACATTATATTACAAAGTTACAGTCATGAAAACAGTATGTTTCTAGCACAAAAATAGAAATATAGATCAATAGAACAGGATAGAAAACCCAGAAATAAACCCACACACCTATGGTCAATTAATCTATGACAAAGGAGGCAAGACTATACAATGGAAAAAAGACAGTGTTTTCAGTAAATGGTGCTGGCTACCAAACATAAGGTAGATAGCTAGTGGGAAGCAGCCTCATAGCACAGGGAGATCGGCTTGGTGTTTTGTGACCGCCTGGAGGGGTGGGATAGGGAGGGTGGGAAGGAGGGAGACGCAAGAGGGAAGAGATATGGGAACATATGTATATGTATAACTGATTCACTTTGTTATAAAGCAGAAACTAACACACCATTGTAAAGCAATTATACTCCAATAAAGACGTAAAAATAAATAAATAAATAAAAATAAATGGTGCTGGGAAAACTGGATAGCTACATGTTAAAAAATGAAATTAGAACATTCTTTAACACCATACAAAAAATAAACTCAAAATGGATTAAAGACCTAAATGTAAGTCTGGATACTATAAAACTCTTAGAGGAAAATATAGGCAGAACACTCTGTGACATAAATCACATCAAAATCTTTTTTGATCCATCTCCTAGAGTAATGGAAATAAAAACAAAAATAAACAAATGGGACCTAATTAAACTCAAAAGGTGTTGCACAGCAAAGGAAACCATAAACAAAATGAAAAGACAACCCACAGAATGGGAGGAAATATTTGCAAATGATGCAACCAACAAGGGATTAATCTCTAAAATTTACAAACAGCTCATGCAGCTCAATATCAGAAAAACAAACAACCCAATCCAAAAATGGGCAGAAGATTTGAATATAAATTTCTCCAAAGAAGACATAGAGATGGCCAAGAGGTACATGAAAAGTTGCTCAACATCACTAAGTATTAGAGAAATGTAAATCAAAGCTACAATGAGATATCACCTAACAACAATCAGAATAACCATCATCAAAATGTCTACAAACAAATGCTGGAGAGGGTGTGGAGAAAAGGGAACCCTCCTACACTGTTGTTGGGAATGTAAATTGGTATAGCCACTATGGGAATAGTATGGAGGTTCCTTAAAAAAATAAAAAGAGTTCATATATGATCCAGCCATCCCACTCCTGGGCATATATCCAGAGAAAAACATGGTTCGAAAGGATAGATGCACCGCAATATTCATTGCAGCACTGTTTACAATAGCCAGGACATGGAGGCAACCTAAATGTCCATCAAAAGATCAATGGATAAAGAAGATGTGGTACATATATGGCATACTACTCAGCCATTGAAAAGAATGAAATAATGCCATTTGCAGCAACATGGATGGATCTGGAGATTATCATTCTAAGTGAAGTAAATCAGACAGAGAAAGACAAATATCATATGATATCACTTATATGCAGAATCTAAAAAAGTGATACAAAAGAACTTATCTACAAAACAGAAACACTCACAGGCTTAGAGAAAAAACTTATGATTACTAGGGGAAAGGGTGGGGGGAGGGATTGATTGGGAGTTTTGGATTGACATGTACACACTTCTATATTTAAAATATATAACCAACAAGGACCTACTGTATAGCACAGAGAACTCTGCTCAATATTCTGTAATAACCTAAATGGAAAAAGAATTTGAAAAAGAATAATTACTTGTAAATGTATAACTGAATCACTTCGCTGTACACCTGAAACTAACACAATATTGTAAATCAACTATATCCCAATATGAAATGAAAATTAAAAAAATAACAAGCTCTGTAGAAAAAAAATGTTAAACATAAAATTATCATATGATCCATCAATTCCACTTCTAGGTATTTACCCCAAAGAATTGAAAACGGGTGTTCAGATAAATACTTGTACACAAATGTTCATAGCAGCACTATTCACAGTAGTCAAAAAATTGAAAACAACCCAATTTTAATCAATGAATTAAAAAAAATTGGTATATCCACACAATGAAATATTTTTCAGCCATAAAAAGGAGTGAAGTACTGATACACACTACAATGTGGATGAACCTCATAAACACTGATCTAAGTAAAAGGAGCCAGACACAAAAGGTCACATGTTATGACTCCATTTACCTGACATGTATAAAATCGGTAAATCCATAGAGACAGAACGCAGACTGGTAGTTGCCAGTGGCTGGAGTAGGGAGTAATGAGGAGTAATTGCGTAATGGTATAGGGTTTTATTTAGCGATGATTAAAATGTTTGGGAACTAGATAGCAGTGGTGGTTGCACACCATTGTTAATATGCTAAATGCTACTCAAACATTCACTTTAAAATGGCTAATTTTGTGTTATGTGACTTTCACAAGCTCAATTTGGACAAAGGAAGTAGGATGAGGAGTGCCTTATCTCAAAAAATTAAACTGTAGGGAAGATTATTATTTTCTAGATTGGAGACTTAGCACATAAATATATTTGTGAGAATTGTGTGTAAAATAAAGTGTGTGTGTATGTATGTATATAGTATGTATATATCACATCTATTTTGACTGTCTAGAAAACTGTTTTGCTTCTTAATGCTTTTATATAATATAATGTTTTGGGTATAACAATATTATAGAAAAACGAGTTCTGGTTAGATAAGTTGTAACTGAGCCATGTAAGTATATTATGTGATACTAATCTAAAAATTCATGACCAAGTGAGAAGGAATATGTGGGAATAAAAATGACATTTAAAAATGTTAAGTCCAAAATAATATCTGGGGATTTCTACACTTAAGATAATATTTGCCAAATGATTTTAAAAGATTCTTAAAAGGAGGTGGGAAAAGCAACAAGGTGAAGAAGAACCTCATCTTAGAGGGCCTCCCTCTGGCCAGCTGGAGGACTCTGCCCTCTGAGTGCACTTATGTGCAGGAGTGAGTGTTGCTCTTCTAGAAACAGAATGAGTGAAGGCTTGCCAAGAAGCCCAGCCCAGCCAGCAGCAAAGCTGTTATTAAGTTGTAGCCCTACAGCCTCCCAGTTTTATTTTATTGTTTCTGGGTTGAGAGTGCATGTTGTTCTTACGCAACTTTCTTTCCAAGCAATTAAGTCTCCCATCTCCCCATCCCAGAAGGCACAAAAAGGAAGTAAATAAGAAGGGGGAGGCAGAGCCTTGGTGGGGGCTTCCAGGTTATTTATTACTTTAATAAATCCAGGCTCCTCTCAGCCTGCCTCCGACTCCTGTTTCTGTCAAGCTTGCGAGGACAAATGTTCGCTTAATTGTAGGGTTTGTGGGCCGAGGTGGGCGCCAAGCACAGTTTATTGTCAGGGAAAGGCTGTTAAGTAAGATGATGTGATAGTGTTCTGGCCAATAAGTCATTAAACAGAAATTAAAAGCAGAAAACTTGCAAGGCGCCGCTCTCTAACTTGCATTTATTAACCTCTTTGGTTGTGTTTGGAGCCCAGAGGAAAGTGGGAGAAGGTTTAGTCAGAGGGGCAGGAGAGCAGAAGGGGCTTTGGAATGAGAGTCACTGGAGTGTGCTGCTGCTTTGAGGACGTGGCCCTAACCTGTTCTGTCACTGCCTGGGGACCAGAGGCTGCCCAACACCTGGCAACACGTTCTCTTCTGTCATTTTACTTGATCTTATTCTCTCCTTGCAATATATGGGCACATTATTATTGCCACAGGAGAAGATGGCCAGGGGCCTTGAGACTTGCTCAGGTCACATCGTTGGGTGAAGGCCTGGCTGGGTCTGCCATGTGGCCACTGCTTCTCAGCTGCTAAGTTTCCCTGGGAGCAGAAACCTCTTACCTTAGGGAATCAGTCTGGAACTCCAGCTAGAGTTCATTTAGGCAGCATGGCATTCCCTTATGGATTAGATAATTTCTCCCCTCTGCGTTAATAGAGTAACTGAAGAACTTTGAATGATAGTCAGTAACTGACCACTGCTTCTAACAACGAGACAAAGAAATCCACAGAGCAAATGAATCATCAGGGAATGGAGATTTCAACTTGCTTTTAATTCTCAACTGCCATATCTTTGCCTATACCTTCCCACTTTGCTCTTTTAACCTCATCTCTTTTTAAATCTCTTCTGTATGTTGCTTCTCCTTGTTTGGGACTTTTCCTGATTCCCACTGTCTCAACTGTTCCCTTCCAATGTTCCTCTTAACCTTTGGTTTTGTTTCTTCTGTTCCTGTCTGGTAGTTTACTCATGTTTCTTCTTTCTACTCTCTTTTACATTTCTCTGTCTTTTCCTACCTTTCTGTCCCTTTCTTCCATTGCAACCTGCGTAAACATGAAATTGAAGGGTCAAATATATTTTCAGCACATATTGGTTGTATTAAACATATTAGCTAGCTCTTAATTAAAAATAGCAAATATTGAGCATTTTATATTTCTCTAAGGAAAACAGCACCAAATAAACCAAATTCCTTTTCGTATGTAGCTCTTGATTTATTTTTTCCATGGAATCAGTAATCTCAAAAGTGATTTCCTACCACATTATTAATCTGTTTGTAGCCTACGCACAAGGCTTTTGAGCAAATAGAAAAAAAAATTGATGCTCAACATATTTCTAATCCTGTAAAAATTATCTGCTCAATCCTATATTTCTTAGATTGCAAATGAACCTTATCTTCTCTTATTCAGTCCATAGCTGAGTGTTGTTTTTCTCCTAATAGTACACTTGAGTGTATGAAACTGTCATCCCAGCTCTTCCTTCAGTTTTAATGATGTTTGTTTCCACTACTGCTCTCTACTTATATTCTGCCTTCGTTAAGGAGAATTATCCGAAACTTGAAATAAGGCAGAAAGAATCCTGCATGCCCTTTCAATGTCAAACTGGAGCATTTTTTTTTCTTTTTCTTTTGTGGTATGCGGGCCTCTCATTGTTGTGGCCTCTCCCGTTGCGGAGCACAGGCTCCGGACGCGCAGGCTCAGCGGCCATGGCTCACGGGCCCAGCCACTCCGCGGCATGTGGGATCCTCCCGGACCGGGTCACAAACCCGTGTCCCCTGCATCGGCAGGCAGACTGTCAACCACTGCGCCACCAGGGAAGCCCTAAGTTTGTTCTTTTATTCTTTTTTTTTCCACTGACATATATCAGTTTTTGTGTGTGTGTGTGTGTGAAAACTAAGAGCAGTTTTATTTCTGTTTTCATCTTAAACATGTATGAAATGGTTAAGCATCCGAGGAGGTGAGTATATTATATATTCAATTTCATTTAGCCTTTAGGGAACTAGTTTATTTTAAATTTTTAATTTATTTTTATTTTTTTACTTGAATAGAATTTTATTTTTTATTTTATTTTGTTTGAGTATAGTTGATTTACAATGTTGTGTTAATTTCAGGTGTACAGTACAGTGATTCAGTTATACATGTACATATATTCATTCTTTTTTAGATTCTTTTCTCATATAGGTTATCACAGAATATTGAGTAGAGTTCCCTGTGCTATACACCAGGTCCTTGTTGGTTATATATTTTAAATATAGTAGTGTGTGTGTTCATCCCAGGCTTCTGATTTATCCCTCCCCACCTCATTTTCTCAACTCCTCTTTCAAATCAGCTTTGCCATCCTGCTGGTTCTTCATTAAAGTGTTAAATACATCTTTGACTCATCTCTATGAATTCATATGACAATGAATTTATTGAAAAATATTCTGATACCTTCAAATTTAACTTTAGTGACACCTTATGCAGACACCTTCCCTTATTACTTCTGCAACATCTATCTCACCTTTCACAGAGTTTTTGTAATTGATTTAAGTTAGTTAATATCTCTGTATTTACAAAAAATGTACTAGTTTAGAGACAACATCTGTGTTGTATACTCTTCTATACCCAATTCTTATCTATCAATGGAAACAGAGACAGCCTCCTTAAATGCTTATTGGATTGAATAGAATTGGACTGAATCTGTTTCAACTGTCTTCAGCTTTTAGCTGCTAACAATAGCTGCCTGGAAAGAAAGCTTTAACTCTCACAGAATATTAGTTTTTGGAGATCTCCATTATTGTTTCTTGGGAATATTTACACTGGCTACTGTTTGTTCTTGTAGCTGTCCATCTCTGGTCCAGTTTTCGAGCCCTTCCTGGAGTCTCTTTGTAAGCTGCAGAGCATATTTGAGTCATCTTGCTTACTGCCAGTAAAATGTTACTGGGGTTCCACCTCAGGGTGCTGGGCTTAAACTAACTGCATCATTCCTTCCTCATCTAGGAATTTTATCCACACTGGGATGGTTGCTGCCTGGAAATTAGAGAAAAGGTAACATTTATGCTCTTCTTTTTTTGTTTTCCTATGTTGAAATTAACGTGTCATTGTGAAGATTCTAAACAGATGGGGAAAGGTCAAGGTTTCTTTGTTGCTAAGTTTGTTTCCATGGCTACGGTAATATGTGTGCAGTTTCAGAAAGCATCATTTGTTTGGCTGTGGCAGCTCATTAGAGGAGGGAGGAGTCCCACATTTATGGTTCTGGGTGGTTTATTTCTCTTTTACTTTTCATCTTTCTCTGAGAACCATAGTGATAGGTTGGAACACGAATAAACCTGGTAGCCGTAGGTGGAGAATAACCACAACAGCTCAATACTTTCATATAAATAACCCAAACAATTTAACTGAGACAGCTGAGCCCAGATTAAATAAACTCCAGGTAAAATGAAGCAGTGTCTAAACAACCACTTCTCTGGGTTTTGCTTGTCTCAGGGCTCAGCACTTCGCACAGCACCTGCCCTTTCTGTTCTTCTACTTCCTGGTACTTTATTGCCAGTACCCAGGGGAGCCCCATTTTATTCTGGGTTTCCTGGGAAATGCTGTCTTCCATAACTGTTGCTTTGTCCTTTCTCAGGCAGTTTTGCTGGAAGGCATTTCTGGATTGCTGCATGGAGCACGTGAAGAGGAGTATCTTGGATCAGACTGTGTTAGGACTAAGGGACCAAGTTAACCCCTAAGGAATCCTCCTGGAGTGAAATGCTTGGATACGAATGTATGGCAAATTGAGATTTAATTCAAGCAGAATCCAAGATTCTGATATGGGTGAAACATAACAGTGAGGGTCGCTGAGCCTAAGGAAGGCTGGAAGTCAGACCCATGGTGGGCTGTCTGTCTGGCTGCAAGCAGCATCCCAGGCAGTGGCTAAAGATTTCAGGGATATGGCCTGGCTGCCAGGGAGAGAAGTTGACAAGGCAGGCTTTGAGGGATCTCAGCCAAGGGAGACTGAGGTTCAAATCAATGCTTCAACTTCAGTGAACACATGGAGTTGGCACTGGTGCCATGGATAGCATTCCAGACTTAAAAAGAGCCAAAGTAATTCCAGACTCCACTAGCCAGTGGGTTCATGCTGTCCACCTTAGCAAAGTGCTTCCCACCTTGATAAAAACTCATTTTAGACCTGTCACAGTCCTGGGATTTATTTGTCTCTGCATTCCCAGCATCTAGCAGCAGGACTCTTTCTTAGCAGGGTTCAGTGAGCATTTGTCAGTGAATGTGTGATGTGGGAGGGCTGAGCCTGAGTGGTGAAGGATTTGTACCTCTCACTTGGAGCAACCAAGAGAGCCAAGAACTGAGAGCTTCCACCCTCCCTGTCAGGAGCACACCCTCCCTCTGTATCTTGGTCTCTCTGGATGCTAATGGGTGGTGGTTTCTAGGGTGAAATGTAACAAGAGGTGCACTAGAGTCACAGGAATGGGGCTTTTCTCCCTTATCTGCTACCAAGACTGGCTGATTCAGGACAGTCCTCACTATTTTCTTGCCTCAGTGTCCTCATCGATCCAATTCAGGGCTGGGCTTAAAGCCTCTGTTGTCGATCTTTTTAATGTATGCTGAAATCAACAGCTGAAAATTGCCTGGTATCAGTTTTAAAATGAAATAAATCCATCTTAGTTAATACCTCCAACTGATACTATGAAAGTAACTCCATCTACATCTGATAGATGAGAAAAATATGTCTGATTCTTTCCCCTGCCACTCTTTTTGTCTGGCCCATCACCATTTCAGGCCTGGTTTATTAATCAGTCTTCTCTGCCTCTGGTTCTTCTTCACCTTGGTATGTCCAGCTCACTGCTGTAGAGTTATAATAGCAGACTATTACTTCTGTGCTCAGAAGAGTATTCTGTGCCCCACCATGCATAGAATAAAGAATAAACTCATTAGCTCTCTATTGAAAGCCATGTGCAAACCATCACCACTAGCATAAAATAGATAGCTTGGGGTTCTTTGCTCTCCCCCAAACTGGCCATTTTTTTTCCCCCTGCCTGCTACATGCTTTCACATGCCCTCCTGCACACATACAAGCTGGTTTCCTGGTCTGAGGTGATCAACACCTCCCATGACACCTGGCTCACTTCTTATGCATTGATTGGCTCCCCACCAGCACTCTGGACATGCCTCTCTCATGGAATGTACCATATTACATTGACTTTATCTAGAGGGACAAAACTTATGTCACATTCATCTTGGGTCCCCAGTTCAAGGCATATACATTTGATCAAACTGAACCAACTACATGTCTCTGCTCATACTGTTTCTCCTTTGGGAATCTTATTTTCTCTCAGGTCTTATTTTCTCCCCTAGCCGTGCTTCTCTCAACCCTGCTGCATTCTGTGACTGGTGAGCTACTTTTTATCTTATACTTGCTGCTTATACATCACCTCTTTTGTGAACCCTCACCTAGGTCTCTCCCACCATTTAACTTCATTGCAAGCAGTTGGTGGAAAGCAGCCAGACTACTCAGGATCATGTTCCTAGACCCTAGCCCAGGCTCTTGATACACATTTGTGGAATGAATATTATTAGTTTTTGTTTCTAAGTTACTTTAAATTTCGTAAAATTCTTTTACCTTAATCATCTCTTTTTATAAAACAAGGAGATTATATAGGTATGGTAGCAATGTTAACCTTTTTTTAATACATAAAGAGATTGAGATTCATACAAAATGGAACCCAGACAAGATCAGAGTTCAAAAGCCAATGTGGGATTCACACTATTATATTTTACATAAACTGAGTTTTTTGTAGTTGTTGTTTGTTTCCTTTTTTACTATTTCTATAATGAGATAGTCACCAGAGTCCTCTTCTCATGGACTCTGGAAATCCTACCTGGGATCACCTCAAGCCTTCAACATGATGCTTTCGCACACCCCCAGGCTGTGTGACCTCCTACTTCTCTGTTAGTTGGCAGGTCACCTGTGTGACATGTATGGCAAGAGGTGCCTGACATTTGGGGAGTTCCTGTGTGGTAGAAATTTCATATTTACTATGCAGTTCTTACATAAACCCTTTGCTCTACCTAACTATGATCTTTTATTATTTCATGTTGTTATTTTGTAAATTCCTCTATGGGGAGTATAGGTTTTCGGTTATCATTTTTATCAACCTGCATATAAGAGAAACCAGACTGAAATTCTTATCTTCTGACTCTGATTCCATGGTATTTTCATCAGACCACACACTGTTTAATTAAGGAAAGGTGAGAGTTACAGCCTCTTAGACCTGGGCAGGTCACATTCTTAATAACACACATTTAAAAAATTCCTTGCCTTCTCTACCTTAAGAAATTTCCTTCTCCTCTTTGAAAACTGACAAGTAACCAACCAAACACAGAAATGAAGCATCATCTTTGGGCCAATTTGCTCTTCATAAAACCAGAAAAAGTATGATTTCTTTATCAGAAAGTGCATTTTTTTCATTCCAGTGAACAGCTCTATTTCAAAAGTAACTTTCCTTTGCCAGAAGAATGCCTTTGGTGCAAATACTGTGTTCTTAGATAAAGCCAGCCTACCAGAGGCAAAATGACAAGGGAGGAATGGCATCCTCTTGGAAATACCTGGCGGGTATGTTGTTCTTGAATATACCTTCTATTGTGGGCAGTGGTTTGTTCTGTGAAGTTGAGGTATTAGAGAAAGTGGAATTTGTCTAATGACAAAAAGAGCATAAAATTTGGGGAAAAGGACAAGGACATTTCAAAGCTATTCAGCATCAGGAATTTCATGGAAGTTAGTAGACAGGATGTGTTAGAAGTAATGTGTGTTGTGGCCAAAATTACTCTGTATGTGGATTTTTCTAGATTTGGAAGTCCAGTTTGACTGTTCACATGATTACAAAGGACCCAACATTAAGCATAGATTAAGTAATGATCACTTTCTTGGAAAAGCTTGAGAACTGAATGAAATCCTAGAGTGATGGAATCGTTGAATTAAAAGGCTGCAAAGAAAGCTTAGAGGATATCCTCTAGAATTATGTTTTTTAAATGATTGGTCATAACCCTTTAGTTAGGCATGAAATCAATTTAACAGCATTAAAAAAATTAAAATGGAACTGAACCTAAATAGCATAGGGCAATTCATATAACAAGATTAGATACTGTTTCATGAAAATAATTTTTACTCACATAAACACACACACATACACACACACACACACACACACACACACACACAGAGTGTTTGATTTAAAATATATTTATACATGTCTTACAGTGGGTCATGTCAAAATGTTTAAAAATCACTACCCTAGACCTAAGTTCCAGGAGAACACGGAAGAATCTGTTTTGTTTTGTTTTTCCCCATCACTGAACGTCCTATGTCTAGCACAGTACTTGACCCAAAACAAGGTAAATATATGTCGACTGGTCTAGACCACCCCTGTTATCATATTACTGTGGCCCAGAAAGGTGAAATGTCTTGCCTAAAGTCACAAAACTGGTTAGTGAAAGAATCAGGAGTTCTTGGTACTGAGTCATGTTTTACAATGCTTTCTACTCCATCCTTCAAAGAAAAAAAAAAATTCTTCATAGAATTGTCATTGTATTGGCAATTTAAACTGTTTTCCCTTATAACATGAATCCCTTTTCTAGAAATTTGACCTCTTCCTGATCCCCCCAGTCCTTCCTGGTTCTGCCCATTACACCTGTTCCCCTTTGTCTTGGAATAATTGGCCCTGAGCTTAGCATCTGTCCTCAGACAATTGTTCATCATCTCATCACTCATTTAGCCTAGACTTTTGGTCACAGTGTCCTTCATCTTGGTCCCTGTCGTGTTGTCTTAGATCTCAAGCCCCATAACCTGGATCATCATTAACTCATACTTTTTTCTATTAATTTTAATTAGTTGCAATGATACTAGTTGCATTCTGCTTTCTTCTACTAATATTTTAAATGATAAAGTGTCTAATGAGGATAAGGGTCCTTTTCTTTTTTTTTTGTCCACACTGTGTGGCTTGCGGGATCCCCGACCAGGGATAGAACCCGGGCTCCCTGCAGTGGAAGCACAGAGTCCTAACCACTGGACCACCAGGGGATTACCTGTAAGGGCCTTTCATACTCTGATATATTATGATAATTGCAGGGAAAACATGCAGGTATTAGGCAAAGCACTCTTTTAATTGTACCAGAAGTACAACTCAATAAGGAAATATAAAGGAATAAGGAAAAATAAAAGGAAGGTATTTAATGGCTCCAGGCTTCGAGGCTCCACAGTTTGAATTTTGTTTCCTCCTGTGGTTTGATCTTATATTCTCCTTGATGAAGTTTGGCTTCGCATATGTGCCAAGGGAAGTTGGCAGGTCTGGATTCACATACTTCAGATTCCCCAGTGGAAAAGAGAGCTGCCTCCTTTTAATGTCTGTATATCAACTCCAGAGATGAGCTCTAACTGGTCTTGCTTGGATCATTCTGTCCCTTTCTTGGTGTGCTGGGTTATATGATTGACAGTCCTACTATATCTCTCTTCTCTAGAACTTGCTGTTGGGAGCAGAAGCTGATTGACTGCCTCTAGTTACCACATCTCTGAATTACACCAGGCCACATTTTCACTGGGCTGCTCCCAGCCAATGACCAAGCACAGTGGGAATACTCAAACCAGACCATTTCTGTCTCCTGAGGGATTCCTCTAATGGGCTTTACTGAGTTCAGAGACCCCCCTCCCCCCACTCCACATTGGCCTGGCTGAGACTCTCTCAGAACTGCACTGTAGTCTGATGTCCTTCTACCCAATTCTTCCTTCCCTTTCTCCTTTTATAGATGTCAAACCTCCATC
Organism: Delphinus delphis; assembly: GCF_949987515.2. Classification (NCBI taxonomy): domain Eukaryota; kingdom Metazoa; phylum Chordata; class Mammalia; order Artiodactyla; family Delphinidae; genus Delphinus; species Delphinus delphis. The sequence goes on from NC_082695.1 coordinate 57,084,065, forward strand.
GTGGTCTACACAAAGTTTCTCCCTGCCTATTTCTACTGTCTCCTTCTTCGTCTTTCACAAGTATTTCCTCCAATAAACCTCTTGCTTTCTAATCCCGACTTGCTGTCTACTTCTGGGAGGATGTGAACTTATTCAGATTCGAATCACATAAAATGGGGATGAGATGATTCACCTAAAGAAGAGATGGCGGGTGTACAAAAGAAAACACATGCCCACTACAGGATTCATCTTTGGGTGTCTGTCAAGTATGGATCATGATGTAGAGAAGATATAGATTAAGTGCCAAGGTCAGAGCAATTAGGCCAGTTTCAAGCCCTCAGGTGTCTTCTAGAGGACATGATATTCCTAAGGGACAGTGAAGTCTCTAAGGATCAAGATAAAGAGATCATGTCTTGGTTTTTGAATTTGTTAAAAGGGATTACTCTAAATGCTCATTCAGACTTGTTACATGTGTTACTCTGAGCCCTGAACAGACATCAGCCATACAGCAACTTGTGTTACTAACATTGCACTACCCACCTGATGTTCCCAGAGCCTGTTTTGCTTTTTTTATTTTATTTTATTTTTTTAGCGGTACACGGGCCTCTTACTGGTGTGGCCTCTCCCGTTGCGGAGCACAGGCTCCGGACGCGCAGGCTCAGCGGCCATGGCTCACGGGCCCAGCCGCTCCGTGGCACGTGGGATCCTCCCGGACCGGGGCACGAACCCGTGTTCCCTGCATCGGCAGGCGGACTCTCAACCACTGCGCCACCAGGGAAGCCCCTGTTTTGTTTATTTTTTAAATTAAAACAACAATAACAGAGAATTAAAACCTCCATCTACTCATCATTTGGAATTGACAAAAGCTAATGTTTTGTTATATGTGCTTCATATTTGTTTTTTGGTTGTTGTGCAATGATTCTACTTTTTAAGGGGAACTTTATCAGGACCAAGAAATGGTGGTGAGAAAATAGAATTCTTCCACTAATTAGCCTTAAGATATCCACCCTGTAATACCATTGATTTTCTTGGTGATAATCCATTTGGCATTCATTATTTCTTTCTTTTGGGAAAATTATTTAAGAGACTATTATTTTTTTATTTTTATTTTTTTTATTTTTTTACATCGTTATTGGAGTATAATTGCTCTACAATGGTGTGTTAGTTTCTGCTTTATAACAAAGTGAATCAGTTATACATATACATATGTTCCCATATCTCTTCCCTCTTGCGTCTCCCTCCCTCCCACCTTCCCTATCCAACCCCTCTAGGTGGTCACAAAGTACCGAGCTGATCTCCCTATGCTATGCGGCTGCTTCCCACTAGCTATCTGTTTTACATTTGGTAGTAGGTATATGTCCATGCCACTCTCTCACTTTGTCACAGCTTACCCTTCCCCCTCCCCATATCCTCAAGTCCATTCTCTAGTAGGTCTGTGTCTTTATTCCTGTCTTACCCCTAGGTTCTTCATGACATTTTTTTTTTCTTAAATTCCATACATAAGTGTTAGCATACTGTATTTATCTTTCTCTTTCTGACTTACCGCACTCTGTATGACAGACTCGAGGTCCATCCACCTCATTACAAATAGCTCAATTTCCTTTCTTTTTATGGCTGAGAAATATTCCATTGTATATATGTGCCACATCTTCTTTATCCATTCATCCAATGATGGACACTTAGGTTGTTTCCATCTCTGAGCTATTGTAAATAGAGCTGTAATGAACATTTTGGTACATGACTCTTTTTGAACTATGGTTTTCTCAGGGTATATGCCCAGCAGTGGGACCCCTGGGTCATATGGTAGCTCTATTTGCAGTTTTTCAAGGAACCTCCATACTGTTCTCCACAGTGGCTGTACCAATTCACATTCCCACCAGCAGTGCAAGAGTGTTCCTTTTTCTCCACACCCTCTCCAGCATTTATTGTTTCTAGATTTTTTGATGATGGCCATTCTGACTGGTGTGAGATGATATCTCATTGCAGTTTTGATTTGCATTTCTCTAATGATTAATGATGTTGAGAATTCTTTCATGTGTTTGTTGGCAGTCTGTATATCTTCTTTGGAGAAATGTCTATTTAGGTCTTCTGCCCATTTTTGGATTGGGTTGTTTGTTTTTTTGTTATTGAGCTGCATGAGCTGCTTGTAAATTTTGGAGATTAATCCTTTGTCAGTTGCTTCATTTGCAAATATTTTCTCCCATTCTGAGGGCTGTCTTTTGGTCTTGTTTATGGTTTCCTTTGCTGTGCAAAAGCTTTGAAGTTTCATTAGGTCCCATTTGTTTATTTTTGTTTTTATTTCCATTTCTCTAGGAGGTGAGTCAAAAAGGATCCTGCTGGGATTTATGTCATAGAATGTTCTGCCTATGTTTTCCTCTAAGAGTTTGATAGTTTCTGGCCTTACATTTAGGTCTTTAATCCATTTTGAGCTTATTTTTGTGTATGGTGTTAGGGAGTGATGTAATCTCATAATTTTGCATGTACCTGACCAGTTTTTCCAGCACCACTTATTGAGTAGGCTGTTCTTTGTCCACTATACATTCCTGCCTCCTTTATCAAAGATAAGGTGACCATATGTGCATGGGTTTATCTCTGGGCTTTCTATCCTGTTCCATTGATCTATCTTTCTGTTTTTGTGCCAGTACCATACTGCCTTGATTACTGTAGCTTTGTAGTATAGTCTGAAGTCAGGGAGCTTGATTCCTCCAGCTCCGTTTTTCGTTCTCAAGGTTGCTTTTGCTATTCGGGGTCTTTTGTGTTTCCACACAAATTGTGAAATTTTTAGTTCTAGTTCTGTGAAAAATTCCAGTGGTAGTTTGATAGGGTTTTCACTGAATCTGTAGACTGCTTTGGGTAGTAGAGTCATTTTCACAATGTTGATTCTTCCAATCCAAGAACAGGGTATATCTCTCCATCTATTTGTATCATCTTTAATTTCTTTCATCAGTGTCTTATAATTTTCTGCATACAGGTCTTTTGTCTCCTTAGGTAGGTTTATTCCTAGATATTTTATTCTTTTTGTTGCAATGGTAAATGAGAGTGTTTTCTTGACTTCAGTTTCAGATTTCTCATCATTAGTGTATAGGAATGCCAGAGATTTCTGTGCCTTAATTTTGTATCCTGCTACTTCACCAAATTCATTGATTAGCTCTAGTAGTTTTCTGGTAGTATCTTTAGGATTCTCTATGTATAGTATCATGTTATCTGCAAACAGTGAAAGCCTTACTTCTTTTCTGATTTGGATTCCTTTTATTTCCTTTTCTTCTCTGATTGCTGTGGCTAAAACTTCCAAAAGTATGTTGAATAAGAGTGGTGAGAGTGGGCAACCTTGTCTTGTTCCTGATCTTGATGGAAATGCTTTCAGTTTTTCACCATTGAGGATGTTGTTGGCTGTGGGTTTGTCATATATGGCCTTTATTATGTTGAGATAAGTGTCCTCTATGTCTACTTTCTGGAGCGTGTTTTATCATAACTTGGTGTTGAATTTGGTCAAAAGCTTTTTCTGCATCTATTGAGATGATCACATGGTGTTTATCCTTCAGTTTGTTAATGTGGTGTATCACATTGATTGATTTGTGTATATTGAAGAATCCTTGCATTCCTGGGTTAACCCCCACTTGATCATGGTGTATGATCCTTTTAATGTGCTGTTGGATTCTGTTTGCTAGTATTTTGTTGAGGATTTTGGCATCTATGTTCATCAGTGACATTGGCCTGTAGTTTTCTTACTTTGTGACATCTTTGTCTGGTTTTGGTATCAGGGTGATGGTGGCCTTGTAGAATGAGTTTGGGAGTTTTCCTCCCTCTGCTCTATTTTGGAAGTTTGAGAAGGATAGGTGTTAGCTCTTCTGTAAATGTTTGATAGAATTCACCTGTGAAGCCATCTGGTCCTGGGCTTTTATTTGTTGGAAAATTTTTAATCACAGTTTCAATTTCAGTGCTTTTGGTTGGTCTGTTCGTATTTTCTATTTCTTCCTGATTCAGTCTTGGCAGTCCATTTATTCCATGTTTTCCATTTTATTGGCATAGAGTTGCTTGTAGTAATCTCTCACGATCTGTTGTATTCTGCAGTGTCAGTTGTTACCTCTCCTTTTTCATTTCTGAATCTATTGATTTGAGTCTTCTCCTTTTTTTTCTTGATGAGTCTGGCTAATGGTTTATCATTTTTGTTTATCTTCTCAAAAAAACAGCTTTTAGTTTTATTGATATTTGCTATCATTTCCTTCATTTCTTTTTCATTTATTTTTGATCTGATCTTTATGATTTCTTTCCTTCTGCTAACTTTGGGGTTTTTTGGTTCTTCTTTCTCTAATTGCTTTAGGTGCAATGTTCAGTTGTTTATTCAAGATGTTTCCTGTTAACTAAGGTAGGATTGTATTGCTATAAACTTCCCTCTTAGAACTGCATTTGCTGCATCCCATAGGTTTTGGGTCATCTTGTCTCCATTGTCATTTGTTTCTAGGTATTTTTAAATTTCCTCTTTGATTTCTTCAGTGATCACTTCGTTATTAAGTACTGTATTGTTTAGCCTCCATGTGTTTGTATTTTTTACAGATCCTTTCCTGTAATGGATATCTAGTCTCATAGTATTGTGGTCAGAAAAGATACTTGATACAATTTCAATTTTCTTAAATTTACCAAGGCTTGATTTGTGACCTAAGATATGATCTATCCTGGAGAATGTTCCATGAGCACTTGAGAAAAATGTGTAATCTGTTGTTTTTGGATGGAGTGTCCTATAAATATGAATTAAGTCCATCTTGGTTCAGTGGGTTGTGTAGGCTTCCTGGTGGAGGGGACTAGTGCCTGTGTTCTGGTGGATGAGGCTGGATCTTGTCTTTTTGGTGGGCAGGTCCATATCTTTTGGTGTGTTTTGGGGGTGTCTGTGGACTTATTATGATTTTAGGCAGCCTCTCTGTTAATGGGTGGGCTTGTATTCCTGTCTTGCTAGTTGTTTGGCATAGGGTGTCCAGCACTGTAGCTTGCTGGTCGTTGAGTGAAGCTGGGTGTTGGTGTTGAGATAGAGATCTCTGGGAGATTCTCACCATTTGATATTATGTGGAGCTGGGAGGTCTCTTGTGGACCAGTGTCCTGAATTTGGCTCTCCCACCTCAGAGGCACAGCAGTGACTCCTGGCTGCAGCACCAAGAGCCTTTCATCCACAAGGCTCAGAATAAAAGAGAAAAAGTAGAAAGAAAGAAAGAAAGAAAGAGGATAAAGGAAAATAAAATAAAGTAAGGTAAAATACAATAAAGTTATTAAAATAAAAAAAATTATTAAGAAAAAAAGTTTTTTTTTAAGTAAAAAACAAAACAAAACAAAACAAAAACTGACGGATTGAACCCTAGGGCAAATGGTGAAAGCAAAGCTACACAGACAAAATCTCACACACAAGCATACACATACAAACTCACAAAAAGAGGAAAAGGCAAAAAATATTAAATCTTGCTCTCAAAGTCCACCTCCTCAATTTGGGATGATTGGTTGTCTATTCAGGTATTCCACAGATGCAGGGTACATCAAGTTGATTGTGGAGATTTAGTCCGCTGCTCCTGAGGCAGCTGGGAGAGATTTCCCTTTCTCTTCTTTGTTCGCACAACTCCCGGGGTTCAGCTTTGGTTTCGGCCCCGCCTCTGCATGTAGGTCGCCTGAGGGCGTCTGTTCTTCGCTCAGACAGGACGGGGTTAAAGGAGCCCATGATTGGGGGGCTCTGGCTCACTCAGGCCGGGGGGAGTGAGGGGTACGTTGTGCGGGGGTGAGCCTGCGGCGGCACAGGCCGGCATGATGTTGCACCAGCCTGAGGCGCACCGTGCGTTCTCCCAGGGAAGTTGTCCCTGGATCCCGGGACCCTGGCAGTGGCGGGCTGCACAGGCTTCCCGGAAGGGAGGTGTGGATAGTGACCTGTGCTCGCACACAGGCTTCTTGGTGGCTGCAGCAGCAGCCTTAGCGTCTCATGCCCGACTCTGGGGTCCGCGCTGTTAGCCGCGGCTCGCGCCTGTCTCTGGAGCTCCTTTAAGCAGCGCTCTTAATCCCCTCTCCTCGCGCACCAGGAAACAAAGAGGGAAGAAAAAGTCTCTTGCCTCTTCAGCAGGTCCGACTTTTTCCGGGACTCCCTCCTGGCTAGCCGTGGTGCATTAATCCCTTCAGGCTGTGTTCACGCTGCCAACCCCAGTCCTCTCCCTGCGCTCCAACCGAGGCCCAAGCCTCAGCTCCCAGCCCCGCCCGCCCCGGCGGGTGAGCAGACAAGCCGCTGGTCGGCACCGATCCTCTGTGCGGAAATCTCTCCGCTTTGCTCTCTGCACCCCTGTTGCTGCACTCTCCTCCGCGGCGCCGAAGCTCCCCCCCTCCGCCACCCGCAGTCTCCGCCTGCCAAGGGGCTTCTACTGTGTGGAAATCTTTCCTCCTTCACGGCTCCCTCCCACTGGTGCAGGTCCCGTCCCTATTCTTTTGTCTCTGTTTATTCTTTTTTCTTTTGCCCTACCCAGGTACGTGGGGGAGTTTCTTGCCTTTTGGGAGGTCTGAGGTCTTCTGCCAGCGTTCAGTAGGTGTTCTGTAGGAGTTCCACGTGTAGATGTATTTCTGATTTATCTGTGGGGAGGAAGGTGATCTCCACGTCTTACTCTTCCGCCATCTTTCCCCTCTCCCTGTAGAGATTCTAATACTTTCTGAATATAAGAGCCTATTATTAACATGCTATTATTCTTGAGAGGACTTACTTTTAACTTTGGTCATGTTTTATAATCTCTTCCATGTGAGCTACTGATTGGCTCTGATTTCCAACTGACTACTTGCTGAGAGCAAGACAAGAAAGGGGCAGTTCACTTTCAATGAATTTGGAGGTTAAGAGCAGAGGTGTTTGTACCACAGTGTGCTGTCTCCACAGACTGGCTTTGAGGGCCACAAGGTCATGGGTGTGCACTCTGGGGGCCACTGGAGGGACACCATGAGGTGAGGGAATGGGAAGATTGAAGAAGAAATGAGGCAAGCAGAGGTTTTTTGCTTTGCAGTTTTGACAAGGACCTGGCTTGGACTCTGTTTGCTTTTGCAGGAAAATCTGCAAGAAGTAGTGACATCCGGAGCAGGACAGGTGGTCACAACTTCCCCTGCTTCTCTCTAGCCAGAAGGAGGCTAATGTCCAGCCCCTGGTGAGGCCCACTTGATTCACCAGTCAGAGCATGATGATCTGAGGATCTGTGCCAAATCTCCTGCTGGGTCAAGCTGTGAGACCAACTGTTCCTTATTTTCTAAGCACTGAGCCGCTTATGGACTTTGCTCCTTTGTTTAGAAATTGTGTCCAATCCCTCTCCTCTGGATTTGCTGGATCTCCAAGCCTGAAGTCAAGCCAGCATTGGCTATGATCTATTCCCCCAATCATACATTTAATAACCATAATAACCACACCACAGTTACAGCTTCCCTTCTTGTCTTCAAGGGGTTTCTACATATTCTACCTTATTTGATACTAGAAGGCAGATGTTGTCACCTGTTTGGCAGGTGTAGGCCTGAGGTCCAGAGAAGTTAATATAAAGCCAGTGTCAGAGCCAGTAGCCCACCTTCAACATCTTTACCTATAGTTCAGGGCTACCAATGCATTGCCTCTTGGGAAGAAAATGCACATTCCTACTTCCTATTGGACAAAATTTAAACTCTTATAGGACTTTTTATTTTTAGTTCTTTGTTCTCAAGGAGCCAAATGAAGGAAAAGGGGTGTTGGGGAGGGGGATATTTCTTCCTCTACTCCTCTTGAGGTCTTGTGGCTAGACTAATAATAAAATTGACATAAGACAGATTAAGAGGAGAAAAAGAAAAAAAAATTATTTTGTGCACACAGAGGTCTCATAGAAATGGGGCCCAAGAAGTGGCCAAAGCTGGCAGTGTTTATACTTTTTGGACAAAGAAATAATAAATCTGTGAGGAATTCACAGGACAAATAAACTTAGGTTTGAGGTGTTCGATTAGTGTATCATCTAAATCGAGTTTGGGCTTGAGGTAGTAAATTTAAAAAGTAACATGTTTTGTTCATATAGATTTCTCGGCCTGAATTCCCTATTCTAGTGATGAGGGTGTCCTTTTACCTCCAGATGCAGGGAATTCACCTTTCACAGGGGAGATTTATTTCCTGCTTTCAGGGAGACAGAGAGGAGCGTCAGAGTGTCCCTCTTGTGTTGGCTGTTTTCTTAAGTAACTTTAATTCAAAATAATCAATACGCCTTTGAGGCATATTATGGGGTGGGCGGCCCGCCCTCATCCCCAAGAGGGGTATTGGCATCGTGGGGCCCAAGGCTATCCACTTGCCAAGGCAAAAGTAGGAACTTGTAGGAGTAGACAGTGTGTCTGTGATTTAACAGGAGGAATATAAGAGCAGAAATGAGAAAACTTGAATTTTAATCCCGACTTTTCAGTGAATTAGCTCTGTGACATTTGTTAAACTTAACCTCTCTGAACTTTGCTCCTGTCATAAGCAAGAGTTTATATCCCATAGAGTTAATATCAGATGAAACATAAAATAAAACTGTATTTTAAATTGTAAAGCAAATTCAAATAGACACATATTTTCAGCATTGTTTTAAATTATTTTTGCATAGAAGGACTAAATAAATATCTCTTGGAAGAACGAATGAAGAAATGAATGAATGACTTGGCTCTTTTGAATACTCTACATCTTCATGAGCTCTTGCAGTCTGTTAGCTTCTCCAATCCCTCCTTCTTCCCAGTGCCCCATTGACTGAGGGTAGATTGTCTTTTCCCCTTTTCCTTTAACTGGATATCAGTCTGCTAGGCACCTTGATCCCCAAAGTGTGTGTATAGTCACCAACCAGTGTTCATGATATCAGTGACAGCCCCTCCCATGCCCTAAAATACAGGGAGAATACTTTCTGAACCAACTGGCCTCACCTCCCACTCCTGTTCTTCCCTCTACTGAGCAGTGTCTCAGAAGTTGTCACCAAGTTTAGCTAATGATAAAACTCTTAGACACTACAGGGGAATAGACTTATTGATTCAAAGAACCTTAGAGCTAAAAGGGTACTGAGAGACCATCCTAACCATTCTCTTTATTTTACAGTTGCAAATGCTGAGGTTCACAAAGATGAAAGGGCTGCATTGGGCCCACTCAGCTAGTTAACACAAGAACCACTAAATCCAAGACTCTGGACTTCCCAGTGCAGTGGTCTTTCCACTTTATAATTCTGAAAGGAGCCTGCAGAAAGAGAAAGCCAAATCTGCACTTGAGGCTTTCTTTAGATAGAAGAGTCAATTCCAAAGATATGTCTCTGTTGCTCTTACCTCCCAGTTTTGAAGATATCTCTTTAAAAAAATTCTTCAGCCTATGCAATGCCCTTCAGTGCTGTATCCTGCTGAAGCTAACTGTTCTAGGCAGTATTATTTTTCTGATTTATACTTTAGAGAACTCAAGACTTAGTGCTCACCATCTTGTTGTTTGTATACTTTTTAAGTTTTATTTCATTAGAGAGTGAATTCAGTTGATGACAACCTGGAGAGCTTATTGGGGAAAGTCCTAAGGGGCTGATCCCAACTTTGTTTAGTAATTTGGAAACTAAGGGGATTTCCAACCTGGAGCAGGCTGGAAAAAAATCTCAGTGACCATTTTTTTTTTTTTTTTTGGAGGGTGTCTTTTTTTTTTTCTTTTAATTGAGGTATAATTGACATACAACATTATATTAGTTTCAGGTGTACACCATAATGATTCAACATTTGTATACATTGCAAAATGATCACTACAACAAATCTAGCCTACATCCATCACCATATACAGCCAGAGAATTTTTTTTTCTTGTGATGAGAACTTGTAAAATCTACTCTTCTTAACAACTTTCAAAGATATAATACAGTATTATTAACTAACTACAGTCACCATGCTGTACATCAACAGTCCCCAACATTTTTGGCACCAGGGACCAGTTTTGTGGAAAACAATTTTTCCACGGACGGTGGGGGGCGGGGGATGGTTCAGGCAGTAATGAGAGTGATGGGGAGTGGCAGATGAAGCTTCGCTCACTTGATGGTCACTGACCTCCTGCTGTGCAGCCCAATTCCTAACAGGCTGCAGACTGGTAGGCATCAACGGCCCTGGGATTCGGGACCGCTGCTGTACATGATATCCCCATGGCTTATTTATTTTATAATTGCAAGTTTGTAACTTTTGACTCCCTTCACCCATTTGGCCCACCCTCTACCCCCTGCTGCTGGCAACTACCAATCTGTTCCCTGTATCCATGAGCTTGGTTTCTTTGTTTGTTTGTTTTAGATTCCACATATAAGTGAGATCATATGGACAAATGTCTTTCTCTGTCTGACTTATTTCACTTAGCACATGCTCTCAAGGCCCATTCATGTTGTCGCAAATGGCAGGATTTCCTCATTTTTATGGCTTAATAATATTCCATTGTATATATATATATACCACATTTTTTTATACATTAATCTGCCAAAAGACACTTAAGTTGTTTCTATATCTTGGCTATTGTAAATAACACTGCAATGAACCTGAGGGTGTATATATATTTTCGAGTTAGTGTATTTGCTTTCTTTAAATAAATACTCAGAAGTGGAATTGTTGGATCATATAGTAGATCTATTTTTAATTTTTTGAGGAACCTCATAATGTTTTCCATAATGGCTGCATTCTCATCAACAGGGCACAAGGGTTCCTCTTTTTCCACATCATTGCCAACACTTGTTATTTCTTTTCTTTTTGATAATAGCCATTCTAATAGGTATGAAGTGATGTATTTCCCTGATGATTAATGATGTTGAACATCTTCTCTGTACCAGTTGGTCAGCTGTATGTCTTCTTTGGAAAGAAATGTCTGTTCAGATCCTCTGCTTATTTTTTAATTAGATATTTTTTACTATTGAGTTGTATGAATTCTTTATATATTTTGGATATTAACCCCTTATCAGATATATGATTTGCAAATATTTTATCCCATTCTTTTGGTTGCCTTTTCATTTTGTTGATAGTTTCCTTTTCCTCCAGAATTATACTATGTACTCATAGCATGAGACAATGCAATAGATAAAAAGATCAAACCTTGGATTTGAATATGGTAGAGTAGCATGTAGCTAGTTGCTAAATTTTTCACTTTTTCCTTTTTTTTTTTTTTTTTTTGCAGTACGCGGGCCTCTCACTGATGTGGCCTCTCCCATTGCGGAGCACAGGCTCCGGACGCACAGGCTCAGTGGCCATGGCTCACGGGCCCAGCCACTCCGCGGCATGTGGGATCTTCCCAGACCGGGGCATGAACCCGCGTCCCCTGCATCGGCAGGCAGACTCTCAACCACTCCGCCACCAGGGAAGCCCTAAATTTTTCACTTTTTAACTGTCTGTGTCCATTTTGATTATTTCACTTCCCATGCCATATTGGTTGGTATTTGTGTATCACCTGGTTATGACTCCACCACCAGGCTATACTGTCTTTGTTGTTGTTTTTTAATTAAAAAAACATTTTAATTGTGGTAAAGTACAGATAACATTACCATATTAACTATTTTAAGGTGTACCGTTCAATAGCATTAAGTATATTCACATTGTTGTGCAACCTATCTCCAGAACTTTTTTCATCTTGCAAAACTGAGACTCTAGGGCTTCCCTGGTGGCGCAGTGGTTGAGAGTCTGCCTGCCGATGCAGGGGACACGGGTTCGTGCCCCGGTCCGGGAAGATCCCACGTGCGGCGGAGCGGCTGGGCCCGTGAGCCATGGCCGCTGAGCCTGCGCGTCCGGAGCCTGTGCTCCGCAACGGGAGAGGCCACAACAGTGAGAGGCCCGTGTACCGCAAAAAACAAAAACAAAAACAAAAACAAAAACAAAAAAACAACTGAGATTCTATACAGATTAAACAACAATTCACCATTCCTCCATCCCCCCCACCCCCAGCTACTGGCAAACACCCTTCTACTTTCTGTTCCTATGAATTTTACTATGAGTTACTCTATATAGCGCTTGTAAGTGGAATCATGTAGTGTTTGTTTGTCTTTTTGTGACTGACTTGATTCACTTAGCATAACATCCTCACGATTTATTCATGTTGTAACATGTATCAGAATTTCTTTTCTTTTAAAGTGAATTTCCTGGTGGTCCAGTGATTAGGACTCCATGCTTCTACTGCAGGAGCCACAGGTTCGATCCCTGATGGATGTAAGTTCCCACATGCTGCATGGCCAATAATAATAATAATTTCTTTTAAAGGTTGGATACTATTCCATTGTATGTATATACCACATTTTGTCTATCCATTCACCCATCGATGGGCACTTGGGGTTGTTTCTACCATTTGGCTATAGTGAATAAAAGTGAAACATGCATGAAGTTAAAAAGTCAATGCATTTCTAAAGGGCTTATGACGTCCTCATCCTTATCTCTTTGCCCTATAATCACACTCCCCAAAGGCAGCCTTTTTCAACTCTTTTAGTCGTTCTTCTGGGCCTTGAATGCATAATCCTAAATAATATGCTAATGCTGTTATTTCTTGATTTATCTGTTTCAGTCATTATTATTTTGTAACTATAGCAAAGGTTTAAGCATTCTTCAAACACTCTTGTTCCTCCCATTCTCCCAATATAGTTATATAAATATGTTTAGTTTATTCAATACAACTAAGTGTCATTTACTTCTGATCTATATATTGTAAATAAGTTATGTTTCTTTCTTCTTTTTCCAGATTTAATAATTGCCTCATTTTAAAGTTTGGTCTATTTTCTATAGATTTTCTATATGTCTATTACTAATTCTTCATATAATCAAATGACTTCTTAGTACAAGCTTTGTTAGAGTCAGATATATCAGACAGCTCATGATTTCCCTGTTTTCCTGGACATGCTCCTCCTGGAGGCCTCTGTTCTCACACTCTTCCAATCTAGATGAATTGTTTTCTAACAGGCTCCACTGTCTTTGAACTGAACTAGCTGCTTAGTTTTGGGAACAGTGTTGGCCAGAAATTCAGTTCCTCGCTGGCCCAGGCCTGGTTTATTCATCTTTTGAACTTCTTTTCCAAGTGTACTCTGGGACCCAACCCTCTAGCTAGGCCTGGAGATGATGGGTCAGATAGGTGGCGTGGAGAGAACACTGCACAGACCTCAGTTTCCTCATCTCTAAAATTAGAATTATAAAGTTTATTTCACAGAATCCTTCCGAAAATCAATTGACATAAGGTTTATGGAATCACTTAATAAATGGGAGAAGTAAAAGGTGACATTACTTTTATGCAGGAAAGAATAGAACAGTTAATGCATGTGACATCCTACAGTATATGTCGGCAGGTACACTGATCTATAAGCTTCTCTTGTGTGGGAGCTGGGTGGGTGCTAGTCAATGTTACATTTTTGGTTCCCTGCATTGTGTCTGACACATGATGTATGTTTGAAGAAAATAAATTATTTTAGTAAGAAAATAAGAAGTCAGTGCCAAAAGACATGTACAGAAAATAAGGCCTATGGAAGTTCACAGAAGTGACAAAATTCAGTTATATCTCCATATAACAGCAATTTTTGTGTAGGCTTAATTTAAGAAAGAACTTTCTAAAAATAAAACTATTAACTATGAAATGAATTGTCATAAGATTATCACAAATGGAGGTAAGTTTCTTGCCCTGGAAGTATTCTAGAGAATGCTAGAAAAATGACCTATCAGAAACCTTCTGTACTACATGTAATAAAAATATAATAATCTAGTACTTGTGTATGATACCTACACAATTTAAAAGTAATTTTACATCAATCCTTTCATTTGATTCTCACTATGATTACAATACTGTGAAAATGATAATACATCCTAAGCACGGTTCTACATATATTATTAATATATTATCATATTATATTAATTGTGTATTAATATAATATATGTAAATTCATTTAATCCTCAGAAAACCTTGTGAGGCAGGTCACTATTTTTATCTTTATTAGACAGACAATAAAGCTAAGGCAGGAAGAAGTTAAATAACTTCCCTAAAGTTACATAGCTTATAAATGGCAGAGCTGAGATTTTAATACATGCCATAAAAGCCAGTATCTGTGTGCTCTTAACTATTACACCTTGTGGCCAAGAAGCAAACTCTGATGTCTATCTGGCCCTGGCCTAAGACAGACATGAGTAACATAGAAACACCAGAGAGTGATAGCCCCCCCCAAAGACGGCAGCCGACCCTCAATGCCAGGTAGTTTTTGTCATGTTGGAATGCATATACAATGTTGCTAGATTTTTTGAATTTTATAAAGCATCATTTAGTTTTTAAATGTGGCAATTAAGTAAATATGTGCTTTCATATGTGTGTGTGTATGTGTACATATGTACCCATACGCCTGTGTATAAATGTATGTATATCATGTATATTAACAGTGTTCACACTGAACAAACCTGTGGGCTGGGTTTGGCTTCCCTGCTCCACAAGCATGTGACCCCTGACTTCACTGAAACCTAGGGAAACCCCAACTTTCCTGACATGCAAGGAGAGGTTAATTGAATTGTTCAAGGTGTTAGCGGTTAGTTGACTCTGGACATAAGGAAAACCTGGCTTTTATCTCATTATCATGTTCATTCTGTACCATACTTACATAAAGAGGAGATGAAGGAAGGAGTAGCTGAAGGGCGGGTTCCCTCCTTCATGTGGAATATATCTCAACATTCCTGTGGTAGATTAAAATGGCTTTGTTATTCTTGTCATTAAGAGATGGAGTCTAATTCTGCTCCCTAGTGATTTGCTTTGCTTGACCCAAAGAATGTGGCAGAAATTATGTTCTGGGACTTCTGAGATTAGTCATAAGAAGCCGTACAGCAACTGCCTGGACCTTTTGGTACAGTCGTGGTTGGGAATGATTTCTCTGGAACCTGGCCACCTGCTGTGAGAAGCCCAAACCACACAGAGAGACCAAGTGTCAGCTCTCTGGCTGACAGCCACAGTTGGGCTCCCAACAATCCTCCGGAACCAACGGCCAAGCATCCTGCCCAGACCTCAGAGCTGTAAGCCAAGGTACCATATTGGATGTGAACCCTTCTTCCTCAGCTGCCCCATTTGATGCTACATCGTTCAGAGCTCAACTCCTCAGTCCAGTCTCTCCTAAATTCTTGACCCACAATGCATGAGCCAAATAAAATAGTCATTTCAAACTACTACATTTTGGGGTAGTGTGCTGCACAGCAATGGATAACCTGAACAATACCTTTAATTAGTCTACTCAGAAAAATACTCCAAAGCTGCCTCCTTCTCTCTGCCCACTTTGCCTTCAAGTTCTACTGTAGAAATTGCATTTACTGCTGGGACGTCACACAAGCCTGGTTGTGCAGAGAAGTCATTTTTGTAAAAGATGACTTGGGAGTTTCCATTTTCTTATTGAAAGCATTTGTCACTTGGACACAGATAACAGGTGGAAACCCTCAGATAAAGGGGGTGAATGACATATTAGTGTGTGTTCCTGGCCATAGGATTTATCATACCATCTCTTGTGGGTCTTTGGAAGACGAGTAGAGTTGGGAGGATGAAATGACTCCAGGCCCTCTTAGGATCCCACCTGGATTCACAGTGTTGATTAGAAGCGACTGTTGTGGGAAGAGAGAACAAACTGTGGTCCCAGGATTGCTGTGTCTGACAGTCTGACACTTGTGGATGTGCCAGGCAGAATATGTTTGTATCTACCCAGGTGGCCCTTCATTTCATCTCACCATAAACAGTGTGCCAGTGGCTGAAAATATAAGAATAAACAAATAAGCCTCTTGCCTCAAAAAGCTACAGACTAAAAAGGTATGTATGTATACATACATACATACATCTCCTTTATACCTACACACACATACACACCTTTTTTACATATATACATAAAAAATAGTATACATTTATTACTTGGGCTGAATTTTGTAGCGTATAAACAGGAAACGGCTTCGTTATTATCTTACCATTTCCTTCAGCATGCTTTGTCTCATTTCCCTTCTTTGCCTCTTGATGACATCTTGGGCAGATTCCATAGCTGTCCAATTCCTTTTACTTCTTTTTGACAGTGTAAAGTCCCTTTAAAACATTCAAAAGCCTAATTCTGTCCCTTTTAAAACTCCAAGGTCTCTTTTAATTTAAAGCTTTTTGTATTCACTCAGAGCATGTTAACTTGTGTCTTGGTGACCAGGGGCGGGTGTGGGGGGCGGCAGTCTGATCTATTCTTTCTCCATCACCTTTCCCTGTTCTGCTTCATCTTCCTCCAGGGTTGGGGGTGGAGGCCAGGAGAGGTAAGATCAGGTTTAGACATTGCAAGGATAAGGGAGGCAGCAACCACATGGCTGATGGTTTGTAAGGCTGGCATCCATGCCCTATGCTGTAGCAGATGTCCCGATGCTGTGGGAGGCACGGTGTAGGTTGTTCACAGGACCTGCTGCCCCGTGCCACCACCCCACCTCCAACATGGGGATTTCTGCAGTGTGGTTTCCTAACACAGGGGTCACACTCTCTGGATGACCGTTGGCAACTCCTTTCTAACACCAATCCCTCTGAGGTGAATCTATAGGCATGCAGCCCTCTTGGGCAGGATATCATCCAGTTGCCTCCCACTTGGCCATCCTCTCAGCCTTGCGCTTGGTTCTCAGGAAACTCTCATACACTTGTCATGCCCAACAATTTTCTGATGTGCCTGCTGCCCTCTCACTGTCATCCTGGGCTGCTCTGGGTATCCCGATGCCAGAGTCCTCCAGGGTGGGAAGGAGGTTTCAGTCTCTGTGTCCACAGATGTCCCCAACTCAATCTCTCCCAAGAAAACTTACTCTGTGTTTCACTTGGATCCTTGGCTGCTGTGATGCCTGTGATTCTGTGGCAAGGTAAACATCCTCCTGGAGAATAGGGTTCCAGCCTCCCCTTCTTGCAACTACACCCAAGATCTATAAATAATGCTCTTCAAGCCCTTCCTTCAGCCCCTTGGTTGAGAAAAGCCAACAACTTTCTATTCGTTTACTGAAACTCTTTCATATTTCTAGAGTTCTTTTACAGCCTGGATGGCTTAGTGGTCTTCAGCTTCTCTTTAGAATGTGTGAGTACTTCTCTGTTGTCCTCAGTTTTAGCCTAGATTCTGGGACAACAGGACACACCCCATTAAATACAAAGTATTCTGAACCACATTGGTAACTGTTAATGGAGCCAGACAATAAACCAGTTCAATGGGAGGAATGGCAGGAGAGTCTCAGGCGGCCAGGCATCCAGGAGGAGTGAGCTCTGGAAGGACAGTGAGGAGGAAACTCTAGGCAGGGGGGTGAGAAAAAGTCTGATGACAGAGCATTTGGTGAACTCAAAGCACAGCAAGTTGGCAAGTCAGGTCTGTGGGGGAGGGAAGGGGCGTCAGGGCTGCAAAGCTACCTGGAGCCAGAGTGTAGGGAAATGGGGCCACTGAAGATACATACGAAGGGGGGTGATGTGATATCCTTGCTAGTCAGAAGGTGTCTAGGATGGAGAGCAGGAAGAACAGTTAAGAGACTTGTGCCAGGCCAGATGAGCAATAACAAAGGTCTGCTTTAGTCAGGATAGACTTGGAGAGGAGGGCTGGTTGGAGAAAGAGCTTCAATTAGCGTCTGGAAATTGGCTGTGTGGAACTCGGGGCTGTGAGTGGAGGTAAAACCTTGTCCAGGTCCCTCAGATGATCTTATTTACCTTCAAAATTTTACTCTCTTACATCTTCCTTAGTTATCCTGTTGTCTTGTGTTCTTGAATCTCTTCACCTTCTATGTTCCCCACTAGAGGGATAACAGACAGTGGTAAATAGTTGGCAAACTATTTATTTGGTGATGGTGGTGGAGCAGGTTCACATCCTATAGTAAGAGTGAAGCAGGTATCTGAAAATGCTCTATAAAGCTCTAACCTGAGGAAATGCAGGGAGCTCTTATTTTTAGACAGATATTGTTTGTAACTCATTTGGCAATAATCATGAACTATCTGTGACATTTCTTCTCTTGTTATCTTGAATTGTTATTTAAGACTATGAATCCACTTGCCCCATCCCTTGGGGCTCTGCTCTTCGGTTTCCAAGGTGACAGCTAGCTAGCTAGCAGGTAGATTAACTCATGCTAAGCCATTAGTTACTACCATAGCAGACAACTCTGAGTAATGCCATGCATTCTGAAACCTAGTAATATTCAGGTTTCTTTTAGAAGGAGAAAAAAATTCAGACCCAAAGTATTGACCTAGATAATTTTAAATTATAACATTAATTAAGTAAGTACGTAGACTATTTGAGTGTGACAGATATGTTCCTTTACTTTATGTACTTTAGTTCAGATTGAATAAGACCCTCATCCTGCCAGGCCAGCAGGAAATTGAAACTTAGTCTTATTAGGGCTCCTTGTGGCTCAGCTGACACATCTAATAAAGGCTGTGAAAAGGTCTTGGGAGCGTCTTAGGCAGTGACAAAGCATGTAAGCCATTGGCCTTGTTAGAAATCAATGAGATGGCCTCATCCAAGTTCTCAAGGCAACTTAAAGTCTACTGCTTGCTCCCTCTAGACCATATTTGGGGCCCAGGAATTGGACCCCAGATTCCTAGTATCCAATTCTCCAAGGTACACCAAGCCTTGTCCTGAGAAGGAATAGGACATGTATCCCACTACTTGAGGGACCCTCAGAGACTTATCTCCTCACAAACTTGGGTAAATCTGCCATCATTTTCTCTACATCTTCCTCTATCCCTGGTGAGAAACTTTGCCTCCTTCCTTACCCTGCTGGTGTACTCAGCATATCTCCTAAATAAGTGAGTTCTTTACAAAAATCCCTGTATGATGTGGTCTTCTAGTAGCTCCACTTATGGCCCCACAAACGTCCCTGTTGTGAGAGAACACAACGCACATGAGTAACCTCTGGAACAAAAGTGGTGGGCAACGTAGACTGCAAACAACTTAACATCTTGATAAATTCTCCTACTTCTTGTAGATAAAAGTAGATGTTTTTTAATGTCTCTAGTTTTTAGCAAAATAATAAACATAATAATGTTATTATTTAAATAGAAACAAATACACTCCCTAATAAAACTTACATTAACAATATTACTCATATGTGATGATATTTGAATAAAGGTTTTTCTGGGCATCACTATGGCTCTGACTGCTATGGCACACCCCTTTTGAAATCAGCATGAGTGTACTATTATGTGTTGTGTGATGATGACTCAATTTGCCCACAGTTCTTCTGTTTCAGCTATTGTGACCTTTTTTCATACAAACAGGTGTGATGCTATTTGGAATTCACATAGTGCCAAAATTATTATTTACATAATAAATATGCTGTACTCTTTTTCCATTATTCTGGGACAATTAAAAATAAAAGAAGTACCAATTGGTACCAGCTCCATCACCAACACAACACAAACTTGAACACAGAAATCATGGGGTAATGTTTGGTTATTAGATGGTCATTAAGATAAGCCTATGTATATTCATCATTTTAAAAACAACTGAAATGTAAATAGACAATTAAGAATTTTTTGGATTGAATGCTTTGAATTCTGGGCATCTGTCTGTGAATCCCAGTCCCGTGGAAGTCAGTTTGAAAATACTGCTATAGTGGCATGAGTATGAGCTCTGAAGTCAGAGCTGAATTTGAATTCTACTTCAGTTTCTTCATCTGCAACATATGAATGGTGATATCTGTCTCTGTATTTGTTAGTGGTTCATAACAAAATACAAAAAACTGGGCAGCTTAGAACAATAGAAAGGTATTATCTCACAGTTCTGGAGCCTGGAAGTTTGAAATCCACATGTTTGTAGCCGGTGCTGCCTCTAAAGACACTAGACAAGGCTCTGCTCCCTGAGTCTCTCTGAGCTTGCAGTGTCCTCAGGCATTCCTTGGCTTGAAGGTGCATCACTGCAATCCTCCATCTTCACATGGTATTTTCCCTGCATCTTCACATCATTTTCCCACTGTGTGTGTCTGTCTCTGTGTCCAAATTTCCCCTTTTTATAAGGACATCAGTCATGTTGGATTAGGGCTTGCCCCTAAAGACCTCAAGTTAACTTGATTACTCTGTAAAGACACCATTTCCGAATAAGGTCACATTCTGAGGTACTGGGGATAGGACTTCAACACATGTTTTGGGGGACAAAATTCAAAGCATAGCACCTTCCTTTGCTGGTCTGGGGATTCGAAATAATGGATCGGAAGTGTCAGGGTCATAGGTGCTCAATAAGGAGCAGTTGGTATGTTCCTAACAGGATGGTTCACTGCTCCTCCCACAGACACGCTTCACGGCATATTTACATTCAGCACACTGGCTGTAGTTTGGAATTTCTGACACTGCAGTGCGTCAGTGAGAGAAAGGCCCTTGGCAACAGATCAAATTCCACCAAAATGTTTATGTCTACTCAAGACTCAGGCTGACAGATTTGGTTATCTACTGTGTTAGTTTTCAAAAATCACTTTGGACCAGACTGTGAGTCTTTTGATTGCATTCACTACCCTATCTCCACAGTTCAACAGCTGCTTAGCGAATAACAGCCCCTCTGCCCTTCCAAGCTTAAGCTGTGAGTTTCTTTTGCTTCAAAGAAAAGGCTGCTATATATTTATTTTCTTTACTTTTTTTTTTACTTGGATTTTGGGACTGAATCTGATTCTCCTATAAATGAAGAAAAGTAATGCCAAGTTAGAGGCGGTGAAATGAGGGACTCAGAAGACTTTGAAAGGAATGGAATATGTGTGGTTTGTTGTCATTTCTGTGGCCACCTGTGTCCAAGATTTTGAAAGTCTCTGCATTTTAATACTGGGCTTTCATATTCTGTGCAGATTAGATTCTCAAAGAGAACTCTGAACAGTGACCTTTGCTTCATGGGCATAAAAAATTTTCTTTGTGGAGTCTCTTGCACATTAAAACAAG
This sequence comes from Delphinus delphis, assembly GCF_949987515.2. Taxonomy (NCBI): domain Eukaryota; kingdom Metazoa; phylum Chordata; class Mammalia; order Artiodactyla; family Delphinidae; genus Delphinus; species Delphinus delphis. The sequence continues at coordinate 57,104,884 of NC_082695.1, forward strand.
GAAAGGAGACTGGCTCATCAGGCTGGCTGAGGGATTTTATGCGGTAGAGGAAGAGTGGGGCACCAGCTTTATAGAGTGCTCTTTCAGGTAGATACACATTTGACACAAGAATGCTGAGTTATCAAGTTTCCTCCAAGGGCAATCATATATCTTGAGAATCCAGAGGCAAATTATATTTGACATTTCATTTAAAACCCGAGACATCTTGATGCTAAACCAGAGTCTAAGAGTGCTAAAGCATGAGGCCATTCAACTTGACAGAGGGGATGTTTCTATTCCTATCTTACCTGCATGGGTAATAGACAAGTCCTGATAGCTCTTCCTTATTTCATCCAGATGAAACCATGGAGTAAGCTCTCTGCTGAAATGACAGTAGCTCAAAGTTATTTCCTCTCTGGCAGCATGAAGGGTGCCCATCTGGAGCCATTTAGAAGCTGCGTTGTGGCTGGTATTATTTATGCAGTGGATAACAAAGCTATATTTACTTGGCTCACATTCCAGATCGAAGAGGTATGAGTGTGTGTGAGTGTGTGTGTGTGTGAGTGTGTGTGTGTGTGTGAGTGTGTGTGAGCAGGCCCATCAGATGCCATTTCCTCCACATGTAGGGGCAGAGGGGGAGGAGGCTGGGAAAATTGCCTTTAACTCAGGGTGGCGATGATTCTCATATCTTCTTCATTTTTATGAGAATTTTATACTTGTCTATGTGGATTTAGGAAGGAGAGCAGAAGGGAGAAAAGGGGCAAAAAGAATAATAGTTTAGACTAGTGTTTTCCAGAGGCATGGAAATAGAATAATTTATCAAGTAAAAATAAGAAAAATGCACATGTATTATATTGCATGGTGGTATGTAACATATATACAATTCATAGATAAAGAAATATGTGTGTGTTGAGAGATGATGCTCAAATATCTATATATCTATCTACATATATATATCTATATAGATATATATCTATATATCTATATCTATATATCTATATATCTATATATCTATCTATCTATATATCTATATCTATCTATATATATATATATATATCTCCTTTTTTTGTACTGAGGGGGTCAAAAAACCAATGTCCTACACTGGTCAGTATGTAATAAACCTTAGGAAGTTATAATTACACAGTCAGTTCATCTTGTAGTCAATAATTATTTTATGAATGCCTAGTCCCATAATAGAGCAGAGTAAGAGGAATAAGCTGGATCCCAAGTGAGTTGCTGAGGGCAGGGCACACGCCTCCATCTTTCCAAGCCCAGTGTCTGTGTCAAGCCTGCCAAGGAGCTGGGGATCAAGAAGAGTGGCAGAGTGAAGTGAGTGAGCAAGTGAACAAACAAATTACAAAGTGCTCTGTCAGACTGGAGCTAAGGGAAAACTCACAATGGACTGGGCTGCAGTGGTGTCAGAGAACTAGAAAGAAGGGCAAATTTACGAGCTGGGAATTCTTATTTTATTTGTGAACATCTACATATGCAGCCGGTTTCCACTTCAGAGACCTCAATCGGGACCCATGCCCAAAACGGGCTCCTTGAAGGATGAGAACAGACACATCAGTGCCTCCAACACCATCCATCATGATACTTCCCTGCTCCAAGCTGTTCTTTTTGCCTCATTTATCATCTCTGTTTTTAAAATATTTCTATGACATTACAGCCAAATGTTAGAGCACAAGTAGAGTTGTATTGCTAAATTTTAGAGAAAAAAAACCCCAAACCAGCACATTTTCATCACTCAGCAGTGACCGTTGTTCATACCTTGTTGCATATCCATCTATGCTTATCTATGACGTTTCACACCAAACTGAGATCATACTGCATATGTTGTTCTGCAACCTGCTTCTTTTTTCAGTAGTGATGTCCACCTTTTTATTTTATTAGATGGTGAACTCATCAAACATTCTCCCAAATGACGTTCAAGTAACTTTTGCAGTTGGTTTCTCCAGGATTAATCTAGGACCACATGGAAACAGGCAATGTCCTCTAAGCAATGGCATGCCATAGCTGGCTCTGACTGTGTGCTAAAGATTTTGGGAGCTGTTTGATGTCACACAAGTACCCTAAAATTACCTTGGTGGGACTGTTTACAACATGGAAATCAGCAAACACTGCAAATCCCTATCACTCTGGACTGGGTGTGAAACATTTACCAGCACACTTTTTCCTCTGGTATCTTTTAATCCAGCATAACACCCCCGTCACTTTTTTTGTATGACACTGACTTGTTAAAAGAACAGGTCAGTTGCCCTGTAGAATGTACTACTTTCTGCCTTTGTCTGGCTGTGATGTAATATAGCCCACATATTTCCGTTATACTGGAGGTTATGTCAAAAGGCTTAATGGGTTCAAGTTAAACGTTTATGGCTTTCAGTTGATTTTAGGTACATAATATTGTAGTTTTCCAGAAGACACATAATATTTGGTTGACCTATCATTAATGATACTAATATTGGCCTCTAGATTAAATTTAATGAGGGCAATTCAGTCCCTCCATTGTAGAATTATGTTTTTCTCTTGGGACTAGAAAGTAATCTGTGTAGTATTACTTTGCACTATATGAATGTATTACTGTACAAAACATTCACCTACTGGTTTTGACACCAATTGATAAACATTGCCTGAAGCAGTTAATTTAATTAGAGTTTCTAAAATGTTTTTACAATTCCACCACTCCTTCATTTGTTAGCTGGCATTCCTATGTAAAGAAGAGCTTTTGCTCACCAAGTGGGCTATTTTATTACCCTGAAACCCAATTCCTGCCAGAAAGGCAAGATAAATGATCAATTCTTTTCCTTTATTTCCCAATCTTCAGAGAGGAGTTGTGTTAATACCTACCTCAAATAGTGACTAATGAGTTTTCTATGACTTTCTTTTTTATAGTATCATTATGCACTCATTGATTTTTCATTGATTCAATCTGTTTCAATCCACTAAACTCATTATTCTCTTTTGAGGTCTAAATTGTTTCAACTTTGACCAGTGGTACCTTCTCCATATTGACTCCCAGATGTTTGACATAACCCCATGAATCTTTGCAAGCACATTTGCTTTCTGGCAAAAGAGGTCCCAGATTTACCTGTTCCCTTTCCCTCTTAGACTGGAATCAACCATTTCTCCAAGGAGCCTTGGTTTCTTTCCATGGAGAATGGTAATAGAAGCCACAGCCTGGGCACAAGGGCTGTTAATTGCTGTTGAGATTACATCACTTCTAGAAGTTTCCAAAGTGTTTAAATATATATTTAAAAAGTCATGAGCTCACATTTATCATTTAAATTAAAATGTTTACATCAGAGTGTTTTCACTTTTTCTTATTTTATATTTGTATTCTTTGTTTTACACTGAAAGTTTTGATTAATAAAACATAATTAACATAATAACTTATTTTGATATGCAATATATTTTTAGAAGTTTGAAAATATCAATGCCAGTTTTAAAAACTAACAAAGTATTGTTTTTTTTTTTTGGTATGGTTCTTTTTTCCTAAGGATATCTCATACTGTATTATAATATTATAATATCATAAGTATTCACAGTCAAAATACTGTGTTTTCAGGAATTCCCTGGTGGTCCAGTGGTTAAAACCCAGTACTTTTACTGCCATGGCCTGGGCTCAATCCCTGGTTGGGGAACTAAGATCCTGCAAGCTGCATGGCAAAAAAAAAAAAAAAAATACTGTGTTTCCAAGTCCTTTGAATGAAATCTTTTCACTGTTACCAATTTGATATATAGATAGCTTCATTTGTTTCAATTTGAGGTGTTTTTCTAATTTAGTTTTCTTTAAAAGTTAATATGTCTATATAATTAAAAAGTCAAAACAATATATAGTGTATATACAGAAAGTCTTGCTTTCATTTCCCCCTCACCAATTTCATGTAATCATTTAAAAGCTTCTGGTTTATCATTTCAGTGTTTCTTTTTTATATATATTTTCCCTAGTCCATATACAACATTCTGTGTCTTGCTTTTTGTTATTATGCAGTATTTATTGGCAATCTTTCCATATCGGTTGGTTCATGAATATCGTACTCATTCTTTTATTCCTCTGCAGAGCATTCCTTCTTGAGGGTTTCTCACAGGTGGGGAAGGGAGAATAAAAACAGAGCGGAGTTCAGAAAGCAAAAGCCACGCCCCATTGCTTGTGGGCATCACAACAAAGCCAGAATGAGGCAGAGTGGGAAAGGACAGGGTTATGCCAGGGGGGAAGAGAAGTGTGCTTTGGACTGGATAAAGTTTTCTCAGTCTCCACCAGACAACTGCTTTCCTTCTCAGAGGCTAAAACTTTCTCCAGCTGATTCCTCCTTTCCCAGTACAATAAGGTTCAAGGCTGTTTGTGCTGTAGTGAGCCTGAAAATGAGAAGAGCCAACATTCTTTAGCAGGTATCAGGGCCTCCTCCAAAGGGATCTGGTGACAGATGAGAGGGTGGTGATGTCAGGCTATGTCTCCTGTATGGAAGGAGCCTGAAAACTGACCTCACTGAAGTTATTACTTATGATCAGATTTTATGTTTAATCGATAAAAATGGGCTGATACAGAGTATGGGAACACAAAGGTCATACTTATTACTTCATTCATTATTTTATTCAACATACATTTATTAACTGTGTACTATTTTCTTTTCCTTTTTTTTTAGTGTTTCTAAGAGAATTCATTATCCCATCTGTAGTATTAAAATATTAGCAAGGAAGTATGTTACCACTGAATTACTCAACAATTTACTCCTATAGTATAGCCAAAATAGATGCACACACATCAATGGTTATCATCAAAATGTAAATGTGAACACAGCCACATACATCCCTCCCTTTATACTTCCTTCTGCCCCTCTGCTGCTAACATAATGAACAAGTCCTGACTCAGAGATGGTTTAACAATTCCATGTCCTAGATGCTGCTTTTCTATCAATTATTTTTAAAAGATATTTACAAATTGGTTAATTCACTAACTCTACTTTTTATCATACATTGTCACCTCAGGATGTTTAAAAAGCTTAGATGTTGCAAAATAAAGAATGAACTTTGTTCATAATAAACACAGACACTTTACAAAAATGCACATGTAGACCTATGGTTATAATCTAAACCTGTCTTCTCAATATGGAGATACTAGCCAAGAGCCCTTCCCTTCATCCTTCTTTTCCCTTCTCTATCATTTCAATGGACAGTCTGCTGTTTTCTAACAATTTAGTTGGGCAAAGTAAGACATAATCCAGTTTTAAGGATCTGCTAGTATAGAGCAATGGCTGCCAGCTTTTTAAATCTCACATCCCAGCACTAAACACTTTTTGACATGCATTCCAATTATCCTTACTTATTCATAACACAACATACTTTGCTATTCTAATATGAACATTATAAAATGTACTTATTGGCTCTTAATTGAGTACTGTGTGATGTATATACATATCTTAAGCACTGTGAACCAGAACCTTGTTTGTAGTCTTTTCATAATTCAGTTGTTTTTCTGTGTAATTATTTTATTAATGTTGGTATTCCCTCAGACCATCTGCCCCATGAATGCAGAGACCATTTCTGATTTATAGTCAGTTTCTGCACAGGAACTAGTATCTAGTAGTGCTAAATACATACTGGTGGAAGGAAGGAAGGAAGGAATGAGGGAAGGAAGGAAGGGAGGGAGGAAAAGATGGGGGAAGAAGGAAGGAGGGAAGGATCGAATACAAAAAATACAGCACAGCTGTAGTCCTTGAATTCTTGGTTGGGGAATCTTCAAATGTTTTGGAGAGGTCGGTGATTTTTAGTTACTCAGAACCTTCAGATTATGGGACATGAGTAGGGTGACCATAGCTCTGTTTGCCTGACTCAGTCCTCATTTGCTCCTGTTGACCTGGTATAATTATTAATAAAGTCCCTTTTCAGTCTCAGAAGTGTCCTGACTAGCAGACAAATTATATGGTAACACTAGGCAAGAGGATGTAAAAAATGGGATCTTTTAGAATTTAGCTACCCACTGGCCACTCTTAGCTGACCCAGTATTTTTCTGACTTCATAAAATATGAACCTAGGCTGCATCCCACAAAGCTTTGTAGGGGAGGAAAAATAATTTCCCCCCACCCTTCTGAGTTCTTGACTGAGACTCCTGTACTAAAATATAGATTAATAAGAGAAAAACAAATAGAAGTTTATTAGTATGTGAATCATGGGAAGTACCCAAGAAAAAATGAATAGCCCGAAGAAGTAGCTTTAGAATTCAGGATTAAATACCATCTTAGAGAGAAAGGAGGGAGGAGGTGTAGGCCTCTTAGGGGAGAGTAAATGATTTTGGAAAGATGAATGGGCTCTTAGAATATATTGAGGGGTATGACATTTTGTGACAAAGTGTGTCTGGGTGTGGTGTCGACTTCTAGTCTCCTCTCCCATGATAAAAGTCAATCTTCTCTGGTGGATGAAACTCCTGGGAAGGGGATTTATGACAATTGAGTTCCTTTTGGAAGATCTGTCTTTAGGCAGATAAGGGGAGTTCAGAGAAACCATCACCCTGCAGTTGTTTTTCAAGTGCTTATAGGTCAAAATAATCAATATTCCAAGATGACATATTTTGGGCTGGCATATTCTGCTACCCTTCAACTTGTACCTCCTTGAACTGGCCCCATGTGCAGTGATCTAAAAAGACCTTTGAATCAAAATACTTACATAATTTAACCATTTTTTTATTCTTCCAAGGTACAGGATCTGGTTCCAGTTTCTTGGATGCCAAACAGAAATGAAACACCTGGAAGAAGTGATATGTTCCAAGTGCCTTAGTTAATGTCTTGTTTCTCACTAGTTTGTGACTTTTTGCAGCAACCAGAGTGTTTATTTTCACTCCTTGATAACAGCAATAGGGAGCGAAATGGGAGCTAGCAGTGTAATTTGGGTTGATTTGGTTTGTACAATACCAAAACATTAGGACAAAAAAGAAACCCTTCAGTGAATTATCTGACTGTATTGTTTATGTGACATCCATCATATAGATGTGGAATTTGGAAATAGCCAAAATATTCTGATTTTCTACTGTTTATCTGATTTTTTTTTTTTTTTTTCCACCAGCACTAGCTAGTTCTCATTTGGCTTCATTCTTCCTTTGGAGGGACAGCAGGGTCAGATCTGCCAAGTGTTCAGCTGAAGCTCAGAGTGAAGAGAATTAACTTCCAAGTAAAAATGAAACTATAAGCAGGCTGCTCAGATCCCTGTAAACTCTGAATTTAGATTTAAGAGGAGCTTGTGTGCTTATCACACCCTCATTTTGGTGTTGAGGAAACTGAGGCTCAGAGAGGTTAGATGACTTGGCAAATGTCACGCAGCTGGTGGCAGAACCTCTATTTCATTCTGCTGCATATGTAGAGTTCAGAAAAAGCACTTTCCACACTCTGATTTCTGTCTGTTGCACTCAGTGCTGAGCAGAAGTCAGAGTTCTTGTTTCAAAAGGAGTGTGCTGCAGCAGAATAATCCAGGAACAGCACAGCAGGCTCTGAGAGCGATTTGCAGCCGGCATGTGAAATTTGAGTGTCTGGCTGAAACTGACCTCAGTCAATCACTGGCTCTTTCTCTGGCTGTTGGGAAGGAGGTAGTATAAGTTTTTGGTTGTTGCTTTAGTTGTAGTTATGGGTTGATATTTTGAAAAAATACACGTTTTTTTCTTTCAAATCTTTGTTTCTGGTAAGGTTAATTAAACTGGGCACTTGATTTGTCATATCTAGCACCAAGGAAAGATAGAGGCTCCTCCCTTCAAATCTACATGTGGTTCTCGGCCCCTGCTATTTCATATATCCCAGGCCATGTGGTTCATGCATCTTAATCCTGTAATTATTTGAAAAGATTCCAGTAATGTCTACTTATCAAAGATCTCTGGGATACATACCATACCCCTCTAATTAGGGGTGGTTAGTGAGGATTAGAGAAATACCTGATATCAAACTCTTTTCACATTTTCTTCTATATTGATTGTCCAAAAGGTGATTATTGTGGCTGCTTGGCTGGCAGTTCTCATTAGGAATCCATTGATTGTTGGCTAGTAATGGTTCCACAGGCCAGGCTAGATGTGCTGCATTTGATTCATAGTGTGAGGAGACACATAAGAAAAAGGAAAATTAAGGCTAGCATTTTATCGTCCAAGCTCTGGTAAAACTGTTCTACCTTCTGACTACTTCCCCAGCTCCCTTCCCCAAAGAAACAACGTTAATTAGTGTTTTCAGCAATGCAGCCTTTGGAAGCAGTACCCTGGATCTATTGAAGGCTACATTATTAAAATTATCTGCTGTGTCTGCCCTTAATAAGGTCAAAGAAGGAATCTATGAAAGCTGATTCATCACAAAGGCCCTGGGGTTGCACACTTCTGAGAAAGGCAATTTTATTTCCTGTTGCAAGATAGAACTGGGTTGCAACTACCCTTGCTTATCAGAAAGGCAAAGCCTAATGAATCCACAATTAATTTGGAGAAAGGCTTAATCACTTCATCTGGCCTTCTTCATGAAGGTTTCCTCATGACCAGGCAACAAATAGGGGATGCAGTGGTGAGGGAAGGTTTTAACTCTTTAAGCAAACAATAATTCCTCCCGGGAGATTCTTGTCAGAATAGATTTCCCTCTGAGCTCTCAGCTTATATTTCTTTAATAGTTATGCCACTGTATTGGCAATGCCCCCTTCCCACCACCATAAAATCTCTCCAAAGAAGATTGCTACCGCATATGTTCAGCAGGATGTAGGAAGGCAAGATGCTGGGAAGAAGAATTGATTTTTCCTCTTTCAATAGAGGACAATGATGGAGACATTAGTCTGTCTTATAGCACAATATCTTCAAATTACTTCAAAATTGCACAGGATAGTCTCCATAATATCCTCAAAATGTAAAGGCTTCTAACTTGGTATTTAATTTGTGCTTTCTGAAAAAGAGTTGTTCCTTATTTCTACTGAAAAAATTGTAGTTCTGGAATTTTGGGGACTACGAGTGTAGGAAAACAGTTGGTGTTTGGCCCCATACAGAGACACATAGTAAGTATCAGTGAATATTTGCCGACTTGTGGATAGTTGCCAAGATAAAAAGCTAAAATTCCCCAGGAGTCATTTCAATACAGCACCCATTTACAACAAGTAATTTCAGCTTGATCTTTAACATATTTCTTAAATAAGTGTGACTATATAACTGTGGAATCTGAGCACTGGAGTTTCTGCAAGCTCCCCCTTCACATCAAATGCAGGCATCAGCTGAGAAGTCATCATCCAGCTTCCAGCTGTGGGCTTGTGTTAATTTTTTTCCATTTCCAGACTTGCAATGATATTTCTTAGAATATGTGCAAAGTTTTGGCCTCACCCCTAACCAAGTAACAGGAGTATTAATAAAATGAGTGGTGAGGTAGGTTCTTTTTCAAAACCTTGAAAATTGTATTCAATCCCTCTTGGCTGAAAATGTTGTGGAAAGTTTTGATTACTAGGTCATGTCATGAAGCTTTTTATTCATCATACTAAAAATATTTATCTAGCAGTTTCTAGTGGGTTCTGGGCCCTTTGCTTGAACTTAGAAGTATAAAGATAACTAAACTGTGGCCTCTAGTCATCCAGTATGATTAGATTAGTAAAATGCTATGGGGCAGGGAGGAGACAAAAAAGATTTCCCAGTTGGATATGCCACAGAATCCAAAAGATCATTGTCTACTCTGGAAAATTTAGTCTGCTTGTAAGTGAGTGGCTGGAAGAGAGTTTGAGAACTAAAGATGGGCCAGGCCATTCAGGACTTGATACATCAAACTGGGGAGACTGGATAATTTGCTGTATGGCTAGCAGAAAAATTTAACCTGGAATGAAAAGATCACCCTTGCCCCTTAGAACGTTGTGGCTGTCCATAAATCCAAAGAAAAAACCCAGATATTCAGTTTACAATATGCCCCATATCTAAAATATCCTGAGATCTACCCTGGCTGTTGCATTATTCTACTGAGGGCTTTTTATATTTTTTTCAACAATTTCAATAACAGGCTTGGAGAACACATCCCTGTTGAGAGATCACAATTTTTATCATTGCCAACACCACAGAGAAAAATATAATTTGTTTGACTCTAAGAAGACTAACTGATCTTCGGGTGGGATAAATATCTTGCATGTACTCTTCATTTGATTTCTGATTTACATAGTAACTCTCTTTTCAGCAAGGAACACCCTACATGGCTTCTTGATGCTGACCTGGATTTTACTTACAGCTGCCCTAAATTGTGTTATCCTGGTATACCAGTTGTTCAGTATTCAATGTTCCCCCTCTGTAAGTTAATATTATGATTTATTTCTGACTTGGATTTTGTTTATCAAATACTGACTTTCCCTAAGAGGTTCATGTGGAAATGTGCTGCATGGAAAAAAGAGCAGTTTGCCCTCAGGGCAAAAACATGAATACTGACCCAGGGACACAAATACAGGGCGGAAGGGTTGGTGCCATGAGTACTTCAGCAGCCAGCAAAATTAACTCATTCCTTGGTCTCTTGTATGCTCTTAAATGTTGTGGAGTGACTGCAAATTTTAGCATATAAAATAAAGTTAGGAAGTAGTTGTTGTCTGCTAACAATCTGTTATTTCAACCTCATAGTTCAAAAATTCGCTTAAAAACTGCAATTACATTTTATCTTGGCTAATGCACCAAATTTTAAGGTATGTGGTGATTCTGATACTACCTAAAAAGCAAATATTTCTTGCAGTCTATTTCTGAATGATTTGAATGAGCTCAAGTAAATGACTCAGAGATGGATTAAATGTCCCTTGAAATACACCCAAAAATGATAATTAGAAGAGTGATTGAATAAACACATTTAGAGTGTTATCGAGCGTATACAAGCTTAGATGGTCCATATTTTGAAAAGGCAGTGAGTCTATAGCATGTTCTGGGGAGCTGAGCTGATTACACCATAAATAAAAATAGCAGTGGAGGCATTTGTTTTATCATTCAGTTAAACAGGAGGAATTCTTTCCTTCGTAGAGGGACTTAGGTAAGACTAATGATCAGACAACTCTAACAATAAGAACAACAGAAAATAAGAAAGCATTACCTTTCAAGAGTATGAAATCACTTCTCTCAGAGTCTTTTAGGATTTAATACTTTTTTTATTGGTAATGTCAAATTAAAACTTTCCCTAAAGCAGTGGATAAGTAGATGAGTCTTCACATGCCATCTAAGGCTTATGGTCTCCCATAATTCAACTAACATCCCTGTGTATCTTTCGAAATCCTTCTTTCAATGTCTCCAGTGTTCAAAAACCTGCTGGACAGAGTGAGGTATGGAGGAGGAGTGTGTTCAAATCCTGGCTCTGTCACTGGCTTGCTCTCTTCATTTTGAGCAAAGTACTTAGTATCTCTGAGCCTCAGTTTCCACATCTGTAAGTGAGGAGTAGTGAAACACCAGCCTCATGGGGTTGCTTTGTGGGTTGAATGAGGTTCACAGGGCAAGGTGCATAGCTGGCTTTGCAACAATCTCCTTATCCAACAGTGAGTCCTCTTGGCATGTGTACTCATACATGGCCTTCCAGTGTCATCCCTTGACTCTTTCTAACACATCTCATGCAGTCCCCGCTGGCTGTTTTATTTTCCAGTCCACAAATACCCCTGGAATTGTACCATATCTGTATTCCTTCCACATTATTCCCCCATACATGCAACCTCTAATGACAGTGCAATCTTTTTAGAGAACCTCTGAAGTAGAAATATTACTAGTCCACAGTGAATATAAAAATAGATTAATAGCAAAAGGAAAGACTGAATATGATTGAAGATGAAATTATGTATTTCCTTGGGACATATATAAATAGAAAGTACTCTTTTTTTTTACTTAAAGAAGGGGAAAGTTCTGGGATCTTTCTGTCATTATTCTGGCTATCCTAACTGTACAGAAAGTCTTGATTCCCCACTGAGGCTGCTTATTATTGTGATTTTCCCAGGGGCCCCTCTGGAACAGACAGAAATCCTCCCTCCCCGCAAGCTATGAGTCAGACATGGCATCTACATGACTCGTTACCAAATGGTTCTTCACCAGAATTCCCCTTGCTTACTTTCCCCCAGTCCAGCCAGTCCCTGTGACTGGCCACCTGCCCTAACTCGTCCTAGACGCAGCTCTTCTGCTTGTTTCTGATGCTTCTCCTCAGAGTCATTTCAAAGAACCTGGCTTGTGCACGGCGACCCCACTCTAATCAGTTTCCAAGGGCTGTCTTAACAGCCAGGCGGTCTACAAGGTAATTTGTGTTTAGAGAACCCTCAAGGCCAAAATGCATTTTAGAAACTCACTCCCTTGGGTATGTCAGTCTTCCCCCTGTTCAAATGCATATGCTCTGGGAAGAACACACAGCAAATCATCTCTCCATTGATAATAGTGTGAATCTCACACAGGGCTGGAATGAGTTTGTGATGGGCAGCATAAAAGGGAGGAAAAAGTTACAAGGGTTGAGGTGGCTAATATGGGAAATGTCCATGAGAAGACTAGGGAGAGGATTTGGGACAGGTCTGCACACATGGAGGAGAACAGAGAATAACCAAACCAAACCCCTTATATTGCACAACTGTGCCACGAGCTGCCCCTGTTCTCCACAACACTTTAGGAATAGTAGTCACCTGTACCTCTCATTGGGAGCAAAATCCCTTATTGTTTATAGTATATTCCACTTTTTAGAAGACAAAAGTCCCCTGATAGTACTAGCCTGTTCAGAATGGTATTCAAGTTTTCAGAAAAGCCCAGCACCAACATATTTCTTATCCATTTTGAAGGTTATAATAAGTCTCCCCTATTAATTCATAAGTCCTTTAACCACATGCCATTTTTGGTCCATGTGCTTTCCTTCTTTCTAACCCTGGGGAAAATTTTTCATACCCAATCTCTATAGATATATGAATATGAAATTGGGTATGGTTATCTTATTCCTCTAATCAGAAGGTCAGCAGTCACCTAGGGCTCTTCCATCTCTCCTCTAGCTTAACACCATCATTTAGTAAATCAAAAATTGGTTACAAATTAGTGAAGCTGACTGGCTCAATGAGATACAGCCCAGAGTTTTTGGTGAAAGTGTGAAGGTTTAAATATGATTTGAAGGGAGTTCTGGGTGAACTCTATTTGTCAAAGCAATAGAGTTAGCAACATAGATGAGAGATACTCTCCTGAGAAAAGTGTCAAATTGCATGAGGAATGGAAATATTTCACAAGGTGATTATTGGATTTTGAGCATCACTCTGAGTGGATTAGGTGTAGGTTTTTTTGGTTTTGTTTCCTCCCCACACACACAGGTATAAGGAAGTAGCTGGAAATAATTTTCAGCCTAGAAAATTATTTCAGCCTAGAAATAAGTAGAGAAGCCTCTTGTACATGTCTAGCAGTCTGCAAGGTACTAGAGTGATGCAGGATACGTTTCAAAGTTCACACACACATGAAATAATTTTCAAACAATGAAGTGCTAACCTATGTGATGTGGATCACAGCTGTATCAGGACACTAGAAAAGGAGGGAAAGAGAGCACCAGCTGAAGAAATTTCATGGAAGCTTCACAGACAAGGTAAGTCTTGTACTGGGCAATAAAAAATGGGCATGTAGTTGGTTTTTTTTGTTCGTTTGTTTTGTTTTGTTTTGTTTTAACCAGAGGTAGAAAGAGTGGAAACTGGAGTGGGAGGAAAGATACAAGTAATGATGAAAGTGGTTGGTGAAAGTGAGTAGGTCTGGAAATGGGATCAAGTAAGAAGACTCTCCTCCCATGGACACACCAAAACTACAATTACATATAGAACAACTCTCTCTGAGAACAACCTGAAGACTATCAGCACAGCTTTTCTACAATTAAGGATCAAAAGAAAAAACATATTTAGACAGGTATGAACGGGAGAGAAATAATCCAGTCAGAACACACACCCTCAATGGGTGATCTCAAAGAGAAAGGGGATATCACAAACTCGGAGGCCCTTCCTTAGGAGCAAGGATGTTGAGCCCCACATTGGGATTTCCAGCCCTGGGGACTGGCTCTGGAAAAATGAGCCCCCTTAATGGGTTTTGAAAACCAGTGGGGTTTATGACTGGGAGAGGCTGTAGGAAACTGAGACTCACAAACTCACTCGCTCTGAGTCCCCGCACAGGGACAGCAGGTTGAAAAGCACCTGACACTCTAGCTGGCCTGCCAAGGCCACCCCAACATGACCCACAGTCTGCATCTGGCTCTGGCTCCAGCACACTTCTGGAGAAACCCTGGCCCACAACAGACTCCAGCTCCAGTCCCATCTGGCCAGGGTGGTGGTCTTCAGCATACATTGGGAGAAGACCTGGTCTGAGCCAGGCCCCACTTCAAACCCTCTCCCCACCAAGGCAGTGGTTTTATATGTGCCCTGAGAGAAGCCCTGGCCCACATCGGGATCCATCTCCAGCCCACCTGGCCAAGGTGGGAGCCATGTACCCCAGAAAAAGCCCCAGCCCCGCCTTGCTTTAGCTTCAGCCCTCCTGTCAAAAATACTGGGCATATGTAGTCTGCATAGGGATGCTCCTACACAAAGGAATGGGAGACACAACTTTTTCACCTAATTCATAGAGACAAACATAGAAAGTCAAACAAAATGAGAAGACAAGAATATTTTCCAAATGAAAGAACAAGATACAACCCCAGAAAAAAACTGTAATGAGACAGAAATAAGTAATTTACCTGATAAAGAGTTCAAAGTAACAGTCATAGACATGGTCACTGAACTCAGGAGAGGAAGAGAGGAACAGTGAGGACTTCAAGAAAGAATTAGAAAACATTTTAAAAATATCAGAGCTGAAGCATATAATAACTGAAATGAAAAACATACTAGAGGAAATCAATAGCAGATTAAGTGATACAGAATAATGCATAAGTGACCTGGAAGATAGAATAGTGGAAATTACCCAGTCAGAACAGCAAAAAGGAAAATGAATTTTAAAAAATGAAGATAGCTTAAGGGACCTCTGGGACAACATCAAGCATAATAACATTCACATTATAGGAGTCCCAGAAGATGAAGAGAGATATAAAGGGGAAGAAAACAAATTTGATGAAATAAAGGCTGAAAACTTTCCTAACCTATGGAAGGAAACAGATGTCTAAATCCAGGAAGCATGGAGAGCCCCCAAAAAGATAAACTGAAAGAAATGTACACCAAGACATATTATAACTAAAATGGTGAAATTTAAAGGTAAAGAGAATTTTAAAGGCAACAAAAGAAAAACAAAGAGTCACATACAAGGGAACCCCCCATAATACTATAAGCTGATTTTTTAGCAGTAACTTTGCATGTCAGAAGGGAGTAACATAATATATTTAAAGTGCCAAAAGAAAAACACTACAACCAAGGATAATCTACCCAGCAAGTTTTTCATTCAGAATTAGAGAGATAAATTTTCCCAGATAAGCAAAAACTGAAAGAGTTCATCATCACTAAACTGCCTTATAAGAAATGTTAAAGGGTATTCTTTAAGTGAAAAATAAAAAGCTCTAACAAGAAATAAGAAAATATATGAAGGAAAAAAAATCTCACTGGTAAAGGCAATATATATATTAAGGCAGTAGATCAACTACTTAAAAACTTAGTGTGAAAGTTAAAAAACAAAAGTCATACAATCAACTGTAACTACAATAAATACACAAAAAAATGTAAAATATGATGTCAAAAACAAAACATTGGGAGGGAAGTAAAAATATAAGATCTTAAAATGTGTTTGAACTTACATAATTATCAGTTTAAATCAAATATGTGTGTATATAATATATATAGATATTGATATATATGAACATTATGGTAACTACAAATGAAAAAATATACAATTAATAAACAAAAAAACAAAGAAAAAAGAACTCTAACATAACACTAAAGAAAATTTTCATACCATAAGGGAAGAGCCTAAAAGAAGAAGAAAATAATATAGAACTACAAAAACAACTGAAAACAAATAACAAAATGGCAATAAGTAGATACCTATCAATAATCACTTTAAATTTAGGTAGAGTAATGCCCCAGTCAAAAGACACTGGGTGACTGAGTGGATTAGAAAGCAAGACCCATCTACATGCTGCCTGCAAGAGACTCACTTCAGAGTTAAAAACACACACAGACTGAAAGTAAAGGATTATATTGAGCAGAGTTCCCTGGGGAAAAAATTAGAAAAACGATAGATACATGTATATGTATAGCTGAAAAAAAATAAAGGAATTAAAATAAATAAATAAATACAATATAATAAATAAGTAAACCATAAAAAAAAAAGAACGTAAAGGATAGTAGAAAGATATTCTATGCAAATGGAAATGTAAATAAAGCTAGGATGGCAATACTCACATCAGACAAAACAGACTTTGAAATAAAGACTATAAGAAAAGACAAATTATGGCATTACATGATGATAAAATGGCCAATCAAAAATAGAAGTACCTAATATATAAAGCAAATATTAACAGACATAAAGTGATAAATTGATAATACTACAATAATAGTAGGGGACTTTAAAACCCCACTTACATCAATGGATAGATCATCCAGATAGAAAATCAATAAGGAAACATTGGTCTTAAATGACACAATAAACAGATGGATTTAATAGATATCTACAGAACATTCCATCCTCAAACAGCAGAATACACATTATTTTCAAGAGCACATGGAATATTCTCCAAGAGGCCACAAAACAAGTCTCAGTATATTTTAAAAGACTGAAATTATACCAAGCATCTTTTACGATTGTGTGAAACTAGAAATCAATTACAGAAAGAAAACTGGAAAAAAACACAAACACCTGGAGACTAAATAACATACTAGTAAAAAACAAATGGATCAGTGAAGAAATCAGAGGAAATAAAACAATACCTTGAGATGAATGAAAATAGAAACATATTTTTCTAAAATGTATGGATACAGCAAAAGAAGTTCTAAGCGGGAAGTTTGTAATGATACAGGCCTGCCTCAAAAGACAAGAAAAATCTCAAATAAACAACCTAACTTTACACTTAAAGGAATTAGAAAAAGACAGAACAATCAAAGTTCAAAGTTAGTAGAAGGAAGAAAATAATAAAGATCAGAGTGGAAATAAATGAGACAGAGACTAAAAAAAGAATAAAAGAGAGAGAAAGAGACAATAATGAAACTAAGAGCTACTATTTGAAAGGATAAACAAAATTGATAAAACTTTAGCCAGATTCAACAAGAAAAAAGAGAGAAGGCCAAAATAAATAAAATTGGAAATGAAAAAGAACTTACAATCAAAATCACAGAAATACAATCATAAGAGAATACTAAGAACAATTACATGCCAACAAATTGGGCAACCTAGAAGAAATGGATAAGTTTTTAGAAACATATAATGTTCCAAGATTGAATCAGGAAAAAGTAGAAAATCTGAACAGACTGATTACAGTAATCAGTAAGAAAACAAACAAACAAACAAACAAAAACATCTAACAAACAAAAGTCCAAGATCAGGTAGCTTCCCAAACTATTCCAAAAAATTGAAGGGGAGGAAACACTTACAAACTTATTCTATGAGTCTGGAATTACCCTGATACCAAAATGAGAAAGACATTGCAAAAAAAAAAAAAAACAAGCCAATATCTCTGATGAATATAGATGCAATAATCCTCAGTAAAATATTAACAAACCAAATTCAACAATACATTAAAAAGATCATACATGATGATCAAGTGAGATTTATTCCAGGGATGCAAATATGATTTGATATCTTCAAATCAATCAATGTGATATAGCACATTAAAAAAACAAAAAATTAAAACCACATGATCATCTCAGCAGATGTAGAAAAATATTTAAGAAAATTCAACATCCACTCATTATAAAAACTCTCAACAAAGTGGGTACACAGGGAACATACCTCCACACAATAGAGACAATTTATGAGAAACACACCAGTAATATCATACTCAACAGAGAAAAGTTGAAAGCTTTTCTTCTAAGGTCAGGAGCAAGACAAGGATGTCCACTCTCATTACTCTTATTCAACATAGTATTGGAAGTCCTAGCCACAGCAATCAGACAAGAAAAACAAATAAAGGCATACAAATTAGAAGGGAAGAAGTAAAACTGTCACTATTTTCAGATGACATGATAATATATGTAGAAAACTCTAAAGACACCACCCAAAAACTATTAGAACTAATAAATGAATTCAGTAAAGTTGCAGGATATAAGATTAATATACAAAAATCTGTTGCATTTTTATTCAATGTAACTATCTGATTTAATGTAAAAGTTAGGGTAATAAGAAAGGTATTAGAAGGCACAAAAATTAGATCTCTAGTATCAGATAGCCTAATAATTCACATAGATTATTCTAACTAATGTACAAAAATATTAAAGCTGCATTTTTATACAATAATAGTGAAGTATCAGAAAGAGAAATCAAGAAAACAATCCCTTTTACAATCACATCACAAAGAATAAAATACACTTGACCCTTGAACAACACAAGTTTGAACTGCATGGGTCCACTTATACATGATTTTTTTCAATACATACATACTACAGTACTACACAATCCATGGTTGGTTGACTCTGTGAATGCAAAACCACAGATACAGAGGGCCACCTGTAAAGTTACACACAGATTTTTGATTGAGTTGGAAGGTTGGTGCCCTTCGCCAAAGCATTATTCAAGGGTCAGTCTACTTAGGAATAAATTTAACCAAGGAGGTGAAAGACCAGTACTCTGAAAACTAAAAGACACTGATGAATGATATTGAAGATGCAACAAATAAATGGAAAGATATACCATGCTTATGGATGGGACAAATTAATACTGCTTAAATGTCCATACTATCCAAAGGAACTAATTCTTTAATAAAGATTGCACAGATTCAGTGCAATCTTTATTAAAACACCTATGGCAGTTTTCACCAAATTAGGAGAAATACTCCTAAAATTTGTATGAAACCACATAAGACTTCAAATAGCCAAAGTAATCTTGAGAAAGAAGAACAAAGCTGGAGGTATCATACTCCATGACTTCAAAATGTGCTACACACTTATAGTAATCAAAACAGTATGGTTCTAATTCATTCTTTTATATGTAGCTGTCCAGTTTTACCAGCACCAATTATTGAAGAGGCTGTCCTTTCTCCATTGTATATTCTTGCCTCCTTTATCAAAAATTAGGTGACCATATTTGCATGGGTTTATCTCTGGGCTTTCTATTCTGTTCCATTGATCTATATTTATGTTTTTGTGCCAGTACCATACTGTCTTGATTACTGTAGCTTTGTAATATAGTCTGAAGTCATGGAGCCTGATTCCTCCAGCTCTGTTTTTCTTTCTCAAGGTTGCTTTAGCTATTAGGGGTTTTTTGTGTTTCCATACAAATTGTGAAATTTTTTGTTCTGGTTCTGTGAAAAATGCCATTGGTAGTTTGATAGGGATTGCATTGAATCTGTAGATTACTTTGGGTAGTAGAGTCATTTTCACAATGTTGATTCTTCCAATCCAAGAACATGGTATATATTTCCATCTGTTTGTATCATCTTTAATTTCTTTCATCAGTGTCTTAGAACACTCCCTAACACAATACACAAAAATAAACTCAAATTGGATTAAAGACCTATATGTAAGGTCAGACACTATAAAACTTTTAGAGGAAAACATAGGCAGAACACTCTATGACATAAATCACAGCAAGATCCTTTATGATCCACCTCCTAGAGAAATGGAAATAAAAACAAAAATAAACAAATGGGACCTAATGAAACTTCAAAGCTTTTGCACAGCAAAGGAAACCATAAACAAGACAAAAAGAGAACCCTCAGAATGGGATAAAATATTTGCAAACAAAGAAACGGACAAAGGATTAATCTGCAAAATATACAAGCAGCTCATGGAGCTTGATATCAAAAAACAATCGACCCAATCCAAAACTTGGCAGAAGACCTAAATCAACATTTTTCCAAAGATATACAGATTACCAACAAACACATGAAAAGATGCTCAACATCACTAATCATTAGAGAAATGTAAATCAAAACTATAATGAGGTATCACCTCACACCAGTCAGAATGGCCATCATCAAACAAAATCTACAAATAATAAATGCTGGAGAGGGTGTGGAGAAAAGGGAACACTCTTGCACTGCTGGTGGGAATGTAAATTGATACAGCCACTATGGAGAACAGTATGGAGGTTCCTTAAAAAACTAAAAATAGAACTATCATACGACCCAGCAATCCCACTACTGGACATATACCCTGAGAAAACCATAATTCAAAAATAGTCATGTACCACAATGTTCATTACAGTTCTATTTATGATAGCCAGGACATGGAAGCAACCTAAGTGTCAACTGACAGATTAATGGATAAAGAAGATGTGGCACATATATACAATGGAATATCAGCCATAAAAGGAAACAAAATTGAGTTATTTGTAGTGAGGTGGATGGACCTAGAGTCTGTCATACAGAGTGAAGTAAGTCAGAAAGAGAAAAACAAATACCTAACACATATATATGGAATCAAGAAAACAAAAAAAAAAGGTCTGAAGAACCTAGGGACAGGACAGGAATAAAGATGCAGACGTAGAGAATGGACTTGAGGACACAGAGAGTGGGAAAGTTAAGCTGGGATGAAGTAAGGGAGTGGCATGGACTTATATATACTACCAAATGTAAAATGTATAGCTGGTGAGAAGCAACTGCATAGCACAGGGAGATCAGCTCAGTGCTTTGTGAACACCTAGAGGGGTGGGATAGGGAGGGTGAGAGAGAGACCCAAGAGGGAGGAGATATGGGATATATGTATATGTATAGCTGATTCACTTTGTTATAAAGCAGAAACTAACACACCATTGTAAAACAATTATACTCCAACAAAGATATTTAACCACCCCCCCAGCCAAAAACCATATGGTACTGGCACTAAAAGAGACACAGATCAGGGGAACAGAATAGTGTCCATAAATAAATGCAAACACATATGGTCAATTAGTCTATGACAAAGAAGGCAATAATATACAATGGAGAAAAGATAGTCTCTTCAATAAGTGATTTTGGAAAATTAGATATGTAGAAGAATGAAACTAGACCATTTTCTTGCACCATATACAAAAGTAAACTCAAAATGGAATAAGGACATAAATGTAAGACCTAAAACTGTAAAACTCCTAGAAGAAAATATGGGTTGTATGCTTTTTGACATAAGTCTTCACAATATTTTTTTGGGTATGTCTCCTCAGGCAAGGGCAACAAAAGCAAAAATAAACAAATGTTACATCATCAAACTAAAATGGTTTTGCACAATGAAGGAGACCATCAACAAAATGAAAAGGGAGAATGGGAGAATATACTTGTAAATGATATATCAAATAAGGAGTTAATATCAAAATTATACAAATAACTCATACTACTCAATATCAAAAAAAGAAACAACCCAGTTAAAAATGGACAGAAAATCTGAATAGGCAGTTTTCCAAAGAAGTCATACAGATGGCCATCAGACACATGAAAAGATGCTCAACATCAACAGTCATCAGGGAAATACAAATCAAAACCACAGTAAGATACTACCTCACATCTGTCAGAGAGGCTATCATCAAAAAGAGAACAAATGATAAGTGTTGGTAAGGATGTGGAGAAAAGGGAATGCTTGTGCACAGTTGGTGGTAATATAAAATTGGTGCAGCCCATATGGAAAACATTATGGAGGCTCCTCAAAAAATTAAAAATAGACCTAGCATATGATCCAGCAACTCACTCCTGGGTATTTATCCTAAGAAAAGGAAAACACTAATTAAAAAAGATATATACACGCCAATGTTCCAATATTCATTGCAGCATTATTTACAATAGCAAACCTATGGAAGCAACCTAACTGTCCATTGTTGGATGAATGGATGAAGAAGATGTTTATATACATATATATTTATATAATGGAATATTACTAAGCCATAAAAAAGAACAAAATCTTGCCATTTGCAACAATATGGATAAACCTAGAAGGTATTATGCTAAGTAAAATAAATTAGACAAAGACAAATCTCACATGATCTCACTTATATGTGGAATCTAAAAAAGAAAGCAAGCAAATATAACAAAATGAAATGGCACTCACAGATACAGAGAACAAATTAATGGTTGCCAGAGGGGAGTGGGGCAGAGGGATGGGTGAAGGGAATTAAGAGGTTCAGACTACCATTTATAAAATAAATAAGTCACAGGGATATAATGTACAGCACAGGGAATATAGTCAATAATATTGCAATAACTTTGTATGGTATGTAACCTATAAAAATATTGATTCACTATATTGTACACCTCAAATGAATATAATATTGTAAGTCAACTACACTTTAATTTAAAAAGTGAAAAGGAGAGTTAGTTTGTCCAGCTGGAGCTGAAGGCAAGTGCTAAGAAATGGTGGAGAAAGATGTTGGTGGTCAGAGAAATATTGGCCAATGCATTTGGAGGTGATATTTTAGATCAAAGGAATCCACAGATGTTTCTCCATAATAATATGAAAGAAAGATAAAAGTGATATTTTAGTATGTATCTGGCTATTGGGGTTGAGACTGGGAAGAAAATCCATGGTAACCCCCACACATAACTTGATGGGATTGGTTTACAATGAAGTGCTAAAGGGAAGACACAATTTTGCAGTGAAAAATGTCAATGAAAACCAAGAGTACTCCCCCCCACTCCCCCAAAAAGAAAAAAAACTCAAGAGTACTCCATCACAATGCAAAGAGGATTTTAAACAACTGAAAAACTTCCAGCCTGCAGCAGAGGAAAAAAATTGTACCTCGGGCTTCTATTGGGCTTCTTCACTGGAATGTTTCCATTTCAGCCAAATTGCTCGGTACGTATGTGAGGTCTGGGTCCCCTTTAACATGAAGGGGTCTTCTGTGTCTCCTCATGTTCAGGTGGGCTCAGGAAGCAGCCATCACTGGGGGATCTTGATGCACCCTTGATGCAGTAGAGCTGGGATGGGCCTGCCTAGAACAGGTGATAGTGGTGTAGGAGCCTCAGGGCTCTGGGATGTAATAGTTACAGCCTTCTGTGTTTGTGAAGGATTCCGGAGCTCCTTGACCACTTGCACCTGGCTTAAGGCACAAAGTTGAATTGTATGTGCTGAGAAGCAGGTGCAAAAGACCTTGTGATGTGGTTTAGCTTGTGTGTCGATCTGCTGCCCACCCAGCATTTGCATCTCAGAATGGTTGAGTGTTTCCTTTCTCTCATTATCCTGTACCCAGTATTCTTGTGGAAGGTCTGAAGGGGACACTGAAATTTCTCCCTTTAGAATTTACTGTGTTTATGGCAGAAGTGATATAATAAAGTACTATTTGTAAACTTAGGCAAGAGTAAGGGTCTATGAACATATTTATGAATAACAAATTGGGATTGAATCATGTTGGGCCTGCACCTGTTCAGTCTTGGTATTGCCAGGATGTGGGGTGAGGAGGGGAGGGAGTTGGCAGAAACGGTAAGGGGCAAATGGGGGTCAGGGATGCAGGGTCAGGAATTGAACTAAGCCGAAGCACAGACAGGCAGGGCTGGGCAGTTTAGCTGGATGCTGAGGCAAGAAGAAGAGGCTTGCTTTTTCTGCAGATGTTTGTCTAGAACCATCTTTTATGACAGCATTCACTCACAGTTCTCTGAAGTGTCCAGCCTGTGGAAGCTGAGTGATGGGCTGGCAAAGCCTCTTTTGGACCCAAGGTTGGGTCTCTGCCATTGATGACTTTTCTGAGCTGGTGATAGTAGCAGTTCTTCCTCAATTTGGCCCAAGGGTTGTGAGGATGTCAGACAGAAACTGAATTCCTGAATCCCCAGGGTCATCACTGTCTTATTTGGTTGCTGCAGCTGGGGCTGAAGGCTTTGAAATGAGGCATATAACTAGGGCTTTGTCTCCCTTTAGCAGTCATTTTCACACTTTTTCAAAAAATTATGTATTTTCCCAGGAGGGTGTATGGCTGCCTATAGCAACCTTCAGCTAAATGAAAGCATTCTCTTGGTCTCTGAGGAACCAGATGCTGACAGCGAGCTTCTAGGATTTAGAATTTCCTGGGTGTGTTACTTGAGCCTAACAAAAGAGAACAATCCATTCTGGATGCAATTAGATCATTTTTTCTTTGTCTTCTCTGCCTCTCCCACCTGAGAAATAGAAGAAGAAAAGTGAAGGACAGACTTTTCCCGCTGTTACTGGTAATTTTAAGCCCAGTGTGGGTGAGTTAATATCTGATAACAAATAAAAGGTTTGTATGTGTCCTTTTATCTCTTTGAAAAAGCTATAATGCCATGAGTACACTCTGAATAAGAGGGGCATTCTCAATATATTCAAATAAAGTAAAGGATAATTTTATTATGATACCATGCAGCAAGGCTTCTGTGTAGAGCTAGAAGCTCCCAGAGGAAAGCAGTTTCAAAGCAACTAGCACAGACTGGGAAGGGCATGTTGACCCTGAGAGTTGTAGCAGGAGGGAGCACATATTCTTGTTATTCGGCATAACAGACAGGGTGTCGTGCCCACAGGTGTGTAGTAATCAATTGTGATATATGTCCTCCCAATCTTGTTGCTACTAATAAACACTAGTAAACACTGTTATTGTGATAACTTCAATTTTAAAATTATCTTTGTTGAGTTATATTTTGTCTACAGTAAAATTAACCAATTTTAAAAGTACAATTTAATGAGTTTTGACAAATGTGTGTAGTCATGTACCACCAAAATGATCAAGATCTAGAACTTTTCCATCACCCTAAATGTTCTCTGTGCCCTTTGCAGTCAATTCCCTTCACCCACTCCACTCCCAGCCCATGGCAACCACTGATCTGCTTTCTATCACTATAGTTTTGTTTTTGTTTTTCCTCTGCTATATTTCTAAACTAATCTTTCAAGTAATTACCATATTGTTTCAATATATTTGTGTATATTACTAATCTCATTTTAGCCACATCTTTATGGATGGCTTTAGAGCCATTCTGTGAATTTAAGGTAACTTTGTAGATTTCCACTTCAATCTGTTAACATGTGATCCATAAACGATCATAGTTTAGCTCATTTGTTTTTTTTTTCCCCCCAAGTTCTTGGTGGGGAGCAGCTCATTGTCACCTTTATACTTTAAAAATTGTGAAAGGAGGTCATATATACACATATATGCTGGGAAGCAGGCAAGGGTCATGAAGAGAGGGTAACCAGCAAGAGGCTGAGGGGCAGGAAGGGAGCGCATCACTGATGATCTTGCAGGAGGGAAAATATGTGGTTGCATTTGGAGGGGGTGGAGAGTGGAGACATTTCTTCTGGGACAGTAGTTAGAATAGATAATGCTGACAGGTTAACCTAGAGGTGAAGAAATGCCACTGAATCATGTGTTCAGAGTGACTAGGATAGATAGAATTAGGGATTCTGAAGAGTGTGCTAGAAATTTACAACCACTGGAGGAAATGCAATACAGCAATAACGAGGTATAAAGAAAGAAATTGCTAAGGAGCATTGAGAGACCAATTACTCCTTTAGGTACCACCTGGGTACCATTTTCTATGGGTTCTTCTTTGATCAGACACTTAATCTCGCTCAATTAAATTTTTATTAAAAATACGTTCATATCTACAGAAAAGTTTTAAGAACCCTATATTTTATTCCCATATATCCTTCACCTAAATTCAACCCAATGTTAACATTTTGCCACATTTGCTCTTTCTATCATATAAAACATATAGAGCATTATTCTTATAATTATTACCATCTTGCTGAACCATTTGAAAGTAATTTGCAGAGGTCATGATACATCATTCCTTCAGCACATATTTCCTAAGAATGTGGAATTTTTTTAACATAACCATAGTTCAGTTCTCAAAATCAAGAAATTTAACATTGATATAATAGTACTATCTAATATGAAGGTCATATTCAAATTTCTTCTGCTGTATTGGCTTGCATTTTAAATGACTGTAAGCCAAAATCATCCCATGACTCAAAAGAATGATACTGTTGGGGAACTATAGGACATAGGATTACTATCTGAGAGAAGAGGGTTACCCATTGACCAGGTATGTTCCTAGTCTTATGGAGAGTGTCCAATAAATATTTGTCTAATTGACCTGAAGTATTTGAACATTATTTTAAAAATCATTTGCTTGGTTTTCATTTTTTATTTTTAGCTTTGGGGACCTTGCTGTTACTGAGTGAGCAAGCTAAGCCATTAGCTATTTGGAACGCTCCATCTCAGCTCCATTTCTCCAGTGCCTTGTAACAGGCAGGACTGTACAAAGGAAAACCCTTTTTATGGCCCCAATTCATATCAATCAAATACCAAGGAAAAGACCCTAATATTTTTCTAAAATTTTTTCATTTATCTTGGTGTTTAGTTGTCATAAAATCATATGTTTAAAGCATCCATTGGGTGTAAATGGTTCCATAGACTCTTGTAACTGACTGACGTGATGATGAAAGTATCTTCACAAAGAACAGCAAAATAGATCTCTTTTTTTTTATTGTAATCATCAAATACTGTGACTCATGGTATTGATTGAATTATACATAAACCTGATAAGGATGATAGCATTCTGGTTCAAAACAAACCACACACAGATTAGGATACAAGAAATAACCTTAATTCTAACAATATCCAGACTCTGCTGGATGGATACCAAAACAAAAATATTTCCAGACAAAAATATTTCCTGTAGGTATGCATTTTTTTAGGATTGTACTGTGAGAAATTTTATCAATCAAAAAGTAGGAAAGACTTTATTAAGTCTTTGTCATATGAGAGAGAATCGAATTCCAAGCAGCTTCTCTGAATTTCTTTCTAGCTCTTTCTTTACTGCCACTGTATACTTTATTTCATGTCTTTTTATTTACTTGGACTTGTTTTTATTTTCTGTTGAATCACCTTGAGTAATTTTTAAAATAAAGCCGTGTGTTGATGGGTTAAAAAAAGAGGAAACTTAGTGTTTCTCTTTGAAGGCAGATGCACACATATATGCTTAATTTATTTTTGACAGATGTGCCAAAGAAATTCAGTGAGTAAAGGATAATCTTTTCAACAAATAGTGCTGGAATAATTTTACAGCTATATGTACACAAACAAACAAGCAAAAAACAAAACAAAAAATACCCTCAATTTTTACCTAATACCATATAGAAAAATTAACTTGAAATGGATTTTGTTCCTAAATGTAATAGCTAAAACTATGAAACATCAAAATTAAAACAGAAAAAAATCTTAGGGACATTCAGTTTGGCAAAGAATTCTTAAATACCACACACAAGGCATAAAATAAAGAGCACTAAAGTAAAAAAAAATTGACTTCATCAAAATTAAAAACTTTTGCTCTTCAGAAGACACTTATGAAAATAAAAAGGCAAAGACACATTCTGGTTAAAAACATAGCAAAAACTATGTATTTAATAAAGGATTTTGTATCTAGACTATATACTTTTACAACTCAATAAGAAGAAAACACCCAATTTTTTTTAAAAAGAGCAAGAGATTTTTTTTCTTTTAAAATTTATTTATTTTTTGCTGTGTTGGGTCTTTGTTGCTGCACACAGGTTTTCTCTAGTTGCAGTGAGTGGGAGTTACTCTTTGTTGTGGTGCATGGGCTTCTCATTGTGGTGGCTTCTCTTGTTGAAGAGCATGGGATCTAGGCATGCGGGCTTCAGCAGTTGTGGCATGTGGCCTCAGTAGTTGTGGCTTGCAGGCTCTAGAGCTCAGGCTCAATAGTTGTGGTGCACAGACTTAGTTGCTCCGTGGCATGTGGGATCTTCCCAGACCAGGGCTTGAACCCATGTCCCCTGCATTGGCAAGCAGATGTTTAACCACTGTGCCACCAGGGAAGCCCCAGAGCAAGAGATTCTAAAGATACTTTACCATGGAAATGTACAAATGTCAAATAAACACATTAAAAGATGTTCAACATCATTAGTCATCAGGGAAATTCAAATGAAGACCTTAGTAAGATACTACTACACTCCCATAAATGGCTAAAATGAAAAAAAACTGACAATATCAAGTGTTAGCAAGGATGTGGAACAACTCGAACTCTCACATACTGCTGCTGGGAATGTGACATGGTATAATTACATTGTAAAACAGTTTAACAGTGTTTTAAAAAGTTAAAAATGTACCTCCCATATGATCCAAGTATTCCACTCTTAGGTCTTTACACCAGGAAAAAAATAAAGTATACATTCATTTAAGATTTACACAAATTTTCATAGCAGCTTTATTTGTAGTAACCAAAAAACTAGAAACAACAGATGAATGAACAAACAATTTATAGTATATCCATACTATGAATTATTACTTAGTAATAAAATGGAATAAACTATTGATACAGGTAATAACATGGATAAATCTCAAAATAATTATGCTGTATGAAAGAAGTCAGACAAAGTTACATACTGTGTGATTCTATTTATATGCAGTTCTAGAAAATGTAAATTAATCTCTAATGAGGAAAAATAGATCAGTGATTACTTGGGGGTGAAGAGAGGGACAGGAGAAAAGAATTTCAAATAATACTGAGAAAATTTGGGGAAGATGACTTTGGGGTGTTCATTTATTGATTATGATGATGGTTTCACAGGCATAGACATGTTAAAATGGGTCAAATTCTACTCTTTAAATATGTACTTTATTGTATGTCAATGTTATCTCAATAAAACTATTTTTAAAAATTGTTCCCAAACTGATAGTTTTGCTGTATTGTAGCTTAAAAGTAATCTAGTTTCTCTTTGGAAGGCAGATGTAATATAAAGAACATGGGCTGCTGTGTTATGTAGATATGAATTTGTGCTATTGCTCTGCCACTTCCCAGATGAGTAACCTTGTATGAGTTCATCTGAGTTTAAGAACCTTAGTTTTCTCTTTTGGAAATTAGGTATAATAATAAAATTGAGAATTGATGGGGAGATTATACAATGTGGGCAAAGAACCCAACATAGTGATTTCCATGTAAGGATCATTTCTCTTCTCATTCCCTTCTTCTCTCTTCTCCACCAAGCGAAGCACAGTTTGCATGTGTAACAAGTGCTGAATAAACCCTTGTTTGAATCATTCATCATTTGTTTGTTTCAATCTTCAGTTTATGAGAACACTCTCTTTCTTCCCTTCTACCTTGTGAGATTACAGGGAAAGATGGCCACCTAGGAAGTGAGGCCTCACAGACAATGAATCTGCTTGCACTCTTGCTACCTACCTTGCACTCTTGCTACCTACCTTGGACTTCTCAACCTTCAAAACCATGAGAAATATATATATATATATATTTTTGTTGTTGTTGTTTATAAGTGAACCAGTTTATGGTATTTTGTTATAGCAGCCTAATGGACTAAGAAAATATGATTAATAAGCACTTTTATGTGTATCACCTTATTTGAGCAGTGTAAAATCTGTGAGAAAGGAGTGGCAAGAGCTTTCATAACCGTTTTGAAAATGAGGAAATAACCTTTCTGGGCCTTTAAGTGACTTAAGCATCATTCTATAACTTCCGAGTATTTAAACAAAATACCTTTTGATTTCATTATCGTTTCAGTGTGGTGAAATAAGATGTATTTTATTGTTTACAGTGTTTGTAATAATGCCCAAGATAATTGTGTAGCCAAATATATTTTGATTGCACAAGCATAAATGGCATTCAATGGATTTTTAAAAGAATAAATGATAATTCTAACAGAATAGCTGATTACATTTCATATTATTTTCTTTCAGTTTTCATTGGCATGTAACTATAATAGTAGGAATTATACATTACTGAATCTGAATTTTTTAGTTAACAATATGTTGTAAATACTTTTCTTTGTAGTTTAATACAGTGCATTGCCTTTTTTTTTTTTTTTTTTTTGCCATACACGGGCCTCTCATTGTTGCGGCCTCTCCCGTTGCAGAGCACAGGCTCTGGACGCGCAGGCTCAGCAGCCATGGCCCACGGGCCCACCCGCTCCACAGCATGTGGGATCCACCCGGAACAGGACACGAACCCCTGTCCCCTGCATCAGCAGGCAGACACTCAACCACTGCACCACCAGGGAAGCCCCCATTGCCATTATATTTTAAATTATAATTTTATTGTGTTTAATATTTTATTCAATTATTCAAAAAATATATAGTTTAGACAATGTGCAATGACTATTTTTTTTCAACATCTTTACTGGAGTATAATTGCTTTACAATAGTGTGTTAGTTTCTGCTGTATAACAAAGTGAATCAGCTATACATATACATATATCCCCATATCTCTTCCCTCTTGCATCTCCCTCCCTCCCACTATCCCTATCTCACCCCTCTAGGCAGTCAAAAAGCACCGAGCTGATCTCCGTGTGCTATGCAGCTGCTTCCCACTAGCTATCGGTTTTGCATTTGATAGTGTATATACGTACATGCCACTTTGTCACAGCTTACCCTTCCCCCTCTCCCCTGTCCTCAAGTCCATTCTCTAGTAGGTCTGCGTCTTTACTCCCATCCGGCCCCTAGGTTCTTCATGACCTTTTTTTTTTCTTTTTAGATTCCATATATATGTGTTAGCATATGGTAATTGTTTTTCTCTTTATGAATTACTTCACTCTGTATGACAGACTCTAGGTCCATCCACCTTGCTACAAATAACTCAATGTCATTTCTTTTTATGGCTGAGTAACATTCCATTGTATATATGTGCCACATCTTCTTTATCCATTCATCTGTTGATTGACACTTAGGTTGCTTCCATGTCTTGGTTATTGTAATTAGAGCTGCAATGAACATTGTGGTACATGACTCTTTTTGAATTATGGTTTTCTCAGGGTATATGCCCTGTAGTGGGATTGCTGGGTCATATGGTAATTATATTTTTAGTTTTTTAAGGAACCTCCATACTGTTCTCCATAGTGGCTGTATCAATTTACATTCCCACCAACAGTGCAAGAGGGTTCACTTTTCTCACAGCCTCTCCAGCCTTTATTGTTTGTAGATTTTTTGATGCTGGCCATTCTAACTGGTGTGAGGTGATATCTCATTGCAGTGTTGATTTGCATTTCTCTAATGATTAATAATGTTGAGCATTCTTTCATGTGTTTGTTGGCAATCCATATATCTTCTTTGGAGAAATGTTTATTTAGGTCTTCTGCCCAGTTTTGGATTGGGTTTTTTTTTTTTTTTTTTTTGATATTAAGCTGCATGAGCTGCTTATAAATTTTGGAGATTAATCCTTTGTCAGTTGCTTCATTTGCAAATATTTTCTCCCATTCTGAGGGTTCTCTTTTCATCTTGTTTATGGTTTCCTTTGCTGTGCAAAAGCTTTTAAGTTTCATTAGATCCCATTTGTTTATTTTTGTTTTTATTTCCATTTCTCTAGGAGGTGGGTCAAAAAGGATCTTGCTGTGATTTATGTCATACAGTGTTCTGCCTATGTTTTCCTCTAAAAGTTTTATAGTGTCTGGCCTTACATTTAGGTCTTTAATCCATTTTGAGTTTATTTTTGTGTATGGTGTTAGGGAGTGGTGTCATTTCATTCTTTTACATGTAACTGTCCAGTTTTCCCAGAACCACTTATTGAAGAGGCTGTCTTTTCTCCATTGTATATTGTTGCCTCCTTAATCAAAAATAAGGTGACCATATTAGCATGGGTTTATCTCTGGGCTTTCTATCCTGTTCCATTGATCTATATTTCTGTTTTTGTGCCAGCACCATACTGTCTTGATTACTGTAGCTTTGTAGTGTAGTCTGAAGTCAGGGAGCCTGATTCCTCCAGCTTTATTTCCTTTCTCATGATTGCTTTGGCTATTAGGGTCTTTTGTATTTCCATACAAATTGTGAAATTTTTGTTCTAGTTCTGTGAAAAATGTCATTGGTAGTTTGTTAGGGATTGCATTGAATCTGTAGATTGCTTTGGGTTGTATAGTCATTTTCACAATGTTGATTCTTCCAATCCAAGAACATGGTATATCTCTCCATCTGTTTGTATCATCTTTAATTTCTTTCATCAGTGTCTTATAGTTTTCTGCATACAGGTCTTTTGTCTCCTTAGGTAGGCTTATTCTTAGATATTTTATTCTTTTTTTTCAATGGTAAATGGGAGTGTTTCCTTAATTTCACTTTCAGATTTTTCATCATTAGTGTATAGGTATGCAAGATGTATAAAGGTATAAATTTTTCCATTTCTTTCAGGTTATCTATTTTATTGGCATATTGTTGGTTGTAGTAATCTATCCTGGTCCTTTGTATTTCTGCAGTGTCAGTTGTTACTTCTCCATTTTCATTTCTAATTCTGTGCATTAATTTTGTATCCTGCTAGTTTACCAAATTCATTGAATAGCTCTAGTAGTTTTCTGGTGGCATCTTTAGGATTCTCTATGTATAGTATCCTGTCACCTGCAAATAGTGACAGCTTTACTTCTTCTTTTCTGATTTGGATTCCTTTTATTTCTTTTTCATCTCTGATTGCTGTTTGGGCTAAAACTTCCAAAACAATGTTGAGTAATAGTGGTGAGAGTGGGTCATCTTTTCTTTTTCCTGATCTTAGTGGAAATGATTTCAATTTTTCACCATTGAGAACAATGTTGGCTGTGGGTTTGTCATATATGGCCTTTATTATGTTGAGGTAAGTTCCCTCTATACCTACTTTCTGGAGGGTTTTTATCATAAATAGGTATTGAATTTTGTCAAAAGCTTTTTCTGCACCTATTGAGATGATAATATGGATTTTATTCTTCAATTTGTTAATATGATGTATCACATTGATTGATTTGCGTATATTGAAGGATCCTTGCATTCTTGGGAAAAACCGTACTTGATCATGATGCATGATCCTTTTACTGTGCTGTTGGATTCTGTTTGCTAGTATTTTGTTGAGGATTTTTGCATCTATGTTCATCAGTGATATTGGCCTGTAGTTTTCTTTTTTGGTGACATCTTTGTCTGGTTTTGGTATCAGGGTGATGGTGGCCTCATAGAATGAGTTTGGGAGTGTTCCTCTTTCTGCTATATTTTGGAAGAGTTTGAGAAGGATAGGTGTTAGCTCTTCTGTAAATGTTTGATAGAATCCACCTGTGAAGCCATCTCGTCCTGGACTTTTGTTTGTTGGAAGGTTTTTAATCACAGTTTCAGTTGCAGTGCTTGTGATTGGTGTTTATATTTTCTATTTCTTCCTGGTTCAGTCTCAGAAGGCTGTACTTTTCTAAGAATTTTTCCATTTCTTTCAGGTCGTCCATTTTATTGGCATATAGTTGGTTTTAGTAATCTCTCATGATCCTTTGTATTTCTGCAGTGTCAGTTGTTACTTCTCCTTTTTCATTTCTAATTCTATTGATTTGAGTTTTTTTCCTTTTTTTCTTGATGAGTCTGCTTAATGGTTTATCAATTTTGTTTATCTTCTCAAAGAACCAGTTTTAGTTTTATTGATCTTTGCTATTGTTTCCTTCATTTCTTTTTCATTTATTTCTGATCTGATCTTTATGATTTCTTTCCTTATGCTAACTTTGGTTTTATTTTGTTTTTCTCTCTCTAATTGCTTTATGTGTAAAGTTAGGTTGTTTATTTGAGATGTTTCTTGTTTCTTAAGGTAGAATTGTATTGATATAAACTTCCCTCTTAGAACTTCTTTTGCTGCATGCCATAGGTTTTGGGTCATCATGTTTTCATTGTCATTTGTTTCTAGGTATTTTTTGATTTCCTCTTTGATTTCTTCATTGATCTCTTGGGTATTAAGTAGTGTAGTGAAAAACACCATTGGAATTTTGATAGAGATTACATTGAATCTGTACCTTGGAGTTTTAATATTTCCATTTACTCTTTGTAACAAGAATGGATATTATCCTTCTCCTTTAGCTACTTGCAACAGACAAACCTGGTTTCAGGTTAGGAATTGAGGCATGGAATAGCTTTATACTGCTAAGACTGAATCCTATATTTAGTGTCATTGAGTTCGCTGGAGTAATATGTAGCTAATGCAAAAATTCACTTTATTTAAATTGTTTATGTGACTTTATGTCATAAATTGTTTATTCACTGCTCAGTGACATCCATTTTTAAAAAATGTGTTACTATCCTTGGTATCCAGAGTCATACTAAATTTTCACATTCTTTGAAGCTTGAACTCAAGGGGCTAGACCTAATAACCAGGAGACCACTTACAATTTTAGTCTTAACTAAAGACATATGTTGGCTTCACAATTGAAATGGGAAGTCTACAGAGGGAACAGACTTTATGTCTTTTGCCTATTACAGGTTTTGTCACAGAAAAGTGGATTAATAGAGTAACATTTCATTGTAAATGGACATTAATGAATGCTAAATTACCACCACATTCCTACGGAACTGCACATAACAGCTACTTTCACATTCAATGAATTTTTCATGATTAATGTTATTGTAATGAATACCAAAGAAATTAATAACCTTTTGTCACTTTAAAAGAGTTGCTGATTAATTTTATGCTATTATTCTATTCTCATTTGTCATAAGAGAACCTCGAATTTTAATGTTTAATATGTGGTGTGAATTAAAGAAGTAGCCATGCCCCCCTGACCTTTTCAATATTCTAATCTTTTCTTTCCTGACCTCTCAGAACTCTTTCTGGCAACAGTTAGGCTTTTGAGAGGAGGGAGAGCTGACCCTGTTGGGTAAGTGAATGGAATGAGGAAGAATTTTAAGACAAATTTTCATAATTTACTGATTATTGGAAATTCAAAATTTAGACTATTCATTATCTTGACAAAAATTGTAATATGTGCAGAATATGGCACCACATAAATCCATTCTGGTGACAAACAATGCAATGAGAATGGGAAATAGCAGAAACCCAAAGTAATCACTTTACAGTCCAGATACTGGATAAAGCTAAAGTCCCACCAGGTTTCACAGCAGCTCTTTTTTTGCACTAGTAACAATTGCTTTCTACAGAAAACACAGCATGGCACCATATCCAAGCACTCATAATGGGAGTTTGGACACATTCATTTGAAAGTGGCCTCCATCCAAGTAGAACATCAATTTAATGAATTCACGTTCTTTACTCTGTGTGGGGCAATAATTTGACATCATTGTTGATTTATATTGAAAGTGATTATTTTGGATTTTGAAGGGACATAAATATTTTCATCTATTAGTGTATTCATTAATCTATTTCATTTATCTATTTGACTATTTGATAAGTATTTATTAAATTACTGGTGTGTGCATAACATTGTGCTAGCTAATATAAGGGGCTTGCAATAAAAGAATTGGATACGGATGGATGGACACTAAAAGTACAAATGACTGAGGATAGATTCCCTCAGAATGAAAAACTATGACTATAATTTTCTGGAGAATATGAGGGGGATCACTCTATTCATGAGGAGCTTGGACAGTTTTGTGCCAATAAGTGGGGTATTTGGTCCCTGGAAGTGTGAGGATGGCCAATCTGCATGAGAAAGGAATTTAAAGGATATGAGGAGAAATGAAGAAACATTTGTATTTTAAACAATTTTGTAAACTAGTAGACATATCATTATAAGTTTTTATAATTGTTGCCAACAAAATCTTAGCCAGAAGTAGCACAGACTTAGCACCAACAAATGTGCTTAGCACCTACTTTGGGAAGGACTCATCCTAGAGCATTTAGGGAGTAGAAGCCACTGAACTATGGTTGTTTGACACTGTACCATTCAAACGTACCAATATTTTCATGTCTTTGATGATTACACAACCATGTGTCTAGTCTATGTGATTGAAATTTGCAGTCAGAATAGTTTGCTAGTGGGAACCTGAGAACAGGTGGCCAATCTGGACAAGGAGTATATCCAATTGCTGAACTTTAAAGCGAGGTCATATATGAGTACTGAGTAGAGGCCTTAGAGTCAGGAGTTAAAACTGGGGTTTGGAACAGATTGGCCATATGACAATGTGTTAGAGGTCAGGAAACAGGAAATGAGGATCAAAAAGGAAAATAAGAACACTAATAAGGCAAGCAGCAAATGGAAGCAGCAGTTAAGACAAGGAAATCTGAAAACTCTACAAGAGTGAGACAAAGTGATTAAAAATCTTGCTTTTGAGGTAGATTGTAAAACATGGCATTTTATGACAGCAGGTCAGACAAGTAAGTGATTGTGACATTTGCATTCACTTTATACAGAATATTAGCACTTAAAGGAAACAATTCTATCACCAAAATTTCTGGAAGGGAAGTCCTTAAGAGGTCCCTGACAAAGCTGATACTTACAGGTTGTACAGTCAAAGATAAGTAGTGTTACAAATACTAAATATTGGAGAGGTTGTGCAGAAGAGAGAACCCTCTTGCACTGTTGGTGGGAATATAAATTGATACAGCCACTATGGAGAACAGTATGGAGGTTCATTAATAAACTATAAATAGAACTATCATATGACCCAGCAATACCACTACTGGGCATATACCCTGAGAAAACCATAATTCAAAAATAGT
The DNA here is from genome assembly GCF_949987515.2 of Delphinus delphis. NCBI lineage: Eukaryota > Metazoa > Chordata > Mammalia > Artiodactyla > Delphinidae > Delphinus > Delphinus delphis. The sequence goes on from NC_082695.1 coordinate 57,141,213, forward strand.
CATGTATCACAATGTTCATTGCAGCAATATTTACAATAGCCAGGACATGGAAGCAACCCAAGTGTCAATCAACAGATGAATGGATAAAGAAGATGTGGCACATATATACAATGGAATATTACTCTGCCATAAAAAGACAAGAAATTGAGTTATTTGTAGTGAGGTGGATGGACCTAGAGTCTGTCATACAGAGTGAAGTAAGTCAGAAAGAGAAAAACAAATACCATATGCTAACACATATATATGAAATCTAAAAAAGAAAAAAATGGTTCTGATGAACCTAGGGGCAGGACAGGAATAAAGACACAGACGTAGAGAATAGCTTTGAGGACATGGGGAAGGGAAAGGGTAAGCTGGGATGAAATGAGAGAGTGATATGGACATATATACACTACCAAATGTAAAATAGATAGCTAGTGAGAAGCAGCTGCATAGAACAGGGAGATCAGCTTGGTGCTTTGTGACCATGTAGAGGGGTGGGATAGGGAGGGTGGGAGGGAGTAGAGGGGTGGGATAGGGAGGGTGGGAGGGAGACGTAAGAGGGTGGGGATATGGTGATACATGTATACATATAGCTGATTCACTTTCTTATACAGCAGAAACTAACATAACATTGTAAAGCAATTATATGCCAATAAAGATGTTTAAAAAAAAAAGATAAGTAATGTTTTGGGGCTAGAAAATTGACATGGTTTAAAGCAATTGTAAAAGTCTAATATCAATTAAATTTCTTGCCTCTATGCACTATCAGTTTGTTTATTTACTTTTTATTGTGGAAAAATATAAAACATGTAACCAAAGGAGAGAATGGTATAATGAATGCCCAAGTGCCTGTCACTTAGCATCAGCAATTATTAAATCATGAGCCATTCTTTTTCATTTACACCCCTACTCTCATCTCTCCTTGCTCTGATTATATTGAAGTAAATCCCAGAGTTGAAATAATTTCATCCATAAATATATCTGTATGCATCTCTAAAAGATAAGGAATGATTCTTTTATTAAGCATAGCCATAATACTATTATATCAATCACCTTAAAAAAATTAAGGATTATTTCTTATACTATTTAAGGTTTAGTCAGTGTTCAAACTTCCCTGATTTTCTTATAGTATTTCTTTTTATTGTTTGTTTCTATGGCAGAGTCACGTAAGTCCATGTATTACAATTAGCTGACATGAGAATCAGGCTTCTTTGGGAGTTCCTTGGTGGTCCAGTGGTGGTTAAGACTCTGCGCTTTCATGGCTGAGGGCCCAGTTTCAATCCCTGGTTAGGGAACTAAGATCTCACAAACTATGTGGCAAGCCTTCTTTTAAATACCTGACTTGATGTGTTTTGTTAGTTTTGGAAAAGTCTCAGCCATTATCTCTTTAAATATGGCCTCTGCCAGATTCTATTTCCTCTCTTTCTTGGATGCTCTGTATCATAGTTTCTCAGCAGCAGCTCTATTGACATTTTTACACCAGATAATTCTTATTTGTGGAAGTCTGTCATGTTCATTGTAAGATGTTTAATAGTATCTCTGGCCTCTATCCACTAGATACCAGTAGCAACCTCTAGAAATTGTGATACTAAAAAAAAAAAGTCTCTAGATAGTGCTAAATGTCCTCTGAGAGAGGAGGACAAATCAGCCTCTAGTTAATAACTTTGAATTATATGTATGTTAATCGTATAAAAAGTTGTACTCCAGATGTCTCTTGTGCTTATCCTTTCTCCTCTCGTTGTTTCAATATGTATGCTTGTGTCTGACCTACGTTCTCATTATTTATCCCTTTCATCAATTTTGTTACTTTATCCACTTTATTAAACTCACCTCTTAATTTCAGTTGTTTTTCAGTTTTAGAATTTTCATTTTATTTTTTTAAAAAATTAGTTATTTGCTGAAATTCTATATCTTGTTATTTATTTCCTTGACCATAATAATTACAGTTATCTTAACTATGTCTGTTAACTTGAATATCTGGATCACTTTCAGGTCTCTTCTATTTTCTGTTTCATCTCTTGGTCTTATTTCTTTTTATGCCTGGTCATTTTTAATTGAATACCCAACATTATTTATGAAAAATTGAAGAGATTCTGGTCTCCCTACAGAGAAGATAGTGGCAGATCACTGTTTCAGTGAGGGATTGAGCTAATTACAAGTTGAGTATATAGTTCTTCAGGTATCCTAAGTGAGAACCTGAAATCTTTATCAGGGTCCTTCTCCTACTTGGTGGGCATTGAATACCATTTCTTTTCCTCCCCAACACTGTGGAACTGTTAAAATTCCTTCTTCTTTTCTCAGTGTTTTGGAAACCACATTATGCTTGGCTTATGTCTTAGATTTGTTCTCTAGAAGCAGAGTCAGAGTCAGTAATTCCTGGGCAATAATTTATTGAGTGAGTGTTCTCAGCAGACTATTAAGGAAGACAAGATAGGGCAACAGAAGAAAGCTAAGCAAGAAAAATGGTCTTGGCTAAAGATTAGCTTCATCTTGGTCCCAAGGGAAGCTCTGTAGCACAAATCATACCATGGAGATGGTCTCCTCTTAAGGCGGGGGGCGGGGGGAGACAAGTTTCTGTACCTATCATGTCAGTTAATTATTTGTTTCTGACTGTCTCGGGTGGCAAGTCTTAACCTCTTGAATGAGACAGCTCCTGTTTCCATTTAGCCAAGGAAAATTCTTTGGAGAAAGGAGCAGCTATGAGCTGTTATCAGCAGACACTTAACAACAGGTGGGCTGTGTGCACCAGCTCAGTGAAAGTGATCTGGCTGGAGGCACCAACAGCTTCCACTAAAGTCCACTCCTTGCACTATTTAGATTTCCTTGCTTGTCACATTAAGATCACTTTATTCAAACACAGCTTCACCAGCATTGTGGTTTGTCACAGTTTATGGGAAAACTTGTTTTTAAAAAGGAGGGAGAGGGGTTTAGTGAGATTAAGTTGGTCCTGAGTTTGTAAATGCTAAGTTGTAACTTATCTCTCTTCTTCATCACCCATTCATGATCGCACCTCCCTTTTGGCTACCCCTTCTTCTGGTCTTCATGGCTTGCTTAGTAGAGTTACCCAGGCCCTTGATACTGAGGCACCTCAGTCGTTGGTTATCATGTTCTTACTAAACTATTATTTCTATATTTGCTTACTTATAGTTACAATAGGGCATGAAACCAAGATGTTCAATGGATCATCTGAGTGTCAAATATATTCCTTCTTGCCTCTTAATGTAGCATCAGTTGTACCTTTTCATAATGATCAAGGTTGATTACCTCTGTCAGCAAGTAGCTACTTTTTGTGCCCACTGGCCATTTGGCATAAGGAACCCAAAATGACCAGGCAGAAACCTTCATCCAGGATTAGGATAGACCCTAAATCCAATGACAAGTCCCTTTTTAAGAGAAGAGAAGACTACAGAGAGTAGAAGGCAATGTGAAGATACAGGCAGAGATTGAAGTGATGTGTCTACAAATCAAGGGATGAAAAGGACTGCCAGCAACCACCTAAATCTAGGAGAGAAGCATGGAACAGATTCTCCCTCAGAGCCTTCAGAAAGAACCAACCTTGCCAATGCCTTGATTTCATACTTCTGTTCTCCAGAATTGTGAAAGAATAGATTTTTATTTTTATTATTTTAAATCACTCAGTTTGTGCCAATTTGTTATAGCAGCCCTAGGAAATAAGTATTGATCGTGATGCTGACTAAGGTATTGTGGGTAGAAAAGGTAAACCCATATCTACAATATGAGCAATGCCAGTCAAGACAAAACATTACCCTTTCAAGGTAGAAGGTAATTAATATAATCAACTTGCCACCGAGATACCGGTTGGTCTACTTGAGAGTTGGTATCATACTGAGGGCTCAACATTGACTTCTATTGAGAGGTTGGACATTTAGCGGTGACTATCAGTTTTAGTGAGATCATGCTGTTGGCCATGCCTACACACTGTGTCTGTCAGTTTGGCTAATCCAGTCTTGATCCCATTGCACAAGCACTTTGTCTGAAGGGAGAAGCTGACTGACACCTGCTGGTGAACATATCTCTCTGCTTGGTTGTTTGGACCTGTTCTGCAGTTGATAATTTCTCTTGGGCATTAATGTGCAATACAAAAATTCTCACATTTTGTGCCTACTCTCCAAAATCCAACATTTGCCTCTTTCTCATACCTTCTTGCACTCAGTTTTCTAATATTGCAACTTCAAGGCCTCCAACTAGATAGGCAAATCATTTACCACTTCACATAAGCACATGCATATCTTAATTTGGGCCACTTCAATTTCTACAGAAATTGAATGGCGAGCTGCTCCACCTGAATCTCTGCCATTGAGAGGATTGCCCTTTGACATTCTCTTTCAAAGACATGCCTGAGTGCGGCTGTAGTGAGACATCAGTCTGTTTTTGGCTTGTAACCACATACCAACCTGATTCATCCATGAACCAAGATTATATTTCTTCCTTCTCCATCAGCTATTCATAGGGAATGTCTCATGCAACTGTGAGTATGAGCTCTCTGGACTTGCCCAAGCCTAATTTCTGATATACCATTTCTACTTTATGATGAGTTGTTGCTGGGCCTATGTGAAATTATGAAAATCATCCAATAGTATGGAGTGTATTGTAGGGAGTTCTGGTCTCAGGGTCACTTGATACTCCATAGTTAGATGTTCATTTCCTACCAGTGCCAAGTAGCATGCCAGACCTACTTTTTAAATGGTGTCTAGTTCTCTGCTAAGTTTGGTATGGTATTGCTCCAGATATCACGAGGTTTTTGCTTTGAATTTCCTATTAGGACTAAAGCTAGAGTTTCACATGTCTTTTTTCCTCTAATCCAGATACCTCGTCTCTTATTTTGGGCCTCCATAAAATTCTGCAGTCCTCTATGCCACCTGATGAATGGGATTAAAAATTATTCCCAACTATAGGATATGCAGTCTCTAAAACTCAAAGAGACGGACCAAGCACTGTATATCTTTCTTAATGGTAGGAGTTGCAAGGTGCAATAACTTGGCCTTTACTTTGTAGGGGATGTTCCAAGATTCTCTGGATCGCTGGACCCCTAAAAACTTCACCAATGTGGCAAGTCCCTGAATTTTTGTGAGGTTTCTTTCACTCTCTAGAATGCACGCATATTTTCAAGGCATTCAGAGTAATTGCCAATTATTGATAATCAGGTTTGATAAGCATGATTCCATCTATATAGTGGACAGTGTGAGATTCTACAGAAGGTCCAGATGGTTCAAGTTCTTTTGAGCTATATTTTGACAGAAAGCAAGAGAATTAAGGTGGCTCTCTGTTGGTTTGCAACCTTGGGAGTTCTCTGGGTATAATAAAAAACTGGCCCCCATACATGGTGAATGCAGGAAAGAGGCAGACCATTCAAGATTGGTAGATGGCAGATTTAATAAGAAAGAGAACTTATATATGAGGCTTGTCTTGGCTGGCAGCCAGAATCTTAAAAGTTTATATAGAGGCCTTAACTGGGTTCAGTCACATATACTGTCCAGATGGGCTCAATAACACCTTACTCTTTTAAGCCTATGTCCCTGAAATGGCTGGTAGTATGGGAATAATAGGCAAGGGAAAGGATAAGGAGCCTCCAGCTGCCTGGGTCCAGGTCACCAGTCAACCAGCAATCATGTCCTCTCAATGATCTCCTCCAGCACTCTCAGGAAGAACCATGAATGTATACTGTTGTCTGTCCTAAGTGAAAACAAACTGCTTCTAATCCTCCTTCCTTACAGATATTGAAAAAGCTGCATTTTCCAGATATATAACTATCATATTACCAGGGATGTGTTAATCTGCTCTACTAATACCATATTTGATATAGCAGCTGTACGTGGGCCTACTATTTGCTTAGGTTTTCAGTGGTCCACTATCAGTTGCTAAGATTCATTGGGTTTTTTGCAAGAGCTATACTGCTGAATTAAATAGGGCATAATGGCACTGCCATAACTGATTTCAATTTTTGAAAGTGACACTGTTCATACCTCTCCCCAGAATATAATACTGGTTTTTAATTTACTATCTTGACAGAAGGGAAAAAATTCAGGTATTTCCATTTGTCCTTTCCTACTACACCAGCTCTTACTTAACAGAAGCTAATATGAAATTTCTAAATTGTTATTCACGTCTCTTCTAATTAGACATGTTGGAACTGAGAAATAATTACCAGGTGAGCCCAAGACCTATTGGACACACTGTGAGGTGGACATGGGTCACAACTCCATTTATTCCCTGAGCCTCATACTGTTACTCTAACAGGAGACCATGAGGACTCTGGATCCCTGGTTCTCAAGATCAAGTCATACCCACTATATATCTGGTTATTTTTTCTCTAATGTATGGTTATCTGAATACAGAACCATAGTCACGTTTCAGAAGGACTGTGGAGAGCACTAGTGTGCACACTTTCTCTGGGATTACTGGATCCTTATTCATCAGGACCTGACCTCTCCCTCAGCTGATGTGTTCTGAGTCTGAGAATTGACTCATGTTTGGAAACTGGCCAAGGAACATGACTTTCCATTAGGTAAGTGATCTCTGCATTCTGCTTATCCATTTTTGGTATATTTTCATTATGAGTTGTCAAGCAATAGTCTTGATGACTGTCCATCCTGTTACTAAGTCAACCCTACCCTGGTTGCCGTCCAAATTTGCTGCCTATTATGGTAATTTTGACTACCTTGCTACTATGGTTAATTGTTACAACTTGGCCTCTACTATTTCAGGCTCCTATAATCTCCATTAACAATTGTTCAGATATTTTTGATTTGTTGTGATTTCTTCTTTGATCATGGTAGCACAATTCTGTAACTATATCTTCTATTATCTGTTGATTTTTTAAAAAATAGGTTTTTGGTGTTATTTTGTTAGTAGTTGCTTGGAATTAAAATATATATCTTAATTTATCAAAATCTACTTTAGGTAAATACTGACTTAATTCAGTATTTATTAATTCAAAATATGGCAGCTTTGCTTTAAAATAGCTCAATTTTTCCACTCTCCCTATTTGTACTGTTATGATCACATATATCATATCTTTATATGTTATAACCCCCCAAATAGTGTTATCATTATTTCTTTATACAATCTTATGTTTTCTTTAAATTATGAGAATTAGAAAATATATTTACACAGCCTTTAATTTACCTATGCATTTACCATTTGGGGGTCTCTTTATTTCTTTCTGTGGATTTTTTTTCATAGAAAAATAAAACAATATTTTTAATATTTCTCAAAAAATAATCAGAAGCTCTAACAGAAATCTCACCTTCCTACACAGCAGCTGCCCCACTGAGATGGCATGAAGGCCAAGTTTGCCCCAGTCTGCAGCACTGCTTAATATCTCTCCATCACTAACCAAAGTCAAAAGGCCACTTCAATTTATCATTGTGTTCATTCTGCTGTTTTAATTTATTTTTTATTTTTAAATTAATTTTTATTGGAGTATAGTTGCTTTACAATGTTCTGTTAGCTTCTACTGTACAACAAAGTGAATCAGCTGTACGTATACATATATCCCCTCTTTTTTGGATTTCCTTCCCATTTAGGTCACCACAGAGCACTGAGTGGAGTTCCCTGTCCTATACAGTAGGTTCTCGTTAGTTATCTATTTTATACATAATATCAATAGTGTATATATCTCAATCCCTATCTCCCAATTCATCCCACCCTCCCTTCCCCCTTGATATCCATATGTTTGCTCTCCACATCTCCATCTCTATTTCTGCTTTGCAAATAAGATCATCTATACAATTTTTCTAGATTCCACATATATGTGTTAATATATGATATTTATTTTTCTCTTTCTGACTTACTTCACTCTATATGACAGTTTCTAGGTCCATCCACATCTCTACAAATGATCCAATTTCATTCCTTTTTATGACTGAGTAAAATTCCATTGTATAAATGTACCACATCTTCTTTATCCATTCCTGTTGATGGACATTTACATTGTTTCTATGTCCTGGCTATTGTAAATAGTGTGGCAATGAATATTGAGGTACATGTGTCTTTTTGAATTATGGTTTTCTCATATCATTTATGTCTTTTAACTTTGGGGTTTTTTTTTTTTTTTTTTGTTCTTTCTCTTATTGCTTTAGGTGCAAGCTTAGGTTGTTTATTTGAGATGTTTCCTGTTTCTTAAGGTAGGATTGTATTGCTATAAATTTCCCTCTTAGAACTGCTTTTGCTGCATCCCATCGGTTTTGGGTCGATGTGTCTCCATTGTCATTTGTTTCTAGGTATTTTTTAATTTCCTCTTTGATTTCTTCAGTGATGACTTCGTTATTAAGTAGGGTATTGTTTAGCCTCCATGTGTTTGTATTTTTTACAGATCTTTTCCTGTAATTGATATCTAGTCTCATAGCATTGTGGTCAGAAAAGATACTTGATACAATTTCAATTTTCTTACATTTACCAAGGCTTGATTTGTGACCCAAGATATGATCTATCCTGGAGAATGTTCCATGAGCACTTGAGAAAAATGTGTATTCTGTTGTTTCTGGATCCAATGTCCTATAAATATCAATTAAGTCCATCTTCTTTAATGTATCATTTAAAACTTGTGTTTCTGTATTTATTTGCATTTTGGATGATCTTGTCCATTGGTGAAAGTGGGGTGTTAAAGTCCCCTGCTATGAATGTGTTACTGTCGATTTCCCCTTTTATGGCTGTTAGTATTTGCCTTACATATTGAGGTGCTCCTATGTTGGGTGCATAAATATTTACAATTGTTATCTCTTTTTCTTGGATCGATCCCTTGATCATTATGTAGTGTCCTTCTGTCTTTTCTAATAGTCTTTATTTTAAAGTCTATTTTGTCTGATATGAGAATTGCTACTCCAGCTTTCTTCTGGTTTCCATTTGCATGGAATATATTTCTCCATCCCCTTACTTTCAGTCTGTATGTGTCTCTAGGTCTGAAGTGGGTCTCTTGTAGACAGCATATATATGGGTCTTGTTTTTATATTCATTCAGCCAGCCTGTGTCTTTTGGTTGGAGTATTTATTCCATTCTCATTTAAGGTAATTATTGATATGTATGTTCCTATTACAATTTTCTTAATAGTTTTGTCTTTGTTTTCATAGGTCCTTTGCTTCTCTTATGTTTCCCACTTAGAGAATTTCCTTTAACATTTGTTGTAGAGCTGGTTTGGTGGTGTTGAATTCTCTTAGCTTTTGCTTGCCTGTAAAGATTTTGATTATTCCATCAAATCTGAATGAGATCCTTGCCAGGTAGAGTAATCTTGGTTGTAGGTTCTTCTCTTTCATCACTTTAAGTGTATCATGCCACTCCCTTCTGGCTTGTAGAGTTTCTGCTGAGAAATCAGCTGTTAAACTTATTGGAGTTCCCTTGTATGTTATTTGTCATTTTTTCATTTTTCCCTTGCTTCTTTCAATAATTTTTCTTTGTCTTTAATTTTTGCCAATTTGATTACTATGTGTCTCGGAATGTTTCTCCTTGGGTTTATCCTGTATGGGGCTCTCTGTGCTTCCTGGACTTGGGTGGCTATTTCCTTTCTAATGTTAGGGAAGTTTTCCACTAAAATCTTTTAAAATATTTTCTCTGGTCCTTTCTCTCTCTCTTCTCCTTCTGGGATCCCTATAATGTGAATGTTGTTGCATTTAATGTTGTTCCAGTGGTCTCTTAGGCCGTCTTCATTTCTTTTTGTTCTTTTTTCTTTATTCTGTTCTGCAGCAGTGAATTCTTCCATTCTGTCTTCCAGGTCACTTATCCGTTCTCCTGCCTCAGTTATTCTGCTATTGACTCCTTCTAGTATATTTTTCATTTCAGTTATTGTATTGTTCATCTCTGTTTATTTATTTATTTGTTCTTTAATTCTTCTATGTCTTTGTTAAACATTTCTTGCATTTTCTCTATCTTTGCCTCCATTCTTTTTCAGAGGTCCTGGATCATCTTCACTATCATTACTCTGAATTCTTTTTCTGGTAGTTTGCTTATCTCCATTTCATTTATTTGGTTTTCTGTGGTTTTATCTTGTTCCATCATCTGGTACATAGCCCTCTGCCTTTTCATCTTGTCTATCTTTCTGTGAATGTGTTTTTTGTTCCACAGGCTGCAGGATTGTTGTTCTTCTTGCTTCTGCTGTCTGAACTCTGGTGGGTGAGGCTATCTAAGAGGCTTATGCAAGTTTCCTTATGGGAGGGACTGCTGGTGGGTAGAGCTGGCTGTTGCTCTGGTGGGCAGAGCTCAGGAAACTTTTTTCTTTTTTTGATTTTTCTTTGAATTTTATTTTTTTTTATACAGCAGGTTCTTCTTAGTTATCTATTTTATACATATTAGTGTATATATGTCAGTCCCAATCTCCCAGTTCATCCCCCAACCACCACCCCCACTTTCCCCCCTTGGTGTCCGTACATTTGTTCTCTATATCTGTGTCTCTATTTCTGCCTTGCAAACTGGTTCATCTGTAGCATTTTTCTAGATTTCACATGTATGCGTTAATATATGTTATTTGTTTTTCTCTTTCTGACTTACTTTGCTCTGTATGATAGTCTCTAGGTCCATCCACGTCTCTACAAATGACCCAATTTTATTCCCTTTTATGGCTGAGTAATATTCCATTGTATATATGTGATACATCTTCTTTATCCATTCATCTGTTGCTGGGCATTTAGGTTGCTTTCATGACCTGGCTATTGTAAATAGTGCTGCAATGAACATTGGGGTGCATGTGTCTTTTTGAATTATGGTTTTCTCTGGGTATATGCCCAGTAGTTGGATTGCTGGGTCATATGGTAATTCTATGTTTAGTTTTTTAAGGAACCTCCATACTGTTCTCCATAGTGGCTGTATCAATTTACATTCCCACCAACAGTCAAGAGGGTTCCCTTTTCTCCACACCCTCTCCAGCATTTGTTGTTTGTAGATTTTCTGATGATGGCCATTCTAACCAGTGTGAGGTGATACCTCATTGTAGTTTTGATTTTCATTTCTCTAATAATTAGTGATGTTGAGCAGCTTTTCATGTGCCTCTTGGCCATCTGTATGTCTTTGGAGAAATGTCTATTTAGGTCTTCTGCCCATTTTCTGATTGGGTTGTTTGTTTTTTTAATATTGAGCTGCATGAGCTGTTTATATATTTTGGAGATTAATCCTTCATCCGCTGATTTGTTTGCATATATTTTCTCCCATTCTGAGGGTTGTCTTTTCTTCTTGTTTATAGTTTCCTTTGTGGTTTATAGTTTGCTTTTGCTTAAAAGCAAAAGCTTTTAAGTTTCATGAGGTCCCATTTGTTTGTTTTTATTTCCATTATTGTAGGAAGTGGGTTAAAAAAGATCTTACTGTGATATATGTCGAAGAGTGTTCTCCCTATGTTTTCCACTAAGAGATTTATAGTGTCCAGTCTTACATTTAGGTGTTTAATCAATTTTGAGTTTATTTTTGTGTATGATGTTAGGGAGTGTTCTAATTTCATTCTTTTACATGTAGTTGTCCAATTTTCCCAGCACCACTTACTGAAGAGACTGTCTTTTCTCCATTGTATATCCTTGCTTCCTTTGTCAGAGATTAGTTGACCATAGGTGCATGGCTTTATCTCTGGGCTTTCTATCCTGCTCCATTGATCTATATTTCTGTTTTTGTGCCAGTACCATATTGTCTTGATGACTGTAGCTTTGTAGTATAGTCTGAAGCCAGGGAGTCTGATTCCTCCAGCTCCATTATTTTCCCTCAAGATTGATTTGGCAATTCAGGGTCTTTTGTGTATCCATACAAATTTTAAGATTTTTTGTTCTAGTTCTGTAAAACAATGCCATTGGTAATTTGATAGGGATTGCATTGAATCTGTAGATTGCTTTGGGTAGTATAGTCATTTTCACAATATTGATTCTTGCAATCCAAGAATGTGGTATATCTCTCCATCTGTTTGTGTCATCTTTGATTTCTTTCATCAGTGTCTTATAGTTTTCTGAATACAGGTCTTTTACCTCCTTACGTAGGTTTATTCCTAGGTATTTTATTCTTTTTGAAAGTATTATTAGCAGAGATTATAATGTGTTTTTTTCAGTTTATTTAATATTTTAATTTTTTTGAGTATAGTTTATTTACAATATTGTGTTAGTTTCAGGTATACAGCAAAGTGATTCATTTATGTATATACATGTTCATTCTTTTTTAGATTCTTTTCTTATTGCAGACTATTTAGTAGTCTTCAATAACCTATTGCTACACAAGAGGTTACACATCCCTTTGCTACACAGTAGGTCCTTGTTAGTTATCTATCTTATATATAGTAGTGTGTGTGTGTTCATCCCAAGCTCCTGATTTATCACTCTCCACTATGTTTCCCCTTTGGTAACAATAAGTTTGTTTTTGATACCTGTGGGATGATGATGTTGACGTTGATTTAGGCAAACATGGTGGCAAGGGTGAGCATGGCAATGACCCTCCCCCCATTATATCAAAGGCTTTTTTTTCCTTCATCCTTGACACTGCACACTTTTATCAAGGATCCAGGCAATGACTCCTGGAGGCATCTTCCAGCTGGGGAACTAGAGTGAGACAAACAATATCCAGGACCACAACACCATTTGGGAAGGCTGCTGCAGACTGTAGCCCACACTGAAGGTAAGGTGGGGAGAGATATCAGTGCTCTAGACCAGGATCCTAGCAGATTGATGATCAAAAGGACACTTGAAGATGGGAAGATATCATGACTGAGATAACTGGGCAAAATAATTCCAACACGGGACTCTGGATTATAGCAGAATTGGACAATGTACAGGGAAGTCCTGCTGTGGGTTGATGAAACCTATCTGGTCATGGCTAAGAGTTGCTCTCTCTTGAGGTGACATTCCTTAAACACCTTAGTCTGTCTTCACAAGGAGCAGATGTATTTGTTGTAGAAATCTCAGTCTTCACAATTGCCTGCTAGTGGTGATAGCAATAGTGATGGTCATGAAGACAAGGATGAAAGTAGTGGTTGGTGTTGATGGTGATGAAAACGCTGAGAGTGGTGATAATGATGGTGATGAGGCAATATTATGGTGGTGGCTGGTGGGGATGGTGACTGATAAAGATGGGATAGTTGATAGAACTGGTGGCAAGATGGTAGTAGTATAGTAATGATGTTGGTGGCCAATAAAGATGGTGATGATCTTAATGGTAATTAACAAAAGTGACTATGATAGTGGTGGTGGTGGTGATGGTAATGAAGTTCCAACAGTTAACTCTCTATCACCTAGGATATTTCAGGAAGCTCCTGAATCTTCTAGGGACCTTGTCTCTTGCCTCTCCCAGGTCATCCATAACTATGGCCACGGAGGCTATGGGCTCACCATCCACTGTGGCTGTTCCCTGGAGGTGGCTAAGATCTTTGGGAAAATCCTGAGCAATGAATGAGGTGATGAGAATGCCCACCGTTGCCATGCTGCTGCAGGTGTCCAGGCCCATAGCTCGGGTCGCCGTGGGGTAGACCTGAAACACAGCCGCCAAAGTCTCAGTAAAACTTTAATTCGCTTGTCTGCTGACTGGTGAGGCTGAGTTCCTTCCCTTTTGGTTGTTTGGCCTGAGGTGACCCAACACTGAAGCTTAACCAGGCTCTTTGGTGGTGCTAATGGTGGACTCTGGGAGGGCTCATTCCAAGGAGTACTTCCAAGAACTTTTGCTGCCAGTGTCCTTGTCCCTTGGTGAGCCACAGCTTCCCCCTGCCTCTGCAGGGAACCCTCCAACACTAGGAGGCAGGATTGGTTCAGTCTCCTATGGGGTCACTGCTCCTTCCCCTTGGTCCCAATGCACAGACTACTTTGTGTGTGCCCTCCAAGAGTGGAGTCTCTGTTTCCCCCAGTCCTTCTGAAGTCCTGCCATCAAATCCCTCTTGCCTTCAAAGTCTGATTCTCTAGGAATTCCTCCTTCCATTGCCAGATCCCCAGGTTGGGATGCTTGACGTGTGGCTCAGAACCTTCACTCCAGTGGGTGGACTTCTGCGGTATAAGTGTTCTCCAGTTTGTGAGTCACCCACCCAACAGTTATGGGATTTGATTTTATTGTGATAGTGCCCCTCCTACCATCTCATTGTGGCTTCTCCTTTGTCTTTGAATGTGGGGTATGTTTTTTGGTGAATTTCAGTGTCCTCCTGTCGATGATTGTTCAGCAGTTAGTTGTGATTCCAGTGTTCTTGAAAGAGGGAATGAGAGCATGTCCTTCTACTCCACCATCTTGAACCAATCTCTATGAATTCTTTCCTTCTAGTAACTTTGGGTGTTTTTTTGTTGTTCTTCTTTCTCTAGTTGCTTTAGGTGTAAGGTTAGTTTGTTTATTTGAGATTTTTCTTATTTCTTGAGGTAAGATTGTACTGCTATAATCTTCCCTCTTAGAACTGCTTTTGCTGCATCCTATAAGTTTTGGGTTGTTGTGTTTTCATTGTCATTTCTTTCTGGGTATTTTTTGATTTCCTCTTTGATTTCTTCAGTGATCTCTTGGTTATTTAGTAGTATATTGTTTATCCTCCACGTGTTTGTTTTTTTAACAGTTTTTTTTTCTGTAATTGATTTTCCTGTGTGCGCTTGAGAAGAAAGTGCATTCTGCTGCTTTTATATGGAATGTCCTATAAATATCAATTAAGTCTATCAGTTAAGTCTATCTGGTCTAATGTGTCATTTAGGGCTTGTGTTTCCTAATTAATTTTATTTCTGGATGATCTATCCATTGGTGAAAATGGAGTGTTAAAGTCCCCCCACTATTATTGTATTACTGTCAATTTCCCCTTTGATGGCTAACATTTGCCTTATGTATTGAGGTGCTCCTGTGTTAGGTGCATAAATATTTACAATTGTTATATCTTCTTGGATTAATGCATTGATCATTTTGTAGTGTCCTTCCTTGTCTCTTGTTACAGTCTTTATTTTAAAGTCTATTTTGTGTGATATGAGTATTGCTACTACAGCTTTCTTTTGATTTCCCTTTGCATGGAATATCTTTTTCCATCCCCTCACTTTCAGCTGGATGTGCTCTTAGGTCTGAACTGGTTCTCTTGTAGACAGCATATTGTTTTTGTATCTGTTCAGCCAGTCTTTGTCTTTTGGTTGGAGCATTTAATCCATTTCCATTTAAGGTAATCATCAATATGTATATTCCTATTACCATTTTCTTAATTGTATTGGGTTTGTTTTTGTAAGGTTTTTTCTTCTGTTGTGTTTTCTGCCTAGAGAAGTTCCTTTAGCATTTGTTGTAAAGCTGGTTTGGTGATGTTGATTCTCTTAGCTTATGCTTGTCTGTAAAGCTTTCGATTTCTCTGTCAAATCTGAATGAGATCCTTGCTATGTAGAGTAATCTTGGTTGTAGGTTTTTCCCTTTCATCATTTTAAATATGTCCTGCCACTCCCTCTGGCCTGTAGAGTTTCTGCTGAAAGACCAGCTCTTAATTTTATGGGGAATTTTCTTGCTTGTTATTTGTTGCTTTTTCCCTTTCTGCTTTTTATATTTTTTCTTTGTATTTAATTTTTCTTACTTTGATTAATATGTGTCTCGGTTTGTTTCTCCTTGGATTTATTCTGTTTTGGATTCTCTGTGCTTCCTGGACTCGTTTGACCATTTCCTTTCCTATGTTAAGGATGTATTCAACTATAATATCTTGAAGTATTTTCTCAGCTCTTTTCCCTTTCTCTTCTTTTTCTGGGACCCCTGAAATTCGAATGTTGGTGCATTTAATTGTTTTTCCAGATGTCACTGAGACTATCCTCATTTCTTTTTATTCCTTTTTTCTTTTTTTTTATTCTGCTCCATGTCATTGAATTCCACCATCTGTCTTCCAGCTCACTTATCCATTCTTCTGCCTCAGTTATTCTGCTATTGATTCCTTGCAGTGTATTTTAAATTTCAGTTATTGTGTTGTTCATCACTGATTGTTTGTTCTTTAGTTCTTCTAGGTCCTTGTTCAACATTACATGTATTTTATCAATCTGTACCTCCATTCTATTTCTGAGATCCTGAATCATCTTTACTATCATTACTTTGAACACTTTTCATGTAGATTGCTTATTTCCTTTTCATTTATTTGTTCTCATGGGTTTTTACATTGCTTCTCCATCTGCAACATATTTCTTTGTCTTCTCATTTTGTCTAACTTAGTGTGTGTGGTCTCCTTTCCACAGGCTTCAGGATCGTAACTCCTCTTCCTTCTGTTGTTTGCCTTCTGGTGGGTGAGTTTGGTCCAGGGGCTTGTGTAAGCTTCTTGGTGGGATGGATTGATGCCTGTGCTCTGGTGGGTGGAACTGGACCTTTTCCTTCTGATGGACAGGACCATGTCAGGTGATGTGTTTTGGGGTATCTGTGAGCTTAGTACAACTTTAGTCAGCCTGTCTGGTAATGGGTGGGGCTGTATTCCTTTCTTGCTGGTTGTTTGGTATGAGGTGTCCAGCACTGGAGTCCATGGGCAGTTGGGTGGAGCCACGTCTTGGTGTGGAGATGGATACCACTGGGAGAGCACACTCCAATTACTTTTCCCTGGGCTTGGGAATTCTCTGGCAGTGCAGTCCTGGACTCAACACACCCACCCTGGTGCCCAGGCTCAACCCCTTGTCAGGGAACCAGGAGCCCGCAAGTGTCATTGCAGGGCCAGAGAAAAAGAAAAGAGAAAGAAAAAAGAAAAGAAAAGAAAACAAACAGATGAACAAAACCCAAAACAAATAGCATAAACAAAAACAAACAACAACACAACACACACACACACACACACACACACACACACACAAAGAAAGAGAACAAACTGACACACCAAATCCAAGACAAATGATAACAACAAAACCAAACTAACAAAAACAAAGAAGCAGACAGTAAAGCAGAAGAAAAACCTAGAACAAAGAAAAGAATTAAAAATGAGAACAATCAATAAGGACTAAATAAATTAAAAACAGGAAACTAAAACAGAAAGCAAACAAACAAACAAAAAAAACAAAGAAAGCATAAAATAAACACATAGAAACAAAGAAAAATAAATTAAAATAAAAAACAAAGAATAAAAAGAAGAAAAAATCCACAAAACAACAAAAAGTAAAGTGAAAATAGAAAAACATATTAAACATATTAAACATAAAAACATATTAAAAAAATAGGGTTTTCCTGGTGGCACAGTGGTTGACAGTCTGCCTGCTGATGCAGGGGACGTGGGTTCATGCCCCAGTCTGGGAAGATCCCATATGCCACGGAGCGGCTAGGCCCATGAGCCATGGCTACTGAGCCTGCGTGTCTGGAGCCTGTGATCCACAACAGGAGAGGCTGCAGCAGGGAGAGGCCCGCGTACTGCAAAAAAAATAAATAAATAAAAAGAAAAAAGAAAAAGAGAAAATAATAAAACAACAAAACCATGAAATGAACAAAAGGAAACAAAACAAAACAAAAAGAATAATAGTAATACAAATATTTTCCTGTGGCCTCCTCTGTCAGTGTCCTTATTCCCACCATGAGCCTGAGCCAACCCCCACTTCCCCAGGGGGCCCTCCAATACCTCTAGGTAGGTCTCTGGACCTGTTGTGGGTACTGTTGGGTCAGTTCAGACTCTGACCTGGCCCAGCTCCCATTTGTACTTGTCCCCAGTGTCCACTGCTGCTAAGGCTAGCCCTGTAACAGTTGTGTGGACACACATTATCTATTCAGGTATTCTACAGATGCAGGATTTACCAAGCCGATCACAGTGATTTAATCCGCAGAAAGATTTCTGTTCCTCTTCCTTAGTCACACTGCCCGCCCTGGCACTCAGCTTTGGTTTTAGTCCCACCTCTCCTTGTGCGCCTCAGTCATCTGTTCCCCACCTAGGTGAGAGGGAGCAAAAGCAGCAGTGATTGGGGCACACTTACTCCCTCAGGCTGGAGAGGTGTATGGCAGCCACAATTGGGGTTGCACAAATTGCCTGTGGTGGCGGGGACTGGCAGGCAGTTGAAACAGTCTGGGGCATGTTTGCTGTGTTAGGAATCCATCCCAGTGCCCACAGAAGCTGAAGAAGCTGGCAGGTAGGGAAAGGAGTTGTTTTGGTGGCCCCTCCCCTTGTGCACCACTCAACAATGATGCCTTGCTTCTATGGTGTCCCGGGATTTTTCCACAAATGTTCTTGATTGTGGAGCTCCTTATGCCTGTCCCTTCAGGCTGTCGTTTCACAGCCAACAGCTGTCCCCTCCCTGGGTCTGCAATCCAAACCCCATTTTCCAGCACCTGGCCCCCCTCCACAACAGGAGACTCATGACTCAGTTTGGGATGTGTAGAGTTGCAGTGCATACGTGTGTGCAGTTTTTACTTTGTCCTGCCTTCCACAGGCTGTCTGCTGCATTCTCCTTTGATCCCCTGAAGGTCCCTTTCTATCCCAGCTCATTTCCCCACGGTGAGGGAGTGTTTTTGAGTTTGGAGACCTCCCCTCACCTTTAGCTTCCCACAAGTGTTGCTGGTTCCTTTTTTGATTCCTCTTTTTGTTTTTCCTCTAGTATTTCTTATAAGGCAGTTCTGCTAGCCACAACTTCTCTTAATCTTTGTTTGTCTGGGGATATTTTATCTTTGCACTTTTTTAAAGAACAGATTGGCTAAATATAGAATTCTTATTTCACAGCACTTTGAATATGTCCTTCCACTGCCTTCTGGTCTCTATTTTTCCTGATTCAGAAATCAACTTTAAATAGTACCATCAGTTCCCTGTGTGAGATGAGTCTTTTTTTTTCTTATGCATCTTTCAATATTTTCTCTTTGTCTTTGTCTTCCTGCACTTTGACTGTGATGTGTCTAAGTATATATCTTTGTGTTTATCATATCTGGATTTCATTGAACTTCTTGGATCTGTAGATTATTGTTTTTCATCAATTTAGGGAGTTTCAACCATTATTTATTGTCATTTAAATAAACTTTACTTTTCAGAACAGTTTTAAATTCACAGAGAACTATTATTACAGAGAATTCCTGTATTTTAATACCCTATTTCCCCTATTAACATATTACATTATTAAGGTACAATTGTTAAAATTAATAAACCTAGAATGAGACATCATTATTGATTAAAGTTCATATGATTTTCAGACTTCCTTACTTTCTACCTAATATTCCCTTTCTGTTCCATGATTCCATCCAGGATATCACGTTACATTTAGTTATCATTTCTCCTTAGTTTCCTCAAAGCTGTGATGGTTTCTCAGAGTTTCTTTACTTTTGATGATGTTGAAAGTTTTGAGGACTACTTATCAGGATTTTTTTTTTGATAATGTCCCTCTATTAGGATTTTTCTGATGTTTTTCTCATGATGAGACCTTAGTTATATTTTTGAGGGAGGAAGACTACAAAAGTAAAGTGCCATGTTCATCACATATCAATGGTATGTACTATCAATGTAACTTATCACTGTTGGTGTTGACCTTGATCACCTGGGTAAAGTAGTGTTTGTCAGGCTTCTCCACTGTAGTTACTTTTTTTCTCTTTCCATACTGTATTGTTTGGAAGGAAGTCATTATGTACAGCACATATTTAAGGAGTAAAGAGTTATTGTCTACATCCTTGAAGAAGGAATATCTATATAAATTATTTGGAATTCTCCTGCATGGAAGATTTCTCTATTATCTCCCAAGCATTTAGATATTCTGTCATTTATATCTGAATAGCCTCATGGATATTTATTTTATACTTTGAATTATAATCTGATACTACTTTGTTTATTTTCTATACCATATTGTTACAGTTTTGGCCTTCGGTAACTCTTTCAGTTGGTTTCTATGTCCCCTTTGACATAACCCATCACTAAAGGTTTTTTTTTTTTTAACAACTATTTTCATACTTTATGGCACTGCAATATGCTCAAGGCTCATTTGTATATTTCCTGCCTTCCTATTTCATGCTAGAATCTGCCATTTCTTCAAGGAGGCCTGATTCCTTTCCTGGAAAATGGTATTAGAAACCAAGATCTGAGTGCTAGATATACTCTTTGTTACTTGAGTGTCATTGCTTCTAGGCCCTCTCAGTTAACAGAGCAAGGAAATACATGTGTGTGTATTCTAACCCATGTATATGTACCTATCTAGAAATATTTTTATATGTAACCATCTGTATCTATATGTTAGGCTAAACATGAGTTCATGCTGATGAACTCATGCTGAGTTCATGCTGATGTCTCCAACTTCAATCCATTATGGATCATTCAAGCCTCTTCTATATGCTTATTTGTAAACGGTGACTACAATAGTGAGAAACCTGGCTCATACCATCTACCTTTCATTTGCTTAATTGTTCAAATCCAGTACATATTTATACCAATATCAGAGTTAATGTCTACCCCTATGGAATTCACCTTTATCAACTGGAGTATAGTGTTTATGTACACTCTCTTTTGCCTTTAGTTTTACAGACTCCACTCATTCCTAAAATTGCCTAGGTCTGCATGCTTTTCCCAGACCCCATTCAGTGAGGTTGTATTGCACATTTGTAAAACAGTTAGATTGTTTCATCACATTCTGTATTCCATACTGGGATTCCCCTAACATCCTAAATGATTTTCTAAAATTTACATACATTAAGGTATACTCTTTGTGCTGTAAAGTTCAATAGATTTTGGTAAAAGCATAGTGTCATGTATCCACAATTATAGTATCATAGAGAATAATTTTACCATCCTAACAATTCCCTGTGCTTCACCTACTCATCCCTCCCACTCAGCTTCCTGAACCCTGCAGCCACTGATCTTTTCACTGTTTCCATAGTTTTATCTCTTCTAGAATGTCAAGTAGTTGGAAGTATGTAGTCTTCAGATTCTTTTCTAACTCTTTCACTTAGCAATATGCATCTACAATTCAACCATACCTTTTCATGGCTTGATAGTTCATTTCTTTTTATCACAGAATAATATTCTGTTGTATGGATGCACCACAGTTTTATTATCTATTCACCTATGTAGGACATTTTCTTTTTTTATAGTGTCTTTATCTGGTTTTGGTATCAGGGTAATGCTGGCCTCATTGAATGAGTTTGGAAGTATTCTTTCCTTTTCAATTTTTTGGAATCACTTGAGAAAGATAGCTATTAACTCCTCTTTAAATGTTTTGTAAAATTCACCAGTGAAGCTCTCTGGTCCTTGACTTTTGTTTTGTGGGAGGTTTTTTGTTACTGATTGAATCTCCTTACTAGAAATTGGTCTGCTCAGATTTTCTATTTCATCATGATTCATAATTTCCTCTAATTCTTTGGACATATTTGTAACAGATGCATGAAAGTTTTTGGCTGCTAAATCCTATACTTAGAACTACTCTGAGTCAGTTTCACTTAGTGCCCTTTTGCTCAAGTATGGGTCATATTTTCCTGGTTTCATTTTTCTGCATATCCTGTAATATTTTGTTGAAAACTGGACATTTAGGCAATATAGTAATTTTGCATTCAAATTTTACTTTTTCTGTGTTTTTTGTTTTGTGTTCTGTTATTTACTTGGACTTAAACTATGGATTTTATCTCCTCTGCAGTGTGTACTTGCTTGTGTCTCTACTCAGATTTTTTATTTTAACTTTTATTGTTTAGCCTGGCTTCCTAGGAGTCACTCCAGCATCTGCATAGCTTAAAGGTCAGCAAATAATTTGGGAATAGGTTGTGCTCAAACACCTTAAGCCCATTAATCTTCCTTCTGCTAACTGATCTTTTTTTTTTTCTTTTTCCTAACTGATCTTTGTGTGGGTTGGGGAGCACATTTGATGTTCAGCCAGGTCTCACACCTTCTTTGGCTTTTACTTTCAACCCAATTTTTTTGGCTATGTTCCACATATGCGTATAAGTTGCCAGTCATCCAGGGGTACATGAAAATTTTATCTCATCTCTTCTATGGCTCTCTTACTTTAAAAATCTTTCCACTAAGTTTGTGGCTGATTCACCTCTTGCTACATCTAGTACCCAAACTTAGGCTGGTAGAGCTGTCAGTTTCTCATTTATTTCCCATTTATTTCCTACTGACAGTGCTGCCTGCTGCAAATTTTTCTCCTATGCCTGAAACTGGGTCCACTTTCTCTGGCAACAAAGCTGTTGGTATGCTGGCCAGCCCCCCACTGGCAACACTGTCATTACCACTGACAAAGGTGGAGTTGGGGAGGGGGGTGTGTTTTAGTTCCAGGAAACACTATACACACTGTTGTTTTTAACTGAAGGACTAGCAGTTTTTCATAAATAAATGCTTATCAATTTGTTTTGGTCAATTTTACATTTGGTCAATTTGCATTTGGTCAATTTTTTCAAAGCCCCAAATTGTTTTTGACAATTGTGTCGTTTTATCCTTTTTTTGTGGAGGTAAGGAGAGGATTTGTGGACCTTTTCACTTACTCCTCCACAGCTGTAAGCCCTTTTCCCTGGTTCTTTTTAGTAGGAAACTATATTTATAGACCATGATATTGTCACTGGGAGAACTCATTGCTATTAGTTTAGTTGTTATTTTTTACATGCATATGGTAAAATATATTACAAATTCACACTGGTACTTCCAATTCAAATTTAGGATTATGGAGTTTTAAAAAATGTAATCTCCTTGATCTTACATCTGTATGTTTTTTCTTCCAGGCCAAAAGTTCCAGGTCTTAATTATACCAACATAATTATCCATTTTATCTCACAATGTACATGCACCTGTCTCAGAATAATAATGTCAACATGATCACATATATGGTTACTTACAACAGGTTAAGTGAGGTTTTTTGCACTGTACTGTATGTTTTATAATATAATGTGGATGCTGATTTTTTGCTACTATATATTTGTATATTTGTATTTGTTACATGAGTCAGGAAATATCTGCTTGTCTTGGAAAAAAAAATCTGTGTATTCTACCTTGCCAAATCCTTAAACATGTTGTGTTTTATATCTATGATTGATAATACAACATATTTTGATGAGATTCAGGGAGCTATTCCACTGTCCAGTTTTGCTGCACATTTGTATTACACCATAATTCTGCTCAAAACCTGATGCAGTTTACATTTCCAACTTTGTCGAATGTACTAAAGTACTTCTAAAATATTAAACATTAAAGATTTTTAAAAGTAGTTGTAACATTGAGTATTTTCTGCCATTTCATAGCTTCTTCCCATTTATGAGTGAGCCACATGGCTTCAGGATATAGATGATGAAGAATATTCTGGACATTCTGTAATTCTAGGAAGGCAGGTCATAGAAAAATTACTCCTTCAGTTTATATACATGACAATGGTCAATGGAGGAAACTCAACAGAGAATACAAGAATGAATTATACTGTATATGTTCTGCAAACTCAAAAGAATAAAAACAAATAAAAATCCTCCAAGTGTGCCCTCTTCACCACTAAAGTTGTTTAAAATTATTTTTTTATATTATAGAAAGTTCAGTCATGTAAAAGTAGAAATAAGAGTAAAATAAGCCCCCATGTACTCACCATTTGGCTTCAGAAATTATAAACTCATGACAGTATTGTTTCATTAATACCTCCATCCACTTAACCTCATTGAGTGTTTGAAGCAAACCCCAGAAATCAAATTATTTCATCCATAAACATTTTCAGTGTGTATTTCCAAAAGATAATAATTTTAAAATAACCAAATTTCATTGTCACAAGTAAAATTAATTTCTTACTATCATCAAATACCTAGTCATTGTTCAAATTGTCTCATAAATGTCATTTTTAAGCAACTTGTATGTCTTGGATGGGTCTAAAAAACAGTTTGCTTTGTTGAAGGAAGCAGGTCATTTGTCCTGCAGAGTTTTCCACAGTCTGGATTTTCATGATTTTACCTCCCTCAGTGTTATTTAACATTTTTCCTCTGGTCTCTGTATTTCCTATAAACTAGGCTTAGGTTTTGTGGTTTAATCAGATCCAGGTAGTGTTTTTTTGGGAAATGTTATTTGATAAATGTTAGTGTGTTTTTCCATTATTAGGCATTTACTATCTGGTTGTTTCTCTTTTAGCAGCTGTTGATGGACAATCAACTATTAATTCGTTAAAAGTTGCAAAATGGGGCTTTTGTAGCTCTGTTGTTTATATAACTAAAATTAAATGTAGATATGGATGTATGTTCGGATGTATTTCTGAAATACTACCATAAACAGAATTTTTTGAAAACAAATAGTATAGTTTGTATAGGAAATGCACAATAAATGTAAAATGTTACATTTCACAAATGATCCATAAACATAAAAACATGTTCCAGAATGCCATAGGAAAAGACATCCAAGGTAGTATCCCCAAATATTTAATATTCTCCTCATACTCAAAGTCTTTTGAGATCCTTTACACAAAAATTGTAATCACAATATTTAAAAAGTGTTTATAATTGCTTTCTGTCCAAAAAGTTATGCATGTAGAGTAAGTAAATTAACAATGTTGTACAACCACTGGCACTATTTAAATTCATAACTTTCTAATCACCCCAAATGAAGAACTCGTGATAGGTCTGCAACTCTATGACTTAGACTAAGAAAAACTGAATTGTACATTTTAAGTTGGTGAGTTTTAGAGTATATCAATTATGTCTCAATAAAGCTGTTTGTAAAAATGGGAGATAGGAAACAAAATATTTTTAAAAATCCTTGACTTCATGGAGTAGTAATCTAGTAATAATCATTACCAGTAAAATTCTTTAGTACATTCAATAACAACAAGAAAATTGGACAGATTGTCCTTAAAAGGTAAAGCATATGAATATGTTATTTTAATAGACTTTAGATTTCTTTTTTTTTCATTTTCATTTTTTTATTATTATTTATTTTTACATCTTTATTGGAGTATAATTGCTTTACAATGGTGTGTTAGTTTCTGCTTTATAACAAAGTGAATCAGTTATACATATACATATGTTCCCATATCTCTTCCCTCTTGCGTCTCCCTCCCTCCCACCCTCCCTATCCCACCCCTCCAGGCAGTCACAAAGCACTGAGCTGATCTCCCTGTGCTATGCTGCCGCTTCCCACTAGCTATCTACCTTACGTTTGGTAGTGTATATATGTCCATGCCTCTCTCTCGCTTTGTCACAGCTTACCCTTCCCCCTCCCCATATCCTCAAGTCCATTCTCTAGTAAGTCTGTGTCTTTATTCCTGTCTTAACCCTAGGTTCTTCATGACATTTTTTTTTCTCAGATTCCATATATATGTGTTAGCATACGGTATTTGTCTTTCTCTTTCTGACTTACTTCACTCTGTATGACAGACTCTAGGTCTATCCACCTCATTACAAATAGCTCAATTTCATTTCTTTTTATGGCTGAGTAATATTCCATTGTATATATGTGCCACATCTTCTTTATCCATTCATCTGATGATGGACACTTAGGTTGTTCCCATCTCCTGGCTATTGTAAATAGAGCTACAATGAACATTTTGGTACATGACTCTTTTTGAATTATGGTTTTCTCAGGGTATATGCCCAGTAGTGGGATTGCTGGGTCATATGGTAGTTCTATTTGTAGTTTTCTAAGGAACCTCCATACTGTCCTCCACAGTGGCTGTATCAATTTACATTCCCACCAACAGCACAAGAGGGTTCCCTTTTCTCCATACCCTCTCCAGCATTTATTGTTTCTAGATTTTTTGATGATGGCCATTCTGACTGGTGTGAGATGATAACTCATGGTAGTTTTGATTTGCATTTCTCTAATGATTAATGACGTTGAGCATTCTTTCATGTGTTTGTTGGCAGTCTGTATATCTTCTTTGTAGAAATGTCTATTTAGGTCTTCTGCTCATTTTTGGATTGGGTTTTTTGTTTTTTTGTTATTGAGCTGCATGAGCTGCTTATAAATTTTGGAAATTAATCCTTTGTCAGTTGCTTCATTTGCAAATATTTTCTCCCATTCTGAGGGTTGTCTTTTGGTCTTGTTTATGGTTTCCTTTGTTGTGCAAAAGCTTTGAAGTTTCATTAGGTCCCATTTGTTTATTTTTGTTTTTCTTTCCATTTTTCTAGGAGGTGGGTCAAAAAGGATCTTGCTGTGATTTATGTCATAGAGTGTTCTGTCTATGTTTTCCTCTAAGAGTTTTATAGTGTCTGACCTTACATTTAAGGGTTTAATCCATTTTGAGCTTATTTTTGTGTATGGTGTTAGGGAGTGATCTAATCTCATACTTTTACATGTACCTTAGACTTTAGATTTCTTGAATGTAATCTCAAATTTATGACACCTGACCCCCAGTTCTCATAAACAGTTAGCCAACCAAGGCTGCAATGGGGGAAACCAATCCTGCATTTTCCTGCAGATGAAGAAACCCCTAAACTACAAAAAAAAATACTGCAAAATAAATTTTAAAATGTAAATCAACATCTTACAAAGTTATGAAACTTTAGATCTGGGAGTAATCTTACAAATGATAAAAAAACTAATTATTTTACACATAGGAAATTGACACCCATGGTAGATCAAGGATTTACTCATAATCAACCAGGTATTATCTGAATGTATAAAGCCATTATGTCTAAGAGCAATGCTTATTTTATTTTATTTTTATTTTCCAGAAGCACTATCTCTTTGACAGCTCACTGATGATTCAAATACTCTATTTATAAAATATCCTTTACTTTGCTATTCTAGAAAAGATGGAGGTTGAGTTAACATTGTATATCATACAAACCCTTTCAGCTTAGATTTTTTTTTTTGGTGTCAATTCATAAGGGTCAACAGCAAACCGGCAGAAGAATGAAATCCTGAATGATGAAGATTCCTGAAATTTGACCTGGCTCCTGGATGAAAGCCCCAGGGTACAGTAGGCCTTAACATTCCCCTGAGGAAGAAACTCAGTGTGAAAACCTGAGATTTTGGTTCAATTCTTTCAGTAAAACCTGTACCTAAAGAGAAAGTGATGTCGCTGAGTGGAGACCTCTTCCTCTTGTTCTTAGAAGCTAGCTGGTGGCTGAGTTGAAATAGATCTTTTAGAGCCTCGCTGTGTGTACATTTTGGCTTTGATGATTTGTGATAAAAATCCTTCCCAACTGACTAACCCTCTCTCATGCCTCAATTAGTCTAATCTACTGAGCATGAATGAAGGTTTCTTTGCCAATTAAAACCTTGCAAGTTGCAGGGTCCAATTTTTGAATGTGAATTCTCATTTACTTTGTGAAGAGTGGATTGTGGTTGAAGAGAAAAGAAAGAAGGGTGAAGAAATTAGACTGATTCTATCAGTACTTTAAGTGAGATGTCTCAAGTTCCAAGCAGACTACTGGGAGGGCTTTCAAGGATATTCCCTGTAATTGTGAGTCACACTGAGGCTAAGAGCAGATTTGCAGTGGGTCAATTTGAACAGAAAGGAGGCTGCCAAAATTTTCATCTAGGGGCTAGCATTTTAGGGCAGAGAGAAAAAATATAAAGTTGTATTTGTTTCCATTACATGAAGAGCTGTTCAACATACAATTTGATTTGAAATTATGCAAATTTAGGAATGGAAAGAAAGAGAGAAAATAGAGGCAGTAGTAAAGTGAGGGTTCTACAATTATTGCTGGAAACAGGACTGTTATTTTAATGAGGCACTGACTGGGTGGTATCTGGGTGGCTGGCATGATTTAAAGGGAACAATTTGTAATTATCATATATATATATATATATATAAAATCATGTAGGCATCATAACAGCTATGAGAGATAGGTAGCACATACATTATTATCCTCATTTTAGGTGAGGCAGTCCAGAGATGAGGTTGTTAGCTTTTGTAAGATCATCTATTTATTCATTCAGGAAGGTGAGTTGGTTGAAGTGGAAGGAGAAATCAGATCTCCTGTTTGTGAGCCTGTTGGCCTTCCATCTACAGCATGTTGTCCCATTCATCATGCCCATTAAGGACCACCTTTCTTCTAAGGGCTCTCATATCAGTAGGGCAGATTCTATAGTCAAACATATTGTTTTTGCCTATTGTCTTTGCAGCAGAAACATCAGTCTGAGAATTTGCTTGCAGGCATCTCTCACTCTGATGGTTAGAACATAAACATGATTTGGGGGAAAAGATTTGAGTTGCCTTCAATATTTTGTGGTTAATGAATTGTCTTAAGGGTTTTATGTGTCCCCCTCCCACTCACCTGTTTGCATGGTAGTGGTCCCTTTTCCATTAAAAGGCTTTTATTCATTTGAACTGATTTTATGAATAAAGGGCTCTTTCATTTTTCACACCCAATTTCATTTTATTGTCTTGTTTGCAATTTAACAGGGAGACACAAGACACCACAAACAGAGATGAGGGAGATTGCCCCTGCCTTTCCTTTATGTGTTTTTATTAACCTTCATTCATCCCCTAGCTCAGGTTGTGGGACATAGACCTTTAGTGCAGGTCATAAACAAACAGCCATATCTGAAGCTCTGTGGAAAAGCTTTCTAATGGGGCAAAGTAGTCCCTGAAACAATATTTGTTTCTAAAATTGTGTCTGCAATTATAATGACTAGTAATAGCAGTTATAATAAGAAAAGTTGTAACACTAAGAATCAGAGTGTATGGACAGAAGGAAACATTTAGTGTCTACTAGTATCTACTATGCTAGGTAGTCTAAGTTTTTTCTATTATAAAAATAATATATGAATGTATTCTTATGATAAAAGTTTTAAGTTTAAGTTTTAAGTTTAGGGAAGTATAGAGTATAAAAGGGGATAATTATCTGTTTTTCCCTCTTCCTCCAAACACCACTGACCTCAAAGAGACTTCATAACAATTGGATTTGTATATACATATTTATATTTTTCATATTGTTTTGATATGAATGGGTTCAAAACTTCCTCCCACATATTGTTCAATGGCATTCTTTTTTATTTAACATGTTTCAAAAGGTTTATCATTGTCACTGTATAAAATCTATCTTTTTTAGCAGCATTTCTCTCTTGAAGGAGATTTTTTGTTATCACAGTTGAAACCGCAGAGAACATCCTTGAACAAACATTTGCTCATACAATACAAAACATTTGCTCACTTCTAGAAGTGGACTTTCTACGTTGAAAGATCTGTGCAGTTTGGTAGACACTGACAAATTCCCTTCCGGCAGCTGGGTAGCTTACCACTTCATGTGTCCACCCTATTGACAGTATAAGTATGACTTGGGGCTCTTTGCATGTTACTTATTTTAATCCTCAGAATACCCTGACAAGGAAGAACTTTAATCCTTATTTTCATCAACTGAGAATAACGAGCTTTAGAAATATTAAAAAACTTCCATAAGTTTATACAGCTACACTGTGGAAAATGATTTTTTTTTCTATCACAAAGGCCAATGCTCTTCCCACACTCAGGACTTTTTAGGCAAAAAGTCCATATCTAGTTTTGCCACTAGTTGTTTTTATGTCTTGTGGAAGTTGCATCACCTCTTTGGTTCAATTTTCCTTTTCTATAAGATGAAATAAGATGAAGTAGTTGGACTGGTGATTTTAGGGACCCCTTTAGCTTTAAAGTTTAGGTGTATTTTGGGGTGTATTTTATTAATAGTAGTGAGAGTTATCAATTTGGCTAGATTTTGATCTTTTCAACTTGGGATTTCACTTTTCAAAGGGTGGCAGGATTTGAACTAGGGTTAACGTAAATGGTCATATTTATCAGAAGTAAACAAGGACTTCTTGTGGTCCAAGCACTATTCACCCTTCTGAGTGTTTACCTGCATTATTTTATACTGTCCTCCCTGCATTTCAGCGAGCAATATACTGTTATTGTTCTAATTTTGCATTTGAGAAAAATGACAGGGAGGGTGAGTAACTTGCCAAAGATCATACGGTGTATAGTGAGTGTTTGAACTGAAATAGTCACACTCGAGACTGACCTTGGAAACTTTTTTCTTCTTTCCAGTCTGAGGGGAGAGCATTTTTCTGGGGGAAAAAATGACACAATTCCTCTTTCTAGCAAGGCTAAGAAAGGGTCAAAACCAATACATTTTCTAGACAACTGTGATGTATCTTCTTTAAGTTCTAAAGTTAAAACTTCAACAAGTTGGGATAAAAAGTCCTTTAGAACCCATTCCATTCTTCTGTTTACTTTTAATTTAACCTTTACTTGGTACAGCATCATTTTATAAGTATTCATTCCTTTAATAGATTCCTGCTCGTGAAAGTAATTTAACTGAATAATCCATTTTTCCCTTTCTCTGAATGATTTAGAATTGCCATGCATTTAGAACATTTGAAGTTCTTTTTTGTAGTATGCTTCTCTTGCTTCCATGTAAAGGATCTGCACTGAAAACCACTGTGGTGTGGAGAAGGTATGGCTGAGTAGAGAGGTTGAGCCCTTTGGATAGAGGACAACATAACTCCATCCAAACCAGGACACTCTTGAGAGTGAAATGGGACACTATTTATAGTTAAGCAAGACAACAGGAATAAATGCAACTGCCCCATTCAAACTGGGATATATGGTCACTTTACTTTGGATCAGGTCTAAATTCTGGCCCAGTTACTTGCTAGTTAAGGAACCTTATCACAAAAAGAAGTTACTCAGTTTCTCTGAACCACATTTTCCTCAGTTGCAAGTTGGGCACAACTGGGCCAAATTGTTGTAAGGATTTGAGAACAATTATGTAAAATTCTTGGCACTAGTAGGGTAGTAGTTACCTTATTATAGTAGCTGCCTCACAGGCTTGTTGAGGGGAAAAAAGTCAAGGACTTTGTAAGGTGCTTGGCACATAGTAACCACTCATTGCCTGTTAATGTGATTATTGTTTGGGCTATTATTATCTTACTTCCTGTTTGTGTCTACATCTGGCTGCTCCCTCCTGCACTTTATTCTTAGCTAATATTTCTAATCTGGGAAACAAGTTAATTACTTTTTTAGTATTCTGGGAAACTCTCACTTCTGAGTAAATTGTATATACGCATATATATATATATATATATATATATATATATATATATATATGTATGTATATAAAGCTGTGCAAGTTTTCATCTTAACTGGTTAAAGTATCACTTGGACTGTGTGTATGATCTGAACAATAAATGCTATGTGATAACTGATCACTGTAAAAGTAATGCTCTTTGATGATTCTGTGTGTTGGAATAGTATATATTGATAGGTGCTTTTAAGGTATTAAAGTAGATTAGGTCAATAAAGTTTAATTTACCACCAATTTGCAAAAAGGGAGAGGTCCTCTACAAAGCAATTAAATGGAATATAATGGAAATTTTATAACATTTGACAATTAGGTAAAACCTTCCAGATTGTGAAGGACTGAACAACCTAATTTCTTGCTTCCTCAGAAAACAAGATGTATTTATAATTATTAGGATATATTTATGATTAATTTATATATAAGGACAAAGAATTATAGGAATGTATAATATGCTTGTAGTATCAAAGAGTCATGTAGGGTGAATTAAATGCTGTTGTAATTTTTCCTTGTAGAGTAAAAATCACATTATAAGTAATTGTTATTTTATATCTTCTCCACTAAAATAGAAGCAGAGACCACATCTGTCTTATTACTGTATCCCAAGCACCCTACATGGACTTTGGTTTATAGTACATTTTCAATATATAATTTTTAAAAATTGTTGAATGAATGCAAAGTGACAACACAGTTAAAGTATAAATAATTGCAATCTGGTTAATTAAGTATTTAGTCTCCTCAACAGTTGTGTGAGAATGTGCACTGACTAAATTTTTGTTTGCTTTATTCTGCATCTTTTTCAGATGAACTGTTGACTGTCCTTAGTAGAGATGATCATGTTGGGGAAATAGACATCACTTCAGTATATGTGTGCAAAGAGTAATAGTATTTTTCCAGAGCAAGACAACATCTGCTCAAATAAGCTAATGTTCTCATCTCTTCAACTCAGTCACATATTTATTAAATGCCTGCTATATGCCAGGCATTGTATATATATGAGTCACAGGCAAAGAGGAAGAGGGTGGATGAATGAGGTCTTTATAATTTTTCATGGTGAGCATGAGTATTTCAGTTTTCTCTTACAAAAGCATATATATATATATATATATATATATATATATATATATATGTATGTATATGTGCTTAGTTTGTCCTGTCTCTGAAAAATATAGTGCTCTCTGGACAGCCACAATAAATGACTAACAGAAATGCTGAAACACCTTCTTCATTTTCGCCAGTATTTTTTGTATTTGGGTGGAAATGTTTGCAAATACACCAACTCTCAAGTGTTCTCATTAATGGTGGTGAACAGAACGTGGGTGGGTAAACTCAGTGGCTAAATATTTATAGTGCACACTTTGGCTTTGAAACATGGTCAGAAACAGCACCAGCCTGCCTGTCTCTTTCCTTCTTTCTTTCTCTCCCCAACTTTTCTTGTACCCCCACCCCACGTTTCTTTGGTTCTCCCTCTTCTAGACTTTTGATAGCCCTTTTGTTGGTCATTTATTCCATGACCATTTTCTGAGCCCCAGCTTATGTTAATCACTATGTCAAGGGCTGTGGCTAGAACTGTGGTTTCTGGGCTTAAAAACCTCATAGTCCAGTGAAGAAGATAATACATAACTGAATGCTGTTAAAAATTTGTAAGAGTAATTAAAGAGTTCCCAAGGGGATTGATTGTGCCATCTAGTGAGTAGGAAAAAGCTTCATAGGTGATGGGAAGTAAGGCACTCAACAGTGGATATCAGGGACCCTGTCATTTCCTGACCAATGTGGGCCTTGTCCTGGGACTTTTAGATTCAATTCCACATCATCTAAAGAGCTAGGTGAGTTTAACTTCTTAGTGCTTCAGCCTTCATATTACTAAGCAGTGGATAAAAATCTTCAGTGACGTGAAGACAGAATAAGACAATATTTGAGAATCCTCTTTGACAAGTCTTAGGTAATTATGAATGTTATCACTGTTTTGCTGGTATAGAAATATCCTGGCCATTGAACTGATATTCTTCTGAGACAGCTCTAGAGGAATCCAAGCAAGTCCAGGACCCTTTCATGAAAGGCAAAACCAAATGAGATATGGAGTCTTAAATTCCAGTCCTTTGAAAAGCTAGACATTTTTAAAATGACAATGATGGTATAACCTTACACTTGTGGAACTCTTAGAGCATTTCCAAGAATTTACAGAGCCATGATCTCATATGAGTTTTAGATGAAAAAGTTTGACCATTTTTTCTTTATAGACAAGTCCACAAAAAAAAAAAAAAAAGGATTGCTTTGTGTTAAGGCCAGGACACACTGACAGAATTCTAAAAGAAAGATCTTAAAAATAACAGAGTGCAACAACGTATGAGGGAAATGATGCTGGGAGCAATTAAATAGCCTGTGCAATAGTCCCTCTTATCCATGTGTTCTAGGACCCTCAATGGATTATTGAAACAATGAATAATACCAAACCCTATATATACTATTTTTTTTTCTATATGTACATACCTATGATGAAGTTTAAATTATAAATTAGGCACAGAAAGAGATGAACAACAATAACTAATAATAGAACAATTATAACAATATACTGTAAAAAGTTATGTGATTGTGATTTTTCACTCAAATTATCTATTTTTACAGGCATATCTTGAAGATATTAGGGTTCAGTTCCATACCAATGCAATAAAGCAAATATCTCAATAAAGTGAGTCACATGAATGTTTTTGGTCTCCCAGTGCATATACAAGTTATGTTTACGCTAACTTTTTATATTCCATTAAATATGCAATAGATTTTTGTTTAAAAAAGCAATGTACATACCTTAATTTTAAAATATTTTATTGATAAAACTGCTAACCATCATCTGAGTCTTCAGCGAGTCACAGTAGCAACATCAAAGACCACTGATCACAGATCCCTATAAAATATAATAATAATGAAAATGTTTGAAATATTATGAGAATTTCCAAAATGCAACATAGGGACACACGTGAGCAAATACTGTTGGGAAGTGTTGGCCAAAGACTTGCTTGATGCAGGGGTGCCACAAACTATCAATTTGTAAAAAACACAGTATCTTCAAAACACAATAAAGCAAAGTGTAATAAAATGAGGTATGTCTGTAATGTACTCACTTCTTCTTGTGATGATGACAAAATGCCTACATAATGAGCTGAAGTGAGATAAATAAAATGGGCATTGTGACATAGACTTAGGCTAAGGCTATTATTGACCTTTTGATGATTCTTCAGAAGGAGGATCATCTGCTTCAGGTGATGATGGTTGGGGATACTGGGAAGGCTGGGAGGGACATAGTGAGATGACATGGAATTTCATCATTCTGCCCAGAACAGTGCACAATTAAATTCTTTTTTATGAATTTTTTTATATCTGGAATTTTACATTTCATTTTCAGATTGCAGTTGACTGTGGGTAAGTGAAACCTCTGAAAGTGAAACCATGGATAAATGGGACAATTGCAATTAGAAAGCAAAAGTGGATCTCAAACTCATAGCTCTCCTGACTTTTGCAGCTGAATTATATTGGATTCCATCTTAATTTTGAATTTGTCTTCAGTTGTTTAGCTCCTTAATATTGACTTTTAAATTCCATGATGTATACTCTTCCACCCCACCTCAAAGCATTTCTATCAACTGATAAGCTAAAACAAATACTTAATTTTTTCAGGGAAATTTACTACATGAAATAGTCTTACATTCTGCAGATGAATGAAATGGATTGTTTTACCATCTATAGCTCTTTCCCCCTTTCACAAAATTACTTATTTTATAAAGTTGAATATTCTAATCTGGAATATACTTAAGGCACTCTTGGCATGCCAGTCTCTGTGGACCTCAGTCTTAGGCCTTGGCTCCATCTTGTGCGCTGAGAACACATGGAGGGCAGCATGTCTGCAGAGCTCAAAGTGTTAACTATGCCTGTGTCCCTAAACCAATCTTAGAAAGTTGACCCCAGGCCCTAGACCATCGGTAAAGACACCAGGTGAAGTCAAATCCAATTAACGTCCTCCCATTCAGATCACTGTGCTGACAATTAAGAAGATAGAAGTGTTGCTTAAGATGGCTTTTAGCCCTGTGGTTGTGTAATGACATTCTTTTGCAAAGGTGGAAAATAGTTAAGACTTGGGCTGCCTTAGGTTCTAGGGGTGTCAGATATTGCCTCCTTACTTTCCTGCTTCTATCACAACTGGCCACAAGTAATAGGGAACTGTGATGGTTAATTTTATGTGTCAAATTCACTGGGTCACAGGATGCCCAGAAATAATGTTTAATCAGATATCTGGGCATGCCGTGACCCAGTGAATTTGATATTTTTACATCTGTAAGGATGTTTATGGAAGAGGTCAGCTTTTGAAAAGGTAAAATGATTAAAGCATATAGTCCTCCCAAGTGTAGGTGGGCATAATCCAAACCATGCCCTGAGAATGGGACTTGCACCATTGGTGCTCACTGCTCTCAGGTCCTAGGACATGGACTGGAACTATACCACCTGCTTTCCTTGGTCTCCAGCTTACAGACAGCAAACTGAGGGTCTTCTCCACGTCCATAGCCATGTGAGCCAGTTCCTCATAATAAATATATCTATATCTATATATCTTTATATATATATATCCTACTGGTTCTGTTTTTCTGGAGACTAATACAGAGACTTAAAGTTATTTGTTGAATATTGATAAAAGATGTAATATTGGTAAAAATAGAATGAAGACTGTTATATCAGATGGCATGGCTGGTAAGAGGGATGGACTTCATCCTGTGAGTTTGCTATAGAGTCGCTGTTTATCTCCTTCCTTCCCAAATCTGAACCCTTTCAATGAAACTGACAGTATGGAATCTTCAAATTGGTGAGGACCGGCTGTGAGCCTGGCCCTGAAATACTGCAGGTTGAAGATTATAAAGAATAACCCAATCCCAGCACCAAAGGTGCTTAGGGCCTAGTTGGAGAGAAAAAGTAACATAAAAAAGAGCCAGAGGACCTTCAAGATGGCAGAGGAATAAGATGTGGAGATCACTTTCCTCCCACAAATACATCAAAAATACATCTACATGTAGAACAACTCCTACAGAGCACCTACTGAACGTTGGCAGAAGATCTCAGACTTCCCAAAAGGCAAGAAACTCCCCACATACCTGGGTAGGCAAAAGAAAAAAGAAAAATCAGAGACAAAAGAATAGGGATGAGACCTGCATCTCTGGGAGGGAGCTCTGAAGGAGGAAAATTTTCCACACACTAAGAAGCCCTTTCACTGTTGGAGATGAGGGGTGGTTGTGGGGGAAGCTTCATAGTCATGGAGGAGAGAGCACAGAAACAGGGGTGTTGAGGGCAAAGCAGAGTGATTCCTACACAGAGTATTGGTGCCAGCCAACACTCACCAGCCTGAGAGGATTGTCTGCTCACCTGTTGGGGCAGGTGGGGGCTGAGAGCTGAGGCTCAGGATTCAGAGATCAGACTCCAGGGAAAGGACTGGGGTTGACTGCATGAAGACAGCCTGAGAGGGCTAGTGCACCACAGCTAGCCAGGAGGGAGTCCCAGAAAATGTCTGGACCTGCCTAAGAGGCAAGAGACCATTGTTTCAGGGTGCACGAGGAAAGGAGATTCTTTCCCTGTCTGCCCACAGAAGGCAGAGCACCACCTGAAAAAACTCCAGAGATGGGCACAATCTGTGGCCATCAGCATGGACATCAGAAATGGGCATGAATGCTAATGCTGCTGCAGTGACCAAGAAACCTGTGTGCAAGCATGGGTCACTATTCACACCTCCCCTCCTGGGAGCCTGTGCAGCCTGCCACTGCCAGGGTCCTGTGATCCAGGGACAATTTCCCCGGGAGAACACACAGTGTGCCTCAGGCTGTTGCAACAACATGCCGGCCTCTGCCGCCTATGGCTCACCCCGCATTCCAATTATAACTACCATACCCCTCCCTCTCCCCAGCCTGAGTAAGCCAGAGCTCCCTAAAGGAGCCAGCTGCTCCTTTAACCGCCTCCTGTCTGGGAAAAGAACAGATGCCCTCAGGCGACCTACACGAAGAGATCCAAATCTGAACCCCAGGAGCAGTGGGAACAGAGAAGAGAAAGAAAAATTTCTCCGTGTAGCCTCAGGAGCGGTGGATTAAATCTCAACAATCAACTTGATGTACCTTGGATCTGTGGAATACCTGAATAGACAATGAATCATCTCAAAATGAGGCAGTGGACTTTGGGAGCAACAATAGACTTGGGGTTTGCTGCATACAACTGACTAGTTTCTGATTTTTATGTTTATTTTAGTTTAGTTTTTAGCACTTATTTTCATTGGTGGATTTGTTTATTGGTTTGGTTGTTCTCTTCCCTTTTTTAAAAATTTTTTATTTTAATAACTTTTTACTTTATTTCATTTTTTCTTTCTTTTTTTTCCTCCCCTTTCTTCTGAGTGATGTGACTGACAGGGCCTTGGTGCTCTGGCTGGGTGTCAGGCCTGTGCCTCTGAAATGAGAGAGCCAAGTTCTCCGCCTCAATGCTAAGACCCAGCTCCACTCAACGACCAGCAAGCTCCAGTGCTGGACACCCAGTGCCAAACAACTAGCAAGACAGGAACACAACCTCACCCATTAGCAGATAGGCTGCCTAAAATCATAATGAGCTCACAGACACCCCAAAACACACCACCAGACACAGTCCTGCCCACAGAAAGACAAGATCCAGACTCATCCACCAGAACACAGGCACTAGTCCCCTCCACGAGGAAACCTACACAACCCACTGAAATAATCTTAGCCACAGGGGGCAGACACGAAAAATAATGGGATCTATTAACCTGCAGCCTGTGAAAAGGAGACCACAAACACAGTAAGTTAGGAAAAATGAGAAGACAGAGAAATATGCAGCAGATGAAGGAGCAAGGTAAAACCCCACCAAACCAAACAAATGAAGAGGAGATAGGCAGTCTACCTGAAAAAGAATTCAGAGTAATGATACTAAAGATGATCCAAAATCTTGGAAATCAATGGAGAAAATACAAGAAAGGTTTAACAAGGACCTAGAAGAACTAAAGAGCAAACAAACAAGGATGAACAACACAATAAATGAAATTAAAAATTCTCTAGAAGGAATCAATAGCAGAATAACTGAGGCAAAAGAACAGATAAGTGACCTGGAAGATAAAATAGTGGAAATAACTACCACAGAGCACAGTAAACAAAAAAGAATTGAGGACAGATTCAGAGACCTCTGGGACAACATTAAACACAACAACGTTTGAATTATAGGTTTCCCAGAAGAAGAAGAGAAAAAGAAAGGGACTGAGAAAATATTTGAAGAGACTAGAGTTGAAAACTTCCCTAATATGGAAAAAGAAATAGTCAAACAAGTCCAGGAAGCACAGGGAGTCCCATACAGGATAGATCCAAGGAGAAACATGCCAAGAAACATGTTAATCAAACGATCAAAAACTAAATTAAAAGAAAAAATTATTAAAAGCAACAAGGGAAAAAAACAAATAACATACAGGGGAATCTCCATAAGGTTAAGAGCTTATCTTTCAACAGAAACTCTGCAAGCCAGAAGGGAGTAGCAGGACATATTTAAAGTGATGAAAAGGAAAAACCTACAACAAAGCTTACTATACACAACAAGGATCTCATTCAGATTAGTTGGAGAAATTAAAAACCTTACAGACAAGCAAAAGCTAAGAGAATTCAGCACCACAAAACCAGCAAATGCTAAAGGAACTTCTCAAGGCAGGAAACACAATAGAAGGAAAAGACCTATCATAACAAACCCAAATCAATTAAGAAAATGGTAATAGAAACATACATATTGATAATTACCTTAAATGTAAATGGATTAAATGCTCCAAAGAAAAGACACAGACTGGCTGGATGGATACAAAAACAAGACCGGTATATATGCTGTCTACAAGAGACCCAGTTCAGACCTAGGGACACGTGCAGACTGAAAGTGCAGGGATGGAAAAAGATATTCCATGCAAATGGAAATCAAAAGAAACCTGGAGTAGCAATTTCCATATCAGGCAAAATAGATTTTAAAATAAGACTATTACAAGAGACAAAGAAGGACACAATATAATGATCAAGTGATCCATCCAAGAAGATATAACAATTGTAAGTATTTATGAACCCAACATAGGAGCACCTCAATACATAAGCCAAATGCCAACAACCATAAATGGGGAAATTGACAGTAACACAACCATAGTAGGGGAATTTAACACCCCACCTTCACCAGTGGACAGATCATCCAAAATGAAAATAAATAAGGAAGTACAAGCTTTCAATGATACAATAAACAAGATGGACTTAATTGGTATTTATAGGACATTCCACTCCAAAACAACAGAATACACCTTGTTCTCAAGAGCTCATGAAACACTCTCCAGGATAGATCAGATCTTGGGTCACAAATCAAGCCTAAATTAAAAAATTATCTTTTCCGACCACAATGCTATGAGACTAGATATCAATTACAGGAAAAAGACTGTAGAAACAAACAAACAAAAAACACATGTAGGATAAACAGTACACTACTAAATAACTAAGAGATCACTGAAGAAATCAAAGTGGAAATCAAAAAATACCTAGAAACAAATGACAATGAAAACACAACAGCCTAAAACCTATGGGATGCAGCAAAAGCAGTTCTAAGAGGGAAGTTTATAGCAATACAATCCTACCTCAAGAAACAAGAAAAATCTCAAACAACCAACCTAACCTTACACCTAAAGCAATTAGAGAAAGTTGAAAAAAAGAACCCTGAAGTTAGCAGAAGGAAAGAAATCATAAAGATCAGATCAGAAATAAATGAAAAAGAAATGAAGGAAACAATAGAAAAGATCAGTAAATCTGAAACCTGTTTCTTTGAGAAGATAAATAAGATTGATAAACCATTAGCCAGATTCATCAAGAAAAAAAGGGAGAATATTCAATTCAACAGAATTAGAAATGAAAAAGAAGTAGCAACTGCCACTGCAGAAATAAACAGGACCATGAGAGTTTACTACAAGCAACTATATGCCAATAAAATGGACAATCTGGAAGAAATGGAAAAATTCTAAGAAAAGCACAACCTTCCAAGATTGAACCAGGAAAAGAAATAGAAAATATAAAGAGACCATTCACAAGCACTACAATTGAAACTGTGATTTAAAATCTTCCAAAAGACAAAACCCCAGGACCAGATAGCTCCACAGGTGAATCTATCAAACATTTAGAGAAGAGCTAACACCTATCCTTCTGAAAGTCTTCCCAAATATAGCAGAGGGAGGAACACTTCCAAATTCATTCTACGATGCCACCATCACCCTGATACCAAAACCAGACAAAGATGTCACCAAAAAGGAAAACTACAGGCTAATATCACTGATGAACATAGATGCAAAAATCCTCAACAAAATACTAGCAAACAGAATCTAACAGCACATTAATTAACAGCACACCATGATCAAGTGGGGTTTATCCTAGGACTGCAAGGATTCTTTAATATACACAAATCAATCAATGTGATGAACCATATTAACAAATTGAAGTATAACAACCATATGATCATCTCAATAGATGCAGAAAAAACATTTGACAAAATTCAACACCGATTTATGATAAAAAATCTCCAGAAAGTAGGCATATAGGGAACTTTCCTCAACATAATAAAGGCCATATATGACAAACCCACAG
Source organism: Delphinus delphis (assembly GCF_949987515.2). NCBI lineage: Eukaryota > Metazoa > Chordata > Mammalia > Artiodactyla > Delphinidae > Delphinus > Delphinus delphis. The sequence continues at coordinate 57,181,622 of NC_082695.1, forward strand.
CCAACATCATTCTCAGTGGTGAAAAACTGAAACCATTTCCACTAAGATCAGGAACAAGGCAAGGCTGCCCACTCTCAGCACTATTATTCAACATAGTTTTGGAAGTTTTATCCACAGCAATGAGAGAAGAAAAGAAATAAAAGGAATCCAAAATGGAAAAGAAGAAGTAAAGCTGTCACTGCTGGCAGATGACATGATAATATACATAGAGATTCCTAAAGATGCTGCCAAAAAAACTACTAGAGCTAATCAATGAATTTGGTAAAGTAACAGGATACAAAATTAATGCACAGAAATCTGTTGCATTCCTATACACTAGTGATGAAAAATCTGAAAGAGAAATTAAGGAAACACTCCCATTTACCACTGCAAAAAACAAAACAAAACAAAAAATCCTAGGAATAAACCTACCTAAGGAGACAAAAGATCTTTATGCAGAAAACTATAAGACACTGATGAAAGTAATTCAAGATGATACAAACAGATGGAGAGATATACCATGTTCTTTGATTGGAAGAATCAACATTGTGAAAATGACTATGCTACCCAAAGAAATCTCCAGATTCTATGCAATCCCTATCAAACTACCACTGACATTTTTCACAGAACTAGAACAAAAAATTTCACAATTTGTATGGAAACACAAAAGACCCCAAATAGCCAAAGCAATCTTGAGAAAGAAAAAGAAACCTGGAGGAATCAGGCTACCTGACTTTAGACTATACTACAAAGCTATAGTAAGAAAGACAATCGGCTACTGGCACAAAAACAGAACTATAGTTCAGTGGAACAGGATAGAAAGCCCAGAGATAAACCCACACACATATGGTCACCTTATCTTTGATAAAGGAGGCAAGGGTATACAATTGAGAAAAGACGGCCTCTTCAATAAGTGGTGCTGGGAAAACCGGACAGCTACATGTAAAAGAATGAAACTAGAACACTCCCTAACACCATACACAAAAATAAACTCAAAATGGATTAAAGACCTAAATAAGGCCAGACATTATAAAACTCTTAGAGGAAAACATAGGCAGAACACTCTATGACATAAATCACAGCAAGATCCTTTTTGACCCACCTCCTAGAGAAATGGAAAGAAAAACAAAAATAAACAAATGGGACCTAATGAAACTTAAAGCTTTTGCACAGCAAAGGAAACCATAAAGAAGACGAAAAGACAACCCCCAGACTGGGAGAAAATATTTGCAAACAAAGCAACTGACAAAGGATTAATCTGCAAAATAAACAAACAGCTCATGTAGCTCGATATCAGAAAAACAAACAAACAAAAAAACAATCCAAAAATGGGTAGAAGACCTAAGTAGACATTTCTCCAAAGAAGATACACAGATTGCCAACAAACACATGAAAGGACGCTCAACATCACTAATCATTAGAGAAATGCATATCAAAACTACAATGAGGTAGCACCTCACACCATTCAGAATGGCCAGCATCAAAAAAATCACAGACAATAAATGCTGGAGAGGGTGTAGAAAAAAGGGATCCCTCTTGCACTGTTGGTGGGAATGTAAATTGATACAGCCACTATGGAGAACAGTATGGAGGTTCCTTAAAAAACTAAATATAGAACTACCATGTGACCCAGCAATCCCACTACCTGGCATATACCCTGAGAAAACCATAATTCAAAAAGAATCATGTACCACAATGTTCATTGCAGCTCTATTTACAATAGCCAGGACATGTAAGCAACTTAAGTGTCTATCGACAGATGAATAGATAAAGAAGATGTGGCACATATATACAATGGAATATTACACGCCATAAAAAGAAACAAAATTGAGTTATTTGTAGTGAAGTGGATGGACCTAGAGTCTGTCATACAGAGTGAAGTAAGTAAGAAAGAGAAAAACAAATACCGTGTGCTAACACATATATATGGAATCTAAAACAAAAAAATTGTTCTGAAGAACCTAGGGACAGTACAGGAATAAAGACGCAGACATAGAGAATGGACCTGAGGACACAGAGAGGGGGAATGCTAAGCTGGGATGAAGTGAGAGAGTGGTATGGACATATATACACTACCAAATGTAAAATAGATAGCTAGTGGGAAGAAGCCGCATAGCCCAGGGAGACCAGCTCAGTGCTTTGTGACCACCTAGAAGGGTGGGATAGGGAAGGTGGGAGTGCAAGTGAGAGGGTATACGGGGATATATGTATACATAAAGCTGATTCACTTCGTTATACATCAGAAATTAACAGAACAATGTAAAGCAATTATACTCTGATAAATATGTTTTAAAAAAGAGCCAGGATAGTGCCTGGGAGGTGACACTAGAACAGAATTGTGGAAAAGGCAGAAAGAAAGAGACATGGGATAGAGGGTTAAAACTAACTTTGAGAAAACATCAATGAGATAATCAATGATTAAGAACAAAATGTGGGATAAAACTTTCCATATAATCTATGTTCATCTTAACCAACACACTTCTTCAGAATGACTGTCTTTCTCATTTGGTTGGGGGCATGACCAAATATTCTAATATAATGATCATAATTTACAGAAGAGGAGAATTAAATCATTAACAGTATGAGAAATTTTAAGTTCACTTGTAATTTAAAAAAAAAACAAAACATAAAGTTGAGTGTAAATAACACAAACTTTTTACCCTCCAATTTGGCAAAGATATAAATTTCAATAAAATGTACTGCTGGTAAAGATGCAGAAAGATGAATTATCCCACACAAACCTGGTAAGAAATTTGTTACACTTACTGGGAAACCATTTGACATTGTGTATCAAAGCCTTAAACGTTTATATCCTTCAAGGTGGTAAACATTTTAGAAAGAATTTCTATAAAAGTAAACACATTTACATTCAAATAAATTCACTGCAATATTATGGTGTTTTTAAACATAGAAAATTAGGAAAAACCTACCCTTTATTGAGGATTCACTATATGCCAAGTACTATGCTAGGAATTTTGAATATAAGTCTTATATTTAAATGTTAATACAATAGATTTGTCCATCATTGAATTTTTTTGTTATAGAAGAATTATACAATTCCTAAGTTGAACATTAAGATGTTTCCCAACTGGCTCTGATCTATCATCCTGACTTCCAAATTTTTCCAATTTAGAGGTAAGGAAAATGAGGCCTAGGAAAGCTATGTGAATTATTTAAGGTCAAAGAACAAATTAGAGACAAGGTCATGAGTGGAACCCCCAGATCGATGTCAATTCAATGAACTTTTAATTCCACATGTTCTTGAATAATTACATCCACTTTAAACATTTATTGAGCATCTAATATGCCTTAGACACTGGTCTAGGCAGGCACTAGTGTTGGTTAAACATGAAACATAAAACATAAGATAAAGGAGTTCTCCAGGAGTTCATAACCCATGGGAAGACAAACTCATTTAAAAATGATTTTAAAAAATTAATAAATCAAATCATTGAATCACCTCGCATCAAGTCTTTTTTGGATTGAAACAGAGTATCATGATAAAATATTCTCCATGTAATGTGACAGATGTGATAATGTGGTGGCAGAGAAGACTTGATGATCAGCTCATCCTAAGTGGGTTAGCAGAGGAGTCCCAGAATCATGGCTAATGCTTATTCAGAGCTCATCAAATCCCATGCACTCTTCTAAATGCCCTATGTGGGTTAATTTATTTAATCCTCACAACAGTCCCATTAGGGAAGTACTATGATTATCACCTCCCACTTCGCAGATGATGGGATAGAGGCAATGAGAGACTAAGTAACTCCCAGGCAGTGAACAGGAGCCAGGATTTGAGCTCAGGCGGTCTTACTCCATCTCCTATATCTCGTTGTACCCAGGATATGACACTTGAACTGGAAATTGAAGGATGTAGGGAGAAACTCATCCTAACCAGAGTTAAAGGAGTGTTCAAAGGTTTGGAAACTGTAGGATGCTTAATTCCTTTAGAGAGTTTTAGGAAATTCACTGTGGGGGTGCGGTGGAGCTGATCTTTGCTCTGGTAGGTACAAGGGGTTCTCAGCCATGAGGCCTGAGCCCTAGGAGGCTACAGTGAGGAGTATGGCCCCTGTCAGGCAGCTGGAAGCCATTGAAAGCTTAGGCAGGGAAGAAATATGATCAAACTTGCCTTTTTTTTTTTTTTTTTTTTTTGCAGTACGCAGGCCTCTCACTGTTGTGACCTCTCCCGTTGCGGAGTACAGGCTCCGGACGCTCAGGCTCAGCGGCCATGGCTCACGGGCCCAGCCGCTCTGCGGCATGTGGGATCTTCCCGGACCAGGGCACGAACCCGTTTCCCCTGCATCGGCAGGCGGACCCTCAACCACTGCGCCACCAGGGAAGCCCCAAACTTGCCTTTTAGAATGATCACGTATTAATCAGTCAACAAAGTGACTGAGATGAGTTCATTTGGTTTTGAGATTCCTGACACTGTGACCATGATTCAGCTACACATTTCTTCCCATAAAAAGGAATGGCCTTCAAATGGAAACCATTGCTCATTGGGGGTTAATAAAATCTCTGAGGCCAAGAAAGCCAAGTCACAATTTAAAAACGTTCCTTCCCAGCGGGCAGCTGCTATGAGTGACTTGTGAGTGTGGGTGTCTGGCAACTCTGCCTTCATTGGCAGTATATTGCTTTGCCTCCCCTTCATAAACCTTTCTTTTTATTTTGTAGGAAGATAAAGTCCCTGAGAGACCTTATCCAGGAGGAAAATAAAGAAAGAGGAGGCTTTAAATTTTCGTCAAGTTCCAGAAACCTCCAAACCAACACAAACTCAGATTTGAAACTTGGAAAACTGGGACCTTACCTGGGCATGTCTTTGGCTGCCCTCCTCTTCCTTCCAGTTCCCCTTTTCCACTTCTGTGACATCCTCTCCCTTCCTTATGTTTAATCTCTGAGTCCCACATCCCAATGGATTAATGGTTCTCATATTACCAACACCTCACACTGAATTTCCCCAAGGAAGTCCTGCCCTTTCTAGAATTGTCCACCTTTTAAAATTACTTCCTTACATTTCTCTTGCAGCTGTTACACTCCTCTGGAGCTGAGATCAAATATGTGTTCGGAGGAGAGCAATTTAATTAAATCGCATCCACTAAGGTATAAATAACTTATAGCCCCCAACCCCATCTCTCCAATCATTCCAGGTATGTTAGGAATGTAATGAAAGAAACGTATCTCATATTACTGAATATAACAATGAATAATAACAGTATCTTCCAAGTGGAGGTCATATTTCAGGACCCCTTAAAATATCCTTCCTTTGCAGCCACCCCACTTCTGGTAAAGCCAACCTGTTCATCGTATGCTCTGGTCTCTATTCAGCAGTTTTGAAGCATTTATTTTCATTTACTATTTATCAGCACCAGCCTCTCTACATGGGGCTCCCTGGACCGATTTCCTACAAGCCTGAGGACACTTCTTTGTTTTTGCTCTGAGGATCACATTCAATCTCAGAGTAAGGAAGCAGGAAGGTTCGACAAATGATTAATAGAAAAAAGGAGAGAGAATGAGAATGAACTATCTCTATACAAGAGAAATGCTGTTTGTTTTAAACAATTATCAACAAAAATACAGAGAATTTGTGGCAGCAAAATATGTGACAAGATATCCAGCAACTTCATGCTGTAGTGCAAAGTCTAGACTAGGAGATGGAAATGCTTTTTAATTCTGATCTTGTGTTAGTTACCTAATGTCTCTGCATCTTCATGTCTTCATTACATTATCTGTAAAATGAGGAGTTGAACCAGATAGATTCAGTTCCTTTTAGATCTAATTGGTACTTATCAAGTATTGGACCTCATTGGAGACTTTGGACCTATGTGTTGTAACACTGACCTGCTTTACATATTGTTCTGTTGACCATCAATTTCTCTGCTGTAGGGTGGAAGAAAGACCATCCTGACAGCGAAATCTGGTAGAAAAAATACCAAAGTTGGAGCTAGAAGACTTGGGTTCTAGTCCTGGCTGCTTCACTTAGAACATCTGAACTTTGGCCTACTAATAAAACAAAGTTTCGTCTCAGTTTCTTTGTCTATAAACTAGAGTTAGTAATTCCTCTCTTGCTTTCTTTAAAATATTGGAAACCACACATTACAGAGTTGCTAACTCTTTTTATTTTCAGAAATGGCTCTGGTTCTGAAAGTCATGCATAACCAGGACCTATGTTACCTGATGGCCACTGAGCAAGGTGAGTACAGCTGGGAGCAGGTAGGACAGAGTTTCCTAAACCTGGGTTTAATAGGACTTAGTGCACCAAATAAACATAACTGACTTTCTTTTATGTAAGTCACACAATGGGAAATCATATGTTATATGCTCTGTGCTATGATATCACTGTGTCAACAAGAGGAGGATTGAGGTGAAGTTAATGGCATTTTTCTAAATTCCATCTATTCTAGGCACGGATGATTTTTGATCTTTTCATTTTATCCATCACTGAAAAGATTCTCTTGGATTACATGGGTTTTAGTCTCTCCCCTGATAAGAGTGATTGACAAGCATATTTTTCCCATCATAAACCAAGGTGCTGATTATAGGCAGGAACAAAAGGAGCCTTGACTTCAGCCCACTTAGAGGGCAGAGCCCCAAAGAGTCCAAGTTTGCTTTGTATGGTTGAGAATTACTTACTCTATTTTACATTTGGTAGTGTATATATGTCCAAGCCACTCTGTGACTTCATCCCAGCTTACACTTCCCCCTCCCCGTGTCCTCAAGTCCATTCTCTATGTCTGCGTCTTTATTCCTGTTCTGCCCCTAGGTTATTCAGAACATTTTTTTTTTCTTTTTAGATTCCATATATCTGTGTTAGCATAAGGTATTTGTTTTTCTTTTTCTGACTTACTTCACTCTGTATGACAGTCTCTAGGTCCATCCACCTCACTGCAAATAACTCAATTTCATTTATTTTTATGGCTGAGTAATATTCCATTGTATATAGTGCCACATCTTCTTTATCATTCATCTGTCAATGGACACTTAGGTTGCTTCCATGTCCTGGCGATTGTAAACAGTGCTGCAATGAACATGGAGGTACATGTCTCTTTTCGAATTATGTTTTTTTTTAGGTATATGCCCAGGTGTGGAATTGCTGGGTCATATGGTAGTTCTATATTTAGGGTTTTTTTTTGTTTGTTTTTTTCTAGTAGGTCTTTGTCTTTATTCCTTTCTTACCCCTAGGTTCTTCATGACATTTTTTTTTCTTAAATTTCATATATATGTGTTAGCATATGGTATTTGTCTTTCTCTTTCTGACTTACTTCACTCTCTATGACAGACTCTAGGTCTATCCACCTCATTACAAATAGCTCAATTTCATTTCTCTTTATGGCTGAGTAATATTCCATTATATATATGTGCCACATCTTCTTTATCCATTCATCCATGATGGACACTTAGGTTGTTTCCATATCCTGGCTATGGTAAATAGAGCTGCAATGAATATTTTGGTACATGACTCTTTGTGAATTATGTTTTTTTCAGGGTATATGCCCAATAGTGGGATTGCTGGGTCATATGGTAGATCTATTTGTAGGATTTTAAGGAACCACCGTACTGTTCTCTATAGTGGCTGTACCAATTCACATTCCCACCAGCAGTGCAAGTGTTCCCTTTTCTGCACCCCCTCTCCAGCATTTATTGTTTCTAGATTTTTTGATGATGGCCATTCTGACTGGTGTGAGATGATAACTCATGGTAGTTTTGATTTGCATTTCTCTAATGATTAATGATGTTGAGCATTCTTTCATGTGTTTGTTGGCAGTCTGTATATCATCTTTGGAGAAATGTCTATTTAGGTCTTCTGCCCATTTTTGGATTGGGTTGTATGTTTTTTTGTTATTGAGCAGCATGAGCTGCTTGCAAATTTTGGAAATTAATCCTTTGTCAGCTGCTTCATTTGCAAATATTTTCTCCCATTCTGAGGGTTGTCTTTTGGTCTTGTTTATGGTTTCCTTTGCTGTGCAAAAGCTTTGAAATTTCATTAGGTACCATTTGTTTATTTTTGTTTTTCTTTCCATTTCTCTAGGAGGTGAGTCAAAAAGGGTCTTGCTGTGATTTATATCGTAGAGTGTTCTGCCTATGTTTTCCTCTAAGAGTTTGATAATTTCTGGCCTTACATTTAGGTCTTTAATCCATTTTGAGCTTATTTTTGTGTATGATGTTAGGGAGTGATCTAATCTCATAATTTTACATGTACCTGACCAGTTTCCCCAGCACCACTTATTGAAGAGGCTGTCCTTTCTCCACTGTACATTCCTGCCTCCTTTATCAAAGACAAGGTGACCATATGTGCGCGGGTTTATCTCTGGGCTTTTTATCCTGTTCCATTGATCTATCTTTCTGTTTTTGTGCCAGTACCATACTGTCTTGATTACTGTAGCTTTGTAGTATAGTCTAAACCCAGGGAGCCTGATTCCTCCAGCTCCATTTTTCGTTCTCAAAATGGCTTTTGCTATTCGGGGTCTTTTGTGTTTCCATACAAATTGTGAAATTTTTAGTTCTAATTCTGTGAAAAATGCCAGTGCTAATTTGATAGGGATCACATTGAATTTGTAGATTGCTTTGGGCAGTAGAGTTATTTTCTCAATGTTGATTCTTACAATCCAAGAACATGATATATCTCTCCATCTATTTGTATCATCTTTAATTTCTTTCACTGTGTCTTTTAATTTTCTGCATACAGGTCTTTTGTCTCCTTAGGTTGGTTTGTTCCTAGATATTTTATTTTTTTTTGTTGCAGTAGTAAATGGGAGTGTTTTCTTGATTTCACTCTCATATTTTTCATCATTAGTGTATAGGAATGCCAGAGATTTCTGTGCATTAATTTTGTATCCTGCTACTTTACCATATTCATTGATTAGCTCTAGTAGTTTTCTGGTAGCATATTTAGGATTCTCTATCATGCCATCTGCAAACAGTGACAGCTTTACTTTTTCTTTTCCTATTTGAATTCCTTTTATTTCCTTTTCTTCTCTGATTGCTGTGGCTAAAACTTCCAAAACCACGTTGAATAAGAGTGGTGAGAGTGGGCAACCTTGTCTTGTTCCTGATCTTAGTGGAAATGCTTTCAGTTTTTCACCATTGAGGACGATGTTGGCTGAGGGTTTGTCATATATGGCCTTTATTATGTTGAGGAAAGTTCCCTCTATGCCTACTTTCTGCAGGGTTTTTATCATAAGTGGGTGTCGAAATTTGTCAAAAGCTTTCTCTTCATCTATTGAGATGATCATATAGTTTTTCTCCTTTAATTTTTTAATATGGTTTATCACATTGATTGATTTGTATATATTGAAGAATCCTTGCATTCCTGGAATAAACTCCACTTGATCATGGTGTATGATCCTTTTAATGTGCTGTTGGATTCTGTTCGCTAGTGTTTTGTTGAGGATTTTTGCATCTATATTCATCAGTTATATTGGCCTGTAGTTTTCTTTCTTTTTGGCATCCTTGTCTGGTGTGGGTATCAAGGTGATGGTGGCCTTGTAGAATGAATTTGGGAGTGTTCCTCCCTCTGCTATATTTTGGAAGAGTGTGAGAAGGATAGTGTTAGCTCTTCTCTAAATGTATGATAGAAATTGCCATTCACCAATGTGAAACCATCTAGTCCTGGGCTTTTGTTTGTTGGAAGATTTTTAATCACAGTTTCAATTTCAGTGTTTGTGATTGGTCTGCTCATATTTTCTATTTCTTCCTGATTCAGTCTTGGCAGGTTGTGCATTTCTAAGAATTTGTCCATTTCTTCCAGGTTGTCCATTTTATTGGCATAGAGTTGCTTGTAATAATCTCTCATGATCTTTTTTATTTCTGCAGTGTCATTTGTTACTTCTCCTTTTTCATTTCTAATTCTATTGATTTGAGTCTTCTCCCTTGTTTTCTTTTATCTTTTTTCCCTTGTTTTCTTGATGAGTCTGTCTAATGGTTTATCAATTTTGTTTATCTTCTCAAAGAACCAGCTTTTAGTTTTATTGATCTTTGCTATCATTTCCTTCATTTCTTTTTCATTTATTTCTGATCTGAGTTTTATGATTTCTTTCCTTCTGCTAACTTTGGGATTTTTTGTTCTTCTTTCTCTTATTGCTTTAGGTGCAAAGTTAGGTTGTTTATTCGAGATGTTACCTGTTTCTTAAGGTGGGCTTATATTGCTATAAACTTCCCTCTTAGAACTGCTTTTGCTGCATCCCACAGGTTTTGGGTCGTCGTGTCTCCATTGTCATGTGTTTCTAGGTATTCTTTTATTTCCTCTTTGATTTTTTCAGTGATCACTTCGTTATTAAGTAGAGTATTGTTTAGCCTCCATGTGTTTGAATTTTTTACGGATATTTTCTTGTAATTGATATCTAGTCTCATAGCTTTGTGGTCGGAAAAGATACTTGATATATAATTTCAATTTTCTTAAATTTACCAAGGCTTGATTTTTAACCCAAGATATGATCTATCCTGGAGAATGTTCCATGAGCACTTGAGAAAAATGTGTATTCTGTTGTTTTGGGATGGAATGTCCTATAAATATAAATGAAGACCATCTTGTTTAATATATCATTTAAAGCTTGTGTTTCCTTATTTATTTTCATTTTGGATAATCTGTCCATTGGTGAAAGTGGGGTGTTAAAGTCCCCTACTATGAATGTGTTACTGTGGATTTCCCCTTGTATGGCTGTTAGTATTTGCCTTATGTATTGAGGTGCTCCTATGTTGGGTGCATAAATATTTATAATTGTTATATTTTCTTCTTCGATCCATCCCTTGATCATTATGTAGTGTCCTTCTTTGTCTCTTCTAATAGTCTTTAGTTTAAAGCCTATTTTGTCTGATATGAGAATTGCTACTCCAGCATTCTTTTGATTTCCATTTGCATGGAGTATCGTTTTCCATCCCCTCACTTTAAGTTTGTATGTGTCTCTAGGTCTGAAGTGGGTCTCTTTCAGACAGCATATATAAGGGTCTTGTTTTTGTATCCATTCAGCCAATATGTGTCTTTTGGTGGGAGCATTTAGTCCATTTACATTTAAGGTAATTATCGATATGTATGTTCCTATTCCCATTTTCTTAATTGTTTTTGGCTCGTTATTGTAGGTCTTTTCTTTCTCTTGTGTTTCTTGCGTAGAGAAGTTCCTTTAGCATTTGTTGTAAAGCTGGTTTGGTGGTGCTGAACTCTCTCAGCTTTTGCTTGTCTGTAAAGGTTTTGATTTCTCCATCAAATCTGAATGAGATCCTTGCTGGTTAGAGTAATCTTGGTTGCAGGTTTTTCTCCTTCATCACTTTAAATATGTCATGCCAGTCCCTACTGGCTTGCAGACTTTCTGCTGAAAGATCAGCTGTTAACCTTATGGGGATTCTCTTGTGTGTTATCTGTTGTTTTTCCCTTGCTGCTTTTAATATTTTTTCTTTGTATTTAATTTTTGACAGTTTGATTAATATGTGTCTTGGCATATTTCTCCTTGGGTTTATCCTGTATGGGACTCTCTGTGCTTCCTGGACTTGATTAACTATTTTCTTTCCCATATTAGGGAAGTTTTCAACTATAATGTCTTCAAATATTTTCTCAGTCCCTTTCTTTTTCTCTTTTTCTTCTGGAACCCCTATAATTCGAATGTTGGTGCATTTAATGTTGTCCCAGAGGTTTCTGAGACTGTCCTCAGTTCTTTTCATTCTTTTTTCTTTATTCTTCTCTGCAGTAGTTATTTCCACTATTTTATCTTCTAGGTCACTTATCCGTTCTTCTGCCTCAATTATCCTGCTATTGATCCCATCTAGAATATTTTTAATTTCATTTATTGTGTTGTCCATTGTTATTTGTTTCATCTTTAGTTCTTCTAGGTCCTTGTTAACTGTTTCTTGCATTTTTTCTATTCTAATTCCAAGATTTTGAATCATCTTTATTATCATTATTCTGAATTGTTTTTCAGGTAGACTGCCTATTTCTTCTTCATTTGTTAGGTCTGGTGGGTTTTTATCTTGCTCCTTCATCTGCAGTGTGTTTTTCTGTCTTCTCATTTTGCTTATCTTACTGTGTTTGGGTTCTCCTTTTTGCCGGCTGCAGGTTCATAGTTTCCGTTGTTTTTGTTGTCTGTCCCCAGTGGCTACAGTTGGTTCAGTGGGTTGTGTAGGCTTCCTGGTGGAGGGGACTAGTGCCTGTGTTCTGGTGGATGAGGCTGGATATTGTCTTTCTGGTGGGCAGGTTCACATCTGGTGGTGTGTTTTGGGGTGTCTGTGGACTTATTATGATTTTAGGCAGCCTCTCTGCTAATGGGTGGGGTTTTGTTCCTGTCTTGCTAGTTGTTCGGCATAGGGTGTCCAGCACTATAGCTTGCTGGTCATTGAGTGAAGCTGGGTGCTGGTGTTGAGATGGAGAATACTGGGAGAGTTTCGCCCTTTGATATTACATGGAGCTGGGAGGTCTCTTGTGGACCAGTGTCCTGAATTTGGCTCTCCCACCTCAGAGGCACAGGACTGACTCCTGTCTGCAGCACCTAGAGCCTTTCATTCACACGGCTCAGAGTGAAAGGGAGAAAAATTAGAAAGAAAGAATTAGTAGAAGTAGAAAGAAAGAAAGAAAGAAGGAAAGAAAGAAAGGAAGGAAGGAGGGAAGGACGGAGGGAGGGATAGAGGGAGGAAGGCAGGAAGGAAGGAGGGAAAGAAGGAAAAAATAAAGAAAGAAGATAAAGTAAAATAAAATTAAGTAAATATATTAAAGTTATTAAAATAAAAAAATAATTATTAAGAAAAAAAATTTTTTGAAAAACCAAAAAACAAAAACAAAATGGACAGATAGAACCCTAGGACAAACGGTGGAAGCAAAGCTATACAGATAAAATCTCACACAGAAGCATACACATATACACTCATAAAAGGAAGAAAAGGGGAAACAATCATAAATCTTGCTTTCAAAGTCCACCTCCTCAATTTGGGATGATTCGTTGTCTATTCAGGTATTGCACAGATGCAGGGTACATCAAGTTGATTGTGGAACTTTAAACCGCTGATTCTGAGGCTACTGGGAGAGATTTCCCTTTCTCTTCTTTGTTCGCACAGCTCCCAGGGGCTCAGCTTTGGATTTGGCCCCACCTCTGCGTGTAGGTCGCCGGAGGGTGTCTGTTCTTCGCTTAGATGGGACAGGGTTAAAGGAGCCGCTGATTCGGGGGCTCTGGCTCACTCAGGCCGGGGGGAGAGAGGGGTACGGAGTGCGGGGCGAGCCTGTGGCGGCAGAGGCCAGCGTGACGTTGCACCAGCCTGAGGCGCACCGTGCGTTCTCCCGAGGAAGTTGTCCCTGGATCCCGGGACCCTGGCAGTGGTGGGCTGCACAGGCTCCCCGGAAGTGGGGTGTGGATAGTGACCTGTGCACCCACACAGGCTTCTTGGTAGCGCTAGCAGCAGCCTTAGCGTATCATGCTTGTCTCTGGGGTCTGCGCTTTTAGCTGCAGCTTGTGTCCGTCTCTGGAGCTCCTTTAAGCAGCGCTCTTAATCCCCTTTCTTCGCGCACCAGGAAACAAAGAGAGAAGAAAAAGTCTCTTGCCTCTTCGGCAGGTCCAGACTTTTCCCCGGACTCCCTACCGGCTAGCCGTGGTGCACTAACCCCTTCAGGCTGTGTTCGCGCCGCCAACCCCAGTCCTCTCCCTGCTATCCGACCGAAACCCGAGCCTCAGCTCCCTGCCCCCGCCCACCCCGGCGGGTGAACAGAGAAGCCTCTCGGGCTGGTGAATTCTGGTCGGCACCAATACTCTGTGTGGGAATCTGCCCGCTTTGCCCTCCACAGCCCTGTTGCTGCGTTCTCCTCCGCGTTCGAAGCTCCCCCTCTCCGCCACCCGCAGTCTCCGCCTGCGAAGGGACTTCCTAGTGTGTGGAAACCTTTCCTCCTTCACAGCTCCCTCCCACTGGTGCAGGTCCCATCCCTATTCTTTTGTCTCTGTTTTTTCCTTGTTCTTCTGCCCTACCCAGGTACTTGGGGGAATTTCTTGCCTTTTGGGAGGTCTGAGGTCTTCTGCCAGCGTTCAGTAGGTGTTCTGTAGGAGTTGTTTCACGTGTAGATGTATTTCTGGTGTATCTGTGGGGAGGAAGGTGATCTCCGCGTCTTACTCTTCTGCCATCTTCCCCTCGTCCTCCTAAAGAACAGTTATTAAAGTCAAGCTTCACTTTGGAGTGATTGACCTAGAATTATAGCTATGCCTCTGTCAGCTTCAACCATGTCAGTATATTGCATTCATCGGCTTTTGCTTTCAACTCTAATTATTAACTTGATTAAGTGAAGCTCACCTGCTTGCCTTAGATCATCAGTGCTTTTCAAGAAATGATGAAAAAAAAAAGAAATGATGAGTTTTGTTTTTGTTACCATGAGCTTGTTTGTGTGAACTTCCTTTCCTCTGTAGCTTCCATTTATTAAGCTATGTGCCAGATGTGGTTAGGAGCTGGAGATACACAGACAATAAGACACACCTCCACTTTTAGGAGATCATAATTAGAGGGGAGAGAGAGAGATGAATTAAGTGTCTCGGTATGGGATGAACTGTGTTCCCCCAAATTCGTATGTTGAAATCCTAACCTCTAGTACCTCAGAATGTAACTGTATTTGAAGAAAGGGTATTTAAAGAGGTAATTAAGGTTAGATGAGGTGATTGATGTGGGCTCTAATTCAATATGACTGGTGTCTTTATAAGAAGAGGAGGTTAGGACACAAACATGCAGGGAGGAAAGACCCTGTGAAGACCAAGGGAGAAGACAGCCATCTACAAACCAAGAAAACAGGCCTCAGAATGAAATCAACCCTGTGGACTTCTTGATCTTGGACATCTAGCCTCCAGAATTGTGAGGAAGTTAACTTCTGTTGTTTAAGACACTCAGTCTTTGGTACTTTTATATGGTAGCCCTAGCAAACTATTGGGTTGGCCAAAAATCTCATTCAGGTTTTCCATTAATGAAAGAACCCAAGCGAAGGTTTTGACCAACCCAATAATATATGTCTCTAATGCAGTTCAGTCAGAGCTGCGGTAGGAAAGTTAGCCTTCAGTGATAGAGAAAGAAGCACAGAGGAAAGGCCCCAAATATAACTGCTCAGATAAGCCAGAGAGGTGGCATCTTGGCAGAATTTCTAAGACAACTCTATTATTATCCCAACTTTATAGATGAGGAAACTGAGGCACAGGACAGTTATGTAAATTTCCCAAGATTATGAAACTAAGAAGTGACAGAGCCAGCATTCAAACCCAGGCAAATTCTTCCAATCAGTGCTTTTACAGCTATATTATGCTGTCTCTGATAAAAATTATTAAGGGGAAATAATGAATGGGAAAAGAGTACAGATAGTACTCACAGAGCTACACACACTTGGCTTCAACATAAAGCACAAGTCTGGGTGGCAGCAAGTGGTGGGGGAGCACTCAGTGGGTCTCATGGACTGTATTAATTTTGCATTTTATCTCGAAATCAGTGGAGGCTCATTTTTGCATTTTAAAGTAGGAATTTAAGGAATTTGTGCCCAAATCATAAATGTGAAGCTCAATGAATTTTCACAAACTGACACATCTGTGTAATTGGTACCTCGATTAAGAAACCACCAGGTCCCCAGAAGTCTCCTCCTTTTCTTTTCATTCACTACCTCCTTCACTGATAACTCCTCTACTGACTTGTAAGGTTATAGCTTAGTTCTACCTCATTTTGATCTCTTAGATAAATGGAATCATGCAGAGTGTATTATTTTGTATCCACCTTCTTTTGTTCACTTTTATAAGGTTGAACTTTATGTATGTAGTTCTAGTGTGGTCATTCTCTTCGCTATATAGTATTTCAGGGTGTATCTGCATCTATCCCTTCTATTGTTGGTTGACATATGAGTGGTTTCTAGTTTGAGGTTAATATAAATAACACTGCTATGATAATTCTTATAAATATTACATAGTAAACGTATGTATCTGAGTGGAGTCACTGTATCATAAGATATGCATATGTTCAGCACTAGTAGATATGGCCAAACAACACATATACTTAATTGTAAAATATTGCAAGCTTTTCCCTGACATGGGAATCACTTTTACTCAACATTTTACTAGAGGTCTCAGGCAGTGTTGAAAGGCAAGAAGACAATATAAAATGCATGAGGTTTGGAGAGAAAGAAATAAAGCCATCATTTGTCACAGGACACATAATTATGTATGTGTGAAATCCAAATGAATCTTCAAACTTAGTAAGTGAATTTAGCAAGATCTCTTTGCATATATTTTTATAAAGTAAATAGATAAAATTGTATTTCTATCTATTGATAAAAATAGATGGAAGACAAAATTTTAAGAAATGATAATGTTTTTCATAGCGTCACAAAACATCAATTACAAATTTAACTGAATGACAGATATGCTCTATCTCCATGCTGAAAATTATAAAATATCATTAAGAGAAATTAACAGAATTTTATTATTATTATTATTATTATTGGAGGACTCAATACTGTAAGGAAGTCAATTTCCAAATTCATCCATGGATTCAGTGTAATTCCAAGCACAATTTTGGCAGGTTTTGGGGCAGACTTTTACAGAGTCTAAGTGCATATGAAACAGTAAAGAACTAAGAGAAAAAAAAAACTTTGGTCATTATTTTTTTAATTGGAATTACTTATTGAGGCATATTGTCTAACAACCTGGAAAAATGCTATTTACTCTTCTCTCTAAAATTAATACATTAACCCCTTAGATGAATATAGTATTTATACTCTTTTCTAGTGCCTTCATTGTTATGATCTTGATCAACACATTGACCATGAGAGACAAGCAGAGACCATGAGAGGAGAGAAATTTTTTATATTAATCAGATAGAAGAGAAATCCAAGCCCCAGAGAGGCAAATGATTTTCTTCCAGGTATAAGTCCAAGACAAAATTAGGATAAGAGCTCTGATTTTTTATTTAAATCCCCCTTTTCCTGAACTCACAATGTATAGACCCCAAATGAATCAATACATTTCTTATTCTTTTGTGGAACATTCCATGGTGACAGCAACATACCAAATGTATTGATGGAATGGAAAACTTGACAACAGCAAACTTAGGTCTGTCATGTGAACTTGAGAGGTGTATTTCAGAGGGTATATCGTCAGGCCACTCAGGATGGCTGTTCTCTTGCTCTCTGTACATCCCCTGCCCGACCAGTGCCTGCTTCACCTATAACTTATGCACATGACTGATCTTCCTACATACTTGCCCCAGGCCCCAGCTAGTGATTGTTCTTACCAAATAGGCAGTGAGGGACATGTCCCTCTGCTGTTTTCCCCAGTAACTAATGAGCCCATCTGGTGTCAATTTCCCTGTAACTGGTAGTCTCCTCCCCCAGCCTCACCCACAGGAGCGAAGACTGCCAACATGTCCTGTCCAATGTGCACTGTGGGGTGTAGCCCCAGGGCCTTGCTTCAGATGTGTAAACTCCCCTATCCATTAAATCATAGAAATTTCTGTTGCTGACTCCAGTCTCTTTCTTCCATCTTGAAGCTGGGCAAGCACAGGCCTTGTAGGTCTGCAGGGTGCAGCCCAAAAGAGGGGCTGTAGGAAGGTGCCATATTGGAGTCAGGCACACCATCTTCTGCTGAATAAAATACTGCCTGTTTTGTTTGTCTTTTTTTCCCTCCAGCATTGAAGCATATGGTTTTTTTTTTAGTGGAGTATAAGGTGAAATGGTCAGCTTGCATTTAGGGTCATATTGTAAAAGGCATATCTTTTCTCTAAAGGGAAATAAGACCAGCATGGAGAACAGCAGATTCATGGCTTCCACCACTGGTGTCTGAGGCATGTGTTCACAGAGGGGAATATTTGGGTGGATTACGCACATTACTTAAATTGTTCTTTTTATCACTTTTTTTGTTTGCCAAACAAATGTGGTTAAATTGCAGACATTAAATGTCTATTTGTTGAGATTGTGTCTGATTACATAGTTTTTCTTGAACCCTTTCTACATTATTGTGCTTGCTAGCATCTCAATATTCACTAACTACAGCAGATTAATATTCCTTTTGATTCACTATTTACTCAGGTAAGTATTCAATTTGGGGATTACAATATAGTTACTTCCCCCACATTGAAGAAAGCAAGCTGCTGGTAAGGAAAGGAAATAATGAATTCTTTTTCTTTCATGAAAATAACAGGCTGCTTTCTTGCTATTTAAACATTTTCATAACTTGTCAACAAAATTACAGTATTTTTCCCCTTCGTCCAACAGATTTTTACGCATTACAGTTACAAACAAAGGCTCGGCTTCACCAGCAGAAGCTCATGCAGTTCCTGGCACATCCTTAAGAGCATTTCCCATTTTAGTGTGTAGATATTTGAAAGAGGCTATCATATGTTCCATAAATATCATATTTTCAAGTTCCACTTCCACTAATTTTAACCTCACATGAGATTAAAACATGAGGTTTCTAGACTCATCATCTTCTTGGTTGCCTGGCATGCCCAAGCAGAAGAAAAGGATTAATGAGGAAACAGCTAATGGAGCTGAAAAAACATAAGGAAGGAAGAAAGAAGAGAGAGACACTAAGTGGGGGGGGGGGGAAGAGAGAGAAAGTGAGTGAGAGAAGAGGTTGGATACAACTATTCCTCCTAGTTTGAGGATCAGAAGGGTTGTAGAATTTAATTACAGGATGAGGACTTAAAGGTCATTTACAATGATAAATAGTTTGCATATCAACAGTTAAAATCAAGTAGGTTTTTTGTAAGATCTGAAGTTTTTGAAATTTTCCAGAGGAGAGAGTTGTATAGGAGTTTCTCTCTGTGCTTTTTTTGGCATTTTGTCAGTTTTATATCAAGAAAGCACTTAATTCAAAGGACTAGAGATTTATATCTTCCCATTTTCTGTTGCCCAAATTACGGATAATCCATTACTTTAGAATAATATCTTTGTGGTCTGTCTCTGCTGAATGCCAAATATTCTTTCAATTATTTTATTCAGAGGGACATGAATCACCAGATTCTTTACTTGTGTTTGTCTATAGACTGGATAAAGGTTTTTATTGAACTCAAATATTCGGTGGTCAATGTCAGTGGATACTCGATTATATCTTTCAGATGAATTGACACATTAAAAATTTTTTTTGGAATACAGAAAAACTATCACTGTCTTCAAACTGCTTTCACTTTGAGCAATGTGTCTATATATAATATTGATTTGTGGAACAGGTCTTCCTAATATATAGTCACAATACATAAAGTGTATGAAGTATAAAACAAAACTTCAAGTTTTCAACGACACTTTATTATGAAATTTTGAATATATTTTATGGTACAAAGGAAAAGAATATACAGTAGACCCTTGAACAACATGTGTTCAAACTGTGAGGATCCACTTATACACAGATTTTTTTCAATAGTAAATATTATAGTACTACATGATCTCTGGTTGGTCGGAAATGCAGGAACCATGGATACAGAGGGCTGATAATAAATGATTCACAGGTTTTCCACTGCACTAAGTGTTGGGGTCCCTAACTCCCACATTGCTCAAGGCTCAACTATAATAATAAATGCATTAAAGTCTTTAAGTCTGTTGTTTTAAAACTCAATGGGCATTCCAATTATTCATCTATTCATCCATTGATTAAATAAACATTTAAAGAATACCTACTAGATGCCAGGCACCATATTAGGTTCTTGCAAATAAGAATACCATGCTGAGGCTGATTAGAGAGAGTCACACATAGTAACTATTCAATCTAAGAACTTGGAAGGGCAGGAATATGGTTCCTTGAGGTCAAGAACAAAAAAAAAACCCTGAACTTATAGGGCTGGTGGAAGGGGAAATATGTGAGATGTGATTGGGAAAAGCATGCTGGAGCCAGACATTGCAAAACCTAAGGATTGTAGTCCTTGTTTAATGGCATTTAAAAAAGACTTACAGTGTTTTATGCAAGTGGTGACATAAGCTTATATTCATTTAGAACAGATATGTGAGACCTAAAATTTTTCATAGAATAAGTTAGTAGTTAATTTTAGTGGTCTACATGACAGATGAGGGGACTTTGGACTAGAATGTTAGCATTGGAGATGGAGGGAAAAGAGATGTCCAGGAGAAAATTCAAGAAGACTTGGTGACTGGTTCTTGGGTAGGAGGAAGGTGGCAAGAATTACTTCTAGTTTTCTGCCTTAATGACTCTAACATACACTACTGAGAAGTCTTTTGTGTGTCCATATGGGGAGATAAGTGATCAGCATCACCTTATTCCTGGGTAAGTTTTAGAGCTCACTGAGTCACTAGTATAGATACATAGTCTAGGGCACAATATTAACAAAACTGAGTCATGAGTTTTACTTGACCCCAAATGGTTCAGTTAACTGTATTGTCTTGTTTAACTAGAATTCTGTTCCTCACACCTGCTTTCTCAAAAGGCATCTTGATCACAAATAGCCCTGGGAGAGGGCATGTACATGTTTCACTACAGATGTGTCTTTAAAAAACGACTGAAAGTGTTAATGAGCTCTTTCAGGGAGACTCTTGCATACTGGCTGGCATAATGTGGGTGTTATATACTTATGGGGTGGACATTGGATTACCTTTACCTTTTAATATGAGAAATTTTTTCCTTCCTTTGCAGGAGAAATTAATATGTCCTGAATATCCTAAAGGGAGAGGGCACATTATAGATTTTTCCCTCTGTGCTCAGTGAACATTTAATATCTCAGGTGAACCATAACATGGGAACTCAGTAACACAGCCAGAGGAAAGGAGAAAGAAAACTGGTGTCATGAGATGATCATAGAGATTGGAAAAAGGCTGGCGTGATGGTCCTCCAGGGTGCAAATGCACCAGAATAAAGCAGCCTGCTCTCTAATCCTGTGGTACACTTGTAATTACTTAGGAAATCATCTGTGATATTGTGATTTATAGTAATAAATATATATTTGGCCTTTGTCCCCACTTTTGGCACAGAGCTCCTAAAATCCTAGGAATTTCCTAAGTGATTAGAGCATAAAGATGTATTTTGTATATTAATGAGGTAACTTTTAGAAAGTACTAAGAATGGGAGCTGGTTGCCAGAGGAGTCAAACGTGGTATTAGAGGGTTGGAACTTTTATTTTTACTTTCCTAACCTCTGGGGAAGGGAAAAGGGCTAGAAGTTGGATCAATTGTCAATGGTCAATGATTTAATCAATCATGCCTATATATTGAAGCCTCTTAAAAGGAGAGGGTTTGGAGAGTTTCCAGGTTGGACACATGAAGATTTGGGGAAAATGGCACAGTTGGAAAGAACGTGGAAGCTCCACATCCCTTCCTATATACCTTGCCCTATGTATCTCTTCCATCTGGATGTTCATCTGTATTCTATGTACATCCTTTGTAATAAACCAGTAATCTGTTGAGCAGACAGGTTTCCTGAGTTTTGTGTGCCACTCTAGCAAATTAATCAAACTCAGCAAAGGAGTCATGGGAACCTCTGATTTATAGCCTGTCAATGAGAAGTACAGGTTACAACCTGGAGTTGTGATTGGTCTCCCAAGTTGGAGGGGGATATTGGAACATCCAATTTATAGCTGGTAGGGCAGAAGTACAGGTAACAACCTGGGCTTGTTTTGCTTCTGAATTGAAAGGCAGTCTTATGGGACTGAGCCCTTTACCTGTGGAATCTGATGCTATCTCTGGGTAGATAGTGTCAGAATTGAGTTGAACTGTAAGACAGCCAGCTGGTGTCCTGAGAATTGTTGGAGGTGGGGGGAAGCCCCACACCCTCACAATTAGAATGGGTGAGCAGAACCCAACATACCATTATCCTCCTAACTGTACTGTAAGCTTTGTGATGGAAAGAACCAACTTCATCCTGCTCACTCAAATTTCCAGAGTCCAATCAAGTGCTTGACATATGATTGATGTTTAATAAATATTTTATGAGTGAATGAATAAAAATGTTATAGAACCAAACTTGGATTTGCTTACCTGCATGCAGTAAAGCCAATATACTGGCACTGTGTTGTATTGAAGAGTGAAGGAAAGTGCAGCATTTATTGCAGGGTGCCAAGCAAAGAGGCCAGGGCAACTAGTGCTCAAAACACCTGAACTCCCCTGATGCGTTTCAGGAAAACATTTTTAAAGGCCAGGTGAGGGGTGGAAGTTGCAGGGTATGCGATCAGCTTGTGCACAATTCTTTGGTTGATGGTGAGGTAATAGGGGGTTGTCACAGGGCTTAACTTTATCAATACTTAGGCTTCAGTAAGCCTGGGGGCTATGTGCTCATGGTCATCAAATAGTTAATGTCTTCCATTTGGTGGAGTTTTAGCATCTGTAAAACAACTCAGGTAATGTGCATCAGATACAGTTATCTAGGTACTTCAGAGAGGAGTTAAGCAGAGGATATGAGGGAAGGGATCTGTCCTGGGAAGGCCCTATAGAGTCCTGCTCAGTTACAAAAGTGGTTCCAACCACAGTGTCCAAGAAGAGGTGAAGTTCAGCCACTGATCAGTACTTGAGGACCAACCAGTGCAGACCGGCTATAGATTCAATTAGTAAACCATATTGCAATGGTTGGAGTCAGTTTGGGAAGTTTTCTTCTTAGGTTGCAGCGACCCTACAAACATCAAAATATGAAGATGAGCCTTTAGGCACAGAGGTGAAAGGCTAGAAGGATCTAGATTAACTACTGATGTTGAAATCTCAGCCTCTGCACACCGGTGCCAAATTGATTCTCAGAGACAGAATTTTGGGTGGAGTAGAAAAGAATAACTTTATTGCTTTGCCAGGCAAAGGGGAATTCAGAGAGCTCCTGCCCTCAAAAACTGTGTGTCCCAGCCCGGGAGGATGTGGTGAGGAGCTTTTATAGCAATGGTTCAAGAGTGGGGTTGCTAATAAGATTAGAGTGTGTGCAGGGCCTACATTCCTTTAATCTGCTCTCAGGTAATCTCTTGATGAGCTCCCCTGGTACCTTTAATCTGGCCTCAGGTGGTCTTCTCTGGAATGAAGAGTGCTAACTCCATTTGTTGGGGGGTTTTGTTTCTGTAAAGAGCTCAAAGATATTGATATGTATATCCCTTGAGGAACCAGGACCCTGCCCTGAGACTACACTATTGTTTCCTGGCTGCTTCTCCCTTTTCTCTGCATCCATTTCTTTCCCTGATTAACAACTGTTCGAATCTGTCCTTTGGCACTCAAGGGAGGTCATGGAGGCTGGAGTCTATTTCCTACAAGGAACAGGGGACATAGAAATTCTTCCATGCCCAGGAGCTCCACAGGCTCTTGCTCAGTTTCACTACTGTGGTCCCAGCTACAGTCTGGGGTTTCAGGGAAGTGCCCAAATTTTAGATGGAGCTTATTATTACAGAGGGTCATATTGTGAAATCAAGGGAGTACCCAGCTAAATCAATTAGATTCATTTAGAATGGAGCTGGAGATTGCCAAGACTTAGAGGCGATCTCTTAAACACAAAGATATGAGTATATTATGATACATTGGACCTATACAGATGAACTAGGCATATTATGGCTTTTGATGTGTTCATGGTATAGTACAGAGGGAACTTGTTAGAGCACTGACAGCTTAAAGGTGCTCTCCCAGAAATACAGGTGTTAGCCAGTGAGCCACAAAAGAGAGGAGTCTGCTCTACATAGGTTGTCAATAGAGACATGCCTTTTCCAATGTAGGTAATGACCCTTAGGTTGATTGTTTAAGAATTTGTAAAAATGATAATTTTTTGTATGAAGAAAAATGCACAAAGAAGAAGACATACAAATAAGAAGGTTATAAAAATTATGTGAAATCTACGCTCTCAGAGACAATCACTGTGAATATTTTGGTGAATACTCCTTCAGCCAACTTTCTGTATGTATGTATATATATATATATATATATATATAATATATATATATATAAAATATATATATATATATATATATAATTCTACAGAAACAGAACCATACCATGTATGCTGTTTGTTCTGAAAGCTGCTTTTTCAAAATTATCAAATTATTTTAATGTTAATAACGAGATAAACATCATCAATTTACAACTGCATAGTCATTCATTTCACATGTATATCATTTACTTACCCTTTCCCTACTGATAGATATTTGATTTATTTCTAATTATTTTCTTTTATAAACAACACAATAATGAACATATCATGGTAATGCCCCTACCATTTTACATTTAACAAAAGTTAAAAACATGGCCTTCAAATAAATAAAGATTGAACACATGTCAAATATTTATTTAACCAGACTACGATGAAACTATCAGGCAAGTAAAGCTGATTCGATGGGCATTTGAAAAACACATATTTAGCAGGGAAAGGCATGTGAAGGTAAGTTCACTAATCTAGAGACAACATTCACGGGCAATATAACTCTTCTTTTCAAGGGAAATTCTTGGCTTAAATAATATTTTAATAAAGCTTAGCTACATGTGCCAGTAAAACATAGAGATGACAGAATGATTTATGATTTAAATATCATATAATCGCTGAAGTGTCTAGTACTGTCTTATATCAAACAACATGAGAGAAGCAAATTCCAGGGAGCAAAGAAGAAAGGAGCAATGTGAAAACAATGCAGATATCAGTAGAGTGCATATGGCATAAACCATCTCATTAAAAATTTGATGAAAGCATAATAATAATTAACATATCTTGAGAAGATATGATATGAGCCTTATAAGTATACTCTCATTTAATCTTTTTTTTTTTTTTTTTTGCCCAAAGTGTGTATATTCAGAACGTCAGACAGGCACACATCAAAATAACCTTATACAGTGTTTAGTAGAAAAGAGACCATGAAAAATAACCAAAATATTATTTAGATTTTGAGATTAATTCTGATTGAGGTTGACAATTCTTATTCATTATTGTATTCAACAAAGTATAACTGCATGGAGTTAATACACTTTATAAAAAATTGAAATATAGTTTATATACAATATTATGTTAGTTTCAGGTATATAACATAGTGATTCAACATTTAAATACGTTATGAAATGGTCACCATGATAAGTCTAGTAACCATCTGTCCCATACAAAGTTATTACAGTATTATTGACAATATTACTTATACTGTATGATAGATCCGTTACTTATTCATTTTCTAATTAGAAGTTTGTACCTCTTAATTCCTTTCACCTATTTTACCCAAAGCCCCCTTCTCCCCTCCTCTCTTGCAACCACCCATTTGTTATCTGCATCCATGAGTCTGTTTTCATTTTGTTTCTTTCTTTATTTTTTTTTTGTTTTTTAGATTCCACATATTAGTGAAATCATACTGTATTTTTTTCTCTGACTTATTTTACTTAGCATGATACACTCTAGATTCATCCATATTGTGACAAAAGGGCAATATACCTCTTGTTTTAAGTTTATCTTATCTACCAGACAGAAATCATTTGCACCTCTACCAAAAGTCTGCCTACAAGTTAACATGTAACTTAACAATGCCTGGAATGTAATCAATAATAAAGTCTATATCAAAACAGGCACATTATCTTACAGAATTACATAATCTTTGGGAAGATCTATTAGTGTTCTAATATAATAATGCAAAAACTTGCAGTCCTATTCTTCCTTTATTTCTAAATTTTGGATAAGTTTTCTTAAGACATGTGTTGCCAAACTTGGCTTCATTTTGAAAGATGTGAATTTGAAAGATGAGAAAAATGAGGCCAGGTGGACAGTGTAGAGAAAGACTCAGGGCACCTGGAAGGTTGAGAGAGATTCTCTCAGGTAGCCTATGGAGAGCAGTGTCATTACCTTTGTTGTGAATTTGCTGATTTTTTATTTCCAACTAATTTGTAAGCCTCACAAAGTGGAGACTATGTTAAGACATAGTCTTATTTCTCCTATATCTTCAGCACACTTGATGGGCCCATCAAAATGACCTAATGGGACTGAAGAGAAGAGAATTTAAAACTGACCAAAATTGTGCATTTTAATGGAAATAAGTGTAGGATTGCCTCTTCAAACACATTTATGAAATGTTTCAGAGGGCATTGGGCATTGCAGGAATCTTGGAAGAGGAAAAACTTTCTTTTGGGAATGTCTTAGCCCTAAAAGAATGATTGTTCTGGTAAATAAGGGGTTATATGCTAGACTATGAAATCTCATGAGTTAAGTCGTCACTTTGCTACTGATTTCACAATCAGTCCTTAACCTGGGCCTTTCTTAGTTCCTGGCATGGAATATGGAGGTCACTTGTCAGTTTCTCATCTCATGTTTCTCCTTCAAATTTTTCCTTAAGCCTGGTTTTGAAAAGATCCTCCATCTGCATTGTTGGAGGGAACTAAAACTACTGGTTTGATTGCCAGACTCTTCTTGGCTGGCACAAGAAGGATTTCTGTCTGACAACTGCTTTTCACATTATCACTTCATCTGATTATCTCTGCTCATTGGCAATGACCAGGATCTCATCACACTTTTGTCAATAGCGTTCCTTCTACTGTGTTAAACAGGATATTGCTTTTTATTCAATGATTATAATTTTTCCAGTTGGGTGAATATTAGCAAGGGAGTTTTTCATTTTAGGAAATTAGTATTGCTCACTTAGATGATTTTCTTTTTGGGTTAAAACATTTGAGAAATGGATCAGTGAGTACAATAGGGGACTGGGGTAGAAAGTTCCAGATCAGTTACCTGCCTTTGTCTCCCGCTGAAAGCTTCAGTAGAGGATTTACAGAAAGTTTTCAGTAGGCACAGCATTATCTTTGCTTTGGAGTCAGTGATAGCACCACTGGCTTTCTTTTAACATTAAACATTGTATTGGATAGTTCCTCACATGCCTAAGGGAGGATTGTGACTCTTCAAATTAAAGTAAAATCACATGATGAAATTGACTTGCCCCACAGAGTCCTTCTCCCTGAAACCATTTTGAAGGAGAAGAAGAGTAAATGTTTTAAAGTTTATTTTAGGGAGTTATTAAAAAGGGAAAACAAACTTCACAGATATGCCTTAGAGATCAATACAGATTCTGGTCAGTATGCTATCCTGTCTTCATCTCCAGCTGCAACAGTCAAAGCTGTTCAGGAAGACCATTCCCTGAGAGGCTCAATGAGCCAGGAAAACCCAGTCTCATCTCTATCTTGGATAGACCAAGGTGAGACACTGTGCTTAGACATTTTAGAACTACAAATAGAAGAGAAATATAATATCAGGGATCAAGTAGTTTGGAAGGTTTGATTCAAAATATATGACTTTGGAAAATAAACTCTCAGAACTCAAAAAAAAAAAAAAAAGGGATGAGGGATGTGTGATCTCAGGGAAAACTGAAGTTGCCTTTATGATGTGATTTGATAGTCCTGGAAAACTTTCTGGCTCAGAATCCCTCTCCAAGCTACTATCTGGAATTCTTGCATTAATGATTCCTTTCCTGGCTTAAATACACTGCCCTCTCCTAGATCTCTCATAAAATTGAGCAGCCTGTGAGGGGTATGATGTGAAGTTTTCTGACTTAGAGGGAATAGGCTTATCAGTTCATTTATGCAAAAAATGAGTTTGTTCAACAAAAGAAAATTGGATGCCCTGATGTGGGTGTGGGACGAGCAAGGATGCAAAAGTAATGAAAGGGAAGCAAAATACTCACCATTTCCCCACTTCACAAGGTATGTGAGTCTGAGAAAACTTTCCCTGTCTCACAGCATATGTATCTTCTAAACTTTGGTTTGGAATTATCCCATTTCCCCCTGCTTTCAGGTGCTCAGATTTTCTCTCCCACTGCTTCTGTTTAGTTTTCTAACAGTATTGTTTAACTTGGTAAAGCACTTAGAATGATGAATTTTGCTCTTGAAGACACATTACAAAATAAAGCCACAGGCTATTGCATTGTAAGTGAAAACCATAGGGAATTACTCAGGTTGAATCTGTAATGTCCTCAAGTTAGCGTTGTGAGAGCCTCCTGTTGCATTGTGAAGAGAGGAAGATGCATTGTATAATCTGTCTCCATAAGGTATTATTCCCAAGTAATTTGTAATAAGAGTCTCCCCTCCTGCTATCAGAACCCATGGCAGAGCCAAGACCAGCTGAAAAATATGCAGCAATCTGGTTGGACTTGACGGGAGATAGATGTTTCCACAGAAATTTTATTAAGATTAAACTCGGGATGAGGAAAACAATTGAACTAGCATTTTTTCCCTGGAAATACTTTATTAACATTTAATATTTTCATTATTAGCATAACAGCTGTACTTCAGGTGCAAGTCAACCAGAGAATATGTTTAATAAAATGCAGAAAAGTCACACCACCTCACAAGCTTATTTGTTACTCATAAAAATTATGTTAAAACAATGTGTATCCAAAAGTGTTTCAGCAATAAAAATGAATAATAACATCTATGAAGAAATTGAATCTCTTTTCTCAAAATTTACCTATAAATGTTAGGACATTTGAGCTGGGTGTTTTTTTTCTTTTCTTTTCAACATTTTTTTTTTTTTACCTTGTATTCTGAAAGCTTTAATGTTTCTAAATGTTCAGTGTTCAGAGAAAGTAGTAACATAATATTTGTTTCCTCTGAGATCTGTCATTTCTGTGATGGAAGAGGTGGAAATAAAATGGGGGATACAGGAGAAGGAGGGAGAAAGACCATCTATAACTAACCTACTTCAACTGATATTTACAGTTTTTAAAAAGACTTTCACATCTTTGTTACATTAGACAAATATGAGGCATATTAAGAATTTTAAGAGCTTGTGAAAAAATCAAACTGAATTGAGCAACCTCTAACCAGAAATGGTTAGGGGTTCTTCTGCAGATGGGAGCTCAGGGAGAGACTTCTATAGAAAAGCGGAGGAAGCGAAGTAAGGAAATTATCCATTGGCTGTAGCTTAAAGCCTACTTGGCTGTTTGTTTGTGATTGGCTGTCTTTAGCATTTTGAATTTGTAACCCTGAGGCATTTACAGGCCTAGATTTTAGTTTGCTTATGTAGCTGCTACAGCATTAGAGCAACCTCAGTCTAATGGCCTCCTTGTTTATTAATTTAACACAGCCAAGTTAATATATTCCAGTGCTAAGGAATATACTCTGCCTATACTCTGCATATCACCCCACTTTCCAGAACCAGAGCAATCCCTCCTCCTTGACCCCCACACTGCCTAGGCCACTGTCCTCTGAGCTTTGAAGGGCAGAAAGCGATTGCTTGACTTGATTGGATCACCACTTGCTGTTTCAACTACTCCTCCATACTCAAGCTTTCTTTTTCAATATATACAGCCCGCCTAGGATCAGAGCATAAAATGTCTTCAAAAAACTCCTGAGGTGTTCTAGACTCTTAGTTATATATGCAGAGAAACAACCATGCAAGAAAGCATGAAATTTAATACAAGATTGCGTGATCTAGTATTTCTTTATGCAATTAATAATAATATCATTAATAATAATGATAAAGAATAATTTATCTGCTGAGATTTAAGTGCCAGGAAGTGTGCAAGGATTTTTATATACATTTTCTCTTTTAATGTTCCCTATGATATCATGTGTTAATTTTATTTCTATGAGGCACAGGATCAAAATGGAGATAAGACTAGAACCCAGGGCTCTTTGATTCTAAAGCTGTGCCTCTTTACATCGAAAACAGAATGGATCAAATATTTTTCCCACCATCAACTGGTAAAATTTATCCACTGAAACTTCAGAGGTGCCTTAGTCTTATTTGTCATTTTCACCTCTAAAAATGGCATTACCAAATCATTCCCTGAGGTATCTTGACAAAGGAAGTAGCATGGCCTGAAAGTAGTAGGGAAGATGTTTTTTAGGAAGTGGGACTAAAGCTATTCTGAAGGTGAAGGAGGGGTTAGGAATTGTGTGGAAATAGGGCAAGGGAAGGTGTTTCTGTTGGAGGCAGAAAGAACTGATCTAGGGTGAACGGGATGGGGATGGGGGCAAAGAAGACATGCCTGTCTTCAGAGTTTTACTTGCATCTTGTGATGATTGAATAATTTAGAGTATTCCTAGAATGAGTATAAAGAAGAGGGTGAATGTATCATTCACTTAAAAACCAAAGAAAACAAATACTTCTAATAAAAACCCATAAATGAATTATCAGCAGAAAGAATAATAAATAAACGATGCAGCTTTCTGTGAAGCTTTTGATGTTTAAAATGTACACCTTTTTTTTTGTTGTTTTCCGTTTTTCTTTTTTTTTTAACTTGGAGTATAATTGCTTTACAATGTTGTGTTGTTTCTGCTATACAGAAAAGTGAATCAGCCACACGTATACATACATCCCCTCTTCCATGGATTTCCTTACCATTTAGGTCACTACAGAGTATTGAGTAGAGTTCCCTGTGTAATATAGACTGTTCTCATTAGTTGTCTATTTTATACATAGTAGTGTATATTTGTCAATCCCAATCTCCCAATCCATCCCACCCCCCATCCCTGCTTGCTATCCATACATTTGTTCTCTATGTCTACATCTCTATTTCTGCTTTGTAAATAAGATCATCTGTACCATTTTTTCTAGGTGCCAATAGTTTGCATTAATATATGATATTTGTTTTTCTCTTTCTGACTTACTTCACTCTGTATGACAGTCTCTAGGTCCATCCACATCTCTGCAAATGACCCAATTTCGTTTCTTTTTATGGTTGAGCATTATTCCATTGTATATATGTACATCTTATTTATCAATTCCTCTGTTGATGGATATGTCCTGGCTATAAATAGTAAATAGTGTTGTAATGAACATTGGGGTGCATGTATCATTTTGAATTATGGTTTTTTCTGGGTATATGCCCAGGAGTGGGATTGTTGGGTCATATAGTAGTTTTATTTTTAGATTTTAAGGAACCTCCATACTGTTCTCCACAGTGGCTGTATCAATTTACATTGCCACCAGCAGTGCAAGAGGTCTCCCTTTTCTCTGCACCCTCTCCAGCATTTATTGTTTGTACATATTTTGATGATGGCCATTCTGACCGGTGTGAGATCATACCTCATTGTGGTTTTTATTTGCATTTCTCTAATAATTAGTGATGTTGAGCATCTTTTCAAGTGTTTGTTGGTCATCTGTATGTCTTCTTTGGAGAAATGTCTATTTAGGCCTTCTGGCTATTTTGATTTGTTTGTTTGTTTGTTTTTTTTGATATTGAGCTGCATAAGCTGTTTTTATATGTTGGAGATTAATACCTTGTCAGTTGCTTCATTTGCAAATATTCTCTCCCATTCTGAGGGTTGGCTTTCATCTTATTTATGTTTTCCTTTGCTGTGCAAAAGCTTTTAAGATTCATTAGGTCTCATTTGTTTATTTTTGTTTTTATTTCCATTACTGTAGGAGGTGGGTCAAAAAAGATCTTGCTGCGATTTATGTCAAAGAGTGTTTTTCCTATCATTTCCTCTAAGAGTTTTATAGTGTCAGACCTTAAATTTAGATCTCTGACCCATTTTGTGTTTATTTTTGTGTATGGTGTTAGGCAGTGTTCTAATTTCATTCTTTTACATGTAGCTTCCAGTTTTCCCAGCACCATTTATTGAAGAGACAGTCTTTTCTCCTTTGTATATTCTTGCCTGCTTTGACAAAGATTAGTTCACCATAGGTGTGTAGGTTTATCTCTGGGCTTTCTATCCTGTTCCACTGATCTATATATCTGTTTTTGTGCCAGTACCATACTGTCTTGATTACTGTAGCTTTCTAGTATAGTCTGAAATCAGGGAGTCTGATTCCTCCAGCTCTGTTCTTCTTTCAAAAATTTATTTGGCTCTTTGGAGTCTTTTGTGTTTCCAATACAAATTGTAACGTTTTTTGTTCTAATTCTGTGAAGAATGGCATTGGTAACTTGATAGGGATTGCACTGAATCTGTAGATTGCTTTGGGTAGTACAGTCATTTTCACAATATTGATTCTTCCAATCCAAGAATGTGGTATATTGCTCCACCTGTTTGTGTCATTTTTTTATTTCTTTCATCAGTATCTTGTAGCTTTCTGAGTATAGGTCTTTTGCCTCTTTAGATAGGTTTATTCCTAAGTATTTTATTCCTTTTGCTGCAGTGGTAAATGGGATTGTTTTCTTAATCTCTCTTTCTGATCTTTCATTTTGTTAGTGTATAGGAATGCAAGAGATTTCTGTGCATTAATTTTGTATCCTGTAACTTTACCAAATTCATTGATTAGCGCTAGAAGTTTTCTGGTGTCATCTTTAGGGTCTATGTATAGTATCATGTCATCTGCAAGCAGTGACAGTTTTACTTCTTCTTTCCTGATTTGGATTCCTTTTATTTCTATATCTTCTCTGATCACTGTGACTAGGACTTCCAAAGCTGTGTTGAAAAATAGTGGCAAGAGTGGACACCCATGTCTTGTTGCTGATCTTAGGGGAAATGCTTGCAGTTTTCCACCATTGAGAATGATATTTGCTGTGGGTTTGTTGTATATGGCCTTAATTATGTTGAGATCCTCTTTGCCCACTTTCTTAAATTTACCGAGGCTTGAATTGTGATGCAAGATGTGATCTATCCTGGAGAATGTTCTGTGTGCACTTGAGCAGAAAGTGTATCTGCTGCTTTCGTATGGAATGTCCTATAAATATCAATTAAGTGTACCTGGTCTAATGTGTCATTTAAGGCTTGTGTTTCCTTATTAATTTTCTGTCTGTACGATCTGTCCATTGGTGAAAGTGGGGTGCTAAAGTCCCCTACTATTATTGTGTTACTGTCAATTTCCCCTTTTACAGCTGTTACCATTTGCCTTATGTATTGAGGTCCTGCTATGTTGGGTGCATAAATATTTACAATTGCTATATCTTCTTCTTGGATTGATCCCTTGATCATTATGTAGTGTCCTTCCTTGTCTCTTTTAACAGTCTTTATTTTAAAGTCTATTTTGTGTGATATGAGTATTTCTACTCCAGCTTTCTTTTGATTTCCATTTGCATGGAATATCTTTTTCCATTCCCTCACTTTCAGTCTGTATGTAGCCCTAGGTCTGAAGTGGGTCTCTTCTAGACAGCATATATATGGGTCTTGTTTTTATATCCATTCAGCCATTTTATGTCTTTTGGTTGGAGCATTTAATCCATTTACATTTAATGTAATTATTGACATGCATATTCCTACTACCATTTTCTTAATTGTTTTGGTTTGTTTATGTAGGTCTTTTTCCTCTCTTGTGTTTCCTGCCTAGAGAAGTTCCTTCAGCATTTGTTGTAAAGCTGATTTTGTGGTGCTGAATTCTCTTAGCTTTTGCTTGTCTGTAAAGCTTTTGATTTCTCTGTCAAATCTGAATGAGATCCTTGCTGTGTAGAGTAATTTTGGTTGTAGGTTTTCCCCTTTCATCTCTTTAAATATATCCTGCCATTGTCTTCTGGCCTGCAGAGTTTCTGTTGAAAGATCAGCTGGTAAACTTATGGGGATTCTGTTGTATATTATTTGTTGCTTTTCCCTTTCTGCTTTTAATATTTTTTCTTATATCAATTTTGTTAGTTTGATTAACATGTGTCTCATTATGTTTCTCTTTGGGTTTATCCTGCATGGGACTTTCTGTGCTTCCTGGACTTGATTGACTATTTCCTTCTCTATGTTAAGGAAGTTTTCAACTATAATCTCTTCAATTATTTTCTGAGGCCCTTTCTTTTTCTCTTCTTGTTCTGGGACCCCTATGATTCTAATGTTGCTGCGTTTAATATTGTCCCAGAGCTCTCTGAGACTGTCCTCATTTCTTTTCATTCTTTTTTCTTTATTCTGCTCTGTGACAGTTATTTCCACCATTCTACCTTCCAGCTCACTTATCCGTTCTTCTGCCTCAGTTATTTTGCTATTGATTCCTTCTAATGTATTTTAAATTTCAGTTATTGTGTTTTTCATCACTGATTCTTTGTACTTTATTTCTTCTAGGTCTTTGTTAAACATTTTTTGTATCTTCTCAATCCGTGCCTCTATTCTGTTTCTGAGATCTTGGATCTTCTTTACTATTATTACTCTGAATTCTTTTTCAGGTATATTGCCTATTTTGTCTTTATTTGGTCTCATGCGTTTTTACCTTGCTCCTTCATCTGTAATGTATGTCTCTGTCATCTCATTTTGTCTAACTTACTGTGTTTGTGGTATCCTTTCCACAGGCTTCAGGGTCATAGTTCCTCTTGCTTCTGCTGTCTGCCCTGTGGTGGTGAGTTTGGTCCAGGGGCTTGTTTAGGCTTCCTGTTTGGATGGACTGGTGCCTGTGCTCTGGTGGGTGGAGCTGGATCTTGTCCCTCTGATGGGCAGGGCCATATCAGATGGTGTGTTTTGGGGTTTCTGTGACCTTAGTATGACTTTAGGCAGCCTGTCTGCTTATGGGTGGGTTTGTGTTCCTGTCTTGTTTGTTGTTTGGCATTAGGTGTCTGGCACTGGATCCTTCAGGCAGTTGGGTGGAGCTGGTTCTTGGAGCCAAAATGGAGACCTCTGGGAGTGCTCTCACTGATTAATATTCGCTGGGGCTCAGAATTTTCTGGCCATCCAGTGTCCTGGATTTGGCACTCTCACCCCAGAGGCTCAGGCCCAACCCCCAGCTGGGAAACCAAGATCCTGCAAGCCACATGGCATGGCTAAAAATAAAATACAATAAAATAAAATAAAAGATGAGGGAGAAAACAAACAGACAAACAAAACACAAGACAAATAGCAAACACAAAAACAAACATCAACTATAACAATTGAAAAAATAAAAGGAACAAATGAACAGAAAAACAAAACCCAAGACAAATGGTAAAAGCAAAACCAAAGAAACAAAAACAAAAACATAGAAACACACACAAATAAGAAACAGAAACAAAAACAAAGCAAACAGAAAACAAGAGAAGAACCAGACCAACAACAGAAACCAGAAGTGAAATCAAACAATTAAAAACAAACTAACAAAAGCAAGAAAGAAAACAAAAGCAGAATGCAAACTAAGAAAAAAAGAAAAGCATACAAAACAAACACATCAAATGATCCAAAAAAAAGATAAATAAAAAGAAAACAGAGCAAAGAAAAAGAAAACAAAAACAGAAAAAACACAAAACAATGAAAAAGTGAAATAAAAATAGAAAAAAAATTAAAGATATATTAAAAAATTTTTAAACAGAAAATAAAAAATACTACTAATAAAAAAAGAATAACACAACAAAACAAAACATAAAAAATAATAGTAATAATAATATTTTCCTGGGGTCTCAGTTGTCAGTGTCTTTTCCCCCACTGTGAGCCACAGCCAAACTCCTCCTCCCCAAGAGGCCCTCCTATACCTCTAGGTAGGTCTCTGGACCTGCTACAGGCACTGTGGGGGCAGCTCAGACTCTGACCTGGCCCAACTCCCGTGTGTACTTGCCCCCAAAGTTCATAGCTGCTAAGGCTAGACTGGTCTCAGTTGTGGGAACACTCGTTGTCCATTCAGATATTCCACAAACACAGGATTTACCAAGCCAATTGTGGGATTGAATCTGTAGCTTGTGCAACTGCATGGTTAGATTTTCATTCCTCTTCCTTAGTCACCCTGCCTCTGTGGCCTATCTGTGGTTTTTAGTCCCACCTCTGCATGTGGGCCACCCACAGGAATCTGCTTCTGAGGCTGCCCTGGAGCACTCAGGTCTGCCCTGCTGAGGACAGGGCATGGAGGTGGCATGGCTGTCAGCGTCGTGGGAGCCCTGTTGGCCACAGGTGTTCTGGGAAGCCAGTGGCCATGGGCGCAGGAGATTCAGCCCTAGTAGGAGCCTTTCCTAGCACCTGGTAGCCTTTGTGAGAGGTTGAGCCCTGGAGGGTCCTTTCCTATTGCCTGGAGGCAGGTACCTGAGGGCCAGCTACAGTGGGGGCCTTTCCTATTGTTTGGCTGCATGTGCACATAGGCCTGCCCCATCGGGGGCTTTTCCTAGTGCCCAGAAGCAGGCAGGAGAAGGCCAGTCCCAGTGGGGGCCTCTCCAAGCACCTGGGGGAGCAGGGCTCAGTGCATGGGAAAAGAGAGGCTGAAATGGTGACTCCACCCTCTGTGTGTCAATCAACAGTGGTGCCTTGCTTCTAAAATGTACAACTTATAATTATTATTTCCTTTAAGCACAAATATGCAATAAGTAAAATTAATTATTAGCCAATGTTTGAAAATACTTTGAAGAAGACAGCAACTCATCAATGAATGGCATGATTATTTCTATTCTATTTCCCCACTTTTTTTGGAAAATAGAAATTCTAGAATTCTTATTATCAGTTAGAAATTACACCTGATAATATGAATAATGAATTTAAGGGGAAACAGGGAAATCTATTTGAAGTATCTTCATTATTAGTTTTCACTTTTTAATTAGCTTGTACATTTACAATCCCTTTGGATGATTGGTGAATAATATGTAAAATATAGCCAAGCAATGATGTTACTTCAAAAAAGTAAAGATCAAGTAAATGATTAAGGACTTTTATACATATAAAGGAACACATTAGATGATGATTTATGACCTAGTGAAAACCTTTACCTTAGAACACATCTGAAGTTTTTGTTTTTTGTTTTGTTTTTTTCTTAATTTTAGGTCCTGTGTGAGAGAGAAGGGCACAGTTTAGTAGCCATTTGTGAAGAGGAATTTAGGAAAAAAGTATCATCTGAGAAAAGGATGAAATGTTAGCTGTTTAGCCTAGAAAATGTAAGGGAGATCTGATAGCCATTATCCAACCTTTGAAGGATTAATATGTTAGTGAGGGTCACATGTGTGGGTTTGAAAACTAAAGGTTGGAAGTTACTGAAGAATACTCTAACAATTAGAACTGTCCAACAACGGCACTGGTGCTTTATGAAGTAGGAAGTTCCTCTTCAATGAAATGTTCAGATACAGGCTGGAAGACCATCTGGCAGGGCTGTGCTGGATATGCCTCCACCAGTCACTGTGTGTGGATGGGGGAGGGTTGTGTTAGATGATTTGACAGTTCCTTCTAAATATAAGTTCTCAGATTTTAAATTGGCAGTGGGATTCCATCAATGAGGGGGAAGGATACAATGGACTCTGACAGTTTTTTTGTTTTGTTTTGTTTTTATCACCAAGATTTCTATGCTTTCCAAAGACAGAGGCAAACAGGATAAAACTAAATAGTTAAGAAGAAAATTTCATTATGTTAGGAAATTATTTAGTAGAAAGAGAATAATTATTTATAGCACCTTAATTATTTTCAGAGGTATAACACTTCTTGAAAAATATAAAACAGGCTAAAGTCTCTGGATTCTTTTGACCTGATTTTATCTCTCTGTGCTCCAAAAGTTTTCCTCTTGTCAAATTCTTAGATTCCCTCCCTAAAGTTTTCCTACCATACTACCAGGTCTGTCCAAGAACAAGATGACCCCAAATCCCAATCTCCTTAATTGTGTTAGGCATAATTCCAAAAATGTATACAAATATTCCCACTCCCTGGTTATTAAATTAAACCCTCAACTGGGTACTGCTGTGAAAGATCTTTGTTCATGGAATTAAGTTATGAATCAGCTGATTTTAAGAATCAGAGATCATCCTGAGTATTATAGTTGGTCCCAATGATATCACATGAATTTTCCAACAGAGGGCAGGTAGATGAGGTCATATAGATGTGTCAAAAGGGGAGACCCATGAGATTGGAAGAATGAGAGACTCAAATCACCATTGCTGACTTTGAAGATGAAGAAAGATGCCTGCAGGTTGAGGAATGTGGGCAGCCTCAAGCAATTGAAAGCATCCCTTAGTTGACAGCTAGCAAGGAAACAGGACCTCAGTCCTACAATTGCATGGGATTCTGCCTATAACCTTAATGAGCTTGGAAGAAGATTCAGCCATAGAGCTTCCAGAAAAGAATACAGCCCTTGATTTTAGCCTTGTGAAACCCAGCGCAGCAAAACAGCTGAACCTGACTTATAGAACTGTGAGATAATAAATGGGAATTGTTTTAAGTTGCCAAATTGTGGTCATTTGTTACAGGAGCAATAGAAAATGAATACTACAATAAAACAGTACTGCTGGTATCCCTTCCTGGCCTTTAGCAGAACTTTAAAAATTTGTTAATATAATTCACATAATGAGTGCATTTCAGGAGTGTTGTTGTTTTTTTTTTTTTTTCAAAAAGAGGATTTAC
Organism: Delphinus delphis; assembly: GCF_949987515.2. Lineage (NCBI taxonomy): Eukaryota > Metazoa > Chordata > Mammalia > Artiodactyla > Delphinidae > Delphinus > Delphinus delphis. Next base: position 57,219,552 of record NC_082695.1, read on the forward strand.
TGGTGAAAATGATGTTTCTAGGGGTGGAGAATGCACAGGACTTATATTCTGAGAGGCAGTCCTTACTTAGTCAGGTTTTCATGGATCTCTGTTCACAACTTGGCATCCTTTACTTTTTCCTACTACCTTCAGCTTGACCACATGTAGGTACACACATACATACAAACACAAGCACACTATGGAAATCAAAGATTCTGGACACCATATTCGTTTTTTTTTTCTTTTTTTTGCGGTACGTGGGTCTCTCACCATTGTGGCCTCTCCTGCTGTGGAGCACAGGCTCCGGACGTGCAGGCTCAGCGGCCATGGCCCATGGGCCCAGCTGCTCCGCGGCATGTGGGATCCTCCTGGACCAGGGCATGAACCCGTGTCCCCTGAGTCGGCAGGCGGACTTTCAACCACTGCGCCACCAGGGAAGCCCTGGACACCATATTCTTAAAGCCTAGTGACCACCTAGTTCAATAAAGATAATAGACTTATTTAGATAATTATTCCCTTCAGAGTTGTGACACTTACAATGGGCAAAACTTGATGATAAGTAATATTTATCTTTATTGCTTTCATTGGAATTTTGTCTATGAATCCTTAATTGGCCAGAATTTGAAATGTGATTTGTTGTTAGCATGGTGCCAGCACATGTGTAGTACATCACAATCAGTTCTGTTAATATGAATTCTTTTGATTTGTTTTTCTCAAATCCCCCTATTTTAAGATTAGTTATGCAATTTTATCACCATAGTTCTATGTGAAAAACTTTTTGAACATTTGACTGAGTTAACCAATAAGCTCACTAACAAATTGAATCAAATTAAAGAAAAATCAATTGCTAAATTTGTTGGATTAATTAAAGATATTTAATGAACTGACACCTTTTTTGTTTCTTTTATCATATAATTGACATATAGCATTTTAGTTTTATGTGTACAGCACAGTGATTCAATATTTGTATATATATATATTTTTTTTAACATCTTTATTGGGGTATAATTGCTTTACAATGGTGTGTTAGTTTCTGCTTTATAACAAAGTGAATCAGTTATACATATACATATGTTCCCATATCTCTTCCCTCCAATATTTGTATATATTGCAAAATGATCACCACAGGTCTAGTCAACATCTGTCTCCATACATAGTTAGACTTTTTTTCTCATCAAGAGAACTTTTAAGACTTACTATCTTAGCAGCTTTCAAATATGCAATAGAGTGTTATTAACTATAGTCACCATGCTGTACATGGCATCCCTATGACTTATTTACTTTATAACTGGAAGTTTCTACCTGTTGACTTCCTTCACCCATTTTGCCCATCCTCACTCCCTGCCTCTGGCAATCACCAGCCTGTATCTATGAGTCTGGTTTTGTTGTTGCTGTTTTTGTTTAGATTCCATATATAAGTGAGATCATAAGGTATGTCTTTCTCTGTCTAATTTATTTCACTTAGCATAATGCCCTCAAGGTCCATTGATGTTGCCACAGATGCAAACTTTCATTCTTCATGGCTGAATAATATTGCACTGTGTGTGTGTGTGTGTGTGTGTGTGCGCGCGTGTGCGTGTGTGCGTGTGTGTGTGTGTATTCCACATTTCCTTTATCCATTTATCCATTGATGACCACTTAGGTCATTTCCATATGTTGGCTGTTGTTTGTTGCCATATTTTGGCTATTGTAAATAATGCTGCAATGAGCAGGAGGGTACACATTTCTTTTCAAATTAGTGTTTTTGTTTTCTTCAGATATATATCCAGAAGTGGAATTTTTGGATCATATGGTAGTTATATTTTTATTTTGGGGGGAACCTCCATACAGTTTCCATAGTGACTAGACCAATTTACATTTTCTCCAACAGTGCACAAAGCTTTCCTTTTCTCCACATCCTCTTCAACAGTTGTTATTTATTGTCTTTTTAATAATAGCCATTTTAACAGATGTGAAGTGGTATCACATTCTGGTTTTTATTTACATTTCCCTGATGATTAGTGATGTTGAGCATCTTTTCATGTACCTCCTGACAATCTGTATGTCTTAGAAAAATATCTATTCAGATCCTCTGCCCATTTTTTTTTTTTTTCGGTAAGTGGACCTCTCATTGTGGTGGCCTCTCCCGTTGTGGAGCACAGGCTCCGGACGTGCAAGCTCAGCAGCCATGGCTCACGGGCCTAGCCGCTCCGCGGCATATGGGATCTTCCTGGACTGGGGCACGAACCCATGTCCCCTGCATCGGCAGGTGGACTCTCAACCACTGTGCCACCAGGGAAGCCCTGTATGACTTCTTTATATATTTTGGATATTAGGTCTTTGTCAGATATATGATTTGCAAATATTTTCTCTCATTCTATAGGTTGTCTTTCATTTTGCTGATGGTTTCCTTTGCTGTGCAAAGGAGAATGTTCCATGTGCACTTGAGAAGAATGTGTATTCTGTTGTTTCTGGGTGAATTGTTCTTTATATAAGTCCATCAGGTATAATGCGTCATTTAAGGCTGATGTTTCCTTATAGTTTTTATGTCTGGACGATCTATCCATTGATGTAAGTGGGGTATTAAAGTCCTCTATTATGATTGTATTTCTGTCTATTTCTCTGTTTAAGTCTGTTAATATTTGCTTTATATATTTAGTTGCTCCTATGTTGGGCACATAAATATTCACAAATATTATATCCTTTTGTTGGATTGACTCTTTTATCATTATGTAATGCCATTATTTGTCTCTTATTACAGTGTTTGTTTTAAAGTCTATTTTGTCTAATATCAATATAGCTACCCCAGCTTTCTTTTGGTTTCCATTTGCACAGAATATTGTTTTTTTCACCCCTTCACTTTTAGTCTGTATGTGTTCCTACATCAGAAGTAAGTCTCTGTAGGCAGCATATAGATAAGTCTGGGTTTCTTTTCTTTTTTTAAAAAAAAAATTCATTCAGTCACTCTGTCTTTTGATGGGAGAATTTAGTACATTTAAAGTAATTATTGATAGGTATGTTCTTATTGGCATTTTGCTAATTGATTTCTGGTTATTTTGTTTGAACTGACACCTTTTGAAAACTTAAATTGTACAGAAAATTTTTTCAAAACAAACAAATATCATTTGGAAACATAGTCTAAAATGAACCTGCCTTCCCAGTCCATGAGGGTGATAAGCCACCCTGACTTTCCATTATGTATCTTCTTAGTCTAATTTAAAGAGTTTATAATAGGATTGGAGAGTTTCAATTTTTTTTTCCTCAACACTGAGAGCAAACAATAATTTTTTTGAAGTTCTATGTATTGTTTTAGGTGATGGATGAAGACACTCTTGGGTATGGGTCATGATTCCTGTTCTCCAGGATTTTTAGTGTACTGGGGTAGGTGGTTTTAAATTTTATGCAATATGAAATGCTATCTCATCTTATTAAAACATTTATTTAAAATTGCATAATTTTAAAGGAAACTGGGCAAAGTGAAATGTAAACTCTATTCACATCAAGGTGATAATACTTTAGCTGACAAATGGAAATTTCTACCACCCTTGGTCAAAATGAATTATGGATTCAGCAACTTTGGTTTTTAACAAGGTCTTTGGGAATCATCTTTGATTTTGAAAAGATGGTCACATCCAAGATAGTATTAGGTGTCATGAGGTACACAGACAATAAAATCCTTGGGAGATGGAACACATTAATGTGAACAGAAATAAGGTTTCCTGAGGACCTTAAGCCCAGGAAGGCATTGGACAGGCAGTGAAGGAGCCAAGTCACTTCAGTGGGATCAGGGAAGAAAGGGATGTCAGAATGTACTGGTGGGTTGGGAGGACATTGGAAAACTAACATGGTCAAACTAAGTTTTACCAGCTTGATATGACCTGAAAAAGGGGTTGACCTTCTTCTGTGTGCAGGAGGCTATGACCACCATCCATCTATGTCCAGGTTCCCTGCTTTTCCTACCCCTGCCCCACACCTCTTATCACTGCTATTCCTAAACATTTGTATATAGTTGAAATCTGATTAAAATGAACTGGGTATATTGAAGAATCCTTGCATTTATGGAATAAACCCCATAATTCAAAAAGAGTCATGTACCAAAATGTTCATTGCAGCTCTATTTACAATAGCCAGGACATGGAAGCAACTTAAGTGTCCATCAACAGATGAATGGATAAAGAAGATGTGGCACATATATACAATGGAATATTACTCAGCCATAAAAAGAAATGAAATTGAGTTATTTTTAGTGAGGTGGATGGACCTAGAGTCTGTCATACAGAGTGAAGTAAGTCAGAAAGAGAAAAACAAATACCATTTTCTAACACATATATATGGAATCTAAGAAAAAAAAAAAGGTCATGAAGAACCTAGGGGTAAGACGGGAATAAAGACACAGACCTACTAGAGCATGGGCTTGAGGATATGGGGAGGGGGAAGGGTAAGCTGTGACAAAGTGAGAGAATGGCATGGATATATATACACTACCAAATGTAAAATAGATAGCTAGTGGGAAGTAGCCGCATAGCACATGGAGATCAGCTAGGTGGTTTGTGACCACCTGGAGGGGTGTGATAGGGAGGGTGGGAGGGAGGGAGACACAAGAGGGAAGAGATATGGGAACATATGTATATGTATAACTGATTCATTTTGTTATAAATCAGAAACTAACACACCATTGTAAAGCAATTATACTCCAATAAAGATATTAAAAAAAAAAAAAAGAACTGGGGCAGCCTCAAAGGAGAGATGCAGCCACACAGGAGCTCTCATATCAGGGTTTATATGAAGGGGGAGGAGGTGTTCCTGCTAACCTCTGGTCAGCAGGAGTGTTTCTGATGATGGTAAAAACTATGTTTAAACCCTGACTCACTGTAGGTACAGAAACACTTCACTTATGCTTATAACCTCTGTGTCCTTTTTATCTGAAATGTCTGCAAGCCACCCAACCATAACACAGTCTGTGAAAGATTGTGACAATAGCAGAGTGATTCCTGCCTCATACCACTGGCAACTTGACCTTAACCAGGGGGCAAGAGTTTCTGCCCACAGAATGGCAGTGGTTAGAAGGGCAGATTAAGCTATAAACATTAAACATTTCTGTCACAGGAAAGCAAGATGATCTCTTGCAGCTTCCTATTCTACCTGAGGTGCCATGGTTGGTATTATATGATATAAGATTAAGCTCTTGTCAGAAAACTAATGAATTTTGGATTGATTTCTGTCTTCTGCAATGCTAGTAACATTTTTGACAGCTATGATTTATAGGGCTTCATTTAGTCTATTCATGAGAAGAGCTGTTTAGTTTGGTTGATGGGCAAGGTTTCTAATGTTCCCAGTGGGAAACACTGAGAACCAAAGGGATGGCTGTCCTGAAGGTGCTCTCTAGCTGTCTGGGGAAGGTCTCTTATAAATTTGTAATCAAAATTCAGAGAACTAATGGGGCAGGTTGGCTCGGAATTGTTTGTTGACATTTGACCAGTGGAATGCTCCAGAAAATATGTAAGTCTGCTATTCAGCTACAGATCCTTAAGGTAAAAACTCTTTGTATGCCAATCTATTTGCTTTTTTCTTTATTTTTGAAATAGGATAACTAGTGTCTGCACAGTGGAGAAAGAATTTTAGTCCCCTAAAATGGTTGCAGAAAAACAGTGTAATTCAAAGATAAGGGCTTAGCTCTTGGACTTCCCTGGTGGCACAGTTGTTGAGATGCAGGGGAGACTTGGCTGCCTGTCGATGCAGGGGAGACTTGGCTCTTTTTTTCTCTTTATGAATTCTATAGCTCAGTGCAGAATATTTTTCTAATGGGAAGTTTTTGAAAGTTTACAAATGTAGTGGATGCTGTGGTGGACCTCCTAGATTTCCCTTTAGGACCAAGACACTCATTTCCCTAGTTCCTGAAGTGATGGCTCTTAATAGCTCACTGACGAATTGCTTTCTGGAAATTGCCCTCTACTGAAGGAAATTGCCTTTTCTAAGCTTATGTGTACTTCCTGGGCCAGTTTACATTCACTGGCTGGTCAAAAGTAGATTAAAATGGCATCTTTCCTCAATTCAAGACCTCAATTTTGGGCTATCCCAAATCCAGAGCTCCCCCTGTGTTTAGCTAAAGTCTTTGTTGCAAGTACATCATGGTTCAACTCTTCTCTCTGCTCAGTTAAGCTTCCCTCACAGGTGTCATCCCTGAGACTGTTCCTCAATCAACTTCCTGAATACAAATATCAAGTTAAAGTCTGTTTCCCAGGGAACTCAGCCTAAAACTAAGAGGTGATAGTTGGGAGACGTGGGCATAATGGAAGAAGAGTATCAAGGGTTGGATGTGAATGGGATTTCAGGAATGAGAAAAGGAAGGACACTGGGGATATCTTGGAGATTCCAAACCTGGGGATCTGAGAGAATTATATTTCTTTAGGGTAAAGGGAATCCTCTTCTCATCACTTCTTGAGATGTATACCTTTAACAGATTACACAAGAAACTAGCCCCATGCCATGTTTACCAACAGTGAAATATTATGGAGTGCATGACCTCTAGCCTTTCAGAGGTAGATTCAACCTGTAATAAAAAATAGAGGAGACTGGCCAAGATGGTAGAGTAGAAAGACACTGAGCTCAACTCCTCTCATGGACACACAAAAATCACAATTATTTGTAGGACAACTATCAGTGAAAAAGACCAGAGCCTACCAGAAAAGGTCTTCTACAACTAAAGACATAAAGAAGGAACAATAAAGAGATGGGTAAGAGGGGTAGAATCGTGATATAAGTCAAGTCCCATACCGAAGGTGTGTGACCCACAAATGGTAGAATAATTACAATTGAAGAGGTCCTCCCAGAGGAGTGAGAGGTCTGGGCCGCATGTCAGGCTCCCTAGCCCAGGGGTCCTGCATTGGGAAGATGAGCCCCCACAGCATTTGGCTTCAAAGGCTAGCAGGGCTTACTTTTGGGAGACACAGAGGGCTGAGGGAGTAGACTTCACTCTTAAACGGTGCACACAAAAATATCACATGCTCTGAGATTGAGGGCAGAAACAGTAACTTGATAGGAGCCCAGGTTAGACCTGCCTGCTGATCGTGGGGAGTCTCCTGGAGAGGCAGGAGGAAACTGAAGTTCACCCAGGGGACATAGACACTGGTGGCAGCCATGTTGGGGAGCTTGTTCTACCACATAGACACTGGTGCTGGCAAGCACAATTTTGGAGTCTTCTGTTTAGACTATCAGCCCCAGGGCTCAGCTCCACCCTGGCCCAAGCAACAAACTGGGTAAAGACATAACTCCATCCACCAGAAGACAGGCTGCCTTAAGACCTCCTGACCCCACAGCCACTCTCGACATGGCCCTGCCTGCCAGAGGACACAGGACTTAGCTCTACTCACCAGTGGGCAGACACCAGCCCCAGAATCCCCTGGGCCCTGGCCCTGCCCTCCAGGGAGCTTGCTCTAACCTCAAGATAAGCCTCACCCACCAGAGGACAGACACCAGATGCAAGAAAACCATAATCCTGCAGCCTTTGGACATGGTCTGCCCACCATCAGGCCTGATCCTTCCCTAGCACCAGCTGGGCCTTGAACCCACTCACTAACAGGCCAACACAAGCTTCAGGACATCCTGAACCCCATGCCCAACTGTGTAAAGGACTAGCCCCACCCACCAGCAATCTGACACCAACTCTGGGATCCCTGTGCCCTGCAACCAGACTCCAGGATCCAGCTCTGCCCACCACTAGTCAGGCACTAACCTCAGAACCTGGCTTCACCTACCAGTGGGCAACCACAGTACCAGAGTCTCTTGGACCCTGACTCTACCAATCAGTGATCCAGCAGTAGCCCTGGAGCCCCTTAGGGCTCCTCAGTCAACAAACTTGTGACCCGGTCCTGCCAACTGGTTGCTGGCAGTCTCCGCACAAGGCAGGGCCTGGCAACCAACTGGATGGGGAGCCAACCAAGCCTACCAGACCACCACATAGTCAGCTCCCCACAACAGAAGTACCCACGTAGCCCTCATAGGGGGAACCCATAGAGCATATAGCTCAGGTGTTGAGAGGGGAGTGTTTTGTTGGGACAAATAGGACATCTACAAAAAGCCAGTTCTCCAAGGTCAGGAAATGTAATCAACTACCTGATACATAAAAATGAAAACAGCAACTTAGGCAAAAAATATAGAGAGAGGAAGGTTATTGTTGGAGAAGTGATAAGCAAAATACAATAAATGTAACTAATCTTATACTTCAAATCTTTTGATAATGTTTCTGAAGAATAAAACCAGGTAGAAAGATAAGATGTGTGATCAGAGTAGGTTCACTTAAAAAATGTATAGTATCTATCAGAACACACATGACAAGAAAAAAATATGACATACTTTGAGATCAACAAAAATTCAGCAATAAAATCAACAGGTTGGATGCGTGCTGCTTACAAGTATTTGGGCGGTGATTATTGGATAACACAAGCAATGGCAGCTCTCGTGAACCAGGAACCCGTCTTCTAGGGGTCCAGAGGGACATTCTTCATGTCTTTAATATATGTTAAAAGAGTGACATTTCATGTGAGGACACTTCCCTACAAGTAATTCCTAGGAATCCCATATTATTGCTCTTTTCTTTAAATATGATGTCTTGATTTTATTTCTTTTGTCTGCCTGAGTTCAACATAATATAGCAGTTATACTTTCATTTCTTTTTCTTGCTAGAATATCAAAAAGTTCATAATTCCAAGATATTGACTTATATGGACTTTTCCTTACTATAATATCAAGAAGTTTATAATTCCAAGATACTCAGTAGGAGAAAGAATTTCAGAACCATAGAAGAATAATCCACTGAAATGTCTTCTCCCCAAATAAGCAGCCACCAAAAATAATGATAAACAAAATTTATCATTTATAGGAGTACATAACCCTATTCGGGGTAGGCTTTCCACATAGGCCAACTAAGGTAACCTCTGCAGGGTGTGTCCAGGGGCTCTGAAGAGCGGTTCCTTGTCCCCAAAATTCTTTTGTTAGAGGTGAAGCTTTAAAATGTCAGAATCTCAGTGACAGTAGCTTACATAAGTGAATGGGATACGATTTTTTTTCTTCTTTCTTGAGAGCTTTTCTGAGGAGGCAGGAACAAGAAGTTGGATATGTGATACCTAAAAGGACAGAGAGGATCAAAGGTGTGAATGAAAAACTAAATGGGGCATGGTGAGTGGGGCAAGAGAAGGTTTCAAAGACCAGCTATAACTAGGTCACAACCTTATATAACTTGCCAACTGCAGTCAAAAGCCCTGAACTTCAATCAAATAGGTCTGTCTGAAGAGCATTTTAACTGCTCCTCTCCTGATCTTGAGGCTCTGCACAGGCTTCCCAGCTTGGGACAGCTGACATTCCCTACTATTAAATTACTCTGTTTCAGCTACTTCTTCCTTAAATCGTTCTCTAGGTTAGTCAACTTGAATCTATACCAATGAATTGTGATAAAGGACAGTCTCTCCTCTTTAGGTTTTGACTGAAGTAAAGAGGTTAGTTGAGTCTTACCTGTAGTCAGATAGGTGTCACAATTGATGCCATGAACACCCCTGGTTCCCAAATATCTCCCCTGTCAGCTGCTGTAGTTGACAATTTCTTGGACAAAGAAAGCAATTTTATGTCTTAGGGGATGGGTCCCCAAATGGATTGTGACTGGGTGTGACATGTGTTGAAATTGTGTTATCACTAGGAATAGCAATGCACCAGAGTGTACTAGTGATTTACTTTGTAATAATTAGAGAAGGTTCTCAGTTATATTTTTAGAAACATTATTTTACTCATTCTAACAAAAAGTGGCTTGGGCCTCAGGAATGGTGCAAATGCCTTGAGACAGTCACATGAAGAAGAATATACTCAGTCAAATAGGTGCTGACAGAGAAGATTTGAAAACCATAAGATTAAAACACTGTGCTGCTTAAAAGCCATGATGTCTCTTGGAAAGAGTCCTGCTGGATGTGGATGTCGGCAACCTTCATTTGTTAGAATGACAAAGTTCAGACACCTCTCCTTCTGATGACTGACAGAAGATTACTCATGGTGGGAGTAATCTGCCCTGTTCACTAAGTGGTCTTTCACGGTAACTTTTCATTGAGGTAGTTGGGAGCAAAAACGAGAGTTTTTCTGAGCAACTTGGTGAAGGCTTTTCAAGCTAATGTGCTTATGAATCACCTGTGGGCCTTATTAAAATGTAAGATTTGATTTGGTGTGTCTGGGTGGGGCTTGAGAGTCTTCATTTCTAACAAGCTCCCAGGTGAAACTAATGCTGCTGGACTACACTTTACCAACTACAAGCACTTAACCTGAGCTTCATTGGAAGGATGACAGTGTCAGCCCAACCTGTCTCCTGTGAGCATTAATCAGGTAGTGGAGGGGAGAGAGCTAAATATATGTGATGTGATCTTCTGAATGTTTTGAGACTAAGTCTAGTTAGGACAGGCTTACATGGGATACAGAGATGCAAATACCTAAGGAAGATGGTGGGGATGGGGTGGGTCATTTGAAATTTCTTTCTGTGTCTTCCTGAATCCCATGAGTTTTTCTGTAAGATGGGTGCCTTATGCAGACCAATCCATGACAGTGGGAGGTGTGATCAATGAATCTGTTAAGGTTTCCACACCGCCCTTCAGGGAGGGTGGCAGGAAGACAAATGCAGTTTATTTTCTCCAGCTCAGCAGCTCATTTGCATAACATGCAGGAGGGAGAATGCAAAGGAAGAAAAATACTAAAAGGGGCATAATATGCTAAAATAGGTCAAGGGAGAAAATGAAAGAGTATTATTCTGCTCTCTTCAGAAAATTCTGTTAAGCTAGACCTGCCACAGACCACAAGGTCAGACCACATATATATATATATTTTTTTCAGCTATCAAAAGCTTTAATTGTTAGATAAGGACTGACTAAAGATGTGGGCTCAATAGGGCAAGATGTATGTTGTGTTGATTTTGGAGGAGAGAGTGCCTATATATCTTTAGCCAGACCAGATCCTTGGTAAAATATGTCGGCAAACTGTTTCCATCAGCCCTATTTTCTAACTCCTCCTTTTCCTCATATTGTTTTGTTTTACAGATACCTATTTCTCTTTATTTAAATTAATTCACACTAAGATGTTACTGACTTGACATGTACTTTTCCCAGCTGTTTGTCTTATTTTCTAAATTTACAAAGCAATTACTTTTGCTATGATATTCACTAATATTCTGAGGTTAGTAATACTTATCCCAAAGCACTAAGGGCAAACTATCAGGTACTGTGTTTGATGGGTATGTTGATTCTCTTACCAAATCGGCCCTAGCACAGCTAAAGTCCCCTACCTTGGTGGGGGAGGTTCTTTTCCAGCTCAGATTTATACAGCCAATAATGAAACTGATGCTGAGACCGAAACAGCACAAACTTTGTTCAATGGCCAGAGAATGGAGAAGTGGGAATTTAGTTCAAAACCAACTTCTCAAGCTGACTTGGGCTGAGACACCATATATATAGGAGGATCGAGGTAAAAGCGAGGGAATAAAGAGAGGGAGGAATGTTCATGATTTATCTGAGAACAGGGGTATGGTTTGCTCAGAACTCAGGCAACACTCCTTTTCGGTTCTTGTATGAATCTTCCGGTTGTTGGCAATTGTCAACTGTCATGGTGCTAATACATTAGCATGCTTAATGTATAACAAAGAGTGTATAATGAGGCTCAAGGTGTACTGGAAATCAAGTCTTCCACCATCTTGGACCTAGCTGGCTCTAATCAGTTCTTGTTTTACTTTGTAGCTTCATCTTTTGTGGTCAAGCTTGAAACTCAGATAAGAGTAGTTAGTCTCCAACCAGGGGCAGGGGTATGATTCTTCGGCAACAGCCTGGTAACAATTCTGCTGGTCTGAGAGTCCTTCCTATCCAACACTGGAAAATCACCACTTGTACCCTTCAACATTATGTATAATAGGCCCTCTTACCTTCACACACACAAGTAAAACCCTATCTGCCTTCTTATGAATCACAAAAAGGAATGTTATGTAAAACACTTGAACTTCATACTTAAAGCACAGTTCTCTTGTATAAGGTCAGAATCTTCCCACTGTTTTCCTTTTATCAGCCTGCATATGTTCCCCACTCCAGGAATCCTGACAACTGGACAAGTGAAAAGGATCTCATCAGACTCGGAGTCTATATCTCCAATTAGAAGAGGTTATAGTAAAGTTAAGTATAACACTACACCAACAACAATATTTCCTGCAAGTGAGATGGTCAGGAAGTAGTACATCCAAAATCATGGTTCCCTGTTGAATTTGTCTTTATTTTTAGTCTATGTATGATTTCCCTGAAATGAAAGAAGGTGACATTACGATGACTTCCTCACGCTGAATTTAAAGACTTAGGGCTAGAAAGGGGCAGGCTGAAGCTTAAATCTTCCTGAGGAGGCTGCAGGAGGGAAGACAGAGACTTGAATATAAATTAAGGCTAAGGGACCCCACTACAGTTAGAGACTGAGAACACAGAGTTCAGGGACTGAATTTCAAGTTCATAGATGAGCAAGCAGAAATTAAGTCATCAGTTGGAGCAACACAGAAGTTAACTGTAGAATCAAATATGCATTGGTGGGCCCTTTATTGCTCTGAAGACAGTTATAACCAAGTAATGGGATAGCTCAGCTTGAAGCATCTTAAGAGACATGTGGTTTCCTCTGGAGAGATTTCTCCTTGCCCCTGCAGTCATGAGAAGCAGAAGGGTGGTTCTTGTTGGAAGATGTATCTCTTGACTTCATTTCTTAGAGGTGTGAACATTACTCACTAGTGAGACTTAGAGTCAAGTTGCAATGACTCTGTTGTCATTTAGAGGAGCCATGTGCTATGTTACTTGAGTCCCTTTCACACTTTGGCTTTTAAATATTATTTCCCTCTAAAAGACATTTCTTTGTAAATAAAGAGATATGCGTCATTCTGCTTTATCATTATTTGTTATGAAGGGCGACTCTGGGAGATAAACAACACCCAGATAAATAAGGCTTAGAGACTGTGGGCCAAGTCCTCTATTAATTCCACTATATTTATCTCTCTCTCCCTCTCAAAGAAATAATGATAGTAATTATTTTAAAAAAATATTCTCTTTTCTAATCATTTTAAATTGCTATTTCCCACTCTACTCAAATAGTAATTGTTTTTATGGCCCTGTTGTAACTCGTGAGAAGGAAAGAGATGGAATAAGCAGCTGAGAAAACCCATTCACTCGCTGGGCAGCATAGCTAAGGCACAAAGTAGATTTGCAGTAGTTCATCTACCAAATCTTCTTCAACTCTCACTCTGGATTTTATGTAGAGATCTGTGATGAAAGACAGAGAATTTGAATCTGCTAAGTGTGTTAAATGCAGTGGAGGGAGAGTATTTGGGGAAAGATATTTTTTTAAAAAATACCTTTGAAGACACATGAATGAGCTGATATTGAATTTGGTGTGTAGGTGGGGCAAGAGGACTGAACTGGAATATAAAGACCTATGTTTTGCCACTTCTTACCTGTATGTAAATTTGGGTGGTAAGTCACTTTCTTGATGTTTTCTTAATCTTTTAACAAATTATTATAATTCTTAATCTCTGTCTCATTGTAGTGCTATTTATCTGAAATGATATATATTCCAAGTAAAAATTGCTGTAAAATCTGTAGACTTGGGGACATGAGACTTTAGGATTGGAAGCACTCTACAAAGTGAATGTTGGCTCCAATGTCTTCACACTTCCCAATTGCTTTAAGTGGGAGACAAAATAAACCAACCCTGAAATAGCTTCCTGAAGAAATTTGGAATTGCCAATTTTTGTATACGAAAAGAAAGAAAGGAGTCATCTAAAGTTGAAAACAGCTCTTGAGGTTTGTATGTTGTATGCAGCTCTGCCAGCTCGTTCTCAAGTGTGAGGCTAGAAAAGAAAGACATCATGAGTGAGTCAAAATGGAGTAAACTACTGAGTCCTCCACCAAAGGGTAAGGGGGTAGGTTGTAGTGGTTAAGTAAATGACCTGGAAGGTCGATCACTCCACAGCTTACTCATTATCTGGGCACAGCATTAGAATTTTGCCTAATACATTAATGGGAGTGAAATGAAATATTCTAAAAAAAGTGCCTAGCATATTGTGTGCCATGTAAAATAAACTCGATAAATGACTAATGGAGTTGGCTATATTGATTTTAGAGGAAGTATACTGCTAAATGCACTGTATAATTTCAGAGGTATTGAAAAATCTGCCGACTTAAGTACAGTTGACCCTTGCACAACATGGGTTTAAACTGTGTGGGTCCATTTATACAAGAATTTTTTTCAATAAATAATAGTAATGTGTAATCTGTGGTTGGTTGAATCTGCAGATGCAGAGGGCCTACTTATACGTGCATGGGGTTGGTGCCCCTAACCCTCTTATTTTTCAAGGGTCAATTGTATTTCCCCTTTCAATATTTCCCAGTATTTTCCCCTAGTTTTTTATTCAAAAACTTCCCATTCCCAGAGAAGTAGATATAATTCTACCTACAAGGTCAGGTACTACACCTCCTTTGCTTACCATTGGACATCCAGCCCTTCAAAGTGTTCTCGGCACAGAGTTGTGTTCAGTAAATGTGTGCTTATTAACTTTATGAAAGCTGTGATCCATGTGGTTCAATATCAGAGTGGTGACAGAGTTAAAGAAGGGCCAAATCTCCAGGTAGTTGAAAAATAACTCAATATCTTTACATGCGTTTCTCCAAAACATGCAAAATGGTACAAAGTCCAGAACAATGCTTCTTAAAATGCTAATTTTCCCCTCAATTAGCTTCCCTCCCAAAAGAGAGCAACTCCTGTACTTTTACCAAATTTCTCAAGCGGAGCCTCCTTCATCCCTTATCTAGTGTATTTTTTCATCTATCATCTCTTTTTCTTTTCCATTTTGGACCATAAACCCCGAGAAGAGTTTGTCTGACAAGACAGAGGTTGTGAGAGGTGAAAAAAACTGTATATACAAAGCCAAAACCTTAGTTGACATGACAAAAAAGCTAGAAACACCTGTATAATTACTTATTGCTGTTGGATTTGTTAACTGAATAGTTGATTGAATGGAAAAACTTAAGCAAATTGTTCTGGTTTTATAACTTGGTAACAACCTCTGTCTGTGAAAATCACTTGAAAATTAATAATTCACTGCTTTTTTGTGTATATATGTTATTTAGATTTTTTTACCTAACATTAAAAAAATAAATTTATTTATTTATTTTTGGCTGCATTGGGTCTTCATTGCTGCACACAGGCTTTCTCTAGTTGCAGCGAGCAGGGGCTACTCTTCGTTGTGGTGCGTGGTCTTCACATTGTGGTGGCTTCTCTTGTTGTGGAGCACGGGCTCTAGGAGGGCGGGCTTCAGCAGTTGTGGCATGCAAACTCTAGAGAGCAGGCTCAGTAGTTGTGGTGCACGGGTTTAGTTGCTCCGCGGCATGTAGGATCTTCCCGGACCATGGATTGAACCTATATTCCCTGCATTGGCAGGTGGATACTTAACCACTGCGCCACAAGAGAATTCCCTACCTAACATTTGTGTTTCACATTTTTTATGCCCAACTATTTAATAGGCTTTTTAAGAGATTTAATTTAGTGTACAATACTTAGCATACTGTTTTAGATTTAGTGCTTAACAATATTTGTGGAGATAAAATCCCTACTAAAGAATGATGTTACCTAAGGGGTGTGATATTTTGAGCCATTACCAGCCATTAGGTTGATATTTTATTTTATCATATAAATTCAAGACATTTAAGAAGGGATGCATGTGGCTCAGAGCATGAGGAATAAGAAATGAAATAGGCTGGGGAATCAGGGAAGAAAGACCTAGTCAGGGGTGTGGATGAGAGTTGAGCAGCAAGAAAGCACTGGGTGGGCACTTGCCAGAAAGAAGGCAGACAAAGGAAAAGAGAAAGATCCATCAGAGTAACAAAAATTGTATTAAATTGTACCATTGTTCCAAATGATATTCTCCTTCCTCCTCCCCAGTGAGCAAATTATAATTTCCTACTACATTGCCTTTTTCATATGACTCACTTTGTCTAGTGAAATGTGAACAGAAGTGATATATTTTACTTCTAAGCAAAATTTTAAAGACCATTGTGGGATTTCTCTGTTAGTCTTTTCTTTTTGATATAAACCCAACAAGTTCCATATGAATCCTTCTGTTTCAGGCTGGTCTCAGGATGAGGATTTAATTACACCTGAAGCTACCCAGGAAAAGCTTAATAACATTTAAAAAATTCAGACTTTTTTCCTAGAGAAATATTTATGTCATGCATCACCCCCTTAGTCAAAATAAATTTGTTTTACAAAGATGGAACCGTAGATACACATAACATTTTCTAACTTCCAGAGATAATCTAGAGTGACCAGTACTAAAAAATATGTAAATAAAAATAAGAAATATGAAAGTGTCGACTGTGTACCTATAGTTAAAGAAAGATGTTTTCTCATGAATTAAGGACATTTCTTCTGAAAATATTCTACTTCAAGTTATAGAATACATGGAAAATAAATTATTATCCAATGGATTCTGAAATGGAATGGAAAATAAAATTATTATCCAATGGATTCTGAAGTGGAAAATAATCAATGTGGTCTATCTCTCAACAATATTGAATTTTAGGAATAATCAGGGAAAACTTCCTGTTTTTTGAAAGAGTATGGCATTTCGTATATGTTTTTCATCTTGATAAATACATATTTTGTCTCTCACAAGCAGAAGTTTACCAGTCTGCACACCCAAATCTTTCACTAGAAACCAGAATAGTAGCTGAGACTGGGGAGCTTGCCTTGATGCAAGTAGTAGAAGGAGAGTTATTCAGTACTGTTCTAGACCCAGATAATTGTCTGGACCTTATGCAATGTTTCTGCTCCCAAGTTTGCTCAGATGTTGGAGACAGTTTGTGGGCCAGTATTAACAACCATGCCATTCAAATTAGCCCAAGTGTTCTCTGGCTGTGTCTCCACGACAGCAGAATTATTTCTTTTTATGTTCTCTGCTTACCTTAACTAATATAAACTAGGAGAAATAAAGCTTTTTGGTAGAATTTAATAATTGCCACAATTATAATTATAATGGCTAATATTTATAAAGCATTTTCCATGGGTCAATGTATTGACCAGGATTCTTTGGTTACAAGTGACAGAAACCCCAGTCTAGTTACCCAGGCACAAAGAGGAGTTTTCTGCATCACGTAATCAAAAGTGAGTAAAACAGGAAGTAGCTAGCTTTGAAAATAATTCAGACCAAAGACTGGAAGCCCACCAGCACTCTCTTTCTTCTCCCAGTTCTGTTTTCTCTGTATGTTGTCTCCATTTTTCCTACTGTAGACTGGTTTCTTCCACAGGGTGTTTGGAAATCATATGTTTCTGGCTAGTGAATTCCCAGTTTGACTGAGGTTTTCCCAATTTTAGTGCTCAAAGTCCTGCATATGGCAAACCCCTCAATCCCCAAAAAACCTGGACAGTTGGTCATCAAAAGGGACAGAATCTCTTTCCTCAGGCTCTAGTTCAGAAAATACTCTAATTTGGTCTTGATTGGGTTATGTGTCCACCCTTGAGGATCAGTCAGTGTGACTGGGGAGTGAGGTACTATGATTAAACCAGCTTAGATCAGGTGCCACTGGAAGGCACTTTTCACTGAGGCAAGAGAGGCAGACTGGGTAACATCATGGGCATGTTACATTCTGATACTTGCCAGGGGACCGATGTGGGCAAACCTAACATTCACTGTCGATTAGAGTTATTCTGAAATCAAGTAAATTTGAGGCATAGTCTAAGCCAGTGATAAAGAGTGTTACTTTAGAAAGACAGAAAAAGGCTACTTACAAATATTGAAGCAAATGATAAATCTGAGGGAAGTTTTCATGCTAAATGTTTGCAGAAATGAGAACATTACAGGAATATTTGTTGAAAAGTCATTAGGAAAAAGCTGATATCCAATCTGCTTACAGTATTTTTTAGTGTCCATGAACTATTTTTAGTTGACATGTTTTGTTTTTAAATCTAAAATGCAACTGTTTTAAAAGAGACTTGTGGAATTTAAAGATGGATAAAAAAATACAGTAACGATTGTCAATTTCAAGTTGTTACTTTGAGCTAGTTACTTCAATTCTCTGGGGCTCAACTTTGTTATCTGTGAAGTGGTGGTGATGGCATTGAGCCAAAGTATTCTAGGGTTTCATCTTCTTGCACTAATAGTCTTTGGTTTTATTTTAATTTTATTTCTATGATTGTATTCTATGTCTATCATAAATAGATCAAAGCCTTTAAGGTAAAATGTTAAAAAAATAGTCAGTTGGCATTTTAGACCTTGACTAAATGAAATTTACTGATTTTTATCAAATGTGAATTACAGGTGGTCATACCTATAATTAAATTAAAATGTGATGGTAAATTCCATATTCTTATATAGATGAATCCTAAAAGAGAGACAAAATTAATAGGATCAGATTCAGCAGCTAAAGACAGCTTGGATTTTTAGGTTCCATGGTTCAGAGTTCCCGCCCATAATTAATGATTGTAGGAGTACAGTTGTTCCTCAGTATCTATGGGATGTTAGTGCTAGGAACCCCAGGGAAACCCAAATCCTCCAAGCTCAAATCCCTCATATAAAATGGCAGAGTACAGCTGAATGTGGAACCTGCAGATAGGAAGGGCCAACTGCAATTATGGACACATCCGCTAGGGTTTCTGAGGAGGGTGTGGCTACAGAAGGGTCAGTGTGGCTACAGAAGCATCTCTGGCTTGCTTCAGACTCTAAGGAACCCTACAAAAGGAGGTCAAAACAGGAATTTATTTCAAGTTTACTGGAAGACTCAAGGGCACAAATTTGTTGGGTGTTGGGACCAAGGACAGGTCCTTACTTTTCTCTTGTTACTGCATCTCTGCTGCTTTAGTCTTTCTTCTTGCAGACCTGCTTTTTCAGTTTCTCTGGTCCACATGTCAGGAAATCTGGGCACAGACTGTTCTTAGCTGTGCATGTGTTAGTCTGGGCAACCAGAAGGATGCATTTCTTTCTCATTCTAAATTAGAAATGACTTGGATGCTTGTCCTCAACTCATCTAACTGTGAACAGGGAAATTAGGTACTGTCATCCACAGATAATAAAATTAGGTACTGTCATCCACAGAGAATTAAAAGTTTTATGAGAAGAAATATTAAAATTAAATTTAAAAGAATGAAAAATATATTTTAATTTCAACTAGGAGCTATTCTTACAAGAAAAACAAAGAAAGAATATTTTAAAAATCTTGTAAAATAATACAAAAAGCATCCTTTGCTTTATATTTTGCTTTCATATCACCATCATGAATAAAGTTCTTTTTGCATAAATATTTAAGAACTTTGATTTCCCAAGGGGTTCCCTTAATCCTTTGATATTTAAATCATTCTCTTTTGAAGCGCCTAAAGTGTCATCATTAATTTCTATTTTTTCTTTTTTGTTGTTAACTAATCTAACTTTACTTCGTTCTCTGTTTTCAAGGGTCTATGTATGTTGTACGTGGTTTTCCTCAATCATTTTCATAGACCTCATGAAATCTTGAGTCTTTCACAAAATGCATGATTTCACCTTGCAATCATTTTGCATTGCATATCATATGCAGTGCAAATTAATGAGACACAACTGCTGGAGTCGTATATCAGAAATGGTGGGATAGGTAGAGGCTAAGTTTAAGAAATATGGGGAGGTAGGAGAGGATAATTGTATAGGCAGTGGCTTGTTAGCAAATATTTTCATGTTTTAAGGAATTTTGCTTTGCCTTAACATGTCATAACTGTTGGGAATCAGATAATTTTCAGAAACTGAGGGTCCCTGAGTAACATAGTGATTAAGAATGGAGTTGTGGGGGGCTCTTACAGAATTGCGTGTGACTCCACTAATGATTTGCCATTTCCTTCTGGGCAAGTATCTTCTCTGCTCCAGTTGGCAGTTTCTTCATCTTTAAGATGAGGACAACATCCTTCTTATTATGTAGCTGGAAGAATTCAAAGCAGAAATTACCTGGTGCTGGTGCTTTCTCAGTAAATGGAAGTTATTTGATTGAGACACAGTCTCTGTCCTCCAGAAGCTTAGTTTAAGGTGGGGGCTGGGAGGGGGACAGAAACATGTACAGATGTACAGTTAATTATAATACACCTGGAAATAACAAAGACAGGGATATGCAATGGGAAGTCAACAGTACTGCCCAATAAAGAGGAGCAAGTCATTTGGGACAGGTGAGTCGGGGAAGGCTTCCTGGTGGAATCACAACTGAGCTTATTTATAAGTTATTCAGACTAAAGAGGGTGGAGAAGTGCTGGTGAGAGGAGGGGTCCAGACCAAGCCCCATTAAGACCAAAGGCACAGGTAATACATAGAACTGCACCTTCTATGTTAGGTGGTCCATGTGGCTAGAATCAGAGGCAAAGGCAGGGTGCAGCAAGATTTCTTTGTGATTCTACTTCTGGGGAGAAGTGAATTCCAAGTTCCAAATATCCATACACAATCAAAATTACAACCCAACACCTCATGAATTATAACCTCCTACCTGACCATTTCAACATCTTATTCACCCCCCAAAACTGGCAAATATAATTTCTAACAGAATATACTCTGGTGTAGCTAAATAGAAACATTCATATAAATCTGTATAGACCTTTATAGTTTTCCAAGTATTCCAAGTATATTATCACATCATGAACTTCACCAAAACCTTGTTATCTATGTACGTTAACCATTAGCTTCATTTTCAGATTAGAAAATGAAGACTTAGAAATATTAAGGGACTTCCCCAAGAACACATTGGGTGGTAGATCTGAGACAGGATTCAGGTCTTCTGAGTACTTTCTCCTTTCTCTACAACAAGGGTCAGCAAACTTCTTCTGTAAAAGCTCAGATAGCGTATATTTTAGGCTTTCTGGGTCATATGGCATCTCCCACAACCACTCACCTCTGCTGTTGTAGCATGAACACAGCCATAGACAATATAAAAGCAAATGGGAATGGAACAACTGTGTTCCATTTAACCTTTCTTTGCAAAGTGGGCTGTGGGCTGGATTTGGCTCATGGTTGTAGTTTGCCAACCCTTACTCAGTATCATTCTACAGAGTTTTTCTTTAATAAATAGAGGAGAATTTCAGTTATATGACTCCAGTACTTTTTGAAGTGTATTGATTCCAGTGTCTGCTATCTGGATAGTGCCTATTTTATTAGTATGAGAATCTCTTGTTCGTTCTCCCCTTGGTAAAGGTCACCTACCTCTGGAATAGACAGGATTTTCCTCCCATCAGTTTCTGAGTCAGTGTATACTGATGCCACACCTCTTTCCTCATCAGTGTCTTCACAATCACTTTTAGCTGCCCCTTAGCACTCCATTCACCTTGTTGCTGACCATTGCTTGTTATTTGAAGGTTTCCATTCTCCTTATGGCTATTGCCATATTGACTTCCTTGGGAAAAAAGTGGGAACACTAGTCTCAGTTCCCCAAAGCACTATTGGCCCAAGACTTCCTTGGGTAACAGATTTTACTGAAAGGTTAGCAATAGCCAGAGGGAATTTCAACATAGAAAAATAATTATTTTCAGAGAACAAGCAAAGAAGTACAAAGGTCATTCCTCACAGGGGTCATCTCATTGATATGTCTCAAGTCTTGTCTTCTTCCCAGTCATAATGCCTTCCCTCTTCTAGAGTGGCCCCCTATTCCATCCTTTGTGATATAATTATAATGTGGGGAAATCCCACTTTTCCTTTAGGAAAATCACTCAAAATCTATAATTTACTCTACTATCATATTCTGAAAGCCTCCAAAATGAGAGTTTTCTGTTCCATTATTGAGCTTACCATTTTACTGACTAAAGATATGAAGAAAAAGTCAAAACTTTGTTAGCCATACTTTTTGAATTTATATGTGAACCTATGTAATATTTATTTTAAGCATTCAGGATAATAGTTGTTACAGTGTCACATTTATTTTGTTTTAGCAGAGTATAGAAGTAAACTGACCTATTCAGTCTCTTTGGAGTTTTGTACAAGGAATATGGTCACCTGCTCCTAACTGAACTGTATTAGTGGATCATTTTTCTATGTATTGTAGCAACATCCAAAATAATCTAGTAATTTCCCAGTTGTCCTTATCAGTGCACTGCACAGTTTTCCCTGTGTTCACAGACACAGTCCAAGGTCATTGCCAAATCTCCAACTATGTACTGTTCAAAATGGTTGTTACATTTCCCCAATTATAAAAAGGCAAAATAATGATCTGGAAGTAATCATGTGTTCTAGGAAATAGTATGTGGGGGAGATTGCAATGGAATATTTCAATTATTGTCTTGTGCTGAGGAGGGTTGATCCAAGATTAATCATTTTCTGCTTAGCTTCATCCTTTCATAGACTAAATACCTGCTGGGTGTTGGGAGAGTGAGAGAGATTAGGGGGCAAATGAGACTGGGATGATTGAATGCAGATCTCCTCTTGCTACTTTTTTCATTTATTTGTAGAATGGCACCTGGCACTTTAAATAGCATCTTTAATCAGAGTGACTCAAAATGCTTTCCAGATAGTAGCTGCATTTTCCTTATTTTATTAAACAGAAGAAGAGAGAGAGAGAGTTAAATATTTTGCCTAAGGTCGTAGAAATGGCAAAGCTGAAAACCATCCTCAGAGAACCCCAACTCCCTGTATAACCTCACATTGAGGGGTGCTCATATCAGATGCAGTGGAGATCAGAGAGTCACAAGATAGATTTGCTGCTAGTTGGCTGTGTGAATTAGGGCACTGTACCGATGTTCTCTGGCTTTTGTTTTCTTTATTTTGAAAATAATCTGGGGACCAGGTTTTCTCTTGTATTCATGGTGGCAATAAATTTCTATGTCATGGTTTCAGAAATGTAAAACTCAACTTTTGAAATAATGGTATTTTGGGCAGAACTCAACTCAATTTACCTCTGTTCTGTTTTTGATAGAAGAATTTTAAAGTGAATGACAATTTTAATTTCAAAAAAAAACCCCACTTCTTTTGAGACATGGCATCAACTACTTAGATGCAAGTGAGTGTGTTCAGTGAAGTGGTCTCTAGGAGGTCTCTAGGAGGTTCTCTAGGTTGGTGTTCTATTGATTACACGTTTTAATCCATTTAGCACATTTTTAATGAATCTCAACTATATTCAAAGCCCTGTGCTAGAAACTTCTGGAATAAAGAAATGGGTGAAATATAGTTCTTGCCCTCTAGGCAATTACAACCAGTAGGAGAAAATCATAAGCAAACCACTCGGAAGAACCCAAGGAAGGATTAAATATCAGTGAAATAAGGTAAAACTGTAGGACTGAGGCAATGCCCAGATGGACAGAGCATGAAATTTTTGGAGTCAGGAAACTTGAGTTTGAATTCTGATTCTACCATTTATTTGGGCAAAATGTAGAAGCTCACATAGATTCTCTAAACTTTGCTTTTATCATCTGTAAAGTGAAACTAATAATAACACCCACTTCATGCAATTAAATGAAATAATTAAGGTGAAATTTTTATATTAGATAAATTAATGTATAAAAGGTATTAGGGCCTAAGAATTGGGAAAAATGTAGGAGGGATGGTTTTTGAATGGAGACCTGAAATCTGAGAAGAATGTCAATATCTACTAGAAAAGAAGCAATAAGAAATAGCATATAAAAAGCAGCATAACAGTGAGCATAGGCTTAGGGCCTTCATGAATCTGGAGCATGGTGGATACAGTTGACACTTGGAGCAGAGGTGATCAAAAGCTGAGAAGGGTCAGCATGGATGGCATTTACCATTATGCTAAATAGAATTTGCATTGATTCTTCATTTGGCAAGGCAGCATGCATTTAAGTTAATTATTCTTGGTTCTTTTCAAATATTCCATAATTCTGATCTTTCACTAGCTCAGATTGACCTCTTCTCCAGAATGAGTAAAAACCTATGATATTTTATTATATATGGTATAACTATAAAGTAATAAAATTAATTTTTGTGTGTAACCTAAAATCTTACTAACACCTTTAAAGTCACATTCAAAGAGATTACTTATTATCTTTGTGTAATCATTTACTTTGTAGGGTTTTTATTTCAATAGTTTATTTCTTATTTTCTTTCTGCTATTTTCCTAGGCTTGTTAAGGACTAATTCACTATGAGAAATTTAGCATATTGTTTCTTTGCCTCATCTTTGCCCTATGTATAATGACAAATTGCTTCTTGCTGAATAGAATTTTGACAGGATATTCAAAAAATATTTTTTCATAATAATTTCCTATCAGGAGGTTAAAAATCTATCCATGAACATTCATGCATTACTGGTAGAAATGTAAAATGGTCGTGCCACTTT
The DNA here is from genome assembly GCF_949987515.2 of Delphinus delphis. Classification (NCBI taxonomy): domain Eukaryota; kingdom Metazoa; phylum Chordata; class Mammalia; order Artiodactyla; family Delphinidae; genus Delphinus; species Delphinus delphis. The sequence goes on from NC_082695.1 coordinate 57,243,826, forward strand.
GGAAAACTGTTTGGCAGTTTCTTAAAATGTTAAGCATAAATTTATCATGAGGTAGCAATTCAACTTCTAGGTATCTACCCAAGAGAAATGAAAACATATGCCCACACAAAACCTGTCTGTGCAACTTCACATCAGAGTCATTCGTGATAGCCAAAATGTGGAAACAATTCAAAAGTCCATTAATTGGTGAATGCATAAACAAATATAATATATACAAATAAGGGAATATTTTTCAGCAATTAAGAGGGGTGAGTACTGATATATGCTGTAACGTGGATGAACCTCAGAAACCTTACGTCAAGTGAAAGAAAAGACCACATATTGTATGATTCCATTCATATAACATTACTAGAGAAGATGGATTTATAGAAATGAGTGTAAATATGTGGTTACCTGGGGCTTGGGGTGTGAAAGAGAGTGACTGCAAATGGTCATAAGGTTTCTTTTTTGGAATGATAAAAATATTCTAAAATTAGGTTGAATGATACTTGCACCACTCCCTATATTTACTAAAAATCATTGAATAGTACACTTAAAGTGGGTAACTTTTATGACACATAAATTTTACCTCAACAGATTTGATAAAAAGCTGTCTGGAGAAATAAGATATGCTTGAGGCAAAATTTAAGGGAACATTAAAATGATCTGATAGACATGTAGTGTTAGGACATAACTTAACAGTTAAGAGATCAGAAAAGAAAGAGACATCATTTTTGATTGGATTTTAAAGAATAATTTGTGGAACAAATAGATTCTGAAATGATTATGAAACAGATGTGTTTGAGTTGAATGTTGAAAGACAAATAGAATTTATTCAAGATTCTTTAATAATTTAACCCTAACCAAATTCCCTAAACATGTGTTTATTTCCTTTAGGGAACTTCAGTATTGATTAGAATTCCGCATTTACTATTTGTTAAACACAATTTGATATGTATTACCCTATCATAGAATACTACTTTTCCTTTTAGAAGGCCCTTCATAGTAAGAATCATAGCTTATTTCTTTGTATTTCTCAACTAGGCATCACCTACACAAAGTATACATTAGTTAGGGCCCAATAAAAATAGCCTTTGGCTGATTAACTGATGAATAGATACCATGTCGGGGTAGTACAAGGAAGGGCATAATGATGGAGGTAGTGGGGCAAGAAAGCTGTTGCTTAAGAGAAGGTTGGACAGTTACTTAGGGCTCAATTAGGAGGCCCTGGAGTGGCAGGTATGGGAATTTGGCTATTGATGTAGCTAGTTGAGGAGCAAAAGAATGGCTGATGCAGGGTGTGTTTTGAAAAACAAATGTATCAGCAGTGTGAGTAGTTTGGTAGAGGAGAGTCTGGCATCAATTAACACGTGATCATTTTTCTTTTTTCTTCGTCACATATATAAAGGTTAGTTAATTCTTATTGAGTATCTGGTAATTGTTTGCCTTACTTTAAATTCTGCTTCCTGGAAATCATTTGGTTCTTTGCACTTCTCCTTTGGCATTAACTTGAGGCTGATTTCTATGGAAAAGTACCTCTAGAGCATGCTTTGCAACAAGACAACAATTTTTTTTTGCTGTATGCGGGCCTCTCACTGTTGTGGCCTCTCCCGTTGTGGAGCACAGGCTCCGGACGCGCCGGCTCAGCGGCCATAGCTCATGGGCCCAGCCGCTCCGCGGCACATGGGATCTTCCCGGACCAAGGCACGAACCCGCATCCCCTGCATCGGCAGGCGGACTCTCAACCACTGCAATACCAGGGAAGCCCAAGACAACAATTTTTGCCATGAACTTTAGTGCTGTTCTGCTATCATTGGTTTGAGAGTCAGCAATAATAAAATAAAATTCCTTTAAAAATATTGACCCAGACTAGTATTGCTTTTTTATTTTTTTTTAAATAACATGCTTGAAATTGAAAGCCTCTTTGTTGCTACAGCACTTATTCACATGTGAGACCTTAATATGTCTGCAATATTTTCCCTCTTTCAGGTTAAAGGGGAAGATTTCTCAGCATAACACCAACTCAGCCTTGTAAGTTAGTGCTTTTCAGTCTGACCCACAACACACCCAGCATCCCCCAATCAATGCACTGAGCTGGTGGGGCCTGAGGATCGGAGCGGAGTGCGATCATAAAGTTGGTGTCAATAACCATAGCACATAAGCTCACATCCAGGTGTACATTTTCCTTCATTCTCCACATGAAATGGTGAGCTCAATACTCTTCTATTTTGAAGGGAATTGAAGTTTGTGGAACTAAAGGGCTATTAATGCTACACAAATCACACTGATGTTGCAGTGGACAGCTCCTACAACTCCATCTGGAGCTCATAAAAATCCAGAAGGCTTGTGTTCCCAGATTTGAGACCAAAAGTTGGGCAGATGCACAGTGACCTCTTTCAAAGGGAGGAGAAGAAATGCTTCAAAACAAAAAGGATATTAACAGGGGCTTCCCTGGTGGCGCAGTGGTTGAGAGTCCGCCTGACGATGCAGGGGACACGGGTTCGTGCCCCAGTCCGGGAGGATCCCACATGCCTTGGAGCGGCTGGGCCCGTGAGCCATGGCCGCTGAGCCTGTGCGTCTGGAGCCTGTGCTCTGCAGCGGGAGAGGCCACAACAGTGAGAGGCCCGCGTGCCACAAAAAAAAAAAAAAAAAAAAAAAAAAAGGATATCAACCAGCTTTCATACACATACTCTCCATCATTCAGTGAGAGCCGAATTTGAGATTGACTCAAATAGCCCATTGCAGAATTGGATTCAATTAAAATTCACTGCAATGTCAAGATATGTGAGCATAATTTTCTCCCCCTACTTAAGTGTGGCAGAACCACAATAATCAGCATCAGGTGGTCAAACTGAACTGTCATATAGAAGGACTCAGATAGTTTGACCTACAAAAAAATAGTTCTGAAAATACCAGGTACCTCTCAACCAACACCCTTTTGATTTAGTCAAAGAAAATTCTAGTGGTTTAGAATATGTTGAAAGATCAGTTGTCATTTAAAAAATATTATCTGGTTGTGATGCCAAACAAATATCAAATCAGATCTACACTGTGTATTAAAAGCAATAACTGAGTGGTGAGTTTTGGGTGTGTTGACCTCAAATAGAGAAATAAAGTCCAGGGAAATTAAGTCTATGATACTACAATTCATGTTAAGTTTTACTTTAATGGAATTATGTGTACTTAGATTTCACATGGATTTCACTTGGAGGATTAAAGAAGGAAGGTTCAAGAAACTCAACTGAAGAGTAGAAGAAATCAATATCTACTGAGACAATGAGGTGTGTGGGAGTGTGGAGAGCTTTCGTGGTCAGGTCCCAGAGGTTGTTGTTCTAAGAAAGGGATCGACTTTAGTCAAACCTCAAGCAGCCTGGAAGACCCATAAGAGAGTGGCCTGTTTTTGGTAAACAGGTGAAGCTTGTGTTTGCTCAGTTCCTTTTACTTTTTTTTTTTTTTTTTTTTTTGCGGTACGTGGGCCTCTCACTGTTGTGGCCTCTCCCATTGCAGAGCACAGGTTCCAGACGCGCAGGCCCAGCGGCCATGGCTCACGGGCCCAACTGCTCCGTGACATGTGGGATCTTCCCAGACCGGGGCACGAACCCACGTCCCCTGCATCGGCAGGCGGACTCTCAACCACTGCGCCACCAGGGAAGCCCCCTTTTACTTTTTAAAATCATTCCTTAAATGCATACCTGTGTTGCATTAAAAATTAATTTAATAAATAATTAATTATTGGGTGAATTTATTTTGTTGTTAACTATCAGTGATTATCCATTCTAACATAAGTGTATGCAAGGAGAAATAATTCTTGTTACTCATATTAAAAAGTGGCTAAGAGAGTAATCACATAGTAGCAAAAATGTGGTGGGAGCTGGGATAATCCTCAGCCTTTGACCATCTGCTTCACTGCCAACTGAACGTTTACCAAACATATTTCATCTCCCTGGTATAAGCTTTGCACTGTAATCTATGTAAGTAAAAATACTTCTGGGAAGGGTATGGATAGAAAGACCTCCTAGGGACCTTAGATATGATTTATTCCAATGTTTTGCTTTACAGAAGAGGAAACTGAGGCCCAGAGAGGTCACATAGTATCTTGTAGGACGTTCACTGTGATTCTAGTACTAGGACTCACTTCTAGGCTTTTCTGCACTTTTCTGCATATTGAATGCACTGCTTATTTAATAACTTTCAAGTACTTTGACTTCAAATGCCCTTTCTGTGCAGCTGTGATTCTGATTCAAGGATCATTTCTTGAGACCCCCCCCCCCAAGGAGGTTATTGATTCATGTTTCTAGTTATTGCTGAAAACAAACACAGTCATTTGAAGAAATAGCAACAAGAGTTTTATAGAGGGGTCTGCTGTTGGGTTTAGTTGTAAAACATACCTATTCTGGATGATTTTACTGTAGAGAACTTCTTTGTAAAAGATTTAAGGACTTTCTGGAAAGAATAGAGAGAATATTGGTACATAATGAATGTTTACTGATGAGAAAAGAGTGACTTTCTCCTAAAAGTCATGGTTGGTCACTCACTGAGTTATAATCTCCATAGAAACAAAAGCTAATGTTTATGACTGATCATCATGTAACACAGTGTTCAAAAGACCTTATTTGATTTAACTTATTTTATCCTTACCATGATACTACCAGAATGTGAGTAATTTGCCCAGATCTTAAGGACACATTCAGGATTCCATCTCTAGCATTTTGCTTTCAGAATGCAATGTGTACAATAATACAGACCCTTGTTATAGAACAAAGGTTATTTCCTACACTCTCTTCTTTGGTGCTGATTATTAGAGTTTCCAGCCTCATACTTGCGTGACCTGAATCTCTAACACTTTAGTATGAATTACTTATATTAATTGCTTTCCTGTTATGTAAGGAGATACTCTGATAAAGGAAGTCCTGGGGTTAGAGGCTTGACTAGGATAGGGTTATGTAAAGTCTAGGACTTCTCAAGATTAATTAGCACAATGTCAAAATTTTTCTTATGGCCAGTGGCACCACTCTATTTTGTGATGAAGAAGATTACAGTGAGAAATTTTGTCTAAAATGCTGGAGACTCAATTCCACCATTCATGCACTGTGTGACCTTCAGCAAATATCATTTGTTCTTCCAGGGACCTTAGGTTTATCATCTGTGTGATCATCTTTATGTTTTCTTCTTGCTTTAACCATCTGGGAATTTAAAGTTTGTTTCTCCCACAGGACCAGTGTTCTGGGAAAGCAGACTAGTTAACTTCATCTGCAGATGACAGTGTGGGCCTCCATGTTCCAAGCGAACGCTCTTCTCTTGTTTTTATGGTGAGTCATTTTTGAGTAGCAAAGCAAGCAGGACTGCCTCCAAGCCAACTCATCACTGGCAGGAAATCATTATAGTGCCTGGCATTATTCCTACCCATTTCCTTTGATTCCTCACTTCTCGACTCTCAGTCATAAGGGACAGGGGTTCCCCATTGGCCTATTTTGGCAGAGAAGGTGTGGAGAGGAAAGAGAGGGGTTGATAGGAAGGAGAAAGAGCTGTCTGAGCTGTCCCTGTCTGAGCCAAGCCAGGATTGATTGCCTTGGGTTCCCACATGTGCACCTCTTCTTCAAGAAAACTGGATGAAGCAAGGGGGGTACTCTATAGTCAGGAAGGTTGAATGCAAAGTTGCTCCATGGGATAAAAGAGAATACAATTATCATAATCTTGAAAACCATCACTAATCCCCAGCCCTCATCACCAAAGACAAAAACAGCTCCCACTTCTATATGTTGCATTCAGTCTTGGCACTCCCTCCCCTCCATATTCCCCTATTAATCTTTCTGTACATTTTAAATAAGTTCCACTAAGATAAGTATTAAAGCAAGAGAAATCACACTATCCAATTTGCTTTGGGCTGTCAGAGATGTCAGCACTGTTGAAGTAGGTGGGGGATGTAGAGATGGATTTGGAGAGGGAGTTACCTGATGATGGAAGAGGAAGGGGAAGGATGAGAAATCAAACACACAAATCAGGGGCCAAGATGACCCTTTTTTAGGTCACAAGAGTCTTTCTCTCCTATTTTCCAAGAAGGATATAGTTCAGAAGAAGCCAAAAGAGTGTATTATTTTGGCAATATTAAGGATAAATCATCTGGTTCCAACATGAGTCACGTGTTTCACTGTCAAGATGCACAGAAATCAACATCACAGAACCTCAGATCTCTAGTCAATACAGATTGTGAGAATGAAACTTTCTTCTATTTCCCTCTCCTCAGCCTCTGTCATTTGATGATTTCAATATGAATACTCAGCACATGGAATAAGCTCAATTGATGTTGGCTGAATGGACCTAACAACTCTATTTTTTTTTTTTCTGAGCCTCACTCTTTTTATTTAATAATATCATGGACATTGTTGTATGTTCAAATATAGAACCACTTCATTATTTCTGATGGCTACAGAATCCTCATGATTTATGGAACAAATTGCATCAGTTGGGGTTGAAGAGAGAAGCAAGGCTATTCTAAGTGATCTAGAAGAATTAGATCAGGGGGCCAGTTAGGCATCCTATGAAGTCTGTGGGTTCCATCAGTGGTACCCAGTTGGAAGTCAGGAGGGCTGGCAGTTGGACATAAAGTTTCGAGGGTGCATCAAGAACAATTGGGAAGCCATGAAGATAAAGTGAAGCCATGTCTTTCTCTCACCACTTCTATCGTTGACCATTACCGCAGAGCCAAACTCATACCTGGCCAGGATGCACAGAACCTGCCAGGGTCAAAGCAGCAGAAGCTGTAGGAGCTGCACCATGATGGCTGCCATGCCTGTAAGTGAGCAGCCTGCACATGAGGTGCATGGCACCTGCCATACACCAACCTTCAAACTCAATGCAGGCTGCACTTCTACTCTGCTCACCTGACACATTTCTCTTTGTGAGCCCCAATCCAGAAAATTTATGAGGAAGGGATTGGGAAAACTAGTTCCAGCTTAGCTGGGCTCTGGAATCCAAGCTCTACACTAGCCCCACATTGATGGAAACTGAGGGTGTTTCTCATCTTTTAAGTCTCTAAGTGATTTTGTAATGAATAGCTCTATACTTGCTTCTTTGTTCACTTGTGTAAGTACACCTAGAAAATTAATTTCTGAAAGTGGAATAGCTGGCCCGGATATGTGAACTTTTAAATTTTATTAGATATTGCGAAGAGTTTGTACCAATTTACATTCCAAAGAGTTTGTACCAATTTACATTCCTGTCAATGATGTATGAGAATTTGGATTTCCCAGCATCCTCATCATATACAACTCTTAACATTGAGAGTTTCAAGAAAAGATAGGGGCAACAAAAATAAAGAATATGAAGATACATGCAAAAGGCCTCCCCTCCTCAACTCGTTCATACACATATAAAACACACCAGAAAGTCAACCAAAATTTTATGTAGTTTGTAGTTTGGTGAAAGGATTGAGTGATTTGCAGTGAGTTTAAACCAATGCAGAATTTCCAGACCTAATGCTACCATCCTCTTGTTTGAAGGCAACAGAGGTGGAAATTTCCACGCATGTGGGCTCCTGGGCCAGCAGATGGTGATGTTTCTCAGTTTTACACAAAGACATGGACCAGAGGCCATTAGAGATGCAGGGTGTGTTTATCAGATGGCTGTTAAATAGCTCAAAATCTGTAAAGGCATGGCAAATCAGCGCTTATTTATTTATTTTTACTTAGAGTTGGTGAATTCAGTAAAATTCCATAATGGGCAAATGAACACTGTGTGTTTGTGTTGGGGATGCGAGCAGAGGATGACCTGAATCTCTGAATCTGTGATGGTTGAGTAGCTCGATTTTATCTCCCTCTGTTGCTTTTTAAAATGAGATTCCTCCTGTGCTGCCTTCTGGCAGCCTGGATTTAGTCAATGTGGGACCAAAGGGCACCTGACAGCAGCTTGTTCATTTCTTTTCCATTTCTTTAGAAGGGGGCTCCTCCTCCAGCATCAACCAGTTTGGCCCTGGCTCCTGCGGCTGAGGCAGAATCTGTGTGGGGCTGGGTCAAGGAGCCAGAGCAAGGCTGCTCAGGGTGAGGATAGGAAGGGAGAGTGCTCGGGCAGCCCCTCCCGGATGGCATTCTCAGCTGCACAGGAAAACTGGAGACAAGCCCATCCCTCCCTGACTGACACAGCAGCTATTGAACTGAGAGCCAGACTCTGCCTGGAGAGAGACAGATCTGTTTTAAGCAGAGTGAGAGAAATTTGGGGAGTAAACTGCTCTTAAAATACTGCCTGTTCTGTGTGCTGTCCCATTAAGGGAAATGGTATTACCTAAGATCCAGAGCATTTGGTTTTTAGGTCTGGAGGTGCCACTATCTCAATGTATGATATTAAACTTTTTTTTTCATCTGTAGTGTAATCCCTTTGAAGAATATTCTCCAACCATATTTAAATTATATTCTTCTGAACTAACAACCCTGTCTATACAGGGGAATTTTTAGATGCCAGGGCTGTACTCTCACTCAATAAAATCAGAATTTCTAGGAATGGGGCCTCAGCATGCATCTTTTTGACAAGCTTTCCAGGTGATTCTAATGTACAGCCAGAGATGAGAAATGTCACTCTAACCAGGGGTCCTCAAAGGAAGGTCCCAGGACCAGCAGCATCAGCTTCACTTGAGAACCTATTGGAAATGAAAATTATCAGAATCAGAAATCCTAAAGGTGGGCCCAGCCATTTGTGTTTTAACAAGCCCTCCAAGTGATTGTGATACACGCTGAAGTTTGAAACCCACTGTTGCATTTGGGAGGAGGAGGTTTCCCCACATTTTTGCAGCTAGGTGGTACTGGTGTCTACTTTGGCAGTGGGCTGTGAACACAGATGTTCTACATCATTTCCTGGCCTAAGGTTTAAATGCTAGCACTTGACAGTTCATTTTCTCAACCCCCTAAGCTATGTGATTTTAACAGCCAGGAGCGCAGCACATTGGCCCCTCTGTTAGCTTGGACCCCTGAATTGCTAGATAAATGCCTTGTGAATGAGACAAAAACAACATAAAACTTTAATGCATTAAATGATCAAAATTTTGTAGCTGTTTACTGCCATATACCTTACCCTTCCTGATTAATACAGTTATTCATGTTATAGTTCCGACTATTTGGTTGGGTTGGTGCTGATAAGAAGAGAAGCTAAAGGCACAGGTTATGTTATAGTTATGTTGAATGGAATCATAGGACTGTGGGAAAGGTATACAACATAGGGAGTGCACCAAGGCCTGGCATCTGGAGAGAAAGTAGAACATGAAAAAGTGCTGGAATATAAGCAGGACCCCCACAGAGTTTTCAAACAAACTTTGTTTCACATTTCTGCTAAGAGGATATACTTAGGTCTAAAATTTTAAATATGTTCTGATATCTGGGTCTGATTCACACGTTCTAGAAAAGGGAATAAAATTGAAAAAAAAATTAGCCTCATATTTCAAGGTATCCAAATAACTATTTTTGGTATTTCATTGTCCAAACATTGGGGTCTGTGTTTGCCACCTTTAAGATTCTTCTTAAAACTCTGGATAGTCATGATGAAACTAGGAATTTGGTATTGCTTTTCTTCCACTGTAAGAGCCTAAATCTTGAAGTGCAATCAACTTATCTTAGACCCTTTCTGAGCAGATTACTTTGTCTCTCAATGACAGAAACTGCAAAAATTTGTGTTCTTTCACTAAGTCAAGTGTCTTTGGGGTTAGTCCCTGTACTAGGCTGCTTGGGCTGTTATAACAAAATACCAAAGACTGCACGACTTAAATAACAGAATCTATTTGCTCACAGTTCTGGAAGCTGGAAGTCCAAGAACAAGACGACAGCAGGGTTGGTTTCTCCTGAGGCCTCTCTCCTTGGCTTGCAGATACTTGCCTTCTTTGTGTGTGTACACTCTTGATTTTTCTTCCTCATTCTATTATAAGGTGGGATTAAAGTCCCACCCTTAAGGGGTGATTGGTTCTAGGAACCCCAGGAATACCAAAATCTGAGGATGCTCAAATTCCTTGTATAAAATGATGTAGTACAGTTAGCCTTCCGTATCTGGGGGTTCAATATCCATGAATACAGAAAGCCAACTCTATTTGCTTAAAGGCCCTATCTTCAAACATAGTCATATGGCAGTGGGGTTAGTACTTAAACATGAATGTTAGGGACATACAATTCAGTTCATAACAGTCTTTCTCCTTTATATATTTGCTTCTTCCTTTATATATTTATAGTCATTACCCTGTAAAGGCTGCTTCACAAATCTGGTTACATCCAATATATGCTTCATATTTTTTAACAGAAAATTTCCCAGATCTTTGTTTTGTCATTTTACATTGATCTTTCTTAATTGTTATTGTTCCCTCTTGCCAACAGATTGTTGTCATCAAAATCAACATCACCACCATCATTAATGTTGTCATCTTAACCAACATTTATTGAAACTTTCCTATGTTGCCAGGGCCTGAGCTAAGTTACATTGATCAAAACGTCATACATTTAAACATCCCCCATCAATTTCCTCATTTTCTCTGCCTTGTAACTTTCTATCACTGTTGTATAGTCTTCTGACATGGAAATACTGTTTTGGTCAAATAAATGTACCTTTGATCCTTTAAGTATATCTTGCTCATTCCTATCTTTGTCCATTTACTCAAAATTACAATGCTCTTTTATTGCCTCATTAAGATATGACACTTAGTACTTTGTTTATAAAAAGTAAATGCTCAATAGTCATTCCTCCAGAGAGCTCTCTGTGACTTAAGTTAGGAGAGCTCAACAAAAGCTGCTGTTATGTCTGTGTAAGAGCTTTCCCTTACAGAGTTGGTGTTGAAGATCTCCCAAGAGTTGATCTGAATTGGGTCATTAAGATAGATGAAATAACCATATTGACTATTTAGTGGGCTTGTTATTTCAGTCATCTTAATGAGAGAATTAGATCGACCCTAAAACACTCCAAATCCTTATTTGATGATTGACCTAGAAGCAATCAATCTGTCTGTGTTGCTCTACATGAATCCTCTTCTCTGTACAACCAGACTCACTCACCATAACCCCTCTAAACTTGAGCTCTGCATGTGTGTGTGCGCATGCATGCATACACATGCACACACACACATACATGCAGAGATGTGGAGCAGATGGTAGAGTGAATTCAGACCCTGCACTTTAGTGGTTATAGGACCATTCCACTTAACTTCCGTGAGCATGAATTTCCTAACAATCCTGTGCAAAATGACAAATTTGACCCTTTTTTTTTTCTGTGTTGAAGCAACATTGTCTTTATTACATTCAGCACAGAGGCAGGCGTTATTTTTGGACAGGGTCATTCTAAGATAAGATATTATTCCATAATCAGATCTCAATAATATTTTAATGACAAAAAATCCAAACACTTACCAAGACAAAACAAACTGCATGATGGAACACTGGAAAATGGATATTATATGAGAAAGTGAAAGTCCAATATCTACCTTTCAAATTAGGGAAAATCAGGTTAATTCAGTGAGATAAGCCTGCAGACTAAGACTAAATATTTTTAAGATACCCATTCTCTCCAACTTAATTTATAAATGTAATATAATCCCATTTAAAATTCCAGGTAGAAATTTAATAAAGAAAAATAAATAAATAAAATTCCAGGTAGAGGGACATGCGCTCACTCCCTCTTGAGAGAGCACCGGAATCACAACTAACTGCTGAACAATCATCAACAGGAAGACACTGGAACTCACCAAAAAATATACCCCACATCTGAAGACAAAGGAGAAGTCAAAATGAGATGGTAGGTGGGGCACAATAACAATAAAATCAAATCCCGTAACCACTGGGAGGTTGACTCACAAACTGAAGAACAATTATACCACAGAAGTCCACCCACCAGAGTGAAGGTTCTGAGCCCCACGTCAGGCTTCCCAACCAGGGTTTACGGCAATGGGAGGAGGAATTCCCAGAGAATCAGACAGTGAATGCTAGCGAGATTTGATTGCAGGACTTCGACAGGGCTGGGTGAAACAGAGACTTCACTCTTGGGGGGAAAACACAAAGTAGTGTGTGCATGATGACCCAGGGGAAGGAGCAGTGACCTCATAGAAGATTGAACCAGACCTACCTGGTAGTGTTGGAGGGTCTCTTGCAGAAGTGGGGGGCAGCTGTAGCTCACTGCAGGGACAAGGACACTGGCAGCAGAACTTCTGGGAAGTACTCCTTGGCATGAGGCTCCCCAGAGTCCACCATTAGCCCCACAAAACAGCCTCTAGGCTCCCATGCTGGGTCACTTCAGGACAAACAACTGAAAAGGAGGGAACTCAGCCCAACCCATAAGCAGAAAAGTGGATTAAAGTTTTACTGAGCTCTGCCCACCAGAGCAACAGCCAGCTGTACCCACCACCAATCCCTCCCATCAGGAAACTTGCACAAGCCTCTTCTATAGCCTCATCCACCAGAGAACAGACAGCAGAAGCAATAATAACTACAATCCTGCAGCCTGTGGAATGACAACCACATTCACAGAAAGACAGACAAAATGAAAAAGCTGAGGACTATGTACCAGATGAAGGAACAAGACAAAACCCCAGAAAAACAACTAAATGAAGTGGAGATATGCAGCCTTTCAGAAACATAATTCAGAATAATGATAGTGAAGATGATCCAGGACCTCAGAAAAAGAATTGAGGTAAAGATTGAGAAGATGCAAGAAATGTTTAACAAAGACCTAGAAGAATTAAAGAACAAATACCTAGGAGAATTAAAGAGAAAACAGAGATGAGCAATACAATAACTGAAATGAAAAATACACTAGAAGGAATCAATAGCAGAATAACTGAGACAGAAGAATGGATAAGTGACCTGGAAGACAGAATGGTGGAATTCACTGCTACAGAACAGAATAAAGAAAAAAGGATGGAAAAAAATGAAGGCAGCCTAAGAGATGTCTGGGAAAACATTAAATGCAAGAACATTCCCTTTATAGGGGACCCAGAAGGAGAAGAGCGAGAGAAAGGACCAGAGAAAATACTTGAAGAGGTTATAGTCCAGGAATCACAAAGAGTCCCAGGCAGGATGAACCCAAGGAGAAACACACTGAGACTCATAGCAATCAAGTAGACAAAAATTAAAGACAAAGAATAATTATTAAAAGCAACAATGGAAAAGTGACAACATACAAGGGAACTTGCTTAAGGTTAACAGCTGATTTCTCAACAGAAACTCTACAAGCCAGAAGGGAGTGGCACAATATATTTTAAATGGTGAAAGGGAAGAACATACGACCAAGATTACTCTACCCGGAAAGGATCTCATTCAGATTCAATGGATAAATCAAAACGTTTACAGAGAAGCAAAAGCTAAGAGAATTCAGAAGCACCAAACTAGCTCTACAACAAATGCTAAAGAAACTTCTCTAAGTGGGAAACACAAGAGAAGGAAAGGACCTACAAACACAAAACAATTAAGAAAATGGTCATAGGAACATACATATTGATAATTACCTTAAATGTGAATAGATTAAGTGCTACAACCAAAAGACACAGGCTTGCTGAATGGATACAGAAACAAGACCTGTACATATGCTGTCTACAAGAGACCCACTTCAGACCTAGGGACACATACAGACTGAAAGGGAGGGGATGGAAAATGATATTACATGCAAATGGAAATCAAAAGAAAGCTGGAGTAACAATACTCATATCAGATAAAATAGACTTTAAAATAAAGAATGTTACAAGAGACAAGGAAGGACACTACATAATGTCAAGGGATCAATCCCAGAAGAAGATATAACAATTATAAATATATATACACCCAACATAGGTGCACCTCAATACATAAGGAAATGCTAACAGCTACAAAAGAGGAAATCTACAGTAACATAATAATAGTGGGGCACTTTAACACCTCACTTACACCAATGGACAGATCATCCAGACAGAGATAATAAGGAAACAGAAGCTTTAAATGACACAATAGACCAGACAGATTTAATTGATATTTATAGGATATTCCATTCAAAAATAGCAGATTACACTTTCTTCTCAAGTGCAGAACATTCTCCATGATAGATCACATCTTGGGTCACAAATGAAGCCTTGGTAAATTTTAAAAAATTGAAATCATATAAAACATCTTTTCCCACCACAGTGTTATGAGATTAGAAATCAATTATAGGGAAAAAATGTAAAAGCACAAAGACGTGGAGGCTAAACAATATGTTACTAAATAACTAAGAGATCACTGAAGAAATCAAAGAGGAAATCAGAAAATACCTAGAGACAAATGACAATGAAAACATGATGATCCAGATTCCTACGGAATGCAGCAAAAGCAGTTCTCAGAGGGAAGTCTATAGCAATACAATCTTACCTCAAGAAACAAGAAAAATCTCAAATAAACAATTTAACCTTACAACTAAATGAATTAAAGAAGGAAGAAACAAAAAACAAAGGTAGCAGAAGGAAAGAAATCATAAAAATCAGACCAGGATTAAATGAAATAGAAACAAACAAACAAACAAAAACAATAGCAAAGATCAATACAACTAAAACCTGGTTCTTTGAGAAGATAAACAAAATTGATAAACCACTAGTCAGACTCATCAAGAAGAAGAGGGAAAGGACTCAAATCGATAAAATTAGAAATGAAAAAGAAGTTACAACAGACACCACAGGTAAAAAAAAAGCATCCTAAGAGACTACTACAAGCAACTCTAGGCCAGTAAAATGGACAGCTTGGAAGAAATGGACCAATTCTTAGAAAGGTATAACCTTATAAGACTGAACCAGGAAGAAATAGAAAATAGGAACAGACGAATCACAAGTAATGAAATTGAAACTGTGATTAAAAATCTTCCAACAAACAAAAGTCCAGGACTAGATGACTTCACAGGTGAAATCTACCAAACATTTAGAGAAGAGCTAAAACCCATACTTCTCAAACTCTTCCAAAATATTGCAGAGGAAGGAGCACTGCCAAATTCATTCTACACAGCCACCATCACCCTGATACAAAAACCAGATAAAGATATTACCAGGGGGGACCTTGAGGATGGTGGAAGAGTAAGACACAGAGATCACCTTCCTCCCCACAGATACACAAGAAATACATCTACATGTGGAACACCTCCTACAGAACACCTACTGAAGGCTGGCAGAAGACCTCAGACCTCCCAAAAGGCAAGAAACTCCCCACGTACCTGGGTAGGGCAAAAGAAAAAAGAAAAAAACAGAGACAAAGGAATAGGGACAGCACCTGCACCAGTGGGAGGGAGCTGTGAAGGAGGAAAAGTTTCCACACACTAGGAAGCCCCTTCGCGGGCAGAGACTGTGGGAGGCAGAGGGGGGAGCTTCGGGGCCGCGGAGGAGTGCACAGCAATGGGTGCGGAGGGCAAAGCGGGGAGATTCCCTCCCGCACAGAGGATCGGTGCTGACCAGCACTCACCAGCCCAAGAAGCTTGTCTGCTCAGCCGCCGGGGGGGTGGGGGGCGCGGGGCTGTGAGCTGAAGCTCGGGTTTCCGTCGGAGCGCAGGGAGAGGACTGGGGTTGGCGGCTTGAACATAGCCTGAAGGGGTTAGTGCACCACGGCTAGCCGGGAGGGAGTCCGGGAAAAGTCTGCACCTGCCGAAGAGGCAAGAGACTTTTTCTTCCCTCTTTGTTTCCTGGTGCGCGAGGAGAGGGGTTTAAGAGCGCTGCTTAAAGGAACTCCAGAGACGGGCGCGAGCCGCGGCTAAAAGCACGGACCCCAGGGACCGGCGGGAGACGCTAAGGCTGCTGCTGCTGCCACCAAGGGGCCCTGTGTGCGAACACAGGTCACTATCCACACCCCTCTTCCGCGGAGCCTGTGCAGCCTGCCACTGCCAGGTTCCCGGGGTCCAGGGACAACTTCCCGGGGAGAACGCATGGCGGGCCTCAGGTTGGTGCAACGTTACGCTGGCCTCTGCCGCCGCAGGCCCGCCCCGCACGCAGTGCACCTCCCTCCCCCCTGGCCTGAGTGTGCCAGAGCCCCCGAATCAGCGGCTCCTTTAACCCCGTCCTGTCTGAGCAAAAAACAGATGCCCTCCAGCGACCTACGCGCAGATGTGGGGCCAAATCCAAAGCTGAGCCCCTGTGAGCTGTGAGAACAAAGAAGAGAAAGGGAAATCTCTCCCAGCAGCCTCAGAAACAGCGTATTAAATCTCCACAATCAACTTGATGTACCCTACACCTGTGGAATACATGAATAGACAACGAATCATCCCAAATTGAGGAGGTGGGCTTTGAGAGCAAGATCTATGATTTTTTCCCCTTTTCCTCTTTTTGTGAATGTGTATGTGTATGCTTCTGTGTGAGATCTTGTCTGTATAGTTTTGCTTCCACCATTTGTCCTAGGGTTCTATCCGTCCATGTTTTTTTTTTTTTAAATTATTTTCTTAATAAGTAATTTTAATAACTATTATACTTTTCTTTCTTTCTTTCTTTCTATTTTTCTTTCTTTCTTTCTTCCCTCCTTCCTTCCTTTCTTTCTTTCCTTCCTTCCTTCCCTCCTTTAGACAACGAATCATCCCAAATTGAGGAGGTGGTCTCTGAGAGCAAGATTTATGATTTTTTTCCCCTTTACCTCTTTTTGTGAGGGTGTATGTGTATGCTTCTGTGTAAGATTTTGTCTGTATAGCTCTGCATCCACCATTTGTCTTAAGGTTCTATCTGTCCCTTTTTTTAAAAAAATAATTATTTTTTAATTCAATAACTTTATTACACTTTATTTTATTTTACTGTATCTTCTTTCTTTCTTTTTTCCTTCCTTCCCTCCTTCCTTCCTTCCTCCCTCCATCCCTCCCTCCTTTCTTTCCTTCTTGCCTTCTTTCCTTCTTTGATTCTTTCTTTTTTTCTTTCTTTCTTTCTTTCTTTCTTTCTTTCTTTCTTTCTTTCTTTCTTTCTTTCTTTCTTTCTTTCTTCATACTTCTACTAATTCTCTCTACTATTTCTCCTTTTTATTCTGAGCCATGTGGATGAAAAGCTCTTGGTGCTGCAGCCAGGAGTCAGGGCTCTGCCTCTGAGGTGGGAGAGCCAACTTCAGGACACTGGTCAACAAGAGACCTCCCAGCTCCACATAATATCAAATGGTGAAAATCTCCCAGAGACCTCCATCTTAACACCAGCACCCAGCTTCACTCAATGACCAGCAAGCTACAGTGTTGGACAACCTATGCCAAACAACTAGCAAAACAGGAACACAACACCACCCATTAGCAGAGAGGCTGCCTAAAATCATAAGTCCACAGAAATCCCAAAACACACCACCAGACATGAACCTGCCCACTAGACAGACAAGATCCAGCCTCATGAATCACAACACAGGCACTAGTCCACTCCACCTGGAAGCCTGCACAACCCACTGAACCAACCTTAGTCACTGGAGACAGACATCAAAAACAGCAGGAACTACGAACCTGCAGCCTGCAAAAAGGAGACCCCAAACACAGTAAGATAAGCAAAATGAGAAGACAGAAAAACACACCGCAGATGAAAGAGCAAGATAAAAACCCCTCAGACCTAACAAATGAAGAGGAAATAGGCAGTCTACCTGAAAAAGAATTCAGAATAATGATAGTAAGGATGATCCAAAATCTTGGAAATAGAATGGACAAAATGCAAGAAACAGTTAACAAAGACCTAGAAGAAATAAAGATGAAACAAGCAACAATGAACAGCACAATAAATGAAATTAAAAGTACTCTAGATGGGATCAATAGCAGAATAACTGAGGCAGAAGAATGGATAAGTGACCTAGAAGATAAAATAGTGGAAATAACTACTGCAGAGCAGAATAAAGAAAAAAGAATGAAAAGAACTGAGGACAGCCTCAGAGACCTCTGGGACAACATTAAACACACCAACATTCGAATTATAGGGTTTCCAGAAGAAGAAGAGAAAAAGAAAGGGACTGAGAAAATATTTGAAGACATTACAGTTGAAAACTTCCCTAATATGGGAAAGGAAATAGTTAATCAAGTCCAGGAAGCACAGAGAGTACCATACAGGATAAATCCAAGGAGAAATACGCCAAGACACATATTAATCAAACTGTCAAAAATTAAATACAAAGAAAGCATATTAAAAGCAGCAAGGGAAAAACAACAAATAAAACACAAGGGAATCCCCATAAGGTTAACAGCTGATCTTTCAGCAGAAACTCTGCAAGCCAGAAGGGAGTGGCAGGACATACTGTAAGTGATGAAGGAGGAAAATCCTGCAACCAAGACTACTCTACCCAGCAAGGATCTCATTCAGATTTGATGGAGAAATTAAAACCTTTACAGAAGAGCAAAAGCTGAGAGAGTTCAGCACCACCAAACCAGCTTTACAACAAATGCTAAAGGAACTTCTCTAGACAAGAAGCACAAAGGAAGGAAAAGACCTATAATAACAAACCCAAAACAATTTAGAAAATGAGAATAGGAACATACATATCAATAATTACCTTAAATGTATATGGACTAAATTCTCCCACCAAAAGACACAGATTTGCTGAATGGGTACAAAAACAAGACCCTTATATATGCTGTTTCCAAGAGACCCACTTCAGACCTAGAGACACATACAGACTGAAAGTAAGGGGATGGAAAAAGATATTCCATGCAAATGGAAACCAAAAAAATCTGGAGTAGCAATTCTCATATCAGAAAAAATAGACTTTAAAATAAGGACTATTAGAAGAGACAAAGAAGGACACTACATAATGATCAAGGGATCAATCCAAGAAGAAGTTATAACAATTGTAAATATTTATGAACCCAACATAGGAGCACCTCAATACATAAGGCAAATACTAACAGCCATAAAAGGGGAAATTGACAGTAGCACATTCATAGTAGGGGACTTTAACACCCCACTTTCACCCATGGACAGATCATCCAAAATGAAAATAAATAAGGAAACACAAGCTTTAAATGATACATTAAACAAGATGGACTTAATTCATATTTAAAGGACACTCCATCCAAAAACAACAGAATACACATTTTTCTCAAGTGCTAGATCATATCTTGGGTCACAAAACAAGCCTTGGTAAATTTAAAAAAATTGAAATTGTATCAAGTATCTTTTCCGACCACAATGCCATGAGACTAGACATCAATTACAGGAAAAGATCGGTAAAAAATACAAACACATGGAGGCTAAACAATACACTACTTAAAAGTGAAGTGATCACTGAAAAAAATCAAAGAGGAAATTAAAAAATACCCAGAAAAAAATGACAATGGAAACACAATGACCCAAAACCTGTGGGATGCAGCAAAAGCAGTTCTAGGGGGGAAGTTTATAGCAATACAAGCCCCCCTTAAGAAGCAGGAAACATCTCGAATAAACAACCTAACCTTGCACCTAAAGCAATTAGAGAAAGAAGAACAAAAAAACCCCAAAGCTAGCAGAAGGAAAGAAATCATAAAAATCAGATCAGAAATAAATGAAAAAGAAATGAAGGAAACAATAGCAAAGACCAATAAAACTAAAATATGGTTCTTTGAGAGGATAAACAAAAGATGAACAACTAGCCAGACTCATCAAGATAAAAAGGGAGAAGACTCAAATCAATAGAATTAGAAATGAAAAAGGAGAAGTAACAACTGACACTGCAGAAATAAAAGAGATCATGAGAGATGACTACAAGCAACTCTATGCCAACAAGCAACTCTATGTCTAAAATGGACAATCTGGAAGAAATGGACAAATTCTTAGAAATGCACAACCTGCCAAGACTGAATCAGGAAGAAATAGAAAATATGAACAGACCAATCACAAGCACTGAAATTGAAACTGTGATTAAAAATCTTCCAACAAACAAAAGCCCAAGACCAGATGGCTTCACAGGCGAATTCTATCAAACATTTAGAGAACAGATAACACCTATCCTTCTCAAACTCTTCCAAAATATAACAGAGGAAGGAACACTTCCAAATTCCTTCTACGAGGCCACCATCACCTTGATACCAAAACCAGACAAGGATGTCACAAAGAAAGAAAACTACAGGCCAATATCACTGATGAACATAGATGCAAAAATCCTCAACAAAATACTAGCAAACAGAATCCAACAGCACATTAAAAGGATCATACACCATGATCAAGTGGTGTTTATTCCAGAAATGCAAGGATTCTTCAATATACGCAAATCTATCAATGTGATAAACCATTTTAACAAATCGAAGGAGAAAAA
Source organism: Delphinus delphis (assembly GCF_949987515.2). Lineage (NCBI taxonomy): Eukaryota > Metazoa > Chordata > Mammalia > Artiodactyla > Delphinidae > Delphinus > Delphinus delphis. Next base: position 57,263,961 of record NC_082695.1, read on the forward strand.
CCATATGATCATCTCAATAGATGCAGACAAAGCTTTTGACAAAATTCAACTCCCATTTATGATAAAAACCCTGCAGAAAGTAGGCATAGAGGGAATTTCCTCAACAAAATAAAGGCCATATATGACAAGCCCACAGCCAACATCGTCCTCAATGGTGAAAAACTGAAATCATTTCCACTAAGCTCAGGAACAAGACAAGGTTGCCCACTCTCACCACTCTTATTCAACATAGTTTTGGAAGTTTTAGCCACATCAATCAGAGAAGAAAAGGAAATAAAAGGAATCCAAATCAGAAAAGAAGAAGTAAAGCTGTCACTGTTTGCAGATGACATGATACTATACATAGAGAATCCTAAAGATGCTACCAGAAAATGACTAGAGCTAATCAATGAATTTGGTAAAGTAGCAGGATACAAAATTAATGCACAGAAATCTCTGGCATTCCTCTACACTAATGATGAAAAATCTGAAATTGAAATCAAGAAACCACTCCCATTTACCATTGCAACAAAAAGAATAAAATATCTAGGAATAAACCTACCTAAGGAGACAAAAGACCTGTATGCAGAAAATTATAAGACACTGATGCAAGAAATTAAAGATGATGCAAATAGATGGAGAGATATACCCTGTTCTTGGATTGGAAGAATCAACATTGTGAAAATGACTCTACTGCCCAAAGCAATCTATAGATTCAATGCAATCCCTATCAATTTACCACTGGCATTTTTCACAGAACTAGAACAAAAAATTTTGCAATTTGTATGGAAACACAAAAGACTCCGAATAGCCAAAGCAATCTTGAGAATGAAAAAAGGAGCTGGAGGAATCAGGCTCCCTGACTTCAGTCTATACTACAAAGCTATAGTAATCAAGACAGTATGGTACTGGCACAAAAACAGAAAGATAGATCAATGGAACAGGATAGAAAGACCAGAGATAAACCCATGCACATATGGACACCTTATTTTTGATAAAGGTGGCAGGAATGTACAGTGGAGAAAGGACAGCCTCTTCAATAAGTGGTGCTGGGAAAACTGGACAGATACATGTAAAAGTATGAGAGTAGATCACTCCCTAACACCATACACAGAAATAAGCTCAAAATGGATTAAAGACCTAAATGTAAGGCCAGAAAGTATCAAACTCTTAGAGGAAAACATAGGCAGAACACTCTATGACATAAATCATAGCAATATCCTTTCTGACCCACCTCCTAGAGAAATGGAAAGAAAAACAAAAATAAACAAATGGTACCTAATGAAACTTCAAAGCTTTTGTACAGCAAAGGAAACCATAAACAAGACCCAAAGAGAACCCTCAGAATGGGAGAAAATATTTGCAAATGAAGCAACCGACAAAGGATTAATCTCCAAAATTTACAAGCAGCTCATGCAGCTCAATAACAAAAACACAAACAACCCAATCCAAAAATGGGCAGAAGACTTAAGTAGACATTTCTCCAAAGATGATATACAGAGTGCCAACAAACACATGAAAGAATGCTCAACATCATTAATCATTAGAGAAATGCAAATCAAAACTACCATGAGTTATCATCTCACACCAGTCAGAATGGCCATCACAAAAAATCTAGACACAATAAATGCTGGAGAGGGTGTGTAGAAAAGGGAACACTCTTGCACTGCTGGTGGGAATGTGAATTGTTTCAGCCACTATGGAGAACAGTATGGAGGTTCCTTAAAAAACTACAAATAGAACTACCATATGACCCAGGAATCCCACTACTGGGCATATACCCTGAGAAAACCAAAATTCAAAGAGTCATGTACCAAAATGTTCATTGCAGCTCTATTTACATGTCAATCTGTCTCTTTATTTGATGAATGTCAATCTATCTCTTTATTTGATGCTGAGGACTTTACAAAAGGTTTTATTTTTTCCAGGATATTATAGAGAAGGAAAATTATAATTCCTCAAGGACATAGACTGATGTAGTTGCCTGGTTATTATAACCTAATTAATTTAAAGGGAAGGACCAGTTGGAAAGGTCACCATGGTTTCTGGGCCCTATAACTATTTTTTCCCTGAACTGGACCTAGCTCCTAGTTACCAGAGTAATTGTTTTGTGAAACCATAGTTAATACTGCAAAACCAACATTTCCCACCTGATGTTGCCTTCCTTGGGGAAGCATGTAGTTTTATGTGTGAAAATCACATAATGAGAATTACAGGAATCCTAGCTCATCCCAGCAGCAGTATCTGTTGATCCAGTCACTGGCATAGGATTTTGGGTCTTTGATATTGAAGGCTATCAGGAAGATATCTAGGACCTAACATGTGTCATTCTTGTCCTTACTGTACTTTTGGATAACCAAGACCAACCTTTTGGGGCAGAATTAGCTAGTGGAAAGAGCAGTGTACTGTGAGGGGATGTGGTCAGGAGGCCCGCATTCTAGCATAGCTCCACCATGGTCAACCTGCTCTGTACCCTCAGGCAAGTCACTTCATCTCTGGGCTTTGTTAGATTATCTCTAAGGTCCCTTCCAGCACTGAATCTGTGGATATGATGTCTCTGATCTTAGAGACATGCCAATATACAAAAGAAACAGGTGTATATGCATATGAACACTGAACGCAGCTCTATTTACAAATGGGATGGTGCAAAGGACAGATTAAACCTAAGGAGATGAGGGTTGAGGGGAGGTCTTGGATTATTCTAGACTTCTAGAGAAAATATTTCTGTCCATCCCACCTTGCCTTTCAAATGCCAGTTAACTTACATTTTCTGCAGTCCTTAGGCTTGTTGTAATACAGGAGCTAACATGCATGGGATGTAGGTCAGCTGGCCTAGTGATTCACAGAAGAGGAACATCTCACACAGAAATGTATACACTGGAGTTAGGAGAGCCGAGTTCTTCAGCTGTCACCAACTGTGTGTTTTTATTGCTTAGGAAAGATATAAATAGTAGCTATTTTTCCATGCTCTAGTGATATATATCTGCCTTATGCTAAATATTTCATGTCAAAAAGACTGAACTTCTAAACTAGCCATAGCATTTAAATAAACCCTGTTATTGTATTTTTAACTTTTGTCAGGCACAGTGAGGTTAAGTGATTTGCCTGATGTCAAACTTATAAATCAATGGCAGAGTCAAGTTCTAATCTAGTTCTCTGCCCAGTGTGCAGGTTAAATCTTATTGTGCTTCTCTTCATATTGTCCATCTATCTATCCATCCATCTATTTAGATATATTATACATATTTGCATATTATTATACATGTTATTAATATATACATATTATTTACATATACCTATGTATACACCTATATATATTTATAGCTATTTATCTTGTTGCATTGGATATTTTCTGAAACATCTGTATCATTAACTACTATTTACTGAAAGTTCACTATGTGCCAGGCTGTACTAGCATCCTGCATATATTTCATTATGTAATACTTTTCTCAGAACTGCCTTAGGAGAATACATTTTATTATTCACCAGTAGAGCGGCTCAGATTCAAACACCCATAACCTAAATATGAAGTCTGTCCACACTCTTTGTCACTGTACCACATGACCTATTATTTATTTATTTACTTATTTATTCATTCATTCATTCATTCAACAGATGTTTATTAAGCACTGATGTGCTAGGTGTTGTGGGTCTACTGCAAAAAAAAAATCATCAAGCATCTTCTCAAGTTCAACCTTACCAAGGCCTTCTTCTTAGAAATCCTTTTACTGGGAATTCTAAACAAAGTTCAGCATTTGCTGCAGGAGACTTGCAGTTGCAGCTATACTTTTAGAGTGTTACAAGTGTGAGACTTAGGGAACTACATGAATATACAGAGGTTTATTTGTAAATTTTCCATAATTTTTGGTGGAAGGCTATGTGATTTATATAGAGCATGAAAAGCTCAGATATTTCTGTTTTATGAAGATTCTGTCTTATAAGAACCTAGGATTGTGTCCCCATGACCACAAATCATTGGTTGACCAGTGAAACGGTGGACATTTTATTAACCACAAAAAATCTACTCAGTCCACCTTCTTATCTCCCACATTTTGAAAAATATCTTATTATGGAAGTTTAAAACCTATACCAAGATAGACAGAAATAGTATAATGAAACTTCTTGCATGTATCACATTTGTTCAAAATTAATTGACTCAAGGACAATCTTGTTTCATCTATGTCCCGATTTGTTTCTTCCAGAAATCATATTATCTCTTCTGTAAAGATTTTATTATGCATCTCTAAACTATAATAACTTTCAGAAAACATAACCACACTATTATTGTCATATATAAAATAAGTTAAAATAGTTTCTTTAATATAGCCAGTATTCAAATTTCTAATAATTTCATAATATGATTTTCCCCAGTTTATTTCTTTGAATTAGGATCTAAATAAGGCCCATTCATTGTTATTGATAGCTATATCTCATGAGTTCCCTTTTAACTTATAAGTTCTTTCTCCATTTCCTTTTATTTCCTTTGCATATTATTTGCAGGAGAAATTTGGTCATTTGTCCTGTAGAAGTTTCCACAGTTTTGCTGATTGTAACACTGTGATGTCATTTAACACCTTCCTCTTCCTCTGTATTTCCCAAAATTGGTAGATAGATCTGGAGGAGGCTTGACCAGATTCAGGTTCAACTTGGTTTTAGGAAAATAAACTCATAGATGGTGATGTTTTCTTCCATCAGGAAACATTTACTGCTTGGCTATCTCTTTTTATGATGTCAGCAGCCATTGATGCTTATTGCCTTTCTCCATTAATTCATTGGGGGTTTCACAATAATAATATTCTATATTTTCTTTTCATTTATTATCTAGGATAATTTTTTTTTTTTCCCGGTACGCGGGCCTCTCACTGTTGTGGCCTCTCCCGTTGCGGAGCACAGGCTCCGGACGCGCAGGCTCAGTAGCTATGGCTCACAGGCCCAGGCGCTCCACGGCATGTGGGATCCTCCTGGACCAGGGCATGAGCCCGTGTCCCCTGCATCGGCAGGCGGACTCTCAACCACTGCGCCACCAGGGAAGCCCTAGGATACTTCTTTAAAGAGGAATTTCCCTTTTTAAGTATTTGGTAACCCAGTGGTTCAGTGTGTATAGGAAAGTCAGGATAGATGTTTAACTCTTTCTCTTTATTAACTAGTTTTCAAAATAATGATGCAAACTACTGTCATCTTCTAATGGATTCCAATTAGCTTTTTAAAAAAATATACCATTATGAGTTTATATATATACACATGTAGACATATATATGTTTTCAACTCTTTCTTATATAAATTGGAGCATACTTTCTCTCACCTTTTTTCTTTACTTACAATATTACCTGGATATCACTACATAGTAGCACATAGAGATAATTCTCATTCCTTTTCACAGCAACAAGTACGCCATTTTGTGGCTGGATGTTCCAGAGTTTATTCAACCAGTCTCCTACTGGTAGACATTTGCCTTGTATCTAGTGTCCAGTTTCTATTTTATTACAAATAGACTAGAAAAGGACATCTTGCATACATGTCTTTTTATACTTTTTAAATTTTTTAAAAATTTTTATTGGAGTATAGTTGATTTGCAATGTTGTGTTATTTTCTGCTGTACAGCTAAGTGAACCAGTTATACATATACATATATCCACTCTTTTTTAGATTCTTTTCTCATATAGGTCATTACAGAGTATTAAGTAGAGTTCCCTGTGCTATATAGTAGGTCCTTATTAGTTATCTATTTTATATCTATTCATCTTTTGATGGAGACTTAGGTTGTTTTCATACCTTGGTTACCATGAATAATGCCACAATAACCACAGGGGTGCAGATATTTCCTCAGGTTTTTAACTTCAAGATGTACTTGTCAAGGAAGTGTAAACAGATCTGGTCAAGAAGAATCAGAAACACCAAGGTGAGTGTCATTCTATAGCTCAAGAATGTGAAAAAGAAAGGAATCGGAAAGATTTTGAGACTGGAGGAGAAGGAAAAGATATGGCAACAAAATGCAACACACAATCCTGGCTCAGAATCTCAACCAGAAAAGAATGGACATATTTTGGATTAGCTGAAAAATTTGAACAGGACCTGTGGGTAGCAAGAAGTCTTGTATCCACGTTGGTTTTCTAAATCAAAGGGCAGTATAATTATTATATAGGAGAGTGTCTTTGTTTAGGTAAAATCACATTAGTCAGTTTGGGGTGGAATTCACCATGTTCACATATTGCTCTTAAGTGGTGGAGGAAAAAAGAGTAGTGATAATGGGGTAAAACAGAGAAAGTAGTTGAGAAATCAACTGTATTAAAGTGTTAACAGTTGGGGTATCTGAGTAAGGGAGAAAATGAACTATGTTTGAAATCATTTCAAATAAATTATTTAAAAAATAAAAATAATTCAAGGCAATTAATTCCTTAGTGTTTAAAATAAGGTTGTATATTGCTAAGTATACTTTTTTTTTTTACATTTTATTGGAATATAATTGCTTTACAATGGTGTGTTAGTTTCTGCTTTATAACAAAGTGAATCAGTTTTACATATACATATGTTCCCATATCTCTTCCCTCTTGTGTCTCCCTCCCTCCCACCCTCCCTATCCCACCTCTCTGGGTGGTCACAAAGTACCGAGCTGATCTCCCTGTGCTATGCGGCTACTTCCCACTAGCTATCTATTTTAAATTTGGTAATGTATATATGTACATGCCACTCTCTCACTTTGTCACAGCTTACCCTTCCCCCTCCCCATATCCTCAACTCCATAAAGTACATTCTCCATGTACATTATTCCTCTCTTACCCCTAGGTTCTTCATGACATTTTTTTTCCTTAAATTCCATATATGTGTGTTAGCATACGGTATTTGTCTTTCTCTTTCTGACTTACTGGACTCTGTATGACAGACACCTCATTACAAATAGCTCAATTTCGTTTCTTTTTATGGTTGAGTAATATTCCACTGTAAATATGTGCCACATCTTCTTTATCCATTCATCTCTCGATGGACACTTAGGTTGTTTCCATCTCCGGGCTATTGTAAATAGAGCTGCAATGAACATTTTGGTACCTGACTCTTTTTGAATTTTGGTTTTCTCAGGGTATATGCCCAGTAGTCAGATTGCTGGGTCATATGGTAGTTCTATTTGTAGTTTTCTAAGGAACCTCCATACTGTTCTCCATAGTGGCTGAAACAATTCACATTCCCACCAGCAGTGCAATAGTGTTCCATTTTCCCCACACCCTCTCCAGCATTTATTGTTTCTAGATTTTTTGATGATGGCCATTCTGACTGGTGTGAGATGATATCTCATTGTAGTTTTGATTTGCATTTCTCTAATGATTAATGATGTTGAGCATTCTTTCAGGTGTTTGTTGGCAGTCTGTATATCTTCTTTGGAGAAACGTCTATGTAGGTCTGCCCATTTTTGGATTGGGTTGTATGTTTTTTTCTTATTGAGCTGCATGGGCTGCTTGTAAATTTTGGAGATTAATCCTTTGTCGGTTGCTTCATTTGCAAATATTTTCTCCCATTCTGAGGGTTCTCTTTTGGTCTTATTTATGGTTTCCTTTGTTGTGCAAAAGCTTTGAAGTTTCATTAGGTCCCATTTGTTTATTTTTGTTTTTATTTCTATTTCTCTAGGAGGTGGGTCAAAAAGGATCTTGCTGTGATTTATGTCATAGAGTGTTCTGCCTACATTTTCCTTTAAGAGTTTGAAAGTTCCTGGCCTTACATTTAGGTATTTAATCCATTTTGAGCTTATTTTTGTGTATGGTGTTAGGGAGTGATCTAATCTCATACTTTTACATGTACCTGTCCAGTTTCCCCAGCACCACTTATTGAAGAGGCTGTCATTTGTCCACTGTACATTCCTGCCTCCTTTATCAAAGATAAGGTGACCATATGTGCATGGGTTTACCTCTGGGCTTTCTATCCTGTTCCATTGATCTATCTTTCTGTTTTTGTGCCAGTACCATACTGTCTTGATTACTGTAGCTTTGTAGTATAGTCTGAAGTTAGGGAGCCTGATTCCTCCAGCTCCGTTTTTCATTCTCAAGATTGCTTTGGCTATTCGGGGTCTTTTGTGTTTCCATACAAATTGTGAAATTTTTTGTTCTAGTTCTGTGAAAAATGCCAGTGGTGTTTTGATAGAGATTGCGTTGAATCTGTAGATTGCTTTGGGCAGTAGAGTCATTTTCACAATGTTGATTCTTCCAATCCAAGAACCTGGTATATCTCTCCATCTATTTGTATCATCTTTAATTTCTTTCATCACTGTCTTATAATTTTCTGCATACAGGTCTTTTGTCTCCTTAGGTAGGTTTATTCCTAGGTATTATTTTATTTTGGTTGCAGTGGTAAATGGGAGTGTTTTCCTGATTTCACTTTCAGATTTTGCATCATTAGTGTATAGGAATGCCAGAGATTGCTGTGCAATAATTTTGTATCCTGCTACTTTACCAAATTCATTGATTAGCTCTAGTAGTTTTCTGGTAGCATATTTAGGATTCTCTATGTATAGTATCATGTCATCTGCAAAGAGTGATAGCTTCATTTCTTCTTTGCTGATTTGGATTCATTTTATTTCCTTTTCTTCTCTGATTGATGTGGCTAAAACTTGCAGAACTAAGTTGAATAAGAGTGGTGAGAGTGGGCAACCTTGTCTTGTTCCTGAGCTTAGTGGAAATGATTTCAGTTTTTCACCATTGAGGACGATGTTGGCTGTGGGCTTGTCATATATGGCCTTTATTTTGTTGAGGAAATTCCCTCTATGCCTACTTTCTGCAGGGTTTTTATCATAAATGGGAGTTGAATTTTGTCAAAAGCTTTGTCTGCATCTATTGAGATGATCATATGGTTTTTCTCCTTCGATTTGTTAATATGGTTTATCACATTGATAGATTTGCGTATATTGAAGAATCCTTGCATTCCTGGAATAAACACCACTTGATCATGGTGTATGATCCTTTTAATGTGCTGTTGGATTCTGTTTGCTAGTATTTTGTTGAGGATTTTTGCATCTATGTTCATCAGTGATATTGGCCTGTAGTTTTCTTTCTTTGTGACATCCTTGTCTGGTTTTGGTATCAAGGTGATGGTGGCCTCGTAGAAGGAATTTGGAAGTGTTCCTTCCTCTGTTATATTTTGGAAGAGTTTGAGAAGGATAGGTGTTATCTGTTCTCTAAATGTTTGATAGAATTCGCCTGTGAAGCCATCTGGTCCTGGGCTTTTGTTTGTTGGACGATTTTTAATCACAGTTTCAGTTTCAGTGCTTGTGATTGGTCTGTTCATATTTTCTATTTCTTCCTGATTCAGTCTTGGCAGGTTGTGCATTTCTAAGAATTTGTCCATTTCTTCCAGGTTTTCCATTTCATTGGCATAGAGTTCCTTGTAATAATCTCTCATGGTCTTTTTTATTTCTGCAGTGTCAGTTGTTACTTCTCCTTTTTCATTTCTAATTCTATTGATTTGAGTCTTCTTCCTTTTTTTCTTTATGAGTCTGGTTAATGGTTTATCAGTTTTGTTTATCTTCTCAAAGAATCAGCTTTTAGTTTTATTGATCTTTGCTATCATTTCCTTCATTTCTTTTTCATTTATTTCTGGTCTGATCTTTATGATTTCTTTCCTTCTTCTAACTTGCGTTTTTTTATTCTTCTTTCTCTAATTGCTTTAGGTGCAAGGTTAGGTTGTTTATTCGAGATGTTTCCTGTTTCTTAAGGTAGGATTGTATTGCTATAAACTTCCCTCTTAGAACTGCTTTTGCTGCATCCCATAGGTTTTGGGTCATTGTGTCTCCATTGTCATTTGTTTCTAGGAAATTTTTTGATTTCTGCTTTGATTTCTTCAGTGATCACTTCTTTATTAAGTAGGGTATTGTTTGGCCTCCATGTGTTTGTATTTTTTACAGATCTTTTCCTGTAATTGATATCCAGTCTCATAGCATTGTGGTAGGAAAAGATACTTGATACAATTTCAATTTTCTTAAATTTACCAAGGCTTGTTTTGTGATGCAAGATATAATCTATCATGGAGAATGTTCCATGAGTACTTGAGGAAAATGTGTATTCTGTTGTTTTTGGATGGAATGTCCTATAAATATCAATTAAGTCCATCTTGTTTAATGTATCATTTAAAGCTTGTGTTTCCTTATTTATTTTCATTTTGGATGATATGTCCATTGGTGAAAGTGGGGTGTAAAAGTCCCCTACTATGAATGTGTTACTGTGGATTTCCCCTTGTATGGCTGTTAGTATTTGCCTTATGTATTGAGGTGCTCCTATGTTGGGTGCATAAATATTTACAATTGTTATATCTTCTTCTTGGATCGATCCCTTGATCATTATGTAGTGTCCTTCTTTGTCTCTTCTAATAGTCTTTATTTTTAAGTCTTTTTTGTCTGATATGAGACTTGCTACTCCAGCTTTCTTTTGGTTTCCGTTTGCATGGAATTTCTTTTTCCATCCCATCACTTTCAGCCTGTATGTGTCTCTAGGTCTGAAGTGGGTCTCTTGTAGACAGCATATATATGGGTCTTGTTTTTGTACCCATTCAGCCAGTCTGTGTCTTTTGGTGGGAGCATTTATCCATTTACATTTAAGGTAATTATCGATATGTATGTTCCTTTTCCCATTTTCTTAATTGTTTTGGGTTTGTTATTATCGGTCTTTTCCTTCTCTTGTGTTTCTTGCCTAGAGAAGATCCTTAAGCATTTGTTGTAAAGCTGGTTTGGTGGTGCTGAACTCTCTCAGCTTTTGCTTGTCTGTAAAGATTTTAATTTCTCCATCAAATCTGAATGAGATCCCTGTTGTGTAGAGTAACTTGGTTGTAGGTTTTTCACCTTCCTCACTTTAAATTTGTCCTGACAGTCCCTTCTGGCTTGCAGAGTTTCTGCTGAAAGATCAGCTGTTAACCTTATGGGGATTCCCTTGTGTGTTATTTGTTGTTTTTCCCTTGCTGCTTTTAATATGTTTTCTTTGTATTTAATTTTTGACAGTTTGATTAATATGCGTCTTGGCATGTTTCTCCTTGGATTTATCCTGTATGGTACTCTCTGTGCTTCCTGGACTTGATTAACTATTTCCTTTCCCATATTAGGGAAGTTTTCAACTATAATCTCTTCAAATATTTTCTCAGTCCCTTTCTTTTTCTCTTTTTCTTCTGGAACCGCTATAATTCGAATGTTGGTGCATTTAATATTGTCCCAGAGGTCTCTGAGACTGTCCTCAATTCTTTTCATTCTTTTTTCTTTATTCTGCTCTGCAGTAGTTATTTCCACTATTTTATCTTCCAGGTCACTTATCCGTTCTTCTGCCTCAGTTATTCTGCTATTGATCCCATCTAGAGTATTTTTAATTTCATTTATTGCATTGTTCATCGTTGCTTGTTTCATCTTTAGTTCTTCTAGGTCCGTATTAAGTGTTTCTTGCATTTTCTCTATTCTATTTCCAAGAGTTTGTATCATCTTTACTATCATTATTCTGAATTGTTTTTCAGGTAGACTGCCTATTTCCTCTTAATTTCTTAGGTCTGATGAGTTTTTATCTTGCTCCTACAACTGTTGTGTGTTTTTCTGTCTTCTCTTTTTGCTTATCTTACTGTGTTTGGGGTCTCCTTTTTGCAGGCTGCAGGTTCATAGTTCCTGCTGTTTTTGATGTCTGTCTCCAGTGGCTAAGGTTGGTTCAGTGGGTTGTGTAGGCTTCTTGGTGGAGGGGACTAGTGCCTGTGTTCTGGTGGATGAGGCTGGATCTTGTCTTTATGGTGGCAGGTCCACGTCTGTTGGTGTGTTTTGGGGTGTCTGTGGACTTATTATGATTTTAGGCAGACTCTCTGCTAATGGATGGGGTGTGTTCCTGTCTTCCTAGTTGTTTGGCATAGGTTGTCCAGCACTGTAGCTTGCTGGTCGTTGAGTGAAGCTGGGTGTTGGTGTTGAGATGGAGATCTCTGGGAGATTTTTGCCATTTCATATTATGTGGAGGTGGGAGGTCTCTTGTGGACCAGTGTCCTGAAGTTGGCTCTCCCACCTCAGAGACAGAGCCCTGACTCCTGGCTGGAGCACCAAGAGCCTTTCATCCACACAGCTCAGAATAAAAGGGAGAAAAATTAGAAAGAAAGAAAGAAAGAAACAGGATAAAAGAAAATAATATAAAGTGAGGTAAAATAAAATAAAGTTATTAAAATAAAAATATTATTTAGAAAAAAAATTATGTAAAATAAACAAAGCAAACAAACCAACAAACAAAACGGATGGATAGAACCCTAGAACAAATGGTGAAAGTAAAGCTATACAGACAAAATCTCACACAGAAGCATACACATACACACTCACAAAAAGAGGAAAAGGGGAAAAAATAATAAATCTTGCTCTCAAAGTCCACCTCCTCAGTTGGGGATGATTCGTTGTCTATTCAGGTATTCCACAGATGCAGGGTACCTCAATTTGATTGTGGATATTTAATCCGCTGCTCCTGAGTCTGCTGGGAGAGATTTCCCTTTCTCTTCTTTGTTCGCAGAGCTCCCGAAATTCAGCTTTGGATTTGGCCCCACCCCTGCGTGTAGGTCGGTGGAGGGCGTATGTTCTTCGTTCTGACAGGACAGGGTTAAAGGAGCCGCTCATTCTGGGCCTCTGGCTCACTCAGGCCTGGGGGACGGAGGGGTACGGATGCGGGGCGAGTCTGCGGTGGCAGAGGCCAGTGTGATGTTGCACCATCCTGAGGCACGTCGTGTGTTCTCCCGGGGAGGTTGTCCCTGGATCCCGGGATCCTGGCAGTGGCGGGCTGCACAGGCTCCCTGGAGGGGCGGCGTGGATAGTGACCTGTGCTCGCACACAGGTTTCTTGGTGGCGGCAGCAGCAGCCTTAGCATCTCATGCCCGTCTCTGGGGTCCGCGCTGCTAGCCGCGGCTCGTGCCCGTCTCTGGAGTTCCTTTAAGCAGCGCTCTTAATCCCCTCTCCTCACGCACCAGGAAACGAAGAGGGAAGAAAAAGTTTCTTGCCTCTTAGACAGGTCCAGACTTTTTCCTCGACTCCCTCCTGGCTAGCCGTGGTGCACTAACTCCCTGCAGGCTGTGTTCACAACGCCAACCCCAGTCCTCTCCCTGTGCTCCGACCAAAGCCCGAGCCTCAGCTCGCAGCCCCGCCCACCCTGGTGGGTGAGCAGAGAAGCCTCTCGGGCTGGTGAGTGCTGGTCGGCACCGAGCCTCCGTGCGGGAATCTCTCCGCTCTGCCCTCTGCACCCCTGTGGCTCTGATCTCCTCCGCAGCTTTGAAGCTCCCCGCCTCCGCCACCTGCAGTCTCCGCCTGCGAAGGGGCTTCTACTGTGTGGAAACCTTTCCTCCTTCACGGCTCCCTCCCACTGGTGCAGGTCCCATCCCTATTCTTTTGTCTCTGTTTATTCTTTTTTCTTTTGCCCTACCGAGGTACGTGGGGAGTTTCTTGCCTTTTGGGAGGTCTGAGGTCTTCTACCAGTGTTCAGTAAGTGTTCTGTAGGAGTTGTTCCATGTGTAGATGTATTTCTGATGTATCTGTGGGGAGGAAGGTGATCTCCGCATCTTACTCTTCTACCATCTTCTCCATCTCTCCCTTTTTATACTTTTAACTAGTGAATTTAAGATGGACTCCTGGAATTGGAATTGCTAGATCAAAAGGTAAATGCATCTTTTAGCAAAATATATCCTGGTTTTGTTATTTTTTATTCCCACTAGAAATGTATGAGAGTGCTCGTTTCCTCACAGCCTCACCTATAGGGTATGCTGTCAACTTTGGAGTTTTGCTAATCTAATATGAAAGAAAGGATATCTTGTGTTTTCAATTCGTATTTCTATTATTGTTAACAACTTTTTATATGGCTAAGGAGCCCTTGAATTTATGTTTCTGTGGCTGTATGTTCACTTCTCCAGCTCATTTTTCTATAGGGTTGTTGGGCTTTAGAAGCTAATAATATATCAGGGACATTAATCATTTCTCTGCTATATTATTTGCAACTATATTTTCCCAGATTGTCATTTATCTTTTTGCCTTTTCACTGTCCTCATCTTATCCCATGATATTCAAAAACTATCCCACTTACCAGGCATGACCAAAACTACCTTCCTTAGTTTCCATGAGCAAAATCATAATAATCACAACATTAAAATAGATTATTACAAAAATAGATTCTCAGTTCCCTTTGAGTTCAGATGCAATAATATTATAATATTAGATTTATTCTGGTTCAACAGTTTAAAAAAGTTATAGGTTTGGTAGGTTTAGTCATAACTGCCTCACTGAAAAACCATTCGAACTTTTTTTTTTTGTTTAGCTAAAGGTAAAACTTAAAGTATGAGTTTATATTTATTGAAAGTTCAGTAAGTAACTCTTTTAACTGGGTTCATTCTATATCAGTGATGAGAAGAACACATTTGTGTGGCTCTAATACACCATCCAACTCTTCTTGTTTTTGAGAAGTTTATCTGTAAACAGAGGCATGATCTTAAATCCACAAACCTCACAGGGCTTTGTACTTATTCAGTTATACCCAGGTGAAAAAAAGCTTTGAAAGGCATAATGCATTTTAGGAATGCATCATGGCTAATACTGGTGACCAAGATGAACTCAAATGTAGGAAAGAATTTGTCGGTATTGACCAGACAACTTAAAAATGATTGCGCTTCTCTCATTTGTCAGTAACATTTTCAACCTGTCTTACCCAGGGGCTGCTCTCATATCTCACTCAAACCTTTATTCTGCCTGTGTGCTTATATCCTGAATTTCCCTGAGAAAATAAGAAAAAGAATGTGTGTGTCTATTTGTACACATGTAACTCTGGTGGGCAGAATTTTGGAGTGTGTGGAATATTGGAAGGGCATAGAAGCTTTACCTAAGTGATATAATTTGGCTTTGAAGCCAGTTATAGGGCTCAAAGCTTTAGATTGCCCTGCTGAGATTCTAACAGAGAAGGAAGGGAGAGAAAGATGTCAAAAAAGATTTTCACTTAAACCAAGATGGAAAAAAAGAAAATGCTACAGGTTATCAAAGAAACTACTACTGATGTCTCCTTATCCTGAAGACTCACAGAATTTAAATTACTGAAATATAATTTTGATCTTTTCTCATCACCTTATAGTTGTCTTGCTTTTATGTCCAGGGTTTGTCCTGTTTCCATGACAGTGTTTTAATATCCTTTGTTAAAATACTCTGTTTCCCAAACCTGTCATTTAGGACATAGGTCATGTTTTCCTATTCTCATAATCTTGCCCCCAAATAATTCAGCTCACATTGATGCATTTTTTTATATAACTGTATTATATCATGGTCTTTAATTAAACTGCCCCTTGGTTTAATACCAGACAAATCTGTGAATTAAGAGGCCAGAACTGGAAGAAACCCTGAAGGTTATCAAGTTTAAAACCTCATTTTACCCATGAGGAAGCTTCAATCTAGAAAGCTGGAGTCCTCAAAGTTTATACGTATTTCCAGCTTGATAGAACTAGGAAAAGAATCAGGTCCCTTGATCTCAGCCTGGGGCTCCTTCTACCACACCACTTACTCTCAACTCTTGCTCTGACATAAGCCAGCTGTGTGGCCTCAGGCAGTTCATATGACTTCTCTTTGCATTGGCTTTCTTGTTTAAAAATATAGGGCTAGTATAAATCTCACTCCTTCCATCTCAGATGTGCTTTGTGGATCAGAGGAGACACATGAATTCACATTTACACAACTGGACCTAAAAATCACTTTGATATAATAAAATTCTATCCAAAGGTAATATATTGTTCTATTGAGATAGCCATGGACCATGCTTATGTGGAACTGGTTTTGGTTGACAGTAATAATATTGACAATGCTGCAAAGATGTCTGTGTATGTGTGATCCTGGGGCTAATTAAGTGAGGAATAAAACTTTAAAATTAGAATGTGAGGGCAAAGTAAAAAGAAACAAAGAAAAAAAACAGAATACAAACCTGAACACCTCAAAACAACCTCCCAAAAAACCCAGAAATATGTGACTTAAGGAGATTTCATTAAAAAGAAGTATAGGGACTTATAAAACAATAGTCAGTATGCGGTAGATTAAACATCTGCTGCAGACGTAAATGGAATCCCACTCAGAAACAGCCATAAGCTCTCTAGAAATAACATCGTTCATAAGAACATAATATACAGTACAACCATGGTAAAGAGAAGACACATCAACACATTAAAAAGTTTCAATCTCATTTTATTTTTATTTAAGCTTTTAATTCTGTAATAATTAGTCATTACTAGTATTTAATGACTGCCTTGATAATTGTGTATTCCAGGATGGAGCTGAGAGCAGTTAACACACTAACAAACTGGTCATTACCTATGTTAATGATCAGATTCTTTGGGATTATTATTATTACAAGCTATAATTAAGAGCTTATAACCATTATTTTTGTACTTTTTTCCTCTTAGTGAGGAAAAAAAAGAAAGGAACTCTTCTTGAGCCTCAGACAGAAAGAATGAGTGCTGGCCTCTCCAGTATTTCTTCTATCAGGAAGCACAGCTTCTGAGGAAAGTCTTGTTTCCTTAATCATCATTAGGGCTCAGCAAAGTAAATGTTGGTCTGGTTGACTGAACAAATGGGCGCTTTTCCTCATTAGAGCATCATACAGGGATTACTCCTGGACAATACAGCCGTCCAAGCGCTGGAAAGGTTTCCATCAGTTCTTATTTGGTAAAAATAAAATAATTTAGGATGGTACTGCAAACTGCAAGCCTGGGCAGAATTTATTACATGGAAAAACTCCTAGGCCTCATGAAGGCTTGCAAAACTTGGGCTGTGCTAGTGAAATGTATCCTTTTCACATGACATCCTTTCTTCCCCATGTGAAGTAAATATTTTGTGCCCTCTCATTCTCTCTCCCTGCTCTCAAATACCTTCTTTCAAGAATGAAGCTAATGAACATCAGCAGATGTGAATCAATAAAGCTTTTAAACCGGAGATAAAGTCTTAGTGGCAGGGTTGGCTCCATGCCCTAGGCCTTGAAGACCAGCACTCACCCTGCTAGGGATGAAGGCAGTGTGGATGGTGAGGGATCACAGCTTTCATCCTCGCAGGTGAGGATCTCACTGTGCACCAAGAACTTTCCTATTAGCCCTTGATGGCTCTACCACCTAGTATTTTCTTTAGTTCTTAAAACTGTTTTCATCCTTAGAATACAGTGAAATATTTATTTTTAAAGATTTGTGGTCTTAGCTTTAAGACATTTTTATTAAAAAGCAAGTATTAGTTTTGTTGTTTTAAGCTTTCTAGAGAAAAAATACTTCCAGATAGAAGAATAAATATTTCCAGGATAGAAATCTGATTAGAAATTTCCTGTGATAGCTGAAATTAAGATTTAAAGTATATTATATAATTTATGAAATATATATAAAATATATAATATAATGTAATGTAACTTGTATATAACATATAAAAATATGCAATGAAGGATACGCTCTATATGACATTCGGCACATATACATGCACTCTGACTGTGTCCCAAACACCTCTCTGAGGCTGTGGTTAAGCAGGAACCCAGCTCTGGCACCTCTCTCATAATCCAGTGTAGGAGATCAGTGTCAATAAGCCATGATAGATGAGGAAGCTCTGAGTTTTATGAGGGTGCCTGTGGGTGTGGGAGGGTGGGGGCTAACATAGACTGGGGTTCAAAGAAAGACTTTTGGTGAAATGAGGTTTCAGCGAAAAGGTGGGCCAACATTCTCCCCGGAACCTTGAACGAAGGCAGGGGATCTACTAAGCTGCAACATCAGCATCACTTTTTCAAAAGAAACCAAGGATCATAGCATGGCTGGATTCTAGAAACAAGCTTAAAAGTAAATGTAGACATTAGAAGGGTTTTGGGGTAGCAAAATGGGGGGAAAAAGATATATTTGAGTCACAAAACTACTGTATTCACATAGCCTGAAAATTAGGACACCATTTTGAAATATTAAGAATTCAGAAGGAAAGGTTTTCATACAATATACTTAATACTAGAAGAGGGGAAGTTTTTGTTGCTAGCTTCTTCTTAATGCCATCAGAGAAGGAAGGTCTGATTAACATTGCATTGCACCATTCATGGCCATGAGCTCACAGTAGGGTAATGAGGACCCTGCTGAACTTCATACATTGTAAAGAATATAATGGTTGACAGAAAATTGCAAAGCTCTTTCTCATGAGTCATCTATTACCAGAAGCCTCTCCTTTTCTGGAATTAATTTTTTTTATTTCATAAAAAAAAAATTCTACCCAAATTTTCACTAACACAGCTATGGCCCTATTCCTAGGGCATACTTGGAAAAACTTTCTAAAAGACATTTTCCTTTAAGAAAAGTATATGTGGTTTCATGGGGGGGACGGGATGTGGGGGGGTTTCTTAATGATTTTCTCTCATGTACTTGACTATCACATGCTCTGACACCTAATTATCTGGCTTTTGAAAACAGCTTTTATTTATAGGGCAGTAAAACAGTGACAAGTTCAACTATGATACCCAATTAAGCAAATATTTTGCTTTGATCCACTGAAGATAATGGAAAAATTTAGGTTTTTTTCTTCTATTATAACTTCTTTTCATCAGTTTCTTGACAAGCGATATCATTAATCTGATGATTTTTTTAATACTGGGATGATAACACTGAATTTTAGAAACCGTTAAACTTTTAAGAAGTGTACACAATTGGATTCTCTTACATGCTCCAATTTTATTCCCACATATTCTGTATTTCATGGCTTTGCTTTTTACTGCCTTCATTATGAGTTAAATATACAGTCAGATTTGTATGGAATTAATATCTAAGTTGCTGCTCCTAACAATTGATCACAATTCATTTTAAATTAGTGAATTCATTTAAATGAATTAATTGGGTCATTATTTATATACAGTTGATTCCAAATTTTATTGAGAATAATGTAATAAAAGATTTGGCCTTGAGAATTATGGCAGCTCCATAACTTAGGACAGAGATGGCCCATTGTCTCTCTTCATACTGCAGCCCCATAATTTCTTCAATTACTACTACTACATAGAAAAATCAACGTGGTAATTAGTGGTCGGCAAGTAAACAAGGGAGGTTGAGTTGCACAGCCCAGAAACAATTACGTTTTATCATGTGGCAAAAGATATATATAGTTAGAGTGAGGGTAATGTAAAAATATTAACCCAACCCAGGACAGAAGCCAACACTCCTTCAAGAAAACTTTACTTTCCCTTCATCTGACCTCCCTCAGCCTTCCTGATTACTCCAGCTTTCTACAGTTCCCCTTGGCTCTGTATTTATAAGGCATTTACTATAATGTTCTTTAGCCTACATAAGTTGGCCTTTATTTTTCTCCCAAATAAACTCTTTAAGAACAAATACTAAGGACTTCCCTGGTGGCTCAGTAGTTAAGACTTCACCTTCTAATGCAGGGGTGTGGGTTCAATCCCTGGTTGGGGAGTTAAGATCCCACATGCCTTGCAGCCAAAAAACTAAAACATAAAACAGAAGCAATATTGTAACAAATTCAGTGAAGATTTTAAAAATTGTCCACATCAAAAAAATCTTTAAAAAATAAACAAACACCATTTAAAAATATTTTCTTCTATCTCTTACAGTCAAGCTCAGCTACATGTAGGCAAAGGTAACAGCCAAATAATCTAATAATCAGCATGTTGTGGCAATGGAACAGGCTCTAGAGACCCCCAACTTTGTCGATGTTGACCCTTTAGTTGCTGGATTGTGAGAACAATTAGGAGGTGCGTGAGTTGGGGCTGGAGTAGTCAAGGACAGTCACAAATCATGTTGGCAGTATTTCAATATCTTAGGTGGACTTTTAACCCTAGATATGAAAAAAGTATTATTGTTATTAGAACTCAGATATCAGACGTCAGCAGCCTGTGACTACAGTCATGACTTCTTTTGATGTTCAAATCATTATGACACAATCCCCCCATGTTGCAAGCCTGCAAAAGCTCAGACTTTTACGATGTTCTTCTCCTCAAATGTCTTTGGACATGTTCAGGCTGGCTGATAGGCTTAGTTCCATGGATTCCCTCCAGGTTGTGGTTGCCCATTGCAGCTAGCTATTGGCTTCAGACTGCTGTACTTCTCCTCTGTAGTCACTAGAAAACTTACTTTTAGACAGCTGTTATGTCCTTTGCACTTTTAGCTTAAGGTGTAGGCCAGGCCTTCCTCATAATTCCACACAGTAATGGCTGAAGGCAGCTTCTAGTGCTTATAAGACTTCACAAAAAGTTAAAGGAGACATGGAGAAATTAAAATCTGGAAAATGATATGATTCTTCCCAAAGTCCATTAGCTGTGGACCTCCTCAGTTGAATCTCCAATGGGTCCCTCTCCTTATCTCTGGCTTATTGTAAGGGCCAACCACATCTAATAGGTAGGTTTGAATGAGGTTCTTCTCAAAACCTAGAACTCAATTCTCTAAAGTCAAAGAAAGGAAAGTCCTTTTTTATTCACCTCCAGAGCTGGTATGTCTATCCCTTCAGTGACCTCTTCCTATCCAACTGTAAGGCCATTTCTAGCCTCTGCAGTTTTCTGAGTTGAGACCACTTAGTTCTGGATCACCCCACAAGCAGAATGCCAGAAGTCCATTCCAAGGTTAACCTGGGCCCAGCCTTGTTAAAGCCCCTTTTAAAGCTTATTCTACAGCCTGAAAGGGAGAGAAGATAAGGGATGAACATACCTTCTGCCTTATTATGGTATTTCCCAATTTCCTGTTAGCAAATATTGAGCAAGAGCACATGTGTGCACATCTCAAGAGAGAAAATAGCTTTTGATTTAGGAGAGTTTAAATCCTGATCTGGGAGGACAATATAATAAGCAGATGTTATGATTTACATAATTTTGCAAAATTATGCTCATTTTACAACACCCTAATAAACAGAACAAGATATCTGAGTTTGAAGTGTCTGTACTCGAATTCCTTTATGACCTTCCTTTCTTCTCTAAAATAATAGGAAGACAGTAATCTAAGACGAAAATAACTAAGAACATCCATCAGATTGACCCCTCATAGAAGAAATGGACTGTTTATATCAGTTAAAGTGGATTTCCCAGCTTCTAAACCAACCTTCCAAGAAAATCTTGAGATCTACTCTTTACCTGATATTTTGTAACATTGATGAATTTGATGTTATTTTAAAAAGGTAGAATTACAGAGAAAATTATTAATAGACTTTTTTTTCTCCCTGAGTAAATGTAACATGGAACTGTGGTGTTTATGAGATATAGATGCCCCTCCCCCCACAACAAAATGTTAAAAAGCATGGAGGTGGTACAATCAAAATAGGAGTTAGAGGGCAGTTGTGAACGGGTACTATTGGGCTTTGTGTGTAGGCAGTGTGACAAGCCTGTGCTGTTTTAATGCCCAAGATGTATTTTAACACACGTATCAGAATAATATTTACAGATATTAATAGGTGTTCCTACTCTTGAAATTCTTTAATTCTTTCCTTCTCTCTTGGGCACCAGGGACAGCTTTCTGTAGGTACTGCCTTTGGGGAAATGACAGACATCTTGGGAATAAGGAATAATTGGCCAGCTTTGATTCTGTAGAACCCACAATAGAAAAAAAACAGTCTGGAAATCAATATTTCATTTGTAAGAGGCAGGATTTTTGATATTAAAAAAATAAATATGTAGATTTCAAAGAGCCAAATCTTGGAAGACTATATACAGAGTTTTTATTTACTTGTTTTTACTAACAGCTAAAACAAAAGGCAAAGAGAACCTGGAAACTATGGATTGGTGCTTAAAATTTCTGCCCAATCTGTATATCTTCTTTGGAGACATGTCTGTTTAGGTCTTCTGCCCATTTTTCGATTGGGTTGTTTGTTTATTTTGTTATTGAGCTGCATGAACTGCTTGTAAATTTTGGAGATTAATCCTTTGTCAGTTGCTTCATTTGCAAATATTTTCTCCCATTCTGAGGGTTCTCTTTTGGTCTTGTTTATGATTTCCTTTGCTGTGCAAAAACTTTGCAGTTTCATTAGGTCTCATTTGTTTATTTTTGTTTTTATTTCCATTTCTCTAGGAGGTGGGTCAGAAAGGATCTTGCTGTGATTTATGTCATAGAGTGTCCTGCCTATGTTTTCCTCTAAGTGTTTGATAGTGTCTGGCCTTACATTTAGGTCTTTAATCCATTTTGAGTTTATTTTTGTATATGGTGTTAGGGAGTGTTCTAATTTCATACATTTACATGTAGCTGTCCACTTTTCCCAGCACCACTTATTGAAGAGGCTGTCTTTTCTCCACTGTATATTCTTGCCTCCTTTATCAAAGATAAGGTGTCCATATGTGCGTGGGTTTATCTCTGGGCTTTCTATCCTGTTCCATTGATCTATCTTTCTGTTTTTGTGCCAGTACCATACTGTCTTGATTACTGTAGCTTTGTAGTATAGTCTGAAGTCAGGGAGCCTGATTCTTCCAGCTCCATTTTTTGTTCTCAAGATTGCTTTGGCTATTTGCGGTCTTTCATGTTTCCATACAAATTGTGAATTTTTTTGTTCTATTTCTGTGAAAAATGCCAGTGGTATTTTGATAGGGATTGCATTGAATCTGTAGTATAGTCATTTTCACAATGTTAATTCTTCCAATCCAAGAACATAGTATATCTCTTCACCTATTTGTATCATCTTTAATTTGTTTCATCAGTGTCTTATAATTTTCTGCATACAGGTCTTTTTTCTGCATACAGGTCTTTTGTCTCTTTAGGTAGGTTTATTCCTAGATATTTTATTCTTTTTGTTGCACTGGTAAATAGGAGTGTTTTCTTAATTTCACTTTCATATTTTTCAACATTAGTGTATAGAAGTGCCAGAGATTTCTGCGCATTATTTTGTATCCTGCTACTTTACCAAATTCATTGATTAGCACTAGTAGTTTTCTGGTAGCATCTTTAGGATTCTCTATGTATATCAAAGAAGATATACAGATTGCCCACAAACACATGAAAGAATGCTCAATATCTTAATCATTAGAGAAATGCAAATCAAAACTACAATGAGATATCATCTCACACCAGTCAGAATGGCCATCATCAAAAAATCTAGAAACAATAAATGCTGGGGAGTGTGTGGAGAAAAGGGAACACTCTTACACTGTTGGTGGGAATGCAAATTGATACAGCTACTATGGAGAACAGTATGGAGGTTCCTTAAAAAACTAAAAATAGAATTACTATATGACCCAGCAATCCCACTACTGGGCATATACCCTGAGAAAACCATAATTCAAAAAGAATCATGTACCAAAATGTTCATTGCAGCTCTATTTACGATAGCCAAGACATGGAAGCAACATAAGTGTCCATCAATAGATGAATGGATAAAGAAGATGTGGCACATATATACAATGGAATATTACTCAGCCATAAAAAGAAACAAAATTGAGATATTTGTAGTGAGGTGGATGGACTTAGAGTCTGTCATACGGAGTGAAGTAAGTCAGAAAGAGAAAAACAAATACCGTATGCTAATACATATATATGGAATCTAAGAAAAAAAGAAAAAAACCTCATGAAGAACCTAAGGGTAAGACGGGAATAAAGACAGAGACTTACTAGAGAATGGACTTGAAGATATGGGGAGGGGGAAGGGTAAGCTGTGACAAAGTGAGAGAGTGGCATGGACATATATACACTTCCAAACGTAAAATAGATAGCTAGTGGGAAGCAGCCGCATAGCACAGGGAGATCAGCTTGGTGCTTTGTGACCACCTAGAGGGGTGGGATAAGGAGGGTGGGAGAGAGGGAGATGCAAGAGATATGGGAACATATGTATATGTATAACTGATTCACTTTGTTACAAATGAGAAACTAACACACCATTGTAAAGAAATTACACTCCAATAAAAGTGTTAAAAAAAAAAAAAGGAATCTGCCTGCCAATGCAGGGGACATGGTTTCGAGCCCTGTTCTGGGAATACCCCACATGCTGCCGAGCAACTAATCCTGTGCACCACAACTACTGAGCCTGCACTCTAGAGCCCATGCTCCACAACAGGAGCAGCCACTGCGATGAGAAGCCTGCACACCACAACGAAGAATAGCCCCTGCTTGCCACAACTAGTGAAAGCCTGTGTGCAGCAATGAAGACCAAACACAGCCAAGTATTAAAAAAAAAATAGTAAAAAAAATAAACATTTTGCGATAATAGAAGATCTGAATATGGATGGATATTATGCAATTAGTGTTAATTTTCTCAGATGTGAAAATGGTACTGTGGTAGGAAGGACAAAATCCTCATTCTTAGTTGATGTGCTCTGGAGTACTTAGAGGTGAGGGGTCAGGACAGTCTACAGCTAAATCTCAAACAGTTCAGCAAGAGACTAACAAGAGTTTGAGAGAGACAAAGCAAATGTGGCAACATAGTAACGACTGGTTCAACGTTGGTGAAGAGTGAACAGGCATTCATTAAGCTATCATCTCAACTTTTCTGTATGTATGCCAACTTTCAAAATAAAGTTGGAAAAATAAAATAAAACAAAACAAAACAAAAATTTCTGCCCGAAAGTGACATAAAAACATGTCCGTTCACATCCCATTGGCCAAAGTAAGTCATGTGATCTTGTAAAATGGGCATAATTTTGTAGAATTATGCAAATTATAATATTTAATCTTTATGTTCTATAATAGCTTGATCTATAGATTCGGTGAAATCCCAATCAAAATCCTGGAAGGTTATTTTTCAGATTTCAACAAACTGATTCTAAAGTTTATATGGGGAGGCAAAAGACTCAGAATAGCTGAGATGATGTTGAAATAGAAGAACAAAATTGAAGGATTGACACTTCTCAACTTCAAGACTTACTATAACAGTACAATAAGCAATACAGTATTGTATTGGCAAAAGAGTAGACAAATCAATGGAACAGAATAGAGAGCACAAAAATAGGCCTATATAAATATAGTCAATGGAAATTTGACAAAAAAGCAAAGGCAATACAATAGAGAAAAGACAACCTCTTCAACAAATAGTACTGGGAAAGCTGCATATCCACATACAAAAAAGGAAGGTAGACACATACTCTACACTCTTCACAAAAATTAACTCAAAATGACCTAAATGTAAAACAAACAAAAAGAAACCTAAAAAATTCCTAGAATATAACATGGAATATCTAGATGACCTTGGATGTGGCAATTACTTTTTAGATACAACACTAAAGGCATGATCCATGAAAGAAATAATTGATAAGCTGAAATTCACTGAAATTTAAAATTTCTACTCTGCCAAAGACACTAAGAGAATAAAAAGACAAGCCACACATTGGGGGAAAATATTTGCAAAAGACATGTTTGTTAAAGGACTGTTATCCAAAATATAAAAGAATTCTTAAAACTCAAAAAAAATAAAATGAACAACCTGATTAAAAAATGAGCCAAAAACCGTAATAGAGATCTCACCAGAGAAATTATACAGATTGCAAATAAGCATATGAAAAAATGCTCCATATCTTATGTCATCAGTGAAATGCAAATTAAAACAATGAGATACTATTAAACAGCTATTAGAATGGCCAAAACAGTTGGCAACATCAAATGCTGGTGAAGACATGGAGCAGAAGAAACTCTCATTCATTGCTGCTGGGAATGTAAAACAGTACAGCTACATTAGAAGACAGTTTGGCTGTTTCTTAGAAAACCAAACATACTCTTACCATATGATCCAGCAATTGCTTTTCTGGTATTTGCCCAGAGGAATTAAAAATTTATGTCTACACATAAATCTGTACACAGATGTTTATAGTAGCTTTGTTCATGATTGCTAAAACATGGAAGCAATCAAGATGTCTTTCAGTAGGTGAATGGATAGCCCAGACAATGGACTATTATTCAGCACTAATAAGAAATGAGCTGTCAATCCATGAAAAGACATGCAAGAAACCTAAATGCCTTTTACTAAGTAAAAGAAGCCAGTCTGAAAAGGCTACATTTTTCATGATTCCGCCTATATGACATTGTGAGAGGAAGAAGGGATGACTAGGCAGAGCACAAAAGATTTTTAGGGCAGTGAAAATACTCTGTGATACTAATAATGGACACGTCATTATAAACACATTGAATGTGGGTGGACCTTAATGATTAACTATAGACTTTAGATGATAGTGTTGTATTAATGTAGGTTCATTAAGTGTAACAAATGTACCACTCTGATAGAGATGTTGATAATGGGGGAGGCTATGTAAGTGTGGGAAAAGGGACTATATGGGAAATCTTATTTTCTGCTCATTGTTGCTGTGAACTTAAAATTGCTCTGAAAAATAAATTCTATTTTTTAAAAATTACATTTAAATGATCCTCCATAGAGAAGAGAAAGAACCACTGACTGATTGTTTGATTCTTCCCCCCACCCCCCACACTCAACACACTTATAACTCAGACACAATGCTTTCTACATGTATTGTATGTCTGACAGGTCGTGGGATTGCTGACGAAGCCACAGCCTGTGAGATACTTCCACAGAGAAATTCCTGGCTGGAACCACATCCAGTCAGCTTCTTTTTCTCTGTTTTAGTCAAGAAGGAAACAACCTGACAAAAAAGGAAAAAAAAAAAAATCATGAAGTCAGAATGACAGGCAAGGAATGAAAGAATCAGGCCAGTTGTGATGAATGAAATGCCCTACTTTTGAGTTTCCATGTAAGAAACACTTAAAATTGATTTTCAATATTTCTTCCAATATTCTTAGCCACTGCTGTCTATTTTCTGTGACAGGTTGGATGTCCCATCTCATTCAAATCTCCCTTCCTCTTTTCTCTCCTTCCTTTCCCATTTGGTTAACACTGGCTGTTCTTTAAATATATTTAAATGTTCTTTAATGCAGTCTAAAAAATAACCTATTTGCATATTAATCCAGCAACTACAGAAGATGTCAAAATGTCTACGATGCCTGAGTTTAGCACTGAATATAACACAGACATTTGAATCTTAGACCATGGTAAAATGTGAAGTGACATTTCACAGAAGGAGAAAGCTATTTTTACCTTAGTGTATAGAGATCTCTTTTCAGGATTGTTGCTGTGTCCCAAGGCTTCCCAGATGTGTCCTGGAATCCTGTCAGATGAGGGACCCACCCACTGGAAACATTTCAGGAAGTCAGTCAGCCACTCCCTGGGGCCTTCCTAATGACTGGTCCCCTGTCCAAACTGGTTAACTTAGTTAGATGCAAGGTATACGGCTAATCTAGTAATAATAATTAGACCAATGTCATGGGTTTGATTTTCTTGTTTATTTTCTTGCAGAAGAATCATTTCCAACTCCTTATCTACTTACTTGAAAATATGCACTATTGGCCTAAGGAGAGAAACTAATGCAGTGGGGATATAGATATACAAACTACCTGTTGTCTCTCCCTTCTGGGATACAATGCAATTTTAGTATGTGAGGTGGATTAAGGATGTCTTCTTCATATGTAAGTGTTAGTTTTAATTTAATAGGATGGGAATAGAAGAAGAATTTGCAACAAGATCTGACTCACTTCAGCTGCTGCTGTGCAGTGATGTCAATGACCGTCCATTGCAGTTGTATTCCTGATCACTAAATGTGATCAGTAAGGGTCAGTCAGACTTTTCATTGGACAATGTCAGTGGATCCACATTCTCCTCTAGGAGCACTGGTTGGGTCATCTGCTTCAGCAGGGCTGCAGACTGTGATGTGTGCCTTCTCTTTCTTCAGTAACAGGAGGTTGTTTCCTGTTCGGCAGGCCTTTCTAACTCTTCCAGAGCATGAGCTTGACTCTCCCCCTGCTTCTAGAGTCAACCCTGCTGAAATGCTCCTCTGAAAACCCTTAGACCCTGAGAAGTGGCACAATCTATAAATTAATGTTACCTCCCTTTTTCAGTGACGGTAATATGGCATTTCTCCATGTCTGGACACTTTCATCTGTATCATGAATGGTTAGATTCTAAGTCAAGAGCAGACACAACCCAAAACAATTAACAAATTTCCTCCCTTCAGCTTCTCTGAAACCCTCATAGCAGGAAGTACTTGTCAGGCACTGATCAACATTGGCGAGGAGGATTTGCTGACTCAGGTTTGTGTTCTCTCACATTGCATTCCTCTTGGTGAACTATCATCACTCTGTCTGCGACCTGGACTTATTGTTAGAGAGCATTATGGCCAAGACTTGTATCTCAGGGATACAAGGTTACTTTTGAGAGGTCTTCATCAATCTGTTAGCTTTATATACCAGAAAAAAATCTTTTTCTGTAGTCATAAAACTTCTGACACAACCACATCACTTAATGATATTTACAGTCAACCATTAAGAGAATCATTGAAGGAGTTCTAATGCCTAGTCTTATGCAAGGTTGAGTCAGGCTAGTGAGTCAAAGGTAAAATAAGAATCAGGAAGTCTAGGGCTTGCTGAATCTGTCACAAATTTCTTTGTGTCTCACTTTTGTAAACTGAGTGATGCATATAATAATTAAGGGATCAGACAAGATGTTGGACTTTTCAGGTCTCTTCCTTAAAAAGATTCAGGTACTTGTAAACATAAGGTATGATTGTGTTTGCATCTTGTCTTATTAACAGGCCCACCACCAAATCCTATCTGATCTCATTGGCCATTTGCCTTCAGTAATAGCTTTACTGCAAGTTGGTACCTTCACCTGCTCTATATCCCTGTGGACCTTTTGAGGAGAAGGCAACCATAGATGTTAGAAACACCAGTCCACCTTTCTCCTTCTCCCACATTTTCATTAAATTAAACAAGAATTTCAAAAGAAGGCCTTTACACAAGCTCTTAAACTATCTGTTTAAATAATTTATTTGATGTTTAGTTTAACCTGATTTCACTTGCTCAAATAATACGATGGAGGGGTGGGAATAAGGTGTGAAAAAGTATGAAGTTGAAGTTTGGAGGTAAAAATGAGAGAACAGGAGCTTTAGCTTGCTTCATCTATTTGTCAAGCTTCTACAACTGCTGGAAAGGCTATCTTATCTCTAGGGAACACTGAATTTAAAAATGTCAGTCAGCTTTTCAGTGGGACCAGTCTCTAGAGCGGTGCTATGCAATCGGATAGTTACTAACCACACGTGATTATTTAAATTAAAACTTTAAACTTAGAATTAAAAATTCAGTTCCTTAATTGCACTGGTGATATTTCAAGTACTCAACAGACACACGTGGTTTTGTGGTTACAGAACTGAACAGAAAGTTCTTTTGGACAGTGTTGTTCTAGAGAACTTGAGAATCAGGGCTTTCACTTGGATGATAAGTACATCTTAGATAAGTGCCCAAAACTTTCTCTAGAAATATTTTTTTCTTGAGGTTTTTCTGACAATATTTTTATTTCATTTTATTTTTTTAACTGATCAGGTATTTGTGATTATAAAGCATGGGAAAGAAATGTTTTCTCATCAAATTGATAATAGAAATGGGAAAGAGAAAAGAGCTGACATTAATGGAACACCTCCTATGTGTGTTAGACATTGTGCTAGGTGTATTAAAAATCACCTCACACACATGAAAATCACCCCACTTATTATTTTTTTCCATTGGCATGAGAGAACTTTATTTTACTCTAATTATACATAATCACATTATTGATACTCACTGAAATTAGATGCATTGTTATAATGCTGTTAAGGTTTGAGGAAGGAAAGACAAGTGTGTTTTGTATATTTTTTATTTTTATTATTATATTTTTTGATATCCATCAGAGAAATCCTAAGGAAATACAATTTTGGAATGACCCTCATATACCCAAACAATGGGGTGAATATCTTGATACATACAAACGAGAATTGTTTACATCACATAGTTTTTGTATTAAAGGAAGTAATTTTGGAGATTAAAGACCTGGTGTAAAGAAATAAAGTGTTAAGTGCTACAACTTTCTTTTGTAAACCAGTGAATTACTGAATATCTAATAGTTGAATACTCAGTATGAATATCAAAATATTTTCATGCCAGAAACTTTTGAAACCTGATCAAAAGAAAATCACCCCACTTATACACAGCAGAACTATGAGAGAGGTTTTACAAGTACCTCCATTTTTACAGATGGAGAGAAGACACAAGTCCTACAGTTAATGGTGGAAGAAAAGAAGTACAAATTCAGCTTTGTCTGACAGCAAAGTTAGCCCCCCTAACCAATACACCCACATACACGCACACAACACACAAGCAGTTTTTATCTTAAACTAAATATTACCCTCATTGTAGTACTAGTACTAAAATACATAGTACTTTCCAGATCCTAAGTGTGAAGTATTAAATTTGCTTTACATGGCTTGTATGGACCTAAGAACTGAATTTAAAAGAACTGCTATCAAAGCAGGAATTGAACAAGTTTGCCATGATTAAAACTCCCTTTTCCATTTGCAAAATCCTCCCTTCAGGATAAGATGAGAAACATTCAGCGTAAAATGCATGTAGATTAATATAGTCTTCAAAGAGACTGGAGTGAGAAAGATGTAAAAGGGAAAACAGCAAAAAAATAAATGAAAAAATAAAAATCAGCTGTTTGCTCTAATTTCCTGGTAGTGAGGAGCTACCCTGTACTTGTCATGCACAGCTTGAGAAATTCAGTCCTCAAATAAACCAGTTAGGACACACAGGGAAGAAAGACCAACACATCTCAGATGTGTGCACAGACTCACTTAATTCCAAATGATTAAATGGTTGAGATGAAAAGAGAAACATGTAGCTTGTCCAGCCTATTCTTATGAAAAAGGTAATGAGAGATCCTTTTGCCATAAGATGTCAGGCCATAGCTCACCAAGAAAGATTTATTTCTGCCGTAGCAGAGAGTTTTTACAGAGTCTGGATGTACCCTGTTTGATTGCTCCAAAGCTCTATTTATCTGGGAGGTATTAGAGCATAATGGTTGATGACCCTGACTCTGGAGCCGGACAGATTTGGGTTTGAATCATGACTCCACTGTATACTAATTGTATGGGCTTGGATAAGTCACTCAACTTCTTTAATCTTTGGTCCTTCTCCTCCAAGGATAGAGAGCTCCCACCTCTCAGGGTGGTGGTAGAAACCGAGTGGGATGCCGCATATATAACACTTGGCACTCTGGCTGCATAAAATACTCAGGGTTAGTTATTTTTATTATTATTAGTAGTAGTAGTAAGTCATTCTTATTGAGACTGAACTGCCTCATTTAGCTAGAACTCACTAATCTTATTTGTCCCCCAGGATTTATAAAGAAGAAACCTACTGTACTATATGGTAACCAGTCCAGCACATCAACCAGATCTAGTTCTTTCAACCATTCCACACATGACAAAATTTTCTAATGTGATACTCTTCTGGGTAGTATTTGTACTCATCTCTTGTACATTAATAATTAATATTCATTTAGAAAATGTGATTCTTAAAGTGGAAGCATTTTAGATACAGTGAGACAATGGGATTACTTCCTGGAATTTAGATCGGACACCTTTGTTAATAACAAGTAAGTTTACTTCATTTTCTTTAAAAGTTAGTCGTGAGAGAACTTTCCCATTAAGGAAGATGAAGTAGACATACTTTTCTTTATTCCTCCCATTAGGTAGGATTAAAAATACTGGACATAATATATAAAAGAAATATAAACAGATTCTGAAAGATGGAGAGAAGTAAGTAGATCAACAAGGGAACATTGGACCCAAAGAATGATGGAGTGGTGAGTTCCCTGGGTTTCTTTTTTTGCATTTATATATCTCAGATTGAGTTCTAGACAAGCTGACAACCCAGAAATGCCAATGGGTGCACACCATAAAAAGCCCCAGTAAAAGACCTCTCTCTCTAGTTAAAGGACAGGGATGACAACAAGGGACCCCTCCCACATAGCTTTAGTCTTCTTGGACTGTAATAACAAAATTCCAGAGTCTGGGTGCTTAAACAAGCAGACTTTATTTCTCATAGTTCCGAAGTCCGGAATTCTGAGATCAGCATTCTAGCATGGTCAGGTTCTGGTGAGGTCCCTCTTCCTGGCTTGCAGAGGATTGCCTTCTTGCTGTGTTATCACATGGTGGAGTGAGACGAGAACAATCTCTCTGGTGTCTCTTTAGATAAGGACACTAATCCCAACAGCCTGGGTCCCTTGTCCTTGGTCTAAGTACCTCCCAAAGGCCCCATCTCCAAATGTCATCACATTGAGGGTTAGAGTTTCAACATATACATTTTGGAGGGACACAAAATTGGGTTCTTGTCAGGGGAGACCTAGTGGAGAGTCAAAACCTTTACTATACCCAGCAATATTTAGGCCACTTCCACTTTGTGGTGTCAGCAGAGACAGCTTGGGAACCAGTAATGACACACTTTTACCCCTCTCAGCCATGGGGATATCATGCAGTGAACGTAAATGATATTAATACATCAATTAAAAAACAGACATTGGACGTAATCAACCAACAGGATCTAAGTAATATTTGTAAAGTGCTTCACTCAACAAGAACAGATAAACATTATTTTCAAATGCCCACAGAACATACACCAAGTCAGACCATATACTGCACTACAAAACAAATCTCAAAAAATTTAAAAGAATTAAAATCATCCACAGTGTATACTCTGACCATGAAAAAAACCCTAGAAATCAATAACAAAAAGATAACAGGAAAATCTCTAAAGACTTGGGAACTAAACAAGAAATTTCTGAATAATGTGTCAATAAGAAGTCTCAAGTAAAATAAAAAGTATATTGAACTGAATTAAAATGAAAATACAGGGCTTCCCTGGTGGCGCAGTGGTTGAGAGCCCACCTGCTGATGCAGCGGACACGGGTTCGTGCCCCGGTCCGGGAAGATCCCACATGCCGCGGAGCGGCTGGGCCTGTGAGCCATGGCTGCTGAGCCTGTGCTCCGCAATGGGAGAGGCCACAACAGTGAGAGGCCCGCGTACCACAAAAAAAAAAAAAAAAAAGAAAGAAAAGAAAATACAATTTATCAAAATTTGTGAGACACAGCTAAAGCAGTACTGAAAGGAAAAATTTTATCCTTAAATACTTAAATAAGGGAAGAGGAAAATATCTCAAATCAACAGTTTAGGCACACATTAAGGGAGGCAAATAAATAAATTTAAAGCAAGAAGAAAGAAGGAAATATCAATAATAAGGATAAGAGCAGAAATCAATGAAATTGGAAACAGGAAACCCATAGACAAAACCATTAAATAAAGACCTTTTTTGTTTGAAAAGATGATAAAATTGACAAATCTGTAGCAAGACTGACAAAGAAAGAAAAAGAGAATACATAAATTACCAATATCAGGAATGAAACTGAGGACATAATTACAGACTATTAAGACATTAAAAGGACAATAAGAGATTGCTACAACCATATCTCTACAAACATATTTGATACCTAGATGAAATCTACCAATTCCTCAAAAAACACAAACTACTATGACTCACCAATATGAAATGGATATTTTGAATAGCCCTATAACTATTAGGAAAATAGAAATTGTAATTCAACAACTACCCCAAAAGAAATATGGGCCCATATGGTTTTAGTGGAGGATTTTATCAAATATTCAATGAAGAATTAACATGAATTTTATAATCTCTTCCAGAAACAAATGAAGAGGGAATGTCTTATTTTATGAGACCAGTATTAACCTGACAAAGACAGCACAAAAAAGAAAACTATATGAAAATAAAAGAGAACAACATCTCTCATGAAGTTAAACAAAAAATCCTTAATAAAATATCAGAAAATTGAATCCAATGATTTGACTAGGTGGGATTTATTTCAAGTATGCCATACTCCTTCCTTCACCAATTCATAGCCTCAGTTCCCTCATACTTCCCTTACTCCCTCCTTGAAAATCTATTCTTAAGCAAAGGCTGAAACCAGTAATGTACTTTGGAGGCTGCATTTAGTCTCTTTTGTTTATGGTCCCTAGCTCAGCTGTCATTTCAGCTGTATCTTTGATTCAGGAAGAAATGGTTTGGCTCCCTTGACAAAGGGGAACTCAGGTATAAGTTAAGCAGAGAGAGATGAGTTTTGAGCAAGGGTCCCTCATCCCTTGAGACTCTGGGACTGTCCATTTTAGGTGGCTGGTTCTATATGAAGAGCCAGGATTATGGAGTCTCCATATTGGCATTCAGAACCTTCTGGGGGCTATGATTTGTCACTTTTAATTGCTGAGTCTATGATACTTAAAATTGCTTTAATATTGTGGTTTGAAATCCATCTGGATTACCTATTCTTTTTAGTCACTTCCACAGCCAAGCTTATGCTTCATAACTGGCTTCTGTTGCTAGTACATGGAGGCTTATAAGAAGGCCACAGTTAAAGATAGAGTCAAGCGGAGGGTGTGCCTGAGGTGGTGAAGTAGGAAGACCCTGAGCTCACTTTCTCCCATGAGCTCACCAAATTTACAGCTATTTATAGAACTATCTATAAGAACAATCTGAAGACTAGCAGAAAATATTTTCCACAACTAAAGATATGAAGAAAGAACCACAACAAGATGGGTTGGAGGGGCAGAGACACAGTATAATCAAGACCCACACCCCTGGGTAGGTGAAACACAACAGGAGAATAATCACAATTGCAGGGGTCTCCCCAAGGAGTGAGACGTCCATTCCATGAAGTTCCTTAGCCCAGGGGTCCTGAAGTAGGAAGACAAGACTCCAGCACATCTGGCTTTGATGGCCAGTGGGGCTTGCATACAGGAGAGCTGGAGGGCTGTGGGAAACAGAGATTCTGTTCTTAAAAGGCATGCAGAAATCTCACATGATCCAGGTCCCAGTACAGAGGAAACAATATGAAAATAGCCTGGGTTACACCAACTTTCTGATCTTGGGGAGCTTCCTGGAGAGACATCAAGAAACTAAGAATCCCCATGAGGTCATGGATGCTGGTAGCTGTCATTTACGGGGCTACTTCTACCATAAGGACATTGGTGCTGGCAAGCTCCTTTTAGGACTGCTTCCTCTAGCCTGCCAATTATAAGGGCTTACCTAGCCACCAGCAGACTGGCTTCAATCCTGGGACCCTGCAGTCAGCCAGATGGGACCCAGCCCCACCCACCAACAGGCCAGCAACCACTGCATACACACATGGAAGCAACCTAAGTTTCCATCAACAGATTGAATGGATAAAGAAGTTGTGGTATACATATTCAATGGAATATTACTCAACCATAAAAAGAGTGAGGCCTTGTCATTTGTGAAAACATAGATGGACCTAGAGGGTATTATGCTAAGGGAAAAATCCAGAGAAAGACAAATACAGCATAATCTCACTTATATGTGAATCTAAAAAACAAAACAAATAAACTAAATGAAAACACACTCACAGAGAACAAATGGGTGGTTGCTAGAAGGGAGGGGAGTGAGAGGTGACAGAAATAGTTGAAGGGGATTAAGAGTTATATACCTCCAGTTATATAATTAGTAAGTCACGGGCTGTAATATACAGCATAAAGAATAAGGTCAATAATATTGTAGTAACTCTTTATGGGGACAGATAATCACTAGACTTAGCTTGGGGATCATTTCATAATGTATGTAAATGACAAATTATTATGGAGTACACCTGAAACTACAATAATATTGTATCAACTATGTTTCAATTAAAACATTTTAAATAATAAATAAATAGATAAATAAACATAGAATCTGGGGGAAATTCTTCTACTCCTTCACTCTGCCTCGTCATTTTTGCAGGCAACATCATGTGATCATTTCATCCTTAGGTGAGATGCATCTCCTAGATTTAAAAAGCAGAAAAAATTCAATAGCCTCACTCTTTGAAGAGGTGACAGTCACTCCAGTGTGACATTTTTTCTTCAAAGACTGAGCTGTTACCTCAGGCTGCCAAGAGTCCTCCTACCAAGAAAAGCGATGGCAGTTGAGTACCTCACGCTCAGCCCTGAAGCACACATCTGCTCATTCTCCCCAAGTACCAAACCCAGCACCTTGTCCTGTCTCTGGTTCATTACGTAGTAAATGGAAATCTGCTTTCATCATCTTTTTCTCTGAGAAGAGAGACAGTCTTTGGGCAGGCTGACTTGAAATTAATGGGATTGTCCTATACTTCTTCCTCATCAGGAGACAGAGTCAAATTATTGTTTTTTCCAACTCCCTATGCTTAAAAAAAGAAAAGCAAAACTATAAGATAAATAAGCAAATAAAACAATATAACCTATGTAGATAAAACAAAATTCATGTGGTGGTTGGGGGATTTGTGTGTAATTTGTATGTCTCAGTCCTCTATTCTAAACTGAAGAATAATCAGGATTGACTCCAGGCTTTGAAGAGTGAGAGCAGGGTGATCTGGGGAGGGTCACTGTATGACCTCCAGGAGCATAGAGGAAGGAGACGTCTCTGAGGTTCTGGTAGGGCTGCAGGCAACGATAAGGGGAGATCACCTGCGGAGTTTCCTCTGAACCCTGAATGCACATTTCTTAAGGCAAGACAAAGGAAATGCATCACATCTCAGTTTTGAAAATATCTGAGGTTTGGATTTCAAAGCACTAAAGTTTTTATTTAATTTTATTTTTTTAATTTTCAGTTTTCTTAATATGGACAGTTTTTCCCCCTAGAGAACCTAGGTTCCAGTAGCATGAGGCAGAAAAAGACTTCTTTAGAGGGTTATTTCTGCTCTTTTCACCTAGAACAGGGCAACAGAGATTGGGGGGAGGAGGTGGTGGCAGGTCACGTGTAATTCTGATTATTGGACTGATGATATAACAGGCAGGTCCAAGCAGGCATTTTGGGGCTCACAAGTAGAGGTCTCTCGTGACATCTCACCTGAGTGGCTTGCTGGAAACTTTATCCCCTCCTCTGAGTGCTGTGTTAAGTAATAACCAGGAGCTTGGATGATCACTTCCAGCCATCAAACCCTGACCAGGTGTTTTTTCCTTTTACCATCTGTCTTTGCAGCCTCATCCCCATCTTTTTTGGTATTCTGCATTCCTTGAATTGACAGGTAGTTTATATATGATATTACAGATAATTTGTTTTGGGGTCTGATCTCAGCTTAAAATTTTGGTTAGCATCTTCTTATTTCACCATTTTGGTTGTTTATAGAGGTGATCTTTATTTCAGAATTGCACATACATACTTACATATAATAAATAGGTTCTGACTAATAACACAAGTAATTTTACATCTAATAAGTCTGAGTACTTATTCTGAGTACTCCATACTCAGAAATGTGGCATCCTTAAAATGTGTCATTGTAGAAGAAGCAGAAGCCTGCACAACTTGAGGATTTTTTTTTTTTAGCCTTCTAAACCACAGCAAGGAAATTTATTTAAAATAATTTACTTTTTTGGTATATACCTTCTAGTTTATACAGTGCTTTCATGTATAGTATATTGACTGTTTTCCCTGAAAAAATCATTGTGGGAGGCAGGATATGTTTACTCATAATTATTAATAAAGAAACTGAGTCTCAGAAATTAAATAGCTAGTCTATGGTTACATTGCTGGAAACTGCCTAGCATACCCAGCTTTGATTCCCCAGGCCAGCTTCTCATTCTATCACATCTCTTCTACCTTCTTACAGGCATAGACTGTCAATGCATAACTGAAATCAGTTTGGGAGCCATATGGAAGGAAAGGAAGCATAGATCCCTATTATTGCCTTCATTGAATAACTGCTTATGTCTGTGTCCCCTTCCATGTTCCCTGAAGAAAAAGGGAAAAGAAAAAAAAGGATAGCGTTTTATTCATCTCGTGCATGACACACAGTAGGTACTATAAGTATAGAGTTTGGGATTGTAGCCCAGATTCTTTATTACATTAAAAGATTTTAAAAATTAATATATGAATACATACTCATTATAAAAAAAATTCAAGCTACAGACAAGATATATAGAATAAAAATTTACAATCTTTTCTCCATTAAAAAAATGCCAGTATAATGTTCCATAGTACGGATGAAACATGATTTAACCATTGAGCTTGCCACCATTTTTTCCTATGTGACAAAAAATGCAGTACATGTGCATTGTGTGACATGCACACACATTTGTGACATTCTCATGTCACAAGAATGTGACATTCCCATGCATTTGTCTTTGTGTACATGTACAAGTATTTTGGTAGATTTCTACAACCAGAATTTCAGGATCAAATAATAAATTCATAAGTAACATTGACAAATAATATAAATTGCCTCTTGAAAAGCTATATCTATTTACAATACCACTCACTTCTCATATCCCTGTGAACACTGGATTTTGTCAGTCTTTAAAACTTCTGTCAATGTAGTCTTGTCTTTCACAGCAATTTTTCCTAAGACCTTAAGCAATGTTTTTATTTTATCCTGTAAGCAAAATCTATAAACTGGGTTTATACATCAAACTTCAGAACAGTATGAAGCTCAAAGAGGGAATGAACGTGAAATGTGATTGTTGCATATTTTCATGGAAACTCAGACTAGAATCACATTCATAAATGTGGCCTAAAGCACTGTTTTCAATAACTCAAAGATGAAATTCTTCCTCTTCCAAGGCTGTTTGTGGGATATAGATTGTAAAGCTTTTAGAAGCATGAAGACCTCACATGTCCCATCTCCATGCCATAGACACACACTCATTAACACAGCATTATGGAGCAGGTGCTGAAGTGGGACTGTGACATCTGACTCAGTTTACTCCGGTTTCTTGTGTGCCCTAGGAATAAGCCCCCATTGTCCATGTGGAGTTTGCTGAGCACTGAGAGTACTCTTGAGAGTTCTTAATAGGACAATGCAGTCCTCTCTGAGAAATGCCAGAGTAGGCTAAAAATGCTGATGTTAGATGAGTACTTCTGCTTCTTATCTGAAAATGTTGGTGTTATGTGACCATAGTCATGAGTGGGGCACCATAACTTGCCCTGAAATTTAATTTAGAAGCCTTCTATGCTGCATAGGATCCTGACGTTCTGCTTCTGCAAAGAGGAAGAAGTGGGGTAAGGGATGTTGACGTGTATTTTTAGTATGTATGGGCCACTATTTTGGATTTTTCATGGAGGGAATTTTCTAGCTGTGACTCGATGTGACAGATGAGACTGTGGCTCTAGCCCATTCTCTGACTCGGGTGGATGCAGGGAATGCCCTCTATTATTGCTCATTGAAGAGGCTAACACAAGACAAGTTCTTTTTGTTTTAGCCAATCAACAGTTATTTATGCAGCATATCTTTTGTGATCAATCCTGTGCTAGATGTGGAAATTAAAGGAAAAATTAAGAAACAACCACTGCCCCAGACTATTTTGCACAAAACAGTTGGTAAACTCTTTAAAATTTTGCTAGAGTGGCTGGTATAGGTAGAGTTGTTCTTCATCTCCTCTCTCTGGTATTACCATAGCTACCACTCTAGTTTAATTTAGAATTGATTTTCTTAAGTCTGTCAACTCTGTTTGTAGCTTCCTTTTACTCTAAAATATATACACTGCTGCAATATTAATCTGTATGTAACTTCTGTTCCAAAGGCTTCAAAGGCTACCCAGTTACCCACAGTTTAAAGTCCAAATTCTTAACACCTTTAATTCAAGGGTATGCATTATGTGATTCTCACCACACTTTCTAGTTCTTACCTTTTACTACTTTTGTCCTCCAGTTTGTTACTCTTTCCATGTTATCTTCCTTGCAGTTCTACCAACACTTTCCCTCTCATTTTTCTGGAGAGTCCTTACCTGAAGGCTCATCAAAAACATTGTCATTTTCATGAAGCCTTTCTTGATTATTTAAATAGCAATTCTTCCTCCCATTTCTATATTCCTACAGCACTTGGTTTGCAAGTCTCGTGATACCTAAACTCATGCTGTCCTTATGTATAGGCAATGGCAGAGGGTAAATACCCAAAGGGAAAAATAGAGTGTTCTTCTTTGTGTCTTCTTCCCAACAGCAGTGATTGGTATATTCTAAAGAGGAATCTTAAATAAATTAATCGTTTTTAAACTGTAAAAATACAGAAGAGAGAGCTATCATTATAAGTTGAGGTAATTAGAATAGATGTAAACATGAGATTGGATTTTTCAGAATTCCTTATGTGGTCAGCCATCCAGTTTCCCTGTCTGGGAAACCCTGTGGGGTTGTGTTTGAAGTTATTTGAAGTCTTTCTTAAGAATGCTTGGAGACAAGGTAGCCAAAACCTTATTCTACTAAATGTGGCACTTAGTATTACAGCGTACTGGATGGGATCTGTTTGCAATTTGTTTTAGGCCTCAGCACAACTGTATAACATTTTTTGGGTTCATTTAATACAGTGGAGTTTCTCATTTTCAAAGAGACTCACTAAAAATATCAAGCTATTAAGTGTCTACAAGGTGATTGTGTGGTTGTAATTACAAATGTTCTCATGGTAGACATTTAGACAAAGGACCATTCCCACCTTCACAGATCAGATTTTGCTTTTAGCTTTTCCTCCCAGATATAACTATGTTAAGTTTCAACTTTGTCTTTTTCAGAAAAAAAAAAAAAAAGTTCCCATAACATTTACTATTTGTGAAGAGGAGACTTGATGTACTTGAGGGAAGGTTACAGCTTCATATGAACTCCCAGGAGATTTCTCCTCTTCTCCAGTGCACCAAGTTTCAGAGAGGACAACTGTGAACTTCCCATATACTCAAGGGTAGGCATTTTCCAGAATGTTCCCAATGCTGCCCAGAACATTGCTCAAATCAGCAGGAGCAGAAGGCAAGTTAGGGAAAATAGCAACATCCAGATGAGCCTCTGGATGTCCCTATAAGCCAGGGCACTTGGAGACAGCACAGATTCCTAGTGCACTTCAAGCACACCCCTGCCTCAGGGCCTTTGTATTGCACTTCCTTGTACCTAGAATACGGAGTATTCTAGGTAGAAGGAATCTACCTAGATACTTGGTAATCTACCTAGAATATACAGATACCTGTGTAGTTAACGTTCTCACTTCATTCTGCTCTCTGCTCTGATGTGATCTTATCAGCCAGTGCTTTCCTGACTGACCCAAATAAATTGGCATCCCACTTCCCATCCTACCCTACTTCCAGAATCTCACACTTTATCCCATTTGTCCTGCTTAATTCCTCTTCACAGTATTTACTGCCACTTGACATAATATATATTTACTTTTATTTTTTAATTCTGGATCTCTACCTATTAGAAGCTACACTCCAGAAATGCAGGTTTGTTTGTTTGTTTTCAAATTACTGTACCCCTAGTGTTTTGAACAATACCTGGCACATATTAGGCACTAAATATTTATGTACTGAATGAAAAAACTGTTCTTTAAGCCACGGGAAAATAATATAGCTTTAGTGTTCAAGAAGATCTTAGAAATTTTTTAGTGAAAACCTTTCTCTTTGCAGAGGGAGAAACTGAAGATCAGAGAGGTGGTGTGACCCCCTGAGGCAACACAGTGATCAGTGGTAAAGCTGGTACCTACCCTACAGACCAGACTTCCTCCGGACCACACCCTGCCCCACATGGTTATCCCAACTCCACATGAGGTGCTCTCTCTCATTTTAAACCTTTTGACAAGGAAAATGAAAAGCCAGCTTCCTTTTAAGGAAATATAATCAAGACAGGTGTCGGGGGTTTGTTTATTTGCTAGGACAAAGAGCGAGTCCCACATAATTGAGGACCCAAGGATAAACCTTCTGTATCTCCTCAGTGTATTTAACATACAGTGTTGTTGTTATTGTAACCAAGCAATTGAACAAGCAGGAAACATACTGAGAAAACAATACCCTTCACTGCTTAATAATGGCATATCATTTTGTAAAATGGAATGTTGCAGCATGGTGGCAGCTGATGCCATTTGTTCTTAATGGTGACATTCTGTGCAGTGTAACAACACATCACACATAGTTAACAGATGCTGAGTCCCTCCTAACAGGTTGATAGAAAAGTTTACCAAGAAACATACACTATTCTGAATGGCTTGATCAGATCCGCTCAAACACAAGAAGTTGTGAATGTTTTACAAAATGGCGTTCATTTTACAAAATGATGTATCACATTTTTTTTGGAACTGGAATCAAATTAACCCAGCCCCCTCAGCCCTGATGATGCCTCTGTTGAAGCTAGACACATGTGAATTCCTGCATAAACTTTCTCCTTCCTTTTTGTGGTTCTTGGGGACATTTCTGTGCCTGTGATTACCCTCTTCCCTCTTTGTACCAATTCATGTCTTTTCTGTTCTTCACAACCCTATTCAAACTTACATTTGACAGTT
Source organism: Delphinus delphis (assembly GCF_949987515.2). Taxonomy (NCBI): domain Eukaryota; kingdom Metazoa; phylum Chordata; class Mammalia; order Artiodactyla; family Delphinidae; genus Delphinus; species Delphinus delphis. The sequence continues at coordinate 57,305,996 of NC_082695.1, forward strand.
ATTTTCCTCAGACTAATTCATAATTCCTTTACATTGCTCCTGCATCCAATTCTCACACGTTCTGTAGCTACTGTGTTCATACTGCATTCATCCCTATTCTTGTTTGTGAGTGTTCTTTGCTGTCATGTGAGTGCGGAAGGATAAAAGGAAAGGATAAGATAGTGTCCTTCTCTCCAGGAGCTGACAAGCTTCTTGTAAGGGAAGTCTAACAGTCATGAATCAATTAAAGGACAACTAATTGTAAATAGTGTAACATTGATGAGGTGTTTCCCTGTCATGCATGTGGAGGCATATGGTTTTGTAGAAAAAACATGAAATTTGCTGTCTAAATCTGGATTTAAACTTTCTCCCACTACTAGTTGTACAACCTTGGAGAAGTTACTTATTCTGAGAAATTAATCTTGGCCTCAGCCCAAGGACCTTTGTTACTGTTGTGCCTCTAGTTGGATCCAGGTTCTCCAGGAGCAGGAGACGCAGGAGCTTTCCCAATTCTTGTTACCACTGGGTATCCCATGGGGATAATGATGAAAAAGAAACAATTGCCTATCAAGAGTAACCTGAAGGGCACCAGGAAATCCTCCATATTTACAAAAGTTTTTCTCTAGTCAACCCCTGAAAATGTACCCTTAGATATTGATTCCTTCAACCTAAGCACTTTCACCTTTTTGAGAATCCTCTTTTAAAATAAATATGTCCTTGAGTTTTAGAGACTTTTTCTATACACATTACAGGTAGATATACCCATAGCTTGAGGCTTGTTGCCTACTGAGTACTGGAAGTAAGGGATGGGAGTTGGATGATCCAGAAAGGCAAGGAAAAGAAAGTCACTTCTGGTTAAAACAGTTTCTCTCTTTTGCATTCACAATTTTGTTCAAAACTCTTCCTACATATAGGAATTGTTTACAGAGCCACATGACTTGCTTTAATGTCCTTAATTAGGGTGAACAAGAAAAAAAAAATTATGTGTATTTGGGGCTTTGAATTCTTTATTACAGGAACTTTTATTTTTTTAAGTAATTTTTCTTAGAAAGGGTTTAGTACTTTTTCCAAGTTTTAGAAATATCAGCCTTGCTCAAATGGAATCCTTAATCGACACATGACAGAATCACTTCTAAATATTTACTGAGAGGCCACCTCAGAAAATAACTGGTTACTCTCAACACAAGTTTTGTAAATGATCCAAGACAATCTGCTTTTTCCCTCTGTAAAAGTGTGGGTTTAATACAACACGAGGGATAATGGGGTTCAGTCTAGTATAAAACCAGCACAGGCAAAAGAGCCTGATGCTTTGTTACCAGGAAGAAAATCCTGTCAATCCTGATGATTAAAGTAAACTGAAGATCCACATTTTCACATTGGTGAAATGGCTTATCTGCCTGCTCCTATCATTCTCCACAAGTGTTAGAGTGTGGGCTGAACTGGGAATCAGATGTTTGAAAAGAAAGACACAAATGCAATTTTCTTCTATTGTCGAAATTTCATTGCAAATCTCCCCAAAACAGGGATTGTCCCTGCTGGAGCCAGAAGCCCAATTATCATTTCTAGGGAACAAGAACAGAAGGGCTCAAATCATAGTCCTTTTCCAAACACACCCTCTTTACTTTACCTTGTGTTCTCTACTCTGAAGTTTTTCCCATCATCAACATCTAACGTAGTTATTGGGGGCATGAGAGTGCTTGGCTGGGCCCACAATGGTCTAGGAATTTTAAAAAAATGGATCAGCTGGTTGTACATTTAAATAATGCTATATTATTCAGATGCTGTAAAATTTTCACAGCACTCCCAAATGTCTTATGTCATGTATTCCTCCTAGTTGCTCTGTGAGTTAGCCAGGACAGGAAAAAAATGACAGAATGTGGAAGACTGTGAGTAGAGATCATTGTCTTTTCTCCACCTCTCCCCTCTTATTATTATTGAGGAGCCTGAGACAGAGAAGGGAAGTAACCTGTCTGGAGTCACACAGACAGGACTAAAATCAGGTCTCCCAACTCTCAGTCCAGGCTGTTACTGTTGAAATATGATAGAGGCAAGCAGAAAAACAGGCAGGTGACATATGTATGTAAATAAATTATGTTGATTTGTGGTTAAAGGAAAAAGGAGCTTACTTCAGAAATATCACAGCCTGAGTGGCTTAAACAGCAAATATTTATTTCTCATAGTTCTGGAGGTTGGGAAGTCCAAGATCAGGGAATTGACATATCCAGTGTCTGGTGAGGGCCTGCTTCCTGCCTGTAGAAGGCTCTCTTTTTGTTGCAGCTCTTTCCTGACCTCATCTAATCTCAATTACCTCCCATAGGTCTCACCTCTTAATATCATCACACTTGGGGGTAGGGTTTCAACATTAAATTTGGGAGGGGGCAGGGTAGAACACACATTCAGTCCATAACAGCGACTTCAGAATCTCAGATGAGGAAGGTGAGGGTAGCTTTATATTCTGAAAAAAATTGCCAAATGTTTTTAATCCACATACTCCTCCCCCACTGTAGAGAAAAAAGCGTTTAATCCTTCTGCATTTTAAATGTCTATCCCCAAACATGTAAGGAAAAATGCATGCAGATGTGTGTGGCAGTGGGAGGCGGACTCATGTAAACACCCACTGATCATGCACTCACAAAGTTGCTGGGTACCTGAGCAGCTCCTTGATGCTAAATTGACTCTATTTAAGGTAGGTGGAGGATCCACCTCCTGGCTCTCCTGGGAGTTTGGGAAAGACAAGACATAATATTTTCCCAGTATTCTCTTTGATTCCTCCTCTCTATGAGCACTTTTCAGTGTAGACTCTGGGTTTCCCCCTTGGCAGACAACACATACCACGTGGAGAATGATGATGTCTGCAGTGAATTGGATTCTTTTATTGGCCATTTACTAGCTCTATAACCTTGTGCAAGTTACTGTCCCAGTTTGTCTTACTTTTTTAATCTGGAAATTTTGGAAGGTAATATTGGGTTGGCCAAAAAGTTCGTTCGTGTTTGTCTATAAGCTATTCCTGAAAACCTGAACAAACTTTTTGGCCAACCCAATACCTTCCTCATTGGGTGGCTTTGAAGAATAAATATGTTAGGTATGTGTAGTGGACATTTGTCATATTTTCTGGCTCCCCAGAACTTTTTAAAACCTTCACTATGTTTGGGGAATGTGCAACCTTATTAGTCCTTCCTCCTAGAGAAGAAGCTAAGAACTCATGTCCCAGTCATCATGGAAACAAAATCACAAGCTCTATCACTAAACTGTATTCTTGAGACTGATTTAGAAAAGAGTAACTTGAGGGAAGAGGTTACAGTGAGTTCAACTATTTGTTGGCAGGGTTGGTTACTGAGCCTGTCTTTGTGGGTCACTGGTGACTTTAAAATCAAATTTCTGGCCTAAAATTGATATCAGTGCAGGTGGTATTTATGGTTTCTGGTGGCTCTTATCAGATAACATATTGGTTAACCTAATATATTCTCTTTTTAACCCTGGGTTGAATTATATTTTCCTTGTTCCCTGAAGATGTGTATATGAGTGTGTGTGTATGTGTGTTCCCTTCTAGAGTCCAGAGACCAGTCCATTTGGATTTATATCAGAGAGTATGATGTTGGAGACTTTCATTGTTTGATTTTACCCAAAAGGAGTCTTAAGAGTCTTTGACTTAAACTGACTGTCTCTGTGGACTTGCCAATTTGGGGTTTCATTTTCTTAATCACTGCAAATTGGATTTTGGTCTCCTTTCCCATGCTGACTTTCAAGGTTTTGAGGCTTTTTTTCTAGAATGATTAGTGTGTATATTCTAATTTGGATCCTTGAATCTACCATTTCACTAAAATTTCTTTATGTGTTTTATAGCTCCAGTGCCAGGACAGTCTCAATTCCCTGGTTCCATCTGCACAGACTTTAATCCCATTGGGGTAAAATCTTCTGTTCTTCTTGGGACCCCTTGATTCAAGTCTATAATAGTGAGCTTTAGGAAGAAATTTGCCTTTATAGACAACTGTGATAATCAAAGCAGTTCAGATCCTACTTGTATGTGAGACAAATATTTCCCTGGCCACCAACCTGGTGCCACTCAAGGTGGTATAGGTAATACATCATTCAGTTTAAGTACCTTTTCACATGCTGAACCCTGGAAGTATAAGATGATAAAGCACAGTCTCTGTCTGCCCTCAAAGAGGTCATGGTCTGAAAGGAGAGACACATAAACAAACTAATAATGCAGTGATAGGATGCAGAGGTCTAACCCTGAAGTGCAGGTGTAAAAAGAGGTCAGTAAAGGCTCTCTGGAGAAAATTTTTGAATGTAAGCTTAAAAATAAATAGACATTTGCTAAGAGAAGAAGGGTAGCAAAGATATGTCAGGGAGGTAGAGTTGGAGAGACCAGTATTACTCAAAATGAACAAATATGAGGTGACCTATTTAGCTAGGAAACTACAAGCAGTGCTCAGGATTAAAGCAGAAGGCAGGGAGTGGTCACAGGGGCTAGGGAGTTGATAAGGAAGATGATTGTGTAAAGGAGGAAAAGTTTTCCTTTATCCTGATCCTCTTAGAGTTCCTGACTGGGTCTGAAAATTAAACTGACAGGAGAGAAATCATACAAATTTATTATATAAGTTTTACATGACCCAAGAGTCTTCATAAGGAAATGAAGACCCAAAGAAATGGTTAAACCTGAGTGTTTTTATGTAGGTTTGATGACCAGTGGAAAGTTGAAGAAATATATGGTAGGGCAAAGAGTATGAGCTAAGTGTAATAAATTCAGGAAAACTTAACAAAGCTTGTTTGTTCAGATTTCTCTCCGTGTCTCTTTGTCCTCAGAGATGTTTCCACTGGGGAAAAAATGCACAACCATAAGTTGAGAGTTATGTTTTTTTGGGAACCTTACTGAGGGCTATAGCCTAGGAGACAGCCTTTCGGATAGCTCTGAGGAACTGTTCCAAAGAAGTAAGGGAGGATCCAGGATATACAGGAGTTTTTGCTGAAAAAAAAAAATGCAGCTGAACATCAAAAGGTTATTGCTAATCACAAAATACATAAACCTCAACTTAATGATTTTAGTGCTTTTCTGTATATGGGAAGATGCAAGAGTCTGTGTTCATTGAAATTATTCCTTTGATGTCTTAACTATCTAGGGCCAGTAACCTGGTTTTCTCCATCCTGCATCCCCCTCAGGACACCACTGGGGTGGCTGAAGTGGCTGTTGGCTGAAACATTATTTACTGAAATGGCAGGCAACATTTTTTGTCCACAGTGCCTCCTCTTGGTCATAAATTCAACCAAGGTTTGGGAAGCATTTTATGACCAATTTGTCCCACTGCAATAGGAAAGCTCATTCTTAGACCAGGTGAGGATTCTGTTGATAACTCAATATGTTAATTTCTGGATTAGGCCCTTTTTGATAACCTAAAATTCTCTGGGTCACCTGTCTTACTAAGTCTATTATGATCCAGGAAATGTTTTCCCTTGATGCTTCTTCCCATAGTTAGAGTTACAGTACTAAGATTATTCTATCTACATAGAATACATGATTGACTGTCTCAGGACATTTAGCCATCTATAATTTTGTTGGAGACCTAGTTACACATTTGATAATGCAAGAGACACCAATCTTATAAAATAGACAGAATGTAAGTAATATACTTAATAACATTAATAAAGTCATAGTATAGCAGAGCGAGGCACAAGGCATAAATAATTTGAAAACAACGAGAGGTCAAATTAAAACAATTATTAGTATAACTAGTTGCAATCTGGTTGGTTAAGCCATCACATCAACAGGGGAGCCAGCTGGAGAAGCCAAATTCTGGATAGATCAGGTAGAGAGAAAAACATAAATGTTTCATCATTGTTTACAAAGTATACTTTATCAAATTGTAGGTCACAGTTAATGTAAGAGGAAAGATTTTTCTGGAAAACAAAGATTAAAAGCCAGTATATTTCAGAAAAAAAGTCATAAAATTATAAATCATATTTATCAGTTCTTTAGTCTCATGTAATTTATTAATCAATATTTATTCATTCAACCAAAGTGACAATAAAAGACCTTTAAGGCAAATAATGATCATTTAGAAGGCAGAGAAACTCACACTCTGTTATCAAAAGTAGGTCAACATTCTAAGAAAACGTTGTTCTCTTAACAGAAAGAGAAAACCAAACTCTAGTCCTGCACCAGCCCACCCTCAATAACAAAACTCATTTACCTAATTAAATTCAATCCAAATCCAGCCTGACCAGGAATAAAACTCAGGACTCCCTTTCTACAAACCTTCCTCAACTTTCTGCATCTATATTAGTTTATCTCTTATTTTTCTTTCCCATTTAGAAATAACCAGCTTTAGGACAAAATCACTTTCTTTCCCCTTAACAAAATGCACTTCCATTCCTCCTACCTTCTTTTGCTGAAAACATACCTTCTACTTTCTTTGAATACTGAAATGTTTCTCTTATTATCCCTGTAGCTTTAATTACATATATTATAATTTTAACCCTTAAAAATCTTAATGTCTAGTGAAACCTGAGAAGTGAGTAATTCTGAACTGTTTGTCATGCCAGCATTTCCTGATTGTCAAAATAAGCGTATTCCATAACCTCTAGAAATGTATATTTTCTCATAGCAAAATTTCTTTCCTCAATGTGATACAAAATATATGTCTAATAAACCCAAACATTTTTAGTTTCCCTATCATAAGAAGACAAGAGGAGGTAAACTTAGACCTGTTTAACAGTTAATGTTCCAGTATTTTATCCTATTCAAAATAATCTGGATATTCAATAAATTCCATAACTTAACTTAACTTAGCAAAACTCTTAAGTTTCAGGTTGCCAAAATTCTGGAGAAACTATTTTGGATAGACATACCCAAAATATAATTATTCTTAAAGAGTTCACCTGAAAAACTCTTATCTCATTTACCTCTATTTTATAACTTATGAAAATATCATCATACAATTTTTTTTTTTCCTAACAAACTCTACAACAGAAATAACATAAACTTACTGACCCTCAGTAAACCTAGGTATAATACAGGTAACATCATACTGATGACTCCAAAGACATGCTCTCACCAATTAAACCAAAACGTAAGCTAACTTTAATACATATGTATAATGTACACACACACAGAGACAAACAGACATAACTAGAGATCTCGTAGCTTCACTTTAAAACTTAGATATTACACTATAAACTTTCTAGTTCATAAATAACTATTGCAATAAGTTAAATGTATTTGCTCAGATGACTAAAGCTTTATTATTTGTGGAAAAGACTTTTAATATTTGTGTTTCTCCTTGGCAAACCCTTAAGGAGGCTATGAATTAGATTTTGGGTGAGGGAGTATTTCCAGGGTTTCAGTTTAAAAAGGTCTCCCTGCCCCCTCCTTTTTTTCTTTTGGTTTCAGGTTCTTAGGCTCAGTCTCAAGTCATTGTGGGCTATATTTACATTTCTGATTTGTAGAGATTTGCAAGACAAAGACAGTTACTTTTAATTCCCCAAAGAACTAGTCTACTTCCTAAATAAAATTAAAAGATTGATTTGCCCAACTACATTTTCTTTAATTTGCTTTTTTGTATCAGTGAGAAGATTTGCAACTAAACTGAAAATCAAGAGTTCTAAGTTCTAGAACTTTAGGGTTCAATTTATCATGCCTTCAAAAGTTTGCACAAGGCATTCAACAAAGTCTCTTTTTCTGGGGGAGTCAGTTAAACCCAGAGCAGAAAAATCTCTATTATTGTTTTTATCAGCCCCTGAATATTATCTCCCAGTTTTTATTTCATATTGTGTGGGCTCATGTAACCCTATTGGTTTCCTTTAGTATGTTTAATTAATATCACCTGAGGGGCAGATTTATATACCCTGTCTTTTTTTTTTTTTTTTTTTTTTTTGCAGTACGCGGGCCTCTCACTGTTGTGACCTCTCCCATTGCGGAGCACAGGCTCCGGACGCGCAGGCTCAGCGGCCATGGCTCACGGGTCCAGCCGCTCCGCGGCATGTGGGATCTTCCCGGACCGGGGCACGAACCCGTGTCCCCTGCATCGGCAGGCGGACTCTCAACCACTGCGTCACCAGGGAAGCCCTATACCCTGTCTTATAATGCGAGGCAGGAGAAGCATTCCCCAGTGAGACATAATGTCTATTCCACAATATAGTTAGACAAAAATAATATAACCACTTTACATTTAAATATACCATTTTTTATAAACTTTCATCTCAATTCGATCAACTTTTATACCTTTAACTTTAGTTTCCACTAAGACCCCATCAACAAGCCTTAGTCTTACAAGGAGTCCCAGAAGCTTTCCTTTTAATCTATTTAATCTATTTTTGTATAAAGGCTTTGGGGTCCCCAGTGAGGAGTTAAGCCAAGGCACTCAGGCCCTTTTCTTAATCTTTTAACTTGGTTAATTGGCCTAACTATTGCCCCAAACAATTTCTGTCTAGGTTCTTCAGTGTAATTTTCTTCCAGCTTAATATGCATATTATATACATATATATGTATATGTAAAATATATATTATATATAAAGGGGTAAATAGAGCAGACTTGTTTGGGGTCCTTTAATGTTAGGGACTGATAAGGGGTCCCTTTAGCCCATCTAACCTTAGGTAGTTTTGTATCAAAATCTTTTGTTTTAATCCTTTTAATATCTGTTTTATTTATCCCATTTCTTAATAGCCATCTAAAGATTTCTATCCTGTTAGGATGAGTCCCTTTAAAATTTTCACCTTTTTGGGAAGAAGTCTCTTGATTTTTCCCTCAGCTTCTTCTTAATCAACCTAATTAACAATTAATCTGATGTTTTATTAGAATGTGTAAGACCCATTGAGGGAAAGCCCAGACCACAAATAAGGCTTCTCAAACCGTTTTTTTGTTTGTTTGTTTGTTTTAGACTAAGGGAGTTCTCATGTTAGCCACTATATATATCGACCTTCTATTAATATATATATATATATTTTTTTTTTCTTCTTTTTTTTTTGTGGTATGCGGGCCTCTCACTGTTGTGGCCTCTCCCGTTGCGGAGCACAGGCTCCGGACGCACAGGCTAAGCGGCCATGGCTCACGGGCCCAGCCGCTCCACGGTATGGGGGATCTTCCCGGACCGGGGCACGAACCCGTGTCCCCTGCATCGGCAGGCAGACTCTCAACCACTGCGCCACCAGGGAAGCTCAATATTTTGTTTTTTTATAAGTACCAGTAAAACAGCTGGTTATAATGAGAGCTCTCTAAAACTTTACCAGTTTAGAAGTTTCTCTAATTTAAAGGATCTATCATCTGGCCATTGATGGGTAGTATCTTAATAGTGACTCAAACCAAGAAGATGCAAAGGCATCCCCACAAGAGAATACAAAGGATGTAGCCTTCACAAGATCTAGAAAGTTTTCTCCCCAAAATAGTCTTCTTAGTGTCTTTCAACTGAGAATAAACCACTGAGTTGTTGCAGCAAGGGGCACCCCTTCCAGGGCCCAAGAGTGAACTCTTACCTAACACTCAGAAATGAATTGTCCGAGGAGACACACGTGCTGACAAAGCAAGAGACTTTATTAGGAGGGGGAGCCCGGGCAGAGAGCAGCAGGGTAAAGGAACCCAGGAGAACTGCTCTGCCACATGGCTTACAGTCACTGGTTTTATGGTAATGGGGTTAGTTTCTGGGTTGTCTCTGGTCAGTCATTCTGACTCAGGGTCCCTCCTGGTGGTGCACGCATCACTCAGCCAAGATGGATCCCAGTAAGAAGGATTCTGGGAGGTTATTAGGCCATGTGGACTGGTGTTTCCTCTCTCCTTTTGACCTTTCCCAAATTCTTCCGGTTGGTGGTAACTTGTTAGTTCCATGTTCCTTACCAGGACCTTCTGTTGTAAGATAACTCATGCAAGGGGTTACCATCTTGCTTGGCCAAGGCAGGTGGTTTCAGTCAGTGGTCCCCCTCACAGAGTGTCTTTCAACTGAGCAAAATCTTTCCAGTGTCTTTCAACTGAGGATAACCCAGGTACCTCTTCTTGAAACTAAGTTTCAAGGAAAACCTACTCATCCAGAGAGTAGCTTAACACCACCAAATAAACTTAGGATCACCAGCCAATAACAGGAGATCCAAGACCCAGGAGAGACTCATCCAAATTTGTCTGGACTCTCTGAGAAGGTGGACAGGCACAAAAAGCCTCTGCTGGTACCAAAGGTCTGGTTCCTTGTAGAGTTCATCTGAAGGAAAGAAGTCTGCTCTCTGTCTCTTTGTTGGTCACCAAAATCATTGACTGGAAAAAAAAGTGCAATCTAAATGTTGAGAGTTATGTTTATTTGTGGACCTTACAGAGGACTATCACCCAGGAGACAGCCTCTCAGATAGCTCTGAGGAACTCTTCCAAAGAGGTAAGGGAGGAATCAGGACATATAGGAGTTTTTGCTGGGAAAAAAAAAAAAAAAAAAAAAGTATCAAACATCAAAAGAATACTGTTAATCACAAAAAAACAGACATCTCAACTTCACGATTTTAGTGCTTTCTATGCTTGGGAAGATCCAAGAGTCTGGGCTCACTGAAATTACTACTTTGTTACGCATCTTAACTATCTAGCGCCAGTATCCTATTTTACTCCATCCTGAATTCCCCTCAGGGAACCACTGGGGTAGTTGCAGTGACTGATGGCTTGAAGGCTGGCAACATTTGCTGTTTGTTTGCTGAAATGGCAGGCAGAAATGTTTTGTCCACATAAAGATGTTCCTTTTCTTCAGGTATAGGGAGGGAGGGTACCTCTCACATGAGGGTTTTAACACTTGCTTCAGGGGAAGGTCAGAAAGTTCTTCCTACACATGCCATTTCTCAAATTCCTTCAGCCTGAAATATTCAGTATGCCAAGGAGCCATATTTTGGTGTAGCATGCCCTGAAACCCATGAGAATGAGGGTCTTTTTTCTGATTGTGGGTACTGATACTGTGCTATGACTGTAGGCCTGAGAAATAGGCCAGGTTAGGATGGACAGGCTGAGGTGACGGGCAGAGTTAAGAGGAGGCAACCATAGCCTACTTCTTGCCCCTGAACTAGAGGTCGACCTTATTGAGAATAGCTTCTTTTCTATTCCACAGGTACCTCTCTAGACCTGGCTTACTGAGGATGAATCCCTTCCCACAGCAGGTATGACCCATTATCAACACCATGCCTTCTCTCCTTACTGAGATAAGAGACCCCTAGGGATAACCCACACCCAAGTCTTCAGCCCATTTGTGTGACTTTGCCTTTTATACCCTGGATAGCTTTTTTTCCTGTATTCTTTTACTCTGAGGATGCAAATATTCCTCATCATCCTTGGGGGCACAGGTGACAGTTCTACCACTAACATCAGCCACTTTCCCTGTAATCAATGTTCTGATCCCCACTCTTGACAGTGTCTCAATGATTTTTTCAGATTCTCTTATGACTGGTTTGAGGGTCTTCTAATACATTATACATTACCCCCCCCCCCCCCATCTAGGGGATTTCTCTACCATTCATGTTACATTCTTGGCTTTTACATTTTATTAGGATCTGGGTAATCAAGTTTAATCCTCAGAATTTCAAGACTACCAGGGTAAAAATCAACTTTTCAATTATAACTGTGCTTTGACACTTGAATGAGTTCTCACTGAAGGAATGCCTTTGAAAAGAGATCTGGCTCATTATGATTGATAGATGGGTGGAGCTTCTCAGCAATCTACTTCCTTCAGATGTTAATGGAAGGACTGTTTTCCCCTTTCTAAGAATCACTGCCAGTAATTGAGATAATCAGACATTGCAAAGATGGGAGCTGTGAACAAATGATCTCCTGAATGATGGCAGTGGACAGCATGTGGCCTCAATACTTATACTGTGTGACCATGATCATAAAGCTTTCTCTTCTATTTTAAAACAGAAGAAACTATCATCAGTAGATAAAACTGGATTTAATAGCAAGCCACTACAAGCTCATGATTTTCTGAACTGAGTATTTTTCTAACGATAATGAGAAAAACAAATAGCCCAAGTTACTTTTATAGACTGTTCTACTTTGATACCATTTTGGAAAGCAGATCTCACAGAACAATCTAGTAAAATGGATATTGTTACAGGGGAAAATACCACTAAAACCCATCAACCCTAGAATCTTCACTCTTGGCTTAAAATTGGTCAATCCTTTCTGATTGCTTTCCTCATTTATTCCAGATTCCTCAAGGTTAACAGCTAGAAAGGTTATATTGTAATGACATTTAATTGGCATTTTAAATAATGGGTTCATAGTTGAGGTCAAGATGTTTCATAATGGTTGTAATTTGGAAGCAGGCAAAAGCAAATATTATTCTTAACTTGTGGGATAGTGGGCTGAGAACACTTTGTGTCTAAACAGCCTTTCTATGAAGTAGGAATAACAGCAGGAGTCACCATCCCCTCCTTTCTGTAACAATAAAAGACTTTCTACAAATGTTAATCAGGCTCCCAATGGTTCAAAGTTCATTTAAGATCTTTCACAATTATTTCTAACTCTAGACTCTCCTTTTAAAAACTTTTGCATATTAATAGTAAGTATCCCCACACTTCTGGAGGATATAGTGTGTAAAGATATGTTCTTTACATCATGAACTCATTGAAATATTAATCCTATACACAATTACAGTTACTATAGCAATCTCACATATGAGAAAATTGAGACTCAGGCATGCGAATAACTTATGCAGCATCAGCCACCTAGTATGTGTCTGAGCTATGATTCAAATGCAGTTCTCATGAACACAAAAGGCTCTTAATTCACAGAACAAGCTTCCATTTTCTAGCAGTATGTTAGTTAGTCTCTGCTATAGTGAGTGTTGCCTGATTTTTCTTAATTAATTTAGGTTTGTTGTCCCAGTAATTACCTTCAAAATCTATGTGCTTAAAAAACAGCTCTAGATTTTTGCCAGCAATTGACATTAAGCTCCTTGAAAACAACTGGATAATACTCTTTCCATGTTTTCTATCCTGGGCTTCATTTTCTCTTTAGTGAGTGTCCTGCACATTCTTGTTAGCACATAGTGTTCTTTAGAGGAAGAGACATACAAAATAGGTGTGGCAATCTCTGTCATTTACCAGTGTTATCTGATCTTAGTTGCTGCAGACAACTAAGATTGTAGCATTACCAGGTATTAGCAGGAACACTACAGGGATTTCTCCATAATTGTCCCACTGACATTTGACTTGAAAAATCTGCTCAAGTTTATATTTAGATTGATTATCAATAGTAAAGTTAACATAAAGGTATCACACTCAATAACTGGTGTACAATAAATTTATTTAAAAACAAACATAAACCTGAATTTCATTCCTTCTCCAAAAACAACCCTTTCTGAATTAAGACAAATGTTTTTATCTTTTGAGCATATTTTTGTTAACAAGGAATGAATGTAATATTCAGTGGAATGCATTTAATTTATTTTTTTTTCCTTCAAGTTTGAAACACAGGTTGGAAAGGGCAATTGTAACAAGAGGGTTTTTATTTCCAGGACATTGTCTGTGCATTCATTTTAGGAATGTGATGGATCATGTGAAACATTAAAGTTTGTCTGACGGATAAGGTCTAGTGGGAACCCACAAAGCCATTCATGCAGAAATGCTCTGGAGACCTATTTAGACCAACCTTGAATACATTCTATTTCTTTTGTCTTTGCCAAGCTGCTCCTTTTTGAAGCCAGCCTTGCTGTTCTCAAAGAGCTTATTATTAAAATTGAGCTAAGTACAGCCCAGTTTTCACCATCTGTTAGAAGACGGATCACTGCTGGTGTGTTTACAAACTACCTACCTCATACATTCTTTATCACCAGCATATACTTTAGGAATAATATAGATATATCTTTTCTTGACTACTTTTATTAAAACCATATGGCATTCTGCTTGGTCAACATTTGGTGTAAAGAATCAAAAGGAATAATATTTAAGTTTTTCCTGGTGACTGATATATATGTATCTTTACAATTTGTAAACAATAGTCAAACCGAGTGACTATCCTTGTGTTATCACAGCATTTTAGCATTTGTGTGTGGTGTCTGGGTTGTAGGGACCTCTTGGATCCACCCATATGATGCTTAGACATCAGTTTGATGAAAAGCTAGCCTACAATATCTATATATTTTGTTATTTTAACAAAAAATATTATGAGTAGTCAACTTTCATTTTTCCAGGAATGTGTTTACAAAAAAGAATATTCCAATCACATGTATAGTCTGCTTAATCAGAATTAACCATTTTATATTTAGATTATCAGTTTCCAAAGAAATGAGGTACAATGAAATCAATGTCCACTAAAATGCTGTGGAATATCACTGACAACATGACTAACATTCTAAAGACTTTCCAAAGCTTTAGGGTCATTCTAAACATAAATTTAATTACTGAGAATATTAGATAGAAAGAGGGAAGATGTGGCAGTTGGGTTTTATTTACTTATTTTATGACACATCCTGGAAGTTTTCTTTTTCCCTTAATGCATTCATCAGATCAAGTTTGTGACTTGATTGTAAAAGCTAAGTTACACAAGAACAAAATCAGATATTTGGTCTCTAGTTCAGGCAGAGATATTGGTGTGAGAAAAATTCAGATTTATCTTAAAATATAGGTGATTTGGAGCCCCTACAACAAAATGTCTTCTTTGATGGTCACAAGTGCTTATGAAAGATAGTAAACATAAAGTTTTCCAAGGACAAACACCAATGAAAACAACTGTTGCTGTTTTATGCATTATCCAGGAGGAAGAGAGAGATACCTTACAATAAGAAATGCTTCTGCTCTCCCCACCCTTACCTCTTACAATGCAATTTAATCAATATTTTAAGGGAACCAGTACCTATTCAGATGTTCAGTTTAAATACATGTTCTGTATAATGTGTTCAAAAGCCTAATGTATCTTTTGGAGTGACCATTCTTTGAATTATTCCAAGCCATTTTACTTCTAGCAATGACAATACTTCACTTTAACTTTAGAAGCATTTTCCCATCCTTGCTCTCGTTAGGTTTTGTAAATTATCTTGACACACTGTGGGATAGAGTTATAATTTCCATGCACTGGTGAAAAAGCAAGCAAACAAAAAATGAGTCTCTGAATTCAGTACAGGAAAGAAATAAGTGTTTGAGAATCCACTGGGTGAGAAAAAGGCATGTTGGCCAGCCAGAGAGAAATAATCACATCATTATCATTTTCTAAATGACCCAAAACAATGAAACAGCATTAAAATGCATTATACATGTGTCTTTTTCTTTAAGCTACATGTTGGGTTTTCTTTTTATTATTATTTTTTCAACAACATTTTAATGAGCAAATATATCAGACACTATTCTCTTCATTGGAATGGTCACCACCTGTGTTGCTGTTTCAGGTGGGAGAGCCCTATTATGGTCACTCATTCCACCCCTGAGCACCAGCATGGGGATGCCTCTCCACCATTGCATTGAGGTCCAAGGTCCCCATTTAAATAAAGTTTTTTTAAAAAGAGGCTTAATTTTCCCTGTTGGAAATAGGGAAACATCTTCTCATCCTTCTCTTTCGTTAGAGCATATACTTTAGAGAACTTGTAAGTTCTTTCTCTGTCTCTGAAATGTATGTAAAATTTTCTAGAAACCAAATAAGCCCCTTGCCAGCTTTATAACCCAGGAGTGTCTTTCTTAAGGGTCTGGGAGATATCTCTTTGAAAAGTAAACATCAACAGAGATAGTACCCCTACTTTTCAGTTGCTGTGGGATGGTAAGAGCCTAACTTAAGTGGGCACCGGGCTCCAAGTTGCAAAACTACCTCCTGTCAAAAAGATATGAGAAGTTTATTTTTCCTTTGTATAAATCAATTAAATAACATGGGTGGTCACTCCAATTACCAGGTAAATTTAGGGTAAGTTTGTGTGTAATAAATGGTACTGTTGTGTCCTCTTATTTGAGGACTAATTATTGTTTATCTAGAGACCATGTAGGTAGTAGGCTGTATTTACCTGGTTACAAATGGGTAAGACTTCTTTCTGTCTTGCAGTCTCTCAGAGAACTGCCTGTGATGTGCATGACATTCTGGTTTAATGCTTTTTCAATAAACTCTTTTCTCTACAACTTTTCTCGAGAGGTTTTCTGGGTTGGGAGAAAATTTTGTTTTAAATTAATAATTTCCCCAAATATTTAACTTGTAACTTTGGGGCTTTGTTAGGAAACATCCTCATTAGATGATAAAATAAGGTCGTGAGAAACAATTCAGGTCAGAGCAAGCACTATTCTCACTCCAACCAAAAGGGGACTCTTGGCTGACTGGGGGAAATTCTGGGTGGAGGCACTAATTCCCACTTAAGTGAAAATGGCAATACTGACTAGCAAGTTCTCCTCAATTCGACCCCTTCCCTGGACATTTAAAAAATGTCCCTTATAGATGACGGCTACTCAGTCTACTTGTCCAGGCAGTTACCAGACTGTGGACTCTATTCTAGGAAAACTCTCCTGGATTGGTTTCCAGACTTCTGGACATGTCCATCCAAGACTAGCACCTATTCCTCAAAACATTCCCTTCTTTACTCCACAATTGCTTTCAAATGGCTTTTCAAAGAGAGTTAATAGTCAATTAACCTGTTTCTAGCACAGGAATAGAGACACAGACATAGAGAACAGACGTGTGGACACAGGACGTGAAGGGGAGGGTGGGATGAATTGGGACATTAAGATTGACACATATATACTACCATATGTAAAATAGACAGCTAGTGGGAACCTGCTGTATAACACAGGGAGCCCAGCTCAGTGCTCTGTGATGACTAGATGTGTGGGATGGGGGAGTGGGAGAGAGATCCAAGAGGGAGGGTATATATGTATACATATAGCTGATTCACTTTGTTGTACAGCAGAAACTAACACAACATTGTAAAGCAATTATACTGCAATTTAAAAAAAAAGATGTTAAAAAAAACCCTCCAGAACTCAAACCCTTAACAGCATGATTTTTTGAGGCTTTACTTTTCAAAATTCAATAGGACCATGAAGATGGTGAGGTGGTGGTAGTGGTGGTGTTGGGGAGGATACGGTGATTTCTCCAAGTACAGATAAATAATAAACAAAATTAAACAACATTGAAGTGTGTATATTTCAAATATATTTGAATTTTCCAACACTTTTTCAAGTGCATTTAGTTTATTGCTTCACATTACCTGCATCTGCACCTGTGCTTTGGAACAGAATCTGTGCCTTGTAATTCACCCAGTCGATACATCTTCCCCTCTATAATAGGGCATCTTGGATTCAATGTGATCCTCACAGATTTGGGCATTTCCTTGTCTTGATTCTCTACTACCCCCACCCCCAACAAAGTTACAGCTAAACATTAAAAGGCTCTGAATTATTTAAGCAACTTATATACTGCTTGTGTAAAGTTTCATTTTATTAAATGTTTCTCAGTGTGATTTTTAAATTACCTCCTTTGGCTCCAATGTAAGTAACATCTAATAGGCAGGAGAATTTTCCCTCTTGGCATCTACCTCCAGGCTACTTAGCTTCTTCTGGGTTTTGTTTTGGTGTTTTCCCAACTGTAGAATGACACATTCTTCTTAATGTCTTCTCAATGTCTTCAGTAGGGAACGAGTGATAGTCTTCAATCATGCCACTGTTGAATATTCACCTTGACCATTCTGTGTAATGCTTTTACCTTTTTTTCTACATGCTGTAGCATATACCAGTTATAATAATAATAATAGTGTTAATGTAATTTGCCATTTTCTGAGCTCTAACATTATACAAAGTACTGGAATAATTTTATTTACATTATTTTACACATAAAATGAAATAAAAAAGGTACTATTTGCATCTCTATTATCCAGAAAAGAAAACTGAGGGTGAGTAAGTTGAAGTAGCTTGCCCATGGTCACATTGACTCCAGAGCTGGACCTTTTAGTGATGTTGCTTTACTACTATAGAGTAGATAGTGTTTCTAATTAGTTACTAACCTTATTTTAAATGGATTCAAAATAGCGTTGTTCCTCTTTTAGGAACCAGGAAGCTTAATCAGTATTGCATGGTAATTAAGAACATAGCTTCATTGTCTGAAGGCCTGTGTTGGTTGTTTCTATTACTATTATGTTATTATTAACAAATGAGGGAGTTAAAGATACTCCTTAAGTTTGGTAAGGGAACATTTCCAGTCCAGGACGTGTGTGTTCCTAACACAACACACTCTTTCTGAAGATTTTTGTAACGGAAGCGACCATTTTGTTCTTTGGAGACTGTTATTCACAAAACTATACTAACAAACAAGGTTCATCTATGAACTCAAAATCAGTAGTTTGAAGAACAAAATGAATTCAGCTTGTCTAAAAAAGAGATCAATTTGTAACCAAAGTATGAAATGAGTTCAAAATAATATCATTGCAGAAACAGACCTATGATTTTGTGATAGTGAAATCCAACTATTCTGTCATTTTAGTTAACCCAATTGCCACCATAATTTTTGGTCTTCAGAACTCATTCCAGGGGTCTTGTATAGCAGCCCAAATAACAACCTCAAAGAATAAAATATTTAACTTCCCAGATATTGAACAATACTGAGTAATAATATTTAATAGGCTATTATTGGAATCTGACAGAAAAGGGATATCCATCAAAATGAAAAGATAAAAGGAAATTGGTATAGGTCATGAATACAAGAGATTGACAAACACTCAGGACCTTTATCTATTAGCTCTATGAAAAGTAACCCTGTCTGCCTAATATGGTGGCCACCCCTTAGCAAAATGCATGCTGGATTTGAACTTCAAGATCTCTTAAATACCTTATAGAGTTTTTGCTATACTTCATTTATAAACAGAAAACAACAATCATACTGGCCTGGAGAAAAGTTCATTTTTAGCAAGGCTGCTTTTTCATTCAGGTATAATACAGTGCCCCAAGACTCTTCTAAACTTTTCCTGGTAGATATTTTCAGAACTATTTATCATGGTCACAACATGAAGTAGTTTCTGATTTATGCAGTGAGCTTCAGACTTTTGGTATTTCCTCTCTTAGCTTCAATCCATCAGAAAGCTGGTCTGCATCACATTTAACATTAATACAGCACTGTTGTTAATGCCCCAATACCCAGCACGCATAACAAGGAGGCCTCTGGAGGATACAGAATGCTCAGAATGTGAGATGGCAGTGTAAGCAGCCTAAATTGAAAGCTTTTTCAAATTTATAGGGGTTTTTTTGGTTTGTTTTTGGAGCAAAATAATGCATGCTGGAAAATTAGAAAAGCTAGAGATTTCATGTATAAATGGAGAATTATAGCAAAACTCTATGATTTTGTATTGTTTGAACAAAAGGCTTTTAGGAGATTTTGGTGAGAGAGAGGAGAGCTTCCTCAGGGGTCTGGGTCAATCAGACCATTTACCTCAATATCATCATAACCCCATTATCTGGCACAGGGCCTGCATGTTAAAGGTTCTGATAAAGACAGGTTGGGGAGGAGGAACCAAGATGGTGGAGTAGAAGGACATGCTCTCACTCCCTCTTGTGAGAACACCAGAATCACAACTAGCTGCTGGACAATCATCAACAGGAAGACACTGGAACTCACCAAAAAAGATACCCCATATCCAAAGACAAAGGAGAAGCCACAATGAGATGGTAGGAGGGGCACTATCACAATAAAATCAAATCCCATAACTGGTGGGTAGGTGACTCACAGACTGGGGAACACTTATACCACAGAAGCCCACCCACTGGAGTGAAGGTTCTGAGCCCCACGTCACGCTTCCCAACCTGGCGGTCTGGCAACGGGAGGAGGAATTCCTAAAGAATCAGACTTTGAAGCCTAGTGGGAATTGATTGCAGGACTTTGACAGGACTGGGGAAGCAGAAACTCCACTATTGGAGGGCACACACAAAGTAGTGTGTGCATCAGGACCCAGGGGAAGGAGTGACCCCGGGGGAGACTGAACCAGACCTACCTGCTAGTGTTGGAGGGTCACCTGCAGAGGTGGGGGGTGGGTGTGGCTCACTGTGGGGACAACACACTGGCAACAGAAGTTCTGGGAGTACTCCTTGGTGTGAGCCCTCCTAGAGTCTGTCATTAGCCCCACCAAAGAGCCCAGGTAGGCTTCAGTGTTGGATTGTCTCAGGGCAAACCATCAACTGAGTGGGAACAAAGCCCCACCCACCAACAGTCAAGTGGATTAAAGTTTTACTGAGCTCTTCCCACCAGAGCAACAGTCAGCTCTACCCACCACCAGTCCCTCCCATCAAGCCTCTTAGATAGCCTCATTCACCAGAGGGCAGACAGCAGAAACAAGAACAACTACAATCCTGCAGCCTGCGGAACAAAAACCACATTCACAGAAAGATAGACAAGATGAAAAGGCAGAGGGTTATATACCAGATGAAGGAACAAGATAAAACCCCAGAAAAACAACTAAATAAAGTGGACATAGGCAACCTTCCAGAAAAAGAATTCAGAATAATGATAGTGAAGATGATCCAGGACCTCACAAAAAGAATAAAGGCAAAGATCGAGAAGATGCAAGAAATGTTTAACAAAGACCTAGAAGAATTAAAGAACAAACAAACAGAGATGAACAATAAAATAACTGAAATGAAAACTACACTAGAAGGAATCAATAGCAGAATAACTGAGGCAGAAGAACGGATAAGTGACCTGGAAGACAGAACGGTGGAATTCATTGCTGTGGAACAGAACAAAGAAAAAAGAATGAAAAGAAATGAAGACAGCCTAAGAGACCTCTGGGACAACATTAAATACAAGAACATTCCCTTTATAGGGGTCCCAGAAGGAGAAGAGAGAGAGAAAGGGCCCGAGAAAATATTTGAAGAGATTATAGTAGAAAAATTCCCTAACATGGGAAAGGAAATAGTCACCCAAGTCCAGGAAGCACAGTGAGGCCCATACAGGATAAACCCAAGGAGAAAAACACCGAGACACATAGTAATCAAATTGGCAAAAATTAAAGACAAAGAAAAATTATTGAAAGCAGCAAGGGAAAAATGACCAATAACATACAAGGGAACTCCCATAAGGTTAACAGCTGATTTCTCAGCAGAAATTATACAAGCCAGAAGGGAGTGGCATGATATACTGAAAGTGATGAAAAGGAAGAACCTACAGCCAAGATTACTCTACTCGGCAATGATCTCATTCATTTTTAATGGAGAAATCAAAAGCTTTACAGACAAGCAAAAGCTAAGAGAATTAAGCACCACTAAACCAGCTCTACAACAAATGCTAAAGGAACTTATCTAAGTGGGAAACATAAGAGAAGAAAATGATCTACAAAAACAAACCCAAAACAATTAAGAAAATGGTCATAGGAACATATATATATATATATATATATATATAGATAGATAGATAGATAGATAGATAGATAGATAGATAGATAAATACCTTAAACGTGAATGGATTAAAAGCTCCAACCAAAAGACACAGGTTTGGTGAATGGATCCAAAAACAGGACCCATATATATGCTGTCTACAAGAGACCCAATTCTGACCTAGGGACACATACAGACTGAAAGTGAGGGGATGGAAAAAGATAGTCCATGCAAATGGAAATCAAAAGAAAGCTGGAGTAGCAATACTCATATCAGATAAAATAAACTTTAAAATAAAGAATGTTACAAGAGACAGGGAAGGACAGTACATAATGACCAAGGGATCAATCCAAGAAATAGATATAACAATTATAAATATATATGCACCCAACATAGGAGCACCGCAATACATAAGGCAACTGCTAACAGCTATAAAATAGGAAATCAACAGTAACATAATAATAGTTGAGGACTTTAACACCTCACTTACACCAATGGACAGATCATCCAAAAATAAGGAAACAGAAGCTTTAAATGACACAATAGACCAGATAGATTTAATTGATATTTGTAGGACATTCAATCCAACAACAGCAGATTACACTTTCTTCTCCAGTGCACACGGAATACTCTCCAGGATAGATCACATCTTGGGTCACAAATCAAGCCACAGTAAATTTAATAAAATTGAAATCATATCAAGCATCTTTTCTGACCACAACACTATGAGATTAGAAATGAATTATAAGGAAACCAATGTAAAAAAAAAAACAAAAACATGAAGGCTAAACAATATGTTACTAAATTACCAAGAGATCACTGAAGAAATCAAAGAGGAAATCAAAAAATACCTAGAGACAAAAGACAATGAAAACACGATGATCTAAAACCTATGAGATGCAGCAAAAGCAGTTCTAAGAGGGAAGTTTATAGCTATAGAAACCTACCTCAAGAAAAAAGGAAAATCTCAAATAAACAATCTAACCTTACACCTGAAGGAACTAGAGAAAGAAGAACAAACAAAGCCCAAAGAGCAGACGGAAAGAAATCCTAAAGATCAGAGCAGAAATAAATGAAATAGAAACAAAGAAAACAATAGCAAAGATCAATAAAACTAAAAGCTGGTTCTTTGAGAAGAAAAACAAAATTGATAAAACATTAGCCAGACACATCAAGAAAAAGAAGGAGAGGACTCAAATCAATAAAATTAGAAATGAAAGAGGAGAAGTTAAAACAGACACCACAGAAATACAAAGCATCCTAAGAGACTACTACAAGCAACTCTATGTCAATAAAATGGACAACCTGCAAGAAATGGACAAATTCTTAGAAATGTATAACCTTCCAAAACTGAACCAGGAAGAAACAGAAAATAGGAAGAGACCAATCACAAGTAATGAAATTGAAATTGTGATTAAGAATCTTCCAACAAACAAAAGTCCAGGACCAGATGGCTTCAGCATCCAACAACATATTAAAATGATCATACACCATGATCATGTGGGATTTATCCCAGAGATGCAAGGATTCTTCAATATACACAAATCAATGTGATACACCATATTTACAAATGGAAGAATAAAAACCATATGATCATTCTCAATAGATGCAGAAAAAGCTTTTGACAAAATTCAACAGCAATTTATGATAAAAACTCTCCAGAAAGTGTGCATAGAGGGAACCTACCTCAACATAATAAAGGCCATATACAACAAACCCACAGCAAACATCATTCTCAATGGTGAAAAACTGGAAGCATTTCCTCTAAGATCAGGAATGAGACAAGGATGTCCCCTCTTGCCACTATTATTCCACATAGTTTTGGAAGTACTAGCCATGGCAATCAGAGAAGAAAAAGAAATAAAAGGAATCCAAATTTGAAAAGAAGAAGTAAAACTGTCACTGTTTGTAGATGACATGATACTATACACAGAAAATCCTAAAAATGCCACCAGAAAATTACGGGAGCTAATCAATGAATTTGGTAAAGTTGCAGGATACAAAATTAATGCAAATAAATCTCTTGCATTCCTATACACTAACAATGAAAAATCTGAAAGAGAAATTATGGAAACACTCCCATTTACCATTCCAACAAAAAGAATAAAATACCTAAGAAGAAACCTACCTAGGGAGACAAAAAACCTATATGCAGAAAACTAAGACACTGATGAAAGAAATTAAAGATGATTCCAACAAATGGAGAGATACACCATGTTCTTGGATGGGAAGAATCAATATTGTGAAAATGACTATACTACCCAAAGCAATCTACAGATTCAATGCAATCCCTAAAAAATTACCAATGGCATTTTTTAGAGAACTAGAATAAATCATCTTAAAATTTGTATGGAGACACAAAAGACCCCAAATAGGCAAAGTAGTCTTGAGGGAAAAAAATGCAGCTGGAGGAATCAGATTCCATGACTTCAGACTCTACTACCAAGCTACAGTAATCGAGACAATATGGTACTGGCACAAAAACAGAAACATAGATCAATGGAACAAGATAGAAAGCCAAGAGGTAAACCCATGCACCTACTTTCTGAAGCCTAGCCAAATGCTCGTCATGACATTGCATTACATCTCTGCACATGCTAGATACCAGATGCTCAGTAAATTTGCTGACAAGTAGAGACAGGTGTAATGAAAAAAAAATGTGGGGCTGTCATGTAGATGCTAGAGTGTTTATAACAAATACTGCCCCCAAATCACTTGGTTATTTAACAAATGTTTACTGAGGACATACTATGTATCAGGCACTAGGCACTGAAACCTAGTCTTGACACTGGGAGCTCAGAGTCTATTGTAGTAACATCCAGATTAGCAAGTAATTATGAGCCAGGATGGTAGAAGCTGTGCTGGAACACCAGAGAACACAGAGGACAGAGCAAACAAATGTTGTGGGAATTTTGAAAGAGATGCATAGAGGGTGGCAAAAAAAATTGCATGGAATTGTTTACTTTTTATTAAAAAAAGTTTTTGTTGTACAGTATAACACACTTAAAAGTGTGCAGAAGAAAGATGTACTGCATAATGATTTATCACAATTTGAACATTCATGTAAAACAGTGCTTCTCAAACTATCTGTGGTAGACTATTTTTATCCTAATTCATCAGTTTAAAAATTGCAATTAAAGTGAAATACTAAAAAGGAATAGGAAAAATACAGATTTATAAAAAAATATACTTTTGTACCTCAACATAATAAAGGCCATATATGACAAACCCACAGCCAACATCATTCTCAATGGTGAAAAACTGAAAACATTTCCTCTAAGATCAGGAATAAGACAAGGTTGTCCACTGTCAACACTATTATTCAACATAGTTTTGGAAGTTTTAGCCACAGCAATCAGAGATGAAAAAGAAATAAAAGGAATCCAGATTAGAAAAGAAGTAAATCTGTCACTGTTTGCAGGTGACATGATACTATACAAAGAGAATCCTATAGTTGCTAACAGAAAACTACTAGAGCTAATCAATGAATTTGGTAAAGTTGCAGGATACAAAATTAATGCACAGAAATCTCTTGTATTCCTATACACTAATGACGAAAAATCTGAAAGACAAATTAAGGAAAAACACCCATTTACCATTGCAACAAAACGAATAAAAGACTTAGGAATAAGCCTACCTAAGGAGACAAAAGACCTGTATGCAGAAAACTATAAGACACTGATAAAAGAAATATGAAGTATTTCATATGAAATATGAAAGAAAGAAAGATGGTACAAACAGATGGAGAAATATACCATGTCCTTGGATTGGAAGAATCAACATTGTGAAAATGACTATACTACCTAAAGCAATCTACAGATTCAATGCAATCCCTATCAAAATACCAATGGCATTTTTCACAGAACTAGAATAAAAAAATTCACAATTTGTATGGAAACACAAAAGACCCCAAATAGCCAAAGCAATCTTGAGAAAGAAAAACGGAGCTGGAGGAATCAGTCTCCCAGACGTCACACTACACTACAAAGCTACAGTAATCAAGACAGTATGGGGGCTTCCCTGGTGGTGCAGTGGTTGAGGTCCACCTGCCAATGCAGGGGATACGGGTTTGTGCCCCAGTCCGGGAGGATCCCACATGCCGCGGAGCGGCTGGGCCCATGGACCATGGCTGCTGAGCCTGTGCTCCGCAATGGGAGAGGCCACACCAGTGAGAGGCCCGCATACCACAAAAACAACAACAACAACAAACCCAGTATGGTACGGGCACAAAAACGGAAATATAGATAAATGGAACAGGATAGAAAGGTCAGAGATAAACCCACGCACATACAGTCACCTTATTTTTGATAAAGGAGGCAAGAATATACAATGGAGAAACGACAGCCTCTTAAATAATTAGTACTGGGAAAACTGGACAGCTACATGAAAAGAATGAAATAAGACCACTCCCTAACACCATATACAAAAATAAACGCAAAATGGATTAAAGACCTAAACGTAAGGACAGACACTATAAAATTCTTAGAAGAAAACATAGGCAGGGGGCTTCCCTGGTGGTGGAGTGGTTGAGAATCTGCCTGTTAATGCAGGGGACACAGGTTTGAGCCCTGGTCTGGGAGGATCCCACGTGCCATGGAGCAACTAGGCCCATGAGCCACAACTACTGAGCCTGTGCATCTGGAGCCTGTGCTCCGCAATGAGAGAGGCCACGATAGTGAGAGGCCCACGCACCATGATGAACAGTGGCCCCTGCCTGCAACAACTAGAGAAAGCCCTCGCACAGAAATGAAGACCCAACACAGCTAAAATAAATTAATTAATTAATAAACTCCTACCCCCAACATCTTCTTAAAAAAAATTTTTAAAAAAAGCATAGGCAGAACACCCTATGACATAAATCACAGAAAGATCCTTTTTGACCCACATCCTAGAGAAATGGAAATAAAAACAAAAATAAACAAATGGGACCTAATGAAATTTAAAAGCTTTTGCACAGCAAAGGAAACCATAAACAAGACCAAAAGACAACCCTCACAATGGGAGAAAATATTTGCAAATGAAGCAACTGACAAAGGATTAATCTCCAAAATTTACAAGCAGCTCAAGCAGCTCAATATCCAAAAAACAAATAACACAATCCAAAAATGGTCAGAATACATAAATAGACATTTATCCAAAGAAGATATACAGATTGCCAACAAACACATGAAAGGATGCTCAACATCACTAATCATTAGAGAAATGCAAATCAAAACTACACTGAGGTATCACCTCACACCAGTCAGAATGACCATCATCAAAAAATCTACAAACAATAAATGCTGGAGAGGGTGTGGAGAAAAGAGAACCCTCTCGTACTGTTAGTGGGAATGTAAGTTGATAGAGTCACTATGGAGAATGGTATGGAGGTTCCTTAAAAACTAAAAATAGAACTACCATATGACCTAGCAATCCCACTACTCGACATATACCCTGAAAAAGTCATAATTCAAAAAGAGTCATGTACCACAATGCTCATTGCAGCTCTATAATAGCCAGGACATGGAAGCAACCTAAGTGTCCATCAACAGATGAGTGGATAAAGAAGATGTGGCACATATATACAGTGAAATATTACTCAGCCATAAAATGAAACAAAATTGAGTTATTTGTAGTGAGGTGAATGGACCTAGAGTCTGTCATACAGAGTGAAGTAAGTCAGAAAGAGAAAAACAAATACCGTATGCTAACCCATATATATGGAATCTAAAAAAAAAAAAAAAAAATGGTTCTGAAGATCCTCGGGACAGGACAGGAATAAAGATGCACATGTAGAGAACGGACTTGAGGATATAGGGAGGGGGAAGGGTAAGCTTGAACGAAGTGAGAGAGTGGCATGGACTTATATATACTACCAAATGTAAAATAGATAGCTAGTGGGAAGTAGCCGCATAGTACAGGGAGATCAGATCAGTGCTTTGTGACCACATAGAGGGGTGGGATAGGGAGGGTGGGAGGGAGACACAACAGGGAAGAAATATGGAGGTATATGTATATGTATAGTTGATTCATTTTGTTATAAAGCAGAAACTAACACACCATTGTAAAGCAATTATACTCCAATAAAGATGTTAAATATATATATATATATATATATATATATATATATATATATATATATATATATATATATATATATATATACTTTTGCAAAACCAGTAAAGGTGAACTATTAGAAAAGTAAAAAAAATAATAATAATAAAAAAGACAAACACAAAATCTACATCCATCATAAAATTTTATTTACAGTTGACCCTTGAACAATTTGTGGGGTTAGGGGCACTACTGCCCACACAGTCAAAAATCCCAGTATAACTTTATAGTCCTTATAGTCTGTCCTCCACACCTGAGGTTCTACAACCATGGATTCAACCAACCTGGATGGTGCAGTACTGTAGTATGCATTTATTGAAAAAAATCCAGGTATATGTGGATCTGTGCAGTTCAAAACCATGTTCTTCAAGAGTCAACTGTATTTAATTATTCTTCAGTAGGAAGGAGCTTAGTGTTTTGGGATTTTGTTGCTTTTTTATTTTTTATTGAGGTATAATTTACATATAAAATTTTGTTAGTTTCAGGTATACAACATATGGATTCAATATACATATATATTATGAAATGATCATTACAATAAATCTAGTTAACATCTATCACCATACATAGTTCCTTTTTTTTGTGATTGGTGCTTTTAGGATCTACTCTGTCAACAATTTTCAAATATGTAATCCAGTACTAACTATAGCCACCATGACATCCCCATGACTATTTATTTTATAACTGGAAGTTTGCCCCTTTTGACCCCCTTCAAAAACCATAAAAATTACCTGGTCAAATAAAGATTCTGAAGGTTTGCTCTCAATTTCTCTACTTATCTCATGTGGATTCAAACACTAATGTTGGCAATTAGAGTTCAATTACTGAAAAAGCTCAAAGGACCCAAAATGACAATGCTTGCAAATATACATTTTGTTACAGAAAAGGATACAAAGATACAATATGACTACAGCATCAAAGTAAGGCTGTCTCCCAGCAAGGCATCCAGAGAGGCCAGATAGAGGCTCCAGTTACCTTACCAATGCAGAGCCTTACTGGACACACTTTCTCTACTAGACCATCAATATGGATTATTTTGGATCAGGGAACCCAAAATGGAGTTTCAGCTGGTGCTTCTTATACTTGCTGGTTGTGTAGGCATATTCTTGCTATACAATCATTCCCAATAGCAGAGCCCTCCAGGTGCCACACTGAGACCAGGTACAAATCATCAATCTCAATGTTATCAACGAATAATGCTGACAAAATAGGACAAACTCGCCTTAAATTCCTCAGATCCATGTTTACAAAGCACTACTATTAATCAGTACATTTCATGCCTTGACCAGTGGTCAGTGCCTTGTATGTATGTTAGCAAAACAGCTCCGGCCAATTCCAGGCTTGCTGGAATTAAATTTCACAGCGTAATTCATAACAAACTGTTCATGGACTAGCGCTGCTTTACAGATCATACTTGGAGTGGCACTGATGTATGGATATCCAGGTCAGGAACTAGAACATGACCAGCATCTATTCTGAATTTATGATCATTGTTTTCTTGCCTTTCTTTATAGTTTCACATGATTTTTGTTACTGTGGTTTTGTTTTGTTTTTACATATCATTGGAATAATGAAGTCTATGTTATTTTATGTCTGGATTCTTTCATTCAAAATCATTTTGTAAGATTCACCCATGCTGTTAAATACAGTTGTAGTTTGCTCATTTTCACTGCAGTGGAAGCTGTGCCTTATTTATCCATTTGAATGCTGATGGACATTTGAGTTGTTTTCCATTTTTGACTATTAAGAATACTGCTGATATGATGACTTTTTATATGATTTCACAATTCTCTTGGGCATATAACTAAAGTAAAACTGTGAGCTAATGGGTTATGCACATGTTCAGCTTTGGTGGTTACTGACAAATAGTATATTGAAGTGGTTGTACCAATTTACCCTCCCACCAGCAGTATAAAATTTCCTTTGCTTCAAATCCTTGCTAATGTTAGCATTGCTAATGTTTAAGTTTTGCCACCCTGGTGAGGGTGTAGTTGAATTTCACTGTGGTTTTAATTGATACTTCTCTGATTATGGAGGAAGTTGAACACCTTTTTATTCACTTTGACCATTGGGGTAGAGGCTTAACCTATTCAAGTCTCTTGCTTATTTTTCTATTGATGCTATTTTTCTTATTGATTTGTAGCAGTATTTTTTGTATTCTGGATATAAACCTTTCTTCAGATACATGTGTTACAAATATATTCTCCCAATTTGCAGATACTTTTTCACCTTTTAAAGGTATATAACATTATCTGTCATTACTCACCTTGTCTATTGAAGTTTAGAGATCCCTATAAGCAGGACTTGAGACAAGGATTCAAAGGTAAGTTTTTGATTTGAGAGTTGATCCCAGGAAAATTCGTCAAGAATAAAAAAGTGAAAGAAGACTGCTAATTGAAAGTTTACTATCAAGCAATTTACCTTGAAAGGTTAATCCCACTGAGGAATTCATGAATAAATGTAGAAAGTGTACATTAGAGTTATCACATCCAAGGGGTAAGCACATTAAGTATTTTATTTTAAATTCTGTGCATCTGGTATTGATATACTCCCAGGGACAAATTACTTCTAGCCTGCCATGTGAGCAGATGTAATAACCCCAACAGTGCAAGAAAGTGAAGGAATGAAGGGGCTGGTAGTTGCCTGGTGTTCAATGAAGTGCTAAACGTGAGGTGGTATAGACAAAGCACCAATAGCACTTACTATACTTTCTAGCACTTATAGAATTTCTTTCTCTTGCCTTAGCATATTGGCTAGAACCTCTAGTCCATATTGGATAGAAGAAATGATAGTGGTCATCCTTGCATGGATCTTGATCTCAAAGGGAAGGCTTTCACTATTTTACCATTCACAATGATGTTTGATACAGATTTAGTATAAATACCCTTTACCAAATTAAAGAAGTTCTCTTCTATCCATAGTTTGTTTTTGAAATCACAAATGGATGTTAAATTATATCAGATATCTCTTGCATCTAATGTGATGATGGTATAATTTTTCTCATTTATTCTGTTAATGTGGTGAATTACACAGATTAATTTTTAAATGCTTAACTAACCTTGCATTCCTGGAATAAACCCACCTTGTTTGTTTTGGTTATTTTATATTACAGAATTCATTTTGCTCATATATAGTTTAGGAGTTTCACACTTGTATTCTTGCATGAGATTCGTTGTTCTTTTTTTTTTTTTTTATCAAGTTCTCTTATGAAAGTTATGTTGATTTTCTTAAACAATTGGGAAATGTTCCTTCTTTTTTTATTTTACTGAAGAATTTGTATATTTTTGACATTTTTCTTTCCTTTAATGTTTGGAAGAATTTGCTAGTAAATAGACTTTGCTGGCAAAGAAAGATCTAAACTGAGATGCATGAGTTAACCCTATTTCTGACTGTGAAGCAGCCAGAGTCATATCTATAGTAAACCAAAGGCCAAAACTATTTCTGAATAAAAGGTCATTGTTCATGAGTAAATGTCAAAATGCTAATCTTGTTTTGAGCTATTAATAACCTGTTGCATCTGTTTATAACCTACTCATGCTCTAAAATCTAGATATTCTCTTGTCTTGGAAAACACTTCATTATAACTCCAGTACATACTTATCTGCTTTGAACTAATGTGCTATTGATGGAAATTTAACCTAATGACCTTTCTCAAATTGTTTTAATTTTTTTATATGGAGATATTTTAAATTTACAGATTCAATTTCTTTAATAGTTATATGAATATTCATACTTTTTGTTCTTTTTGCACCACCTTTGTCAAATAGTACTATTTAAGACATTTTTTTCATTTTATTTAAATTTTAAATTTTATTAACAAAGTAATTCATATTCACCTTTTTATTTTTTTATTTTATTTTATTTTTTTTAACATCTTTATTGGGGTATAATTGCTTTACAATGGTGTGTTAGTTTCTGATTTATAACAAAGTGAATCAGTTATACATATACATATATTCCCATATCTCTTCCCTCTTGCGTCTCCCTCCCTCCCACCCTCCCTATCACACCCCTCCATGTGGTCACAAAGCACCGAGCCGATATCCCTGTGCCATGCAGCTGCTTCCCACTAGCTATCTACCTTATGTTTGTTAGTGTGTACATGTCCATGATTCTCTCTCGCCCTGTCACAGCTCACCCTTCCCCTCCCCATATCCTCAAGTCCATTTTCCAGTAGGTCGGTGTCTTTATTCCTGTCTTACCCCTAGGTTCTTCATGACATATTGTTTTTCTTCTTAAATTCCATATATATGTGTTAACATGCGGTATTTGTCTTTTTCTTTCTGATTTACTTCACTCTGTATGACAGACTCTAGCTCTATCCACCTCATTACAAATAGCTCAATTTCGTTTCTTTTTATGGCTGAGTAATATTCCATTGTATATATGTGCCACATCTTCTTTATCCATTCATACGATGATGGGCACTTAGGTTGTTTCCATCTCTGGGCTATTGTAAATAGAGCTGCAATGAACATTTTGGTACATGACTCTTTCTGAATTTTGGTTTTCTCAGGGTATATTCCCAGTAGTCAGATTGCTGGGTCATATGGTAGTTCTATTTGTAGTTTTTTAAGGAACCTCCATACTGTTCTCCATAGTGGCTGAACCAATTCACATTCCCACCAGCAGTGCAAGAGTGTTCCCTTTTCTCCACACCCTCTCCAGCATTTATTGTTTCTAGATTTTTTGATGATGGCCATTCTGACTGGTGTGAGATGATATCTCATTGTAGTTTTGATTTGCATTTCTCTAATGATTAATGATGTTGAGCATTCGTTCATACGTTTGCTGGCAGTCTGTATATCTTCTTTGGAGAAATGTCTATTTAGGTCTTCTGCCCATTTTTGGATTGGGTTGTTTGTTTTTTTGTTATTGAGCTGCATGAGCTGCTTGTAAATTTTGGAGATTAATCCTTTGTCAGTTGCTTCATTTGCAAATATTTTCTCCCATTCTGAGGGCTGTCTTTTGGTCTTGTTTATGGTTTCCTTTGCTGTGCAAAAGCTTTGAAGTTTCATTCGGTCCCATTTGTTTATTTTTGTTTTTATTTCCATTACTCTAGGAGGTGGGTCAGAAAGGATCTTGCTGTGATTTATGTCATAGAGTGTTCTGCCTATGTTTTCCTCTAAGAGTTTGATAGTTTCTGGCCTTACATTTAGGTCTTTAATCCATTTTGAGCTTATTTCTGTGTATGGTGTTAGGGAGTGATCTACTCTCATACTTTTACATGTATCTGTCCAGTTTTCCCAGCACCACTTATTGAAGAGGCTGTCCTTTCTCCACTGTACATTCCTGCCACTTTTATCAAACACAAGGTGTCCATATGTGCATGGGTTTATCTCTGGGCTTTCTATCCTTTTCCATTGATCTATCTTTCTGTTTTTGTGCCAGTACCATACTGTCTTGATTACTGTAGCTTTGTAGTATAGTCTGAAGTCAGGGAGCCTGATTCCTCCAGCTCCGTTTTTTTGTTCTCAAGATTGCTTTGGCTATTCGGGGTCTTTTGTGTTTCCATACAAATTGTGAAATTTTTTGTTCTACTTCTGTGAAAAATGCCAGTGGTAGTTTGATAGGGATTGCATTGAATCTATAGATTGCTTTGGGTAGTAGAGTCATTTTCACAATGTTGATTATTCCAATCCAAGAGCATGGTATATCTCTCCATCTATTTGTATCATCTTTAATTTCTTTCATCAGTGTCTTATAATTTTCTGCATACAGGTCTTTTGTCTCCTTAGGCAGGTTTATTCCTAGATATTATTTTCTTTTGGTTGCAATGGTAAATGGGAGTGTTTTCTTGATTTCAATTTCAGATTTTTCATCATTAGTATAGAGGAATGCCAGAGATTTCTGTGCATTAATTTTGTATCCTGCTACTTTACCAAATTCACTGATTAGCTCTAGTCGTTTTCTGGTAGCATTTTTAGGATTCTGTATGTATAGTATCATGTCATTTGCAAACAGTGACAGCCTTACTTCTTTTCTGATTTTGATTTCTTTTATTTCTGTTTCATCTCTGATGGCTGTGGCTAAAACTTCCAAAACTATGTTGAATAAGAGTGGTGAGAATGGGCAACCTTGTCTTGTTCCTGATCTTAGTGGAAATGCTTTCAGTTTTTCACCATTGAGGATGATGTTGGCTGTGGGCTTGTCATATATGGCCTTTATTATGTTGAGAAAAGTTCCCTCTATGCCTACTTTCTGCAGGGTTTTTATCATAAATGGGAGTTGAATTTTGTCAAAAGCTTTCTCTGCATCTATTGAGATGATCATGTGGTTTTTCTCTTTCAATTTGTTAATATGGTTTATCACATTGATAGATTTGCGTATATTGAAGAATCCTTGCATTCCTGGAATAAACCTAACTTGATCATGGTGTATGATCCTTTTAATGTGCTGTTGGATTCTGTTTGCTAGTATTTTGTTGAGGATTTTTGCATCTATGTTCATCAGTGATATTGGCCTGTAGTTTTCTTTCTTTGTGACATCCTTGTCTGGTTTTTGTATCAAGGTGATGGTGGCCTCGTAGAAGGAATTTGGAAGTGTTCCTTCCTCTGTTATATTTTGGAAGAGTTTGAGAAGGATAGGTGTTATCTCTTCTCTAAATGTTTGATAGAATTCGCCTGTGAAGCCATCTGGTCTTGGGCTTTTGTTTGTTGGAAGATTTTTAATCACAGTTTCAATTTCAGTGCTTGTGATTGGTCTGTTCATATTTTCTATTTCTTCCTGATTCAGTCTTGGCAGGTTGTGCATTTCTAAGAATTTGTCCATTTCTTCCAGATTGTCCATTTTATTGGCATAGAGTTGCTTGTAGTCATCTCTCATGGTCTTTTTTATTTCTGCAGTGTCAGTTGTTACTTCTCCTTTCTCATTTCTAATTTTATTGATTTGAGTCTTCTCCCTTTTTTTCTTGATGAGTCTGGCTAGTGGTTTATCTATTTTGTTTATCTTCTCAAAGAACCAGCTTTTAGTTTTATTGATCTTTGCTATTGTTTCCTTCATTTCTTTTTCATTTATTTCTGATCTGATTTTTATGCTTCCTTTCCTTCTGCTAGCTTTCGGGTTTTTTGTTCTTCTTTCTCTAATTGCTTGAGGTGCAAGGTTAGGTTGTTTATTCGAGATGCTTCCTGCTTCTTAAGGTGGGCTTGTATTGCTATAAACTTCCCCCTTAGAAGTGCTTTTGCTGAATCCCATAGGTTTTGGGTCGTTGTGTTCCATTGTCATTTGTTTCTACGTATTTTTTAATTTCCTCTTTGATTTCTTCAGTGATCACTTCGTTATTAAGTAGTGTATTCTTAGCCTCCATGTGTTTGTATTTTTTACAGATCTTTTTCTGTAATTGATATCTGGTCTCATGGCATTGTGGTTGGAAAAGATACTTGATACAATTTCAATTTTCTTAAATTTACCAAGGCTTGTTTTGTGACCCAAGATATGACCTATCTTGGAGAATGTTCCATGAGCACTTGAGAAAAATGTGTATTCTGTTGTTTTTGGATGGAGTGTCCTATAAATATGAATTAAGTCCATCTTTTTTAATGTATCATTTAAAGCTTGTGTTTCCTTATTTATTTTCATTTTGGATGATCTGTCCATGGGTGAAAGTGGGGTGTTAAAGTCCCCTACTATGAATTTGTTATTGTCGATTTCCCCTTTTATGGCTGTTAGTATTTGCCTTATGTATTGAGGTGCTCCTACGCTGGGTGGATACATATTTACAATTGTTATATCTTCTTCTTGGATCGGTCCCTTGATCATTATGTAGTGTCCTTCTTTGTCTCTTCTAATAGTCCTTATTTTAAAGTCTATTTTGTCTGACATTAGAATTGCTACTCCAGCTTTCTTTTGGTTTCCGTTTGCATGGAATATCTTTATCCATCCCCTTACTTTCAGTCTGTATGTGTCTCTAGGACTGAAGCGGGTCTCTTGTAGACAGCATATATAAGGGTCTTGTTTTTGTATCCATTCAGCCAATCTGTGTCTTTTGGTGGGAGCATTTAGTCCATTTACATTTAAGGTAATTATCGATATGTATGTTCCTATTCCCATTTTCTAAATTGTTTTGGGCTTGTTATTATAGGTCTTTTCCTTCTCTTGTGTTTCTTGCCTAGAGAAGATCCTTTAGCATTTGTTGTAAAGCTGGTTTGGTGGTGCTGAACTCTCTCAGTTTTTGCTTGTCTGTAATGGTTTTGATTTCTCCATCAAATCTGAATGAGATCCTTGCTGGTTAGAGTAAGCTTAGTTGCAGGTTTTTCTATTTCATGACTTTCAGTATGTCCTGCCACTCCCTTCTGGCTTGTAGGGTTTCTGCTGAGAGATCAGCTGTTAACCTTATGGGGATTCCGTTGTGTGTTCTTTGTTGTTTTTCCTTTGCTGCTTTTAATATGCTTTCTTTGTATTTAATTTTTGACAGTTTGATTAATATGTGTCTTGGTGTATTTCTCCTTGGATTTATCCTGTATGGGACTCTCTGTGCTTCCCGGACTTGATTAACTATTTCCTTTCCCATATTAGGGAAGTTTTCAACTATAATCTCTTCAAATATTTTCTCAGTCCCTTTCTTTTTCTCTTCTTCTTCTGGAACCCCTATAATTCGAATGTTGGTGCGTTTAATGTTGTCCCAGAGGTCTCTGAGACTGTCCTCAGTTCTTTTCATTCTTTTTCCTTTATTCCGCTCTGCAATAGTTATTTCCACTATTTTATCTTCCAGGTCACTTATCCGTTCTTCTGCCTTAGTTATTCTGCTATTGATCCCATCTAGAGTACTTTTAATTTCATTTATTGTGTTGTTCATCGTTGCTTGTTTCATCTTTAGTTCTTCTAGGTCCTTGTTAACTGTTTCTTGCATTTTGTCCATTCTATTTCCAAGATTTTGGATCATCCTTATTATCATTATTCTGAATTCTTTTTCAGGTAGACTGCCTATTTCTTCTTCATTTGTTAGGTCTGGTGCATTTTTATCTTGCTCCTTTATCTGCTGTGTGTTTTTCTGTCTTCTCATTTTGCTTATCTTACTGTGTTTGGGGTCTCAAACAGTTCCCGCCATTTTTGATGTCTGTCTCCAGTGGCTAAGGTTGGTTCAGTGGGTTGTGTAGGCTTCCTGGTGGAGGGGACTAGTGCCTGTGTTCTGGTGGATGAGGCTGGATCTTGTCTCTCTAGTGGGCAGGTTCACGTCTGGTGGTGTGTTTTGGGGTGTCTGTGGCCTTATTATGATTTTAGGCAGCCTCTCTGCTAATGGGTGGTGTTGTGTTCCTGTTTTGCTAGTTGTTTGGCATAGGTTGTCCAGCACTGTAGCTTGCTGGTCGTTGAGTGAAGCTGGGTGCTGTTGTTAAGATGGAGGTCTCTGGGAGATTTTCGCCATTTGATATTATGTGTAGCTGGGAGGTCTCTTGTTGACCAGTGTAATGAAGTTGGCTCTCCCACCTCAGAGGCAGAGCCCTGACTCCTGGCTGGAGCACCAAGAGCCTTTCATCCACACGGCTCAGAATATAAGGGAGAAAAAGTAGAGAGAATTAGTAGAAGTATGAAGAAAGAAAGAAGGAAAGGAGGGAAGGAAGGAAGGAAGGAAAAAAGAAATAAAGAAGCAAAGAAGGAAAGAAGGCAAGAAGGAAAGAAAGGATGGAGGGAGGGAGGAAGGAAGGATGGAGGGAAGGAAGGCAAAAAGACAGAAAGAAAGAAGATACAGTAAAATAAAGTAAAGTATAATAAAGTTATTGAATTAAAAAATACTTATTTAGAAAAAAAAAAAAGGACGGATAGAACCTTAGGACAAATGGTGGACGCAGAGCTATACAGACAAAATCTTACACAGAAGCATACACATACACCCTCACAAAAAGAGGTAAAGGGGAAAAAATCCTAAATCTTGCTGTCAGAGACCACCTCCTCAATTTGGGATGATTCGTTGTCTAAAGGAGGGAAGGAAGGAAGGAAAGAAAGAAAGGAAGGAAGGAAGGAAGGAAGGAAGGAAGGAAGGAATAAAGAAAGAAAGAAAGAAAGAAAGAAAGAAAGAAAGAAAGAAAGAAAGTAAAGTATAATAAAGTTATTAAAATTAATTATTAATAAAAAAAATTTAAAAAAAACATGGACGGATAGAACCCTAGGACAAATGGTGGAAGCAAAACTATACAGACAAGATCTCACACAGAAGCATACACATACACATTCACAAAAAGAGGAAAAGGGGAAAAAATCATAGATCTTGCTCTCGAAGCCCACCTCCTCAATTTGGGATGATTTGTTGTCTATTCATGTATTCCACAGATGCAGGGTACATCAAGTTGATTGTGGAGCTTTAATCCGCTGTTTCTGAGGTTGCTGGGAGAGATTTCCCTTTGTCCTCTTTGTTCTCACAGCTCACAGGGGCTCAGCTTTGGATTTAGCCCCGCCTCTGCGTGTAGGTCGCTGGAGGGCGTCTGTTTTTTGCTCAGAAGGGACGGGGTTAAAGGAGCCGCTGATTCGGGGGCTCTGGCGCACTCAGGCCGAGGGGGAGGGAGGGGCACTGCGTGCGGGGTGGGCCTGCGGCGGCAGAGGCCAGAGTGACGTTGCAGCAGCCTGAGGCCCGCCGTGCGTTCTCCCAGGGAAGTTGTCCCTGGATCCCGGGAACCTGGCAGTGGCCGGCTGCACAGGCTCCCCGGAAGAGGGGTGTGGATAGTGACCTGTGTTCGCACACAGGCCCCTTGGTGGCGGCAGCAGCAGCCTTAGAGTCTCCCCCCCGTCCCTGGGGTCCGTGCTTTTAGCCGCGACTCTCGCCTGTCTCTGGAGTTCCTTTAAGCAGCGCTGTTAAACCCCTCTCTTCGCGCACCAGGAAACAAAGAGGGAAGAAAAAGTCTCTTGCCTCTTCGGCAGGTGCAGACTTTTCCCGGACTCCCTCCCGGCTAGCCGTGGTGCACTAACCCCTTCAGGCTATGTTCAAGCCGCCAACCCCAGTCCTCTCCCTGCGCTCCGTCCGAAACCGAAACCCGAGCCTCAGCTCGCAGCCCCGCCCGCCCCGGCGGCTGAGCAGACAAGCTTCTCGGGCTGGTGAGTGCCGGTCGGCACGGATCTCCCGTGCGGGAATCTCGCCGCTTTGCCCTCCGCACCCATTGCTGTGCACTCCTCCGCGGCGCCGAATCTCCCCCCTCCGCCTCCCACAGTCTCCGCCCGCGAAGGGGCTTCCTAGTGTGTGGAAACTTTTCCTCCTTCACAGCTCCCTCCCACTGGTGCAGGTGCCGTCCCTATTCCTTTGTCTCTGTTTTTTTTTTTTCTTTTGCCCTACCCAGGTACGTGGGGAGTTTCTTGCCTTTTGGGAGGTCTGAGGTCTTCTGCCAGCCTTCAGTAGGTGTTCTGTAGGAGTTGTTCCACGTGTAGATGTATTTCTGGTGTATCTGTGGGGAGGAAGGTGATCTCCGCATCTTACTCTTCCGCCATCTTCAAGGTCCCCCCACCTTTTTATTATGTTTGTAATAAAAATATCTCTACACTTCTAAAATTGTTTATTATTTCTTTTTTTCATTGGTGTCACTGGAGCTTTATCAAATTTGTTGGTCTTTTCAAAGAACCATATTTGGCCTTATTGATATTATTTTGTCCTTTTTATTTTATTGATTTATGTTATCTTTTTATTTTCTTCTACTTTTTGGGCTTTATTTTGCTTTACTCAACCCTCAGCCACTCAGAAGAAAAGTGGTCCCAAATATCAGGCGTTGCACTTTGGCCTGATAATTCCTTACTGTCTTGTTAGCATTTCAAAACATTCTGGCAAATGTGTGCAAATTTTAAGTCTTTACTCAGAGACAGAATTGGTACAAATTGTCGGATCTACTATTAACAAAAGTGGAAATCCCCCATTATTTATTTTTTGACATTGTGTCATCTTATGTTTTGTTTGTTCATTTGTTTCTGAAAATTTTCTCAGTGGCTCTTGGATAGAAACAAATTGTACACTTAAAACTGCATTAATCAACAAATCAAACCTCCTAGAGTCAATATAGAGTAGGGGACGGAACAAACCGTCAGGCTGTTAACTTCTTTATTGGCTTGCATCTGTTCTTATGCTCACCATTAAAGTTCAAGAGTGCATCCAAAATGCACCAATAAATAAGTGCTCAGTGTGATGGGAGATAAAATATGTGGGGTGAAATAACATTTCTAAGTGTTCCTCACTCCTTCCTTACCTTTCTTTTAACATTTCTTGAAGTACTCTTTTATACACCAGACTAAATTTTTAGACATAAGTCACCCTCTATAAACTATAAACAAGAGCTTCAAATACTTGTATATTAAACAAACAACCTCTGGGCTTAAATATGAGAGGAGAAGCTTCAGATGAATATTTACCAGATAAAAAGGCACCAAGACTGAAGTAAGGATAAAAGAGCATAGCTATGGATAGCGGAGGATGGGATTGAGAACTCTGTTTTAGCTTGGGCTCCTATAATGATATACCGTAAACAGAGTAGCTTAAACAACAGACATATATTTCTCACAGTTCTAGTGGCTGGGAAATCCAAGATCAAGGTGTCAGTTGATTCAGTTCCTGTTGATGACACTTTTCTTGGCTTGTGATAGCTGTCTTCTTGCTGTGTCTCACATGGTGGAGAGAGAAAGAAAGCACCTTCTGGTGCCTCTTTTTTCTTTTTTTTCTTTTTCTAGTGCCTCTTTTTATAAGGGCACTAATCCCCTGTGGGGGCCTCACCCTCATGACCTCATCTTAACATAATTACTTTCCAAACAACCCACCTCTAAATGTTATCACATTAGGGGCTTCAATATATGAATTTGGGGTCACAAACACAAACACCTCTCTATAAGAGAAACTGTGAGATATGCAAGAACCACCTGAGCTAGGGAGCTTCATGGAAGCTGAGTTAGCATGACTAGTCTCTACCATTAGCATCTGGTGAGACTGTCTTGCTGCCCTGGGCTTGCATGTTTTTTGTTCCTCTTGAAATA
Source organism: Delphinus delphis (assembly GCF_949987515.2). Lineage (NCBI taxonomy): Eukaryota > Metazoa > Chordata > Mammalia > Artiodactyla > Delphinidae > Delphinus > Delphinus delphis. The sequence goes on from NC_082695.1 coordinate 57,346,272, forward strand.
GTCTTGTCTGCATAGTATGATTCTGCCTTACCAGGGCACAGTGCATCTCCTGTGGATACCTCACATTCCTTAGAATGGGCATTATTAAGACTCCCCACAACCTCAGTAAAGGATAGGGATTTTTGCATCCTTTGATGGCTGTTGTTGGCACTAAAGTAAAATTCCATTCTTGACCAAATTGTGCCACCATAACTAATTTGGAAAAAATTGTAATAGTAGCAGCAAAACATACCACTTCCATTCTATATGTATATAGTTCATACTTTAGTGTTTATATATGGATACATATATATTCATAACTCAAAGTTTTTGCCGTTGCAGAATGGAATAGTTCAAGAGGGAAGATAGATACACACACACAAACACACACAGTCAGAGAAACGTCATTGGGTTAAATGTCCATCAATAGCACAGAAATTCAAAGCAGATGGGGTGGGATGGAGTTTTAAGGGAGTGTTTTTGCAAGGCATGATTTTATCTAGGTCTTGGGAAGGGGGTTCAGATGAGGGTCTCCATACCTTTCACTCCCTATCAGGGAGGAATATATTTCCAAGAAATATCCAGCAGAATTTCTCTTAGATCTTATTGAGGTACATGCCCTAGCCCTGCTGCCAGGCTTGGAAACTACCTACCAGTATTTTAGTGGATGTGGGCATTTCCAACAAGCAAAGAGGACAAGGGAAATTGTGACCAATAATGGAACCATCACATTTAGCAAGACTGATAAAGAAAATATGATCTTTTAATATTCCTCTAGGCTTTACAGTATTTTGAAGTATCATATCACAGTCACAGAGAAGTAGGGGAAGAGAATGGTTTTGATATTAATGATGATATTAATCATAACACTAATTGCTTCCAGTAATCAACACCTACTGTGTACTAGTGACTGTAGTACTTAATATTCTGTACATGTATTATTTCATTTATTTCTTACCTCATAAGACAGAAAATATAATTCACCTCAGTTTATGGATAAGAAAACTGAGGCTTAGAAAGGTGAAGTAATTTATTCAATATCTCTCAAATGGAAAGGGATAAAATCACATTCAAACTCTAGTAATCTGTTTCCAGATTAGGAGTACCTAATGATTTACCTTTCTACCTCCCTGTGAAATAATTGCATACGTCCAATAAATCAATGGTTCTCTTCTCTTGAAAGGGTTGGAGTGTTCAGAATGGGTATGGGGCCCATACTGACTATTTGAAGAACTGTTGTGTTTCCACAAGCTGTGTCTGACCCTCTTTATTGCCCAGCAGAAGAACCTGGCAGAAGAAACAGAGATAATCTATGTGCAAATCAACTGCTGAGATTTGAGGGCCTCCTGAAGATCTGTAAGTTCTTCAAGGGTGTGAATTCTACCTTTCCTGTTCAAAGTAGCATTCTCAGTGCCTAGCAGATCATGTGTTAGGCTTCGAACAAATATTTGTCATTATTACCAGTTGGTATTACTTCTGCTGACCTCATATTGCATGAAATGAAAGATGCAAGCATTTGATTTAAACTTTCTTTTTGTAGTATATTTAGAAATTGCTAGTGATTCTCAAAAAATATTACTAGAAACATAGTAAGTAAGCCAGTTAATAAATAAATTAGTTCACTAGGTCTCTATGTACCTTTTTTTGAGACAGATAGTTAAGATAGTTAAGACTTGATGGGGATAATAAGTGAGGTGGTTATGGAAGTAGAGAAGTATGAGGATGCTTATGGGTAGGGTACTATCCAGCAAGGGTGAATGTGGATAGAACCTAATTGGGCACCTTGAAGCCTTGGGTTAGAAGGGAGAGATGTCATCAAGAGAAGAGGGAGTACAGTTATTTTATCAGTATTATTTCTGCCTGAACTCATTAAGATGTAGTAGGAAGAATTCCAGATAAAAGTATAGACCCTTAATTTTAGGTATCAGTAGTTTTTAAAAGACTTTGATGAGTTTTCCCACTGAACTGGAATTTCAATTCTTCTGCTACATAAGAAGTTCATACCTACGACTCTAATATTCTATGATTCTGAGAGAATGATTCAATTTACCATTTCACAATAACCAGAGATAACAAATGTGTGACAGACACATAGATCACCATTCCTAGCCCTATTCCTGTTGCAGACATCACTTATTAAGTGCTACCTGCTCTCCCACTAAATCAGGATGTAGCCTCAGGAATTACTAACATAGCACTCCAAGAGGCCTCTACTTTATAATCTAAGCTGGCATATAGGGCAAAATATCACTGTCATCCCAGTTTCACAAGTGGTATTTCAATGCTGATATTATTATTTAAATATTTAGGGTACCATTTTAATTTTCTATTGCTATTGTAACAAATCACCACAAATTTAGTGGCTATAACAACACCAATTAATTACCTTGTAGTTCCGTAGGTCAGAACTCCTAAAATCAAGTTGTCAAACAGGGTTGTGTTCCTTCTGGAGACTCTAGAGGAGAATCCTTTCCTTTTCCAGCTTCTAGAGACCACCTGCACACATTGGACATGGCCCTTTCCTCCCTCTTCAAGGTTAGCAGTGAACATCTTCAAATCTCTCTGACTTCCACTTCCATCATCACATTTTCTTCTCTGACTCAGCATCCTTATTCTAATGACTCTCATAATTATACTGGGCCCACCAAGACAATCCAAGATAATCAGCCCATCTCACAATCCTTAACAATCACATCTGCAAAGTCCCCTTTTCTATCTAAGGTAACATATTCACAGGTTCTAAAGATTAGAACATGCACATCTTTGAGAAGGCATTCTTTTTCTACCACAGGTGCTTAAAGTTTTTTCAAAGCACTTCTTTAATATGTTCTTTAGATCTCATTGTTTATTCTTTTAAATATCCTCAATAATGGAAATATATGCCCCATAACCAGCTAAATATCTTTTGTAATCACATTTGATAGTCAAACTAAGCAAAATTTTGGATCAAAAATAGGGTTTACCTACAAAATAATGAGACAGATTTTCTTTTGGAGCTACTAATCTGGTTCTGAAAATATTTCATAAGGAGATGACCCAGAAATGTAGAAAAGAAAAATGCTATTAAAATAAGTATACAAAATTCCAAAATGGATGTTCTGAATGGCATAATCATGTGGATGTGTCTCTTACCAGTCCAAGCATAGTGCCTGAGTTTCGAGTGGTTGTACTGCTGTTCACTGTAACACCAGCACAGAGCCTGGTTCCTACAAACATGCCAAATGATTGCATGGATAAGATAATGGTATAGATACCCAAATATGTGTTCAAGTGAGTTGACAGATATAAAATTTTGTAAAAATGGAGGTATCTTAATACACATCCCAATATCCTAGGGAATGCCATATTGATATTCAAGCATGTAAATTCTATTATAACAGGGATTGCTTCACTTCTACTGTCTGCTTTGCTATTTTAATCAGATTTAACAGTAAGAAAAATATAGCATCCTTTGAAAGAAGGAATAATGAGTGCAGTTTTTGGTAATTTTAATCACTTGTTAGCTGCTTTCCTGAGAGCCCCATCTGCCCTTCTAGCCCATCTGCTAGTTGTTAACACTTAGTCAGTCACTTGACAAATCCAAAATATGAACTGAGATGGGAGTGGGAAAGTGAAATCATGGTTTCTGATGATTAAATGTGATTGACACACACACACACACACACACACACACACACACACACACATGCACGCACGCACACACACCAAGATACTCCTATTCAGGCTCAGCTTGAGCGGGACCGGGAGCAAATTTGGTCCAGGAATATATGTCAGAACGGCTAAGGGAAGATGCACTGAGGCAGGTATTCATGGTTTTGCTAGGTATTAATTTGTTCAAGCATCAGCGTTTCTTTTTCATAGAAGCTGATGATCAAATTACTTTATTGTTTAATCATCATTACTATAAAAAAGAGACAAAATCTGCTCCAGTTTCCCAATGGAGGAAAATGTGGCTTTTGGAAACATTAGACTGATTTACTTAACACCAATATTTATCAATATTCAGAACAAATTCTTTAATGAATCGCTTGAATGTACTCAGGAAGACTGTGGAGTCTTCTATTCAAATGGAACATAGTAACTATCCAGGTGAGTCTTTCTTATTTTAGAGCCAAGAAAACCAACATCTAGCAAGGTCAAGGGAGTTACTGTGGGACATTTATAATGATTATCAAACACTGTTTACACAGTAAGTATCCTTTTTTCTGGTGGAGTAGAGAACATCCTTCCAAATTACTCTCAAACCTTCTCCCACTCCAAGACTCTGAGCTATGGGAACTCCACCTGAGAGATTTTCACTTTAGTTTGAAATTTTTAGTAATGAGATGGCTTGAACACAATCAATGATGAGATAATCTCTTTGAGGGCAACTCATTTTACTGGACAGTTTTAATTGTTCGAAGTCATTTATCTTTAGAGAAAATTTTTGCCATTTAAATCCAACTCATTACTTATTTGTTAAACGCAGTAGTATCAGTTAAAGTGAGTTGGACTTAGTTCGTGTCACTTCATAGAACAGAATAAAGTCTCTCAACTGGAAGGTGCTAGAAAGCAGAATTTGTCTTAGTATAAATAAGAAAGAGTTCAAAAAGTAGGTTGCCAATAGGAGAATGTTTAAATGCTTCAAATAAAGTGACTAGAGTAATAGAGAAGATGTCTTTTGAGGAAAGATGTCTTTTACATTTCACCCAACTTAGATGTTAAAATAAGGAATTACCAAGCATCTACTATGTAAAGTGCACTGATAGATTGTGTGGAGTTTCAAAAAGGAGTGTACAACAAACTTTCTTTCTTAAAATGCTTCAGAAGCCAAAATATAAAAACATGAACATCTACTGTATTATAAGCCTTTTGGAGAATTCATGGTATTTAATTAAGAGGTTGGGATAACCACAAAGAGCAGGAAGAGTCAGAAAAAATGAGGAAAAAATGAACGGTAAGAAAAAGAGAAATGGGTACCATGAAGCAGATTGAGTGTGGAAGTGTAAATATACACGCTATGATCAGAGGTAAGATTGTCCAGGTTACAGGGCTGTTTTAGAAGAGCTGTGGCTATAATACTGGAAAGGTGATTGTGAATAGATGTGTTATTGCTTGAAAGGCATATTTTGGAGGGTGAACTTTATTCTTACACAGTTGGGAACCATTTTGTGCCTTTGCTTGGACAGATAAATAGTACGATGAAAATGGTACTGAAAGGAATAAATCAGGATGTGCTTGAATAATGAAAATCTGCAGGGAGCACAGTGAAATAGGCTGCACTCTTGGAGGAGAATGGAAGAGTTCTCATGGTGGGGAATATGCCGTAGGTCACTTCAACCACTCCAGGCATCAACAATTGACTTAACACTCATTTAGCTACTTGTCTATGTCAAGTAATGAGAATTACCACTTTAAAGCCTTTAGCAACCTAGCAACCACAGAACCATAAGAGCATTGTTTATCCTCTCCTTGTCCAGCCTAATCATATATGATTCTGTTGTTTCTTACACTGAATTGGAAAAAAAAATCTGTTGGAATACACAGTAATATTAAACTTTTCAAGCAGACAAGGTTATTAAATGACTTTTAGGTCATGAGAACTCGTTTTCATCACTAATTAGTGTCTGGAATTGTTAGAGGACATGTGTCTTGTCCCTGCACTATATTTAGAGACTTGGTAAATGTTACAAATACAGGAATACATATATATTTCTTTACAACCATCATACTTTCTGAGCATAGGTTGATAAATAGGATTTAGTTGCATTTACAATTGCTGTGGAGGTACAAATGTCAGAAACGTTCACATAGCTTTCTAGTTTGGTCAAATCATAACCTTAACCATGATGTTACACTTTCTTTCTTAGAAAATATGTTCCACTTGTTTAATTTCATGTTAATTTTCCTATATTTATAACTTTCTCTCATAGATTGGGTGAGGGTAAACCTGGAATATGATAAATGGTAATGTTTTAGACTCCTGAGCCCTATTTTCCTCTACATGATCTGCTAGTAATATTAATGCCCTATTAAATACATTCCAGTACTATTCTGCAAAATCCAAATTAATTTTGCTATAATCTTTGTTTAATTACAGCATTTAACTTAAATCTTATAGTTGGCTATTCAAAGTGAAAGCTTGTTTGCTTTTAATTTAAAAAGGAAAGAGAATATTAATTGTGCAATTGACTTTTCTTGTAGCCATTGTGATTGCATAGTAAGGCAACTCATTGATGCGATTTCCAGGAAGGTCCAGCTGCCTAACCAGAAATTCTCTCCTACCTTCTTCTTATGATAGCTAAATGTTGGTATTAATCACTCATTAATTCTTTTATTCTTTCCATAGTAATTAAATGACTATTTTGGTCATTGTATGGGCCCAGCTCTTTACCAGGAATTTAGAGGTAGTGAGTATGGAGTAGCATACAACATGTATAAGAGAGAGATCCTAACATTGAGTGGCTCAAATCAAATAGCACTGTAGAAACACAAATTTCCATTTATCATAGAATGCAATGAGTTTTGTAATAGACATGTGATGAGAATAATGGTAGTGTAGAAGAAGAATTAGCTCACTCTGCCTAGGAGAGATTGGAAGACTCCTCAGAGAAGTGTGGGGCGTTCAAGGGAAGAAAGGTCACTTGGGAGACATCATCAAGGTAAGAACACACAGATGTGGCAAAATTAGGAATATTCAATGAAAGGTGACCAGCTCTTTATGGAGATGAAAATCAAAGGCAATGGAGTGGTGAGCAGGGGAAGTTCGCAAAACAGATAAAGTCCAGCTTGTGGATGTCTTGAATATAATGATTCAGTGAGTTTGTTTTTAGCTGAAAGAGGAAAAACATGCTTCTAGAAAGAAAGAGAGGAATCACAGGTGGGGCTAATTGAGGAATAGAATTGAGGAGTAATATAGTTCTGGTTATAAAAATGGAGGAAGGGAGACAGGAAGGAAAAATGTGAGGTGGAACAGAGATAAAGGTGAATTTTGAGATCATGATAATAGAGATTATTATTTAGAAATGTGTTTTTATACTCTTTAGTAGCCCTCTATCAAGAGGCAAAACCTCTTTGGGTATAACAGGAAGCTCTTTTTAGCAGTAGTTGAGAGCAAAACTCTTAAGAATGGTGGGTGGGAAAACTAACTGCCTGGAGCAGCAAGGGTGACACGGAGCCCGGGATGGGGATGTGGCAGGGAAGTGAGAGAGGGACTTGGAAAGGAAATTTTTAGGACCTGAAGGGTAAAATTCACCTCTTAAAAAACTTTTTAAAGAGCTGGAGCTGGTTCATAAGATAAAACAGTGTTTACCAAGTGCTTGGGTAATCTATACATGAGTGTGTTTATTCTTGTCAGCTCCTCTGAAATGTGATTAGCCCATTAAGCACCACTGGATTACCCCACTAGAGGTCCGTCAGGATGTTTGGGCACTGAGAGAGTACAATAGCCCAGCTTGCCTTAACTGAGATTTCTATTCATACTGGGCCTTTAAAGTGTTATAGTGTAATTAGGGAAGCTATTGCACAGATATTTTGGGATGCTGGTGTAACTTATATAGTTATAGAAATATGAGCAAACAGGATTTAAGAAACTCCAAGTGCACCCTACATCTTATTGGGAACCCCTGGAACTTCATTCAAATCCTCACTAACTAAACATTAGATTTTATATGGTATCAAGAGGGAGGAACAAGTTAGTATGAATAGGTTAATTGTGGTGAAATTTTGGCATGCTCTATATTTGCCACAAGGTATGAATTGGTATCCCAGTTTTGTCAATTGCAATCCTTAATTTTTTTTTTATTTTGTACTAGATTTTTATTGGACTATAATTGCTTCACAATACTATGTTAGTTTCCATTGCACAACAAAGCAAATCAGCCATATGCATACATATGTCCCCATATCCCCTCCCTCTTTAGCCTCCCTCCCATCCTCCCTATCTCACCCCTCTAGGTCATCACAAAGCATCGAGCCAATCTCCCTGTACTATGCTGCTACTTCTCAACAGCCAATTGTTTTACATTTGGTACTGTATATAAGTCGATGCTACTCTCAATTCGCCCGAGTTTTGCCCTCCCACTCCATGTCCTCAAGTCCATTTCCTATGTTTACCTCTTTACCCCTGTCTGGCAACTAGGTTCATCAGTACCATTTTTATTTTTTTTTGATTCCATATATATGCGTTAGCATACAGTATTTGTTTTTTATCTTTCTGACTTACTAAACTCTGTATGACAGACTCCAGGTCCATCCACCTTACTACAAATAACTCAATTTCGTTTATTTTTATGGCTGAGTAATATGCCATTGTATAAATGTGTCATATTTTCTTTATCCATTCATCTGTTGATGGACATTTAGGTTGGTTCCATGTCCTGGTTATTGTAAATAGTGCTGCAGTGAACATTATGGTACCTGTCTCTTTTTGAATTATGGATTTCTCAGGGTATATGCCCAGTAGTGGGATTGCTGGGCATATGGTAGTTCTATTTTTAGTTTTTTAAGGAATCTCCATACTGTCTTCCATCGTGCTTGTATCAATTTACATTCCCACCAACAATGCAGGAGGTTTCCCTTTTCACCACACTCTTTCCAGCATTTACTGTTTCTAGATTTTTTGAAAATGGCCATTCTGACCAGCATGAGGTGATATCCCATTGCAATTTTGATTTGCATTTCTCTAATAATTAGTGATGTTGAATAGCTTTTCATGTGCCATGTGGTCCTCTATATGTCTTCCTTGGTGAAATGTCTACTTAGGTCTTCTGCCCATTTTTTAACTGGATTGTATTTTTTTTTTTTTTGATATTGAGCTCCATGAGCTCTTTGTATATTTTGGAGATTAATCCTTTATCTGTTGTTTGCAAATATTTTCTCCCATTCTGAGGGTTGTCTTTTTGTCTTGTTTATGGTTTCCTTTGCTGTGCAAAAGCTTTTAAGTTTAATTAAGTCCTATTTGTTTATTTTTGTTTTTATTTCCATTACTCTAGGAGGTGGATCAAAAAAGATCTTGCTGTGGTTTATTTCAAAGAGTGATTTTCCTATGTTTTCCTCTAATAATTTTATAGTGTCTGGTCCTACATTTAAGTCTTTAATCAATTTTGAGTTTATTTTTGTGTACGGTGTTAGGGAGTGTTCTAATTTCATTCTTTTACATGTAGCTGTCCAGTTTTCCCAGCACCACTTATTGAAGAGGCTGTCTATTCTCCATTGTATATTTTGGCCTCCTTTCTCATAGATTAGTTGGCCATAGGTGCATGGGTTTATCTTTGAGCATTCTAGCTTGTACCATTGATCTATATTTGTTTTTTGTGCCAATACCATACTGTCTTGATTATTGTGGCTTTGTGCTGTAATTTGGAGCTGGGGAGTTTGATTCCTCCAACTCCATTTTTCTTTCTGAAGATTGCTTTGGCTACTTGGAGTCTTTTGTGTTTCCATACGAATTTTAAAATTTTTTGTTCTAATTCTGTGAAGAATACCATTGGTAGTTTGACAGGGATTGCACTTAATCTGTAGATTGCTTTGGGTAGTGTAGTTACTTTCACAATATTGATTCTTCCAATCCAAGAACATGGTATATTTCTCTAGCTGTTTATGTCATCTTTGATATCTTTCATCAGTGTTTTATAGTTTTCTGAGTACATGTCTTTCACCTCCTTAGGCAGGTTTATTCCTGGGTATTTTATTTTTTTTTTTTTGTTGCAATGGTAAATGGGAGTGTTTGTTTAATTTCTTTTCCTGATTTTTTGTTGTTGTTATACAGGAATGCCAGAGATTTCTGTGCATTAATTTTGTATCCTTCAACCTTACCAAATTCATTGATTAGTTCTAGTAGTTTTCTGGTGGTATCTTTAGGATTTTCTAAGTATAGTATTATGTCATTGGCAAATAGTGACAGTTTTACTTCTTCTTTTCCAATTTGTATTCTTTTTATTTCTTTTTCTTCTCTGATTGCTGTGGCTAGGGCTTCCAAATCTATGTTGAATAAGAGTGGTGAGAGTGGGCTTCCTTGTCCCATTCTTGATCTTAGTGGTAATGCTTTCAGGTTTTCACCTTTGAGTATGATGCTTGCTGTGGGTTTGTCATATACGGCCTTTATTATGTTGAGGTAGGTTCCCTCTCTGCCCATTTTTTGGAGAGTTTTTATCCTAAACGGGTGTTGAATTATGTCAAAATCTTCTTCTGCATCTATTGAGATGATCATATGGCTTTTATTCCTTAATTTTTTAATGTGTTGTATCACATTGATTGATTTGCATATATTGAAGAATCCTTGCATTCCTGGGGTAAACCCCACTTGATCATGTTGTATGATCCTTTAAATTTGTTGTTGGATTCTGTTTGCTAGTATTTTGTTGAGGATTTTTGCATCCATGTTCATCTGTGATATTGGTCTATGACTTTCTTTTTTTGTGATATCTTTTTCTGGTTTTGGTATCAGGGTGATGGTGTCTTTATAGAATGAATTTGGGTATGTTTCTCCCTCTGCAAATTTTTTGAAGAGTTTTAGAAGGATCAGTGTCAGCTCTTCTCTAAATGTTTGATAGAATTCACCTGTGAAGCCATCTGGTCCTGGGCTTTTGTTTGTTGGAAGATTTTTTATCACAGTCTCAATTTCAGTGCTTGTGTTGGTCTGTTCATATTTTCTGCTTCTTCCTGGTTCAGTCTTGGAAAGTTGTGCTTTTCTAAGGATTTGTCCATTTCTTCCAGGTTGTCCATTTTATTGCCATATAGTTGCTTGTGGTAATCTCTCATGATCCTTTTTATTTTTGCAGTGTCAGTTGTTACTTCTCCTTTTTCATTTCTAATTCTATTGATTTGAGTCTTTTCCCTTTTTTTATTGATGAGTCTGGCTAGTGGTTTATCAATATTGTTTATTTTCTCAGAGAACCAGCTTTAGTTCTATTGATCTTTGCTGTTGTTTTCTTCATTTCTGTTTCATTTATTTCTGCTCTGATCTTTATGATTTATTTCCTTCTACTGATTTTGGGTTTTCTTTGTTCTTCTTTCTGTAGTTGTTTTAAGTGTAGGGTTAGATTGCTTATTTGAGTTTTTTCTTGTTTCTTGAGGTGAGATTGTCTTGCTATAAACTTCCCTCTTAGAACTGCTTTTGCTGCATCTCATAGGTTTCGGTCGTCTTGTTTTCATTGTCATTGTTTTCTATGTATTTCTATGTATTTCTTTATTTCTTCTTTGATTTCTTCAGTGATCTCTTGGTTATTTAGTAGCACACTCTTTAGCTTTCATGTATTTGTGTTTTCTACAGTATTTTTCCTGTAATTGATTTTCAATCTCATAGAGTTGTGGTCTGAAAAGATGTTTGATATGATTTCAATTTTCTTACATTCTCCAAGGCTTGATTTGTGACACAGGATGTGATCTATCCCGGAAAATGTTTCATGTGCACTTGAGAAGAAAGTGTATTCTGTCACTTTTGGGTGGAATGTTCTATAAAGATAAATTAGATCTGTCTGGACTATTGTGTGATTTAAAACTTGTGTTTCCTTATTTATTTTCTGTTTGGATGATCTGTCCATTCATGTAAGTGGGGTGTTAAAATCCCTTGCTGTTATTGTCTTACTGTTGATTTCTCCTTTCATGGTTGTTAGCATTTGCCTTATGTATTGAAGTGCTCCTATGTTAGATGCATAAACATCTTTAATTTGTATATCTTCTTCTTGGATTGATCCTCTGATCATTATATAGTGTCCCTCCTTATCTCTTGTAACACTCTTTATTTTAATGTCTACTTTATCTGATGCAAGTATTGTTACTCCAGCTTTCTTTTGATTTCCATTTGCATAGAATATCTTTTCCATCCCTTCACTTTCAGCCTGTATGTGTCCCTAGGTCTGAAGTGGGTATCTTGTAGACAGCATATAGATGGGTCTTGTTTTTGTATCCATTCAGCCAGTCTGTGTCTTTTTGTTGGGGCATTTAATCCATTTACATTCAAGGTTATTATTGCTATGCATGTTCCTATTACCATTTTCTTAATTGTTTTGGGTTTGTTTTTTGGGTCTTTTTCTTCTCTTTTGATTCCTGCTTAGAGAAGTTTCTTTAACAATTTTTGTAAAGCTGATTTGGTGGTGCTGTATTCTCTTAGCATTTGTTTGTCTGAAAGGCTTTTGACTTTTCCATTGAATCTGAATGAGATCTTTGCTGGGTAGAGTAATCTTGGCTGTAGGTTTTTCTCTTTCATCACTTTAAGTATATCCTGCCAGTTTCTGATGAAAAATCAGCTGATAACCTTGCGGGGATTCCCTTGTATGTTATTTTTTTTTCCCCTTGCTGCTCTTAATATTTGTCCTTTGAATTTATTTTTTGTTAATTTGATTAATATGTGTCTTGGAGTGTTTTTCCTAGGGTTTATCCTGTATGGGACTCTCTGTGCTTCCTGGAGTTGGGTGACTGTTTCCTTTCCCATGTTAGGGAAGTTTTCAACTATAGTCTCTTCAAATACTTTCTCAGACCCTTTCTTTTTCTCTTCCTCTTCTGGGACACCTATAATTCCAATGTTGGTGCATTTAGTGTCATCCCAGAGGTCTCTGAGATTGTCTTCAATTCTTTTCTTTCTTTTTTCTTTATTCTGCTCCTCAACAGTTATTTCTACCATTTCTTCCTCCTGTTCACTTATTCATTCTTCTGCCTCTGTTATTGATTCCTTCTAGTGTATTTTTCATTTCAGTTATTGTGTTGTTCATCTCTCTTTGTTCTTCTATATCTTTATTAAACATTTCTTATATTTTCTCAATCTGTGCCTCCATTCTATTTCTGAGATTTTGGATCATGTTTACTACCATTATTCTGAATTCTTTTTCAGGTAGATTGCTTATTTCCTCTTCATTTATTTGGTCTTTTAGGTTTTTACCTTGCTCCTTCATCTGTGACATATTTTTTTGCCATCTCATTTTTTTTTATTTTATATTTTTTTTTATGACTGGGATTGTGTTCCTGTCTTACTGATTGTTTGGCCTGAGGCTTCCAACACTGGGGTTTGCAGGCTATTGGGAGCTGGGTCTTGGTGCTGAGGTGAGGAACTCCATGAGATCTCCCTCCAATGAATATTCCTTGGGGTCTGAGGTTCTCTGTTAGTTCAGTGGTTTGGACTCGGAGCTCCCACCGCAGGAGCTTTGGCCCAACCCCGAGCTAGTGAACCAAGATCCTGCAAGCTGCCTGTGGTGGCAAAAAAAAAAAAAAAAAAAAAAAAAAAAAGAACCAGAAAATAAAAAACACAACAATAACAAAGTAAAAAATAAAATTAGACTAGGAAACTAACAGATATGTTAGGAAGAATATAAAAATAAAAAATATACATGAATCAACAACCAGATGGTACTTCAGTTCCACAATAGTAAAGAAGAGGAAGAGGGAAAAGAAAAATAAAAACAAAAATGAGGGTAAATGCCTCAGATGTGGAGGGCAGGGCCTAAGCAAGGGTGAGGTTTGGGTGGTGGGTGGGGCAATACTCAAGACCCACAAGGCTGGAAAAGGCCCTAGGGGCTATGTGGGCTTAGGCTTAGGCTTATGAAACAGAAGGGGCCCAAGTGTGCCCCCCACCCCTGGTCTCAGAGGGCAGGGAACCTCACCTGGGAGCCCAGCAGGCTTCCTGGGCTTAAGTGGGTGGGACAAATGCCCTTCTCTCCTCTCCTGTTCCTCCAGTCTGGGGGGAGCTCTCCTGCCTTCCTCTCCTGATCTCCCCAGCCTCCTTCCTATGCTCCCAAGGACCTACATGGCCTGGAGGGGGCTTTGGAGGATGGGATACCAGCCTGGGAGCTCAGCAGTATCCCTGTGCCCGAGTGGGTGGGGCAATTGTCCTCTGTTCTTCTTCCACTCCTCCCAGAGGGCCTCTCCCACCTGCCTCACCTGTTCTTCCCTTGGCCTCCTTCCTATGCCCCCAAGGACACATGTGGCCTGGATGGGGTTTTGGAGGTGTGGTACCGGCCTGGGGGTTCAGCAGGCTCCCCAGCCCAAGTGGGCCAGGTGATTGCACTCTGCTCCTCTCCTGCTCTTCCCAGAGAGTCCCTCCCCACTGCTTCTCCTGATCTCCCTGGCCTCAGGAACACCCTTCCTTTCTGGCTTCCACTTGTCCTTCCCCCTCAGTTCCCCTAAATCCTACCAGTTCACTTTGGAGTTCCTCCTGTCTCCATGGGCATGAGTCCCCCACCAGCAGCTAGCAGGTGCCCTAGTTGTGGGGAGACACTACCTCCCCATCTTCCCACACCGTCATCTTGACTCTGCCTCCCTAAAATTTTTTTGAAGTAGTAAGAACTATATAAGATAATGTCTGCCTCAGCTTTCACCCTCCATGGTGGGGTTACTTGATGCCTATAGTTTTCAGGCTTGACTTTCCTCTGATGTCTGAAAAAAACCTTTGTAAACATCAAAGAGTTGTACATGTATATAACACATTAATAGTAGTAGTAGTATCATTTTTGTTTGTGAAACAAGTGCCATGTCAAACACATATGTGCTAGAAATTATCAATCTCAGACTTAAATACAAGCAGAATTCACTCATATTCCATATTTCAAAAATCAAGTTTATTTTTATTATAAATGTAATGCCTGCTTATAATAGAGAGTTTACTACATAAAAAATAGACAAAAAGTCATGTTTCTGTCACTCAAAGCCAACACAATCTGATGTGTTTTTCTTTAGAGATTTCCTGTGAAAATGTGTAGTTTGTTTGTTTTACATGGTAGTGATCATACTTTACATCATGTTTAATATAACATTATAACATTTAAATGACTTTTTCATTTAACATTGTAACATAAGGATATTCTTGTGTTATTTTAACCCTCAAGAAACATCATTTTTGGTAACATAAAATTTTAACCACTGAATATGTTATAGTCTGCTTATGTCTCATAAAAAATTATTAAGGATCTGTGATTTCTGCCATTTTAACTTGCTCTTTTGTGAGAGTCTTTTAATTTTTCTTAAGTTAGAGTATATCTGACTTTACCAGCACAAAACTCAGAATGAGGTGGAAAATTATGGGAAGGGTATGAAAAGAGAGACTCAATACAAACACTCTTGTCAAGTTATCTTGATAGTATAGAAGAATTTCTCTTATTAAGTGGAATTATCTAGATCAGTGAGTCTACACATTTTGTCTGTAAAGAACTAGATGGTAGACATTTTGGTCTCTGCAGACCATATGGTCTTTTTGTAAAAGCAACCATGAATGATTTGTAAATGAATAGGTTTCATTTAAAAATAAAAATTCCAATAAAACTTTATTTATAAAAATAGGTATTGGTCTGAATTTGACTCCTGGGCAATAGTTTGCTGACCCTTCCTCCTGGTTATTGTTCTAGATATCTGTATTTTGAATGCGCCATATAGGTCTCAAAATGTGGACTTTATTGTTTAAGGACATAACTATGGTAAAGTACCTAGAGTGACAGTCTTGTTAATCACTTTCCCTACAGGAGAGCATATTACAGATAGAGGTATTCTTCCCATATTCATTCTATAATAACAAATACTTAAGTATGCTAGGTACAGTTGTAAGTGCATTAGATATACTTACTCAATGAAACTTTAATAAAACTATGGAGTTTGTTCAATGTGTTAGGTTCATTCATCTGATCCCTTTGATTCCTCGAAAATCTTTCATCCCTTGCTCCGATGTACATATTCTCTCCTCTTTTTTCGGAAACTAGGCTGTTGTTGGAGAGGATAGCATAAGTCATTTAAACCAACTGTAATGGTAATAGCATCAGGAAACAGTATCTCATGGCATAATTTTCCGTTAATGAGCGATTTGGAACAATCTTTCTTCGTCCCTAATTCTCACCTATAAAATGTGGGACGTGATGAGATGAGTGTTTTTTATGGCTCCCTGTGAATCAGAATAACCTTGGGGGGCATTTTTATCTCTACTTTTTGCATATCCTTAGGACTGAGATCTGGGTATCTATGCTTATTAAGCTTGAATGGATTCTCATCAAGTGGTCCCAGTGGTCCTCAACCTTGCTGCGTACTGCAGTCACCTAAGAAGCTTTATAGATTCTGATTCTTCAATCACACATCTAGAGATTCTCATTTCATTGGTTTGGGATTTGGTCTGGGCATGAGTACTTTTTAAATCTTCCCAGGCGATTTTCTTTTCTCAGTACTGATAATATATGATTTCACATAATTAACTCAAAATACACAGTGAAATATGGCATTTAGATTATGGATAACAATGGTTATCCAAGGTCATGTTCAAGTTATTGTTTCTTCTGGGCATATCCAAACTTATCCAAATAGTTTTGAGAATGTTACATAACTTCAATCATTGTCTCTGGTCTGGAGCATGGGAATCTGCCTTCAAAACAGAGTCTTCAAGTGTTTATTACCTATACAAAACTTACGTACTGTTGATATAGTAGATCCAATATGAGCTAGGCCTTAAAAGATGTGTTGGAGTTATATAATAGCAGTTAAAATTTATTGAATGCTAGACACTGTTTCTAATGGTTTAAGGGTATTACCTCACTTAATCATGTCCCCCACCAAAAGAATATGAGTTAGGCACTTTTATTATTATCCTTATTTGACAGATAAGGAAACTGAGGCATGGGGAACCTAAGCAACTTGCCCAAGGTCACACAGATGGTAAGTGTCAGAGTCAAGATCCGGGGCCAGGTAGTCTACTCCAGACCTTATACACTAAACCACTTTTTCTCTAAACAAGAAGGAAGAGTACGTCAATTCATGATGAATTACATATAAACGAAATTCATAAATGGCCTGGAAAGTAAGTATTTTTCTTGACATTTTGTTGAAAGGAGGAGAGAATTATGGTTCGGTCCCTAGGCGTACAGCTGACCCTGGGGTGCCACTTAGGGATGGAGAAAACATGATAAAAAATTATAGTTCAAGCCCTGATCCTGAAGCCAGGCTTCCCAGGGATGAAGAGGTTAGCAGGTCTGTTGTGAAGGATCCCTGAGCCCAAGGAATATTTAACAAGACTATAGATTATCAAGAGGTTACTATTAACTATGTGACCTATATGACCTATTTGATACTCTTACAGTGGAATCCATCTGGGGGATCCAGATGTAAGCACAAAACCAGAGCAATTTAATTAACTACCCTTCCCACTCTCTTGTGAGGCTAGAATCAGGTAGACTTATGGTAAAGAAAATGTTTTCTTCAGAGAGTAGGAAGTCAATATTTGGTATTTTTTTTTTAATTTTTTATCTTTTTAATATGTTTGTGTGTGTGTGTGTGTGTGTGTGCGCACGTGCACTTACTTTCTGTTTCCCTTTTTTTTTTTTTCTTTGCGGTACGCGGGCCTCTCACTGTTGTGTCTTCTCCCACTGCGGAACACAGTCTCCAGACGCGCAGGCTCAGCGGCCATGGCTCATGGGCCCAGCCGCTCCGTGGCATGTGGGATCCTCCCGGACCGGGGCACGAACCCATGTCCCCTGCATCAGCAGGCGGACTCTCAACCACTGCACCACCAGGGAAGCCCTGGAGGTATTTTTAGCTTGAACAAATATTATATTTTTGTGGGCATTCTGGGCATGATCATGGGAAACAATGAAAGGCTGGTATAAGCAGGGCAGTAGCAGAGTATTGAAGATAGTAAATGGGGCAGAACTGAAGCTGGTGGCAGAAGAGCTGCTGGGACTGTGTCAGCTGGATCAGCATTGCCTTCTTCCTGTGCTGTGTAGCAGCCTGCAGCAATGGCCACGGAATTAATCTCTGAACAGACAAATAAACCAAAGGTGAGACAGAACCAATAAGCTTGACAATGTTGCAGGGCACGATAAAACGTCCTTTAATTTGGTGGTTTGTAAGGACCGTTCCTTCTTGTATATTTTCACTGGCCTCTCAAATACACCCTTCTCAACACTGAAGAAAAAAGCTGTTGTAAAGTCCATATGAAATATGAAGCACATCAGACAGAAATTAGATAGCTAATGTGAAATTTGTGTTACTATTTAGCTGATCTTATCTAATAAGGACCTGTCAACAGGTGCTATCTGTAGCCATATATTGTTTTAAAATGTAGGTCTTGGGTTTCCCTGGTGACGCAGTGGTTAAGAGTCTGCCTGCTGATGCAGGGGACGTGGGTTCATGCCCCGGTCCGGGAGGATCCCACATGCCGCGGAGTGGCTAGGCCCGTGAGCCATGGCCGCTGAGCCTGTGCGTCCGGAGCCTGTGCTCCGCAACGGAGAGGCCATAGCAGTGACAGGCCCACGTACCGCAAAAAAAAAAAAAAAAAAAAAAAAAAAAGTGTGTCTTATTATTCTAGTATGGTGAAGCCAACAGATCAGGAGAAAATTGCCATTGAAAAGGGAGTTACTCACAGTTCCCAAGAAGAGGGGGCACAGCATGCCATGCAGGACCGTACAAGGAGGCACCAGGATGGATCAGGAGGCAGAGGGAGCCAGGAAAAATTTGAGCAAGAGCCTTCACTGTGGTTTATGACAGAAGGAATGGGCCAGGCAAGGTAAGCTGACTATTTAGGGTTGACTAAATGAATAATTTCATCTGATTCCAGGGCATAGGGCATGCTCCTAGCTGCCTGATACCTGGCAGTGGGGTGACTAGGTCAGGGAATATTGGTCTAGCATATAAGAGCCCCATAGGGAAAGATGGGGGTTGGCTCTGGACTGGTTCATGTGTATATGAAAAGCATGCTCTGAGTGCAAGTTTACTATCTCTAGGAATTAGCTAGCCCTGGAACGAGCAGTCTCTACAGGATCATCAGGGCTCCAGATGGCAAAATATCAGAAAATATAGAAAATAGAAAGGCATGATTAGTACCTAAATGGTGGGTGCTTTATTTTAGGACTTAATGCTAACAATAACATTATTTGTTGAGAATGACTGAAACTATGAACACTACAGTTGAACCTGGCTTTTTTGCATGGATTTGAATCAATTTATAGAATGGATGGTTTGTCTTGTGTGCAAAAATAAGTAAGAAAGCAGAGTTGACCAACCACTATCCACATTTCAAGGCAACTGGACTGCTCTTTGCTTTCCTTTGCATACAATAAAGTTGGGTGAACTTCGATACACTCCAGAAATCTAATTCATCCTACTGTATGCTCCAAGTTACCTCTGCTTGAGTTTCTTAATCATAAACACTTATTTTGAATATTAGAGTGCTGATGCAATATAGTTTGTTTTGCTCACAATATATTTTATTAATATCATAAACTAATTTTAAAGTCCTATAGAATTATTAAGAATCTGAGATTCATTGTCGAGAGAAGGTGGAAGATGGCGGAAGAGTTAGACGCGGAGATCACCTTCCTCCCCACAGATACACCAGAAATACATCTACACGTGGAACAACTCCTACAGAACACCTACTGAAGGCTGGCAGAAGACCTCAGACCTCCCAAAAGGCAAGAAACTCCCCAGTACCTGGGTAGGGCAAAAGAAAAAAACAGAGACAAAAGAATAGGGACGGCACCTGCACCAGTGGGAGGGAGCTGTGAAGGAGGAAAAGTTTCCACACTCTAGGAAGCCCCTTCGCGGGCGGAGACTGCGGGAGGCAGAGGGGGGAGCTTCGAAGCTGCGGAGGAGTGCACAGCAATGGGTGCGGAGGGCAAAGCGGGGAGATTCCCGCACAGAGGATCGGTGCCGACCGGCACTCACCAGCCCGAGAGGCTTGTCTGCTCACCCGCCGGGGCGGGCGGGGCTGCGAGCTGAGGCCGGAGCGCAGGGAGAGGACTGGGGTTGGCGGCTTGAACATAGCCTGAAGGGGTTAGTGCACCACAGCTAGCCGGGAGGGAGTCCGGGGAAAAGCCTGCACCTGCAGAAGAGGCAGGAGACTTTTCCTTCCCTCTTTGTTTCCTGGGGCGTGAGGAGAGGGGTTTAAGAACGCTGCTTAAAGGAACTCCAGAGACGGGCGCGAGCCGCGGCTAAAAGCGCGAACCCCAGAGACGGGCGCGAGCCGCGGCTGAAAGCGCGGACCCCAGAGACGGGCGCGAGCCGCGGCTGAAAACACGGAATCCAGAGACGGGCGCGAGCCGCGGCTGAAAACGCGGAATCCAGAGACGGGCGCGAGCCGCGGCTGAAAGCGCGGAATCCAGAGACGGGCGCAAGCCGCGGCTAAAAGCGCGGACCCCAGAGGCGGGCGGGAGACGTTAAGGCTGCTGCTGCCGCCACCGAGGGGCCTGTGTGCGAGCACAGGTCACTCTCCACACCCCTCCTCCGCGGAGCCTGTGCAGCCCGCCACTGCCAGGTTCCCGGGATCCAGGGACAACTTCCCCGGGAGAGCGCACAGCGCGCCTCAGGCTGGTGCAAAGTCACGCCGGCCTTTGCCACCGCAGGCCCGCCCCGCACTCTGTGCCCCTCCGTCCCCGCCGGCCTGAGTGCGCCAGAGCCCCCGAATCAGCGGCTCTTTTAACCCCATCCTGTCTGAGCAAAAAACAGACGCCCTCCAGCGATCTACACGCAGTGGCAGGGCCAAATCCAAAGCTTAGCCCTGGGAGCTGTGAGAACAAAGAAGAGAAAGGGAAATCTCTCCCAGCAGCCTCAGAAGCAGCGGATTAAAGCTCCACAATCAACTTGATGTACCCTGCATCTGTGGAATACCTGAATAGACAACCAATCATCCCAAATTAAGGAAGTGGACTTTAGGAGCAAGATCTATGATATTTTCCCCTTTCCTCTTTTTGTGAATGTGTATGTGTATGCTTCTGTGTGAGATCTTGTCTGTATAGTCTTGCTTCCACCATTTGTCCTAGGGTTCTATCCGTCCATGTTTTTTTTTCTTAATAATTAACTTTAATAACCTTATTATACTTTACCTTTGTTCTTTCTTTCTTTCTTTCCGTCCTTCCTTCCCCCCTTTAGACAACGAATCATCCCAAATTGAGGAGGTGGTCTCTGACAGCAAGATTTAGAATTTTTCCCCATTTACCTCTTTTAGTGAGGGTGTATGTGTATGCTTCTGTGTAAGATTTTGTCTGTATAGCTTTGCTTCCAACATTTGTCCTAAGGTTCTTTCCGTCCCTTTTTTTTTTTTTTTCTAAATAAGAAGTTTTTAATTCAATAACTTTATTATACTTTATTTTATTTTTACTGTATCTTCTTTCTTTCTTTTTTCCTTCTTTCCCTCCTTCCTTCCTTCCTCCCTCCCTCCCTCCCTCCTTTCTTTCCTTCTTGCCTTCTTTCCTTCTTTGCTTCTTTCTTTCTTTCTTCCTTCCTTCCTACCCTCCTTTCCTTCTTTCTTTCCTCATACTTCTACTAATTCCCTCTACTTTTTCTCCCTTTTATCCTGAGCCTGTGGATGAAAAGCTTTTGGTGCTCCAGCCAGGAGGCAGGGCTCTGCCTCTGAGGTAGGACAGCCAACTTCAGGACACTGATCAACAAGAGACCTCCCAGCTCCACATAATATCAAACGGCGAAAATCTCCCAGAGACCTCCATCTTAACACCAGCACCCAGCTTCACTCAACGACCAGCAAGCCACAGTGCTGGAAAACCTATGCCAAACAACTAGCAAAACAGGAACACAACACCACCCATTAGCAGAGAGGCTGCCTAAAATCATAATAAGGCCACAGACACCCCCAAACACACCACCAGACGTGAACATGCCCACTAGAGAGACAAGATCTAGCCTCATCCACCACAACACAGGCACTAGCCCCCTCCAGCAGGAAGCCTACACAACCCACTGAACCAACCTTAGCCACTGGAGACAGACATCAAAAACAGGAGGAACTACAAACCTGCAGCCTGCAAAAAGGAGACCCCAAACACAGTAAGATAAGCAAAATGAGAAGACAGAAAAACACACAGCAGATAAAGGAGCAAGATAAAAATGCACCAGACCTAACAAATGAAGAGGAAATAGGCAGTCTACCTGAAAGAGAATTCAGAATAATGATAGTAAGGTTGATCCGAAAACTTGGAGATAGAATGGACAATAGATTGGACAAAATGCAAGAATCAGTTAACAAGGACCTAGAAGAACTAAAGATGAAACAAGCAACGATGAACAACACAATAAATGAAATTAAAAGTACTCTAGATGGGATCAATAGCAGAATAACTGAGGCAGAAGAACGGATAAGTGACCTGGAAGATAAAATAGTGGAAATAACTACTGCAGAGCAGAATAAAGAAAAAAGAATGAAAAGAACTGAGGACAGTCTCAGAGACCTCTGGGACAACATTAAACGCACCAACATTCGAATTATAGGGGTTCCAGAAGAAGAAGAGAAAAAGAAAGGGACTGAGAAAATATTTGAAGAGATTATAGTTGAAAACTTCCCTAATATGGGAAAGGAAATAGTTAATCAAGTCCAGGAAGCACAGAGAGTCCCATACAAGATAAATACAAGGAGAAATACGCCAAGACACATATTAATCAAACTGTCAAAAATTAAATACAAAGAAAGCATATTAAAAGCAGCAAGGGAAAAACAACAAATAACACATAAGGGAATCCCCATAAGGTTAACAGCTGATCTCTCAGCAGAAACCCTACAAGCCAGAAGGGAGTGGCAGGACATACTGAAAGTGATGAAGGAGAAAAACATGCAGCCAAGACTACTCTACCCAGCAAGGATCTCATTCAGATTTGATGGAGAAATTAAAACCTTTACAGACAAGCAAAAGCTGAGAGAGTTCAGCACCACCAAACCAGCTTTACAACAAATGCTAAAGGATCTTCTCTAGCCAAGAAACACAAGAGAAGGAAAAGACCTATAATAACGAACCCAAAACAATTTAGAAAATGGGAATAGGAACATACATATCGATAATTACCTTAAATGTAAATGGACTAAATGCTCCCACCAAAAGACACAGATTAGCTGAATGGATACAAAAACAAGACCCTTATATATGCTGTCTACAAGAGACCCACTTCAGACCTAGAGACACATACAGACTGAAAGTAAGGGGATGGAAAAAGATATTCCATGCAAATGGAAGCCAAAAGAAAGCTGGAGTAGCAATTCTCATATCAGACAAAATAGACTTTAAAATAAGGACTATTAAAAGAGACAAAGAAGGACACTACATAATGATCAAGGGATCGATCCAAGAAGAAGATATAACAATTGTAAATATTTATGCACCCAACATAGAAGCACCTCAATACATAAGGCAAATACTAACAGCCATAAAAGGGGAAATCGACAGTAACACATTCATAGTAGGGGACTTAAACACCCCACTTTCACCCATGGACAGATCATCCAAAATGAAAATAAATAAGGAAACACAAGCTTTAAATGATACATTAAACAAGATGGACTTAATTGATATTTATAGGACACTCCATCCAAAAACAACAGAATACACATTTTTCTCAAGTGCTCATGGAACATTCTCCAGGATAGATCATATCATAGGTCACAAATCAAGCCTTGGTAAATTTAAGAAAATTGAAATTGTATCAAGTATCTTTTCTGACCACAATGCTATGAGACTAGATATCAATTACAGGAAAAGATCTGTAAAAAATACAAACACATGGAGGCTAAACAATACACTACTTAATAATGAAGAGATCACTGAAGAAATCAAAGAGGAAATAAAAAAATACCTAGAAACAAATGACAATGGAGACACAACGACCCAAAACCTGTGGGATGCAGCAAAAGCAGTTCTAAGGGGGAAGTTTATAGCAATACAAGCCCACCTTAAGAAGCAGGAAACATCTCGAATAAACAACCTAACCTTGCACCTCAAGCAATTAGAGAAAGAAGAACAAAAAAACCCCAAAGCTAGCAGAAGGAAAGAAATCATAAAAATCAGATCAGAAATAAATGAAAAAGAAATGAAGGAAACAATAGCAAAGATCAATAAAACTAAAAGCTGGTTCTTTGAGAAGATAAACAAAATAGATAAACCACTAGCCAGACTCATCAAGAAAAAAAAGGAGAAGACTCAAATCAATAGAATTAGAAATGAAAAAGGAGAGGTAACAACTGACACTGCAGAGATAAAAGAGATCAAGAGAGATTACTACAAGCAACTCTATGCCAATAAAATGGACAATCTGGAAGAAATGGACAAATTCTTAGAGATGCACAACCTGCCAAGACTGAATCAGGAAGAAATAGAAAATATGAACAGACCAATCACAAGCACTGAAATTGAAACTGTGATTAAAAATCTTCCAACAAAGAAAAGCCCAGGACCAGATGGCTTCACAGGCGAATTCTATCAAACATTTAGAGAAGAGCTAACACCTATCCTTCTCAAACTCTTCCAAAATATAGCAGAGGGAGGACCACTCCCTAACTCCTTCTACGAGGCCACCATCACCTTGATACCAAAACCAGACAAGGATGTCACAAAGAAAGAAAACTACAGGCCAATATCACTGATGAACATAGATGCAAAAATCCTCAACAAAATACTAGCAAACAGAATCCAACAGCACATTAAAAGGATCATACACCATGATCAAGTGGGGTTTATTCCAGGAATGCAAGGATTCTTCAATATATGCAAATCTATCAATGTGATAAACCATATTAACAAATTGAAGGAGAAAAACCATACGATCATCTCAATGGATGCAGAGAAAGCTTTTGACAAAATTCAACACCCATTTATGATAAAAACCCTGCAGAAAGTAGGCATAGAGGGAACTTTCCTCAACATAATAAAGGCCATATATGACAAGCCCACAGCAAACATCATCCTCAATGGTGAAAAACTGAAAGCATTTCCACTAAGATCAGGAACAAGACAAGGTTGCCCACTCTCACCACTATTATTCAACATTGTTTGGGAAGTTTTAGCCACAGCAATCAGAGAAGAAAAGGAAATAAAAGGAATCCAAATTGGAAAAGAAGAAGTAAAACTGTCACTGTTTGCAGATGACATGATCCTATACATAGAGAACCCTAAAGATGCTACCAGAAAACTACTAGAGCTAATCAATGAATTTGGTAAAGTGGCAGGATACAAAATTAATGCACAGAAATCTCTGGCATTCCTATATACTAATGATGAAAAATCTGAAAGTGAAATCAAGAAAACACTCCCATTTACCATTGCAACAAAAAGAATAAAATATCTAGGAATAAACCTACCTAAGGAGACAAAAGACCTGTATGCAGAAAATTATAAGACACTGATGAAAGAAATTAAAGATGATATAAATAGATGGAGAGATATACCATGTTCTTGGATTGGAATAATCAACATTGTGAAAATGACTCTACTACCCAAAGCAATCTATAGATTCAATGCAATCCCTATCAAACTACCACTGTCATTTTTCACAGAACTAGAACAAAAAATTTCACAATTTGTATGGAAACACAAAAGACCCCGAATAGCCAAAGCAATCTTGAGAACGAAAGAAGGAACTGGAGGAATCAGGCTCCCTGACTTCAGACTATACTACAAAGCTACAGTCATCAAGACGGTATGGTACTGGCACAAAAACAGAAAGATAGATCAATGGAATAGGATAGAAAGCCCAGAGATAAACCCATGCACATATGGACACCTTATCTTTGATAAAGGTGGCAGTAATGTACAATGGAGAAAGGACACCCTCTTCAATAAGTGGTGCTGGGAAAACTGGACAGGTACATGTAAAAGTATGAGATTAGATCACTCCCTAACACCATACACAAAAATAAGCTCAAAATGGATTAAAGACCTAAATGTAAGGCCAGAAACTATCAAACTCTTAGAGGAAAACATAGGCAGAACACTCTATGACATAAATCAAAGCAAGATCCTTTCTGACCCACCTCCTAGAGAAATGGAAAGAAAAACAAAAATAAACAAATGGTACCTAATGAAACTTCAAAGCTTTTGTACAGCAAAGGAAACCATAAACAAGACCAAAAGACAACCCTCAGAATGGGAGAAAATATTTGCAAATGAAGCAACCGACAAAGGATTAATCTCCAAAATTTACAAGCAGCTCATGCAGCTCAATAACAAGAAAACAAACAACCCAATCCAAAAATGGGCAGAAGACCTAAATAGACATTTCTCCAAAGAAGATATACAGACTGCCAACAAACACATGAAAGAATGCTCAACATCATTAATCATTAGAGAAATGCAAATCAAAACTACAATGAGATATCATCTCACACCAGTCAGAATGGCCATCATCAAAAAATCTAGAAACAATAAATGCTGGAGAGGGTGTGGAGAAAAGGGAACACTCTTGCACTGCTGGTGGGAATGTGAATTGGTTCAGCCACTATGGAGAACAGTATGGAGGTTCCTTAAAAAACTACAAATAGAACTACCATATGACCCAGCAATCCCACTACTGGGCATATACCCTGAGAAAACCAAAATTCAAAAAGAGTCATGTACCAAAATGTTCATTGCAGCTCTATTTACAATAGCCCGGAGATGGACACAACCTAAGTGCCCGTCATCGGATGAATGGATAAAGAAGATGTGGCACATATATACAATGGAATATTACTCAGCCATAAAAAGAAACGAAATTGAGCTATTTGTAATGAGGTGGATAGACCTAGAGTCTGTCATACAGAGTGAAGTAAGTCAGAAAGAAAAAGACAAATACCGTATGCTAACACATATATATGGAATTTAAGAAAAAAATGTCATGAAGAACCTAGAGGTAAAGCAGGAATAAAGACGCAGACCTCTTAGAGAACGGACTTGAGGTTATGGGGAGGGGGAAGGGTGAGCTGTGACAGGGCGAGAGAGAGTCATGGGCATATACACAGTAACAAACGCAGTAAGGTAGATAGCTAGTGGGAAGCAGCCGCATGGCACAGGGATATTGGCTCGGTGCTTTGTGACAGCCTGGAGGGGTGGGATGGGGAGGGTGGGAGGGAGGGAGACGCAACAGGGAAGACATATGGGAACATATGTTTATGTATGACTGATTCACTTTGTTATAAAGCAGAAACTAACACACCATTGTAAAGCAATTATACCCCAATAAAGATGTTAAAAAAAAAAAAAGATTAAATGACAAGATATAAATCATGCATCATGGTTTCTAGCCACAATAATAACTCAATAAAAATTATTTTTCCTCCCCTTTAAAAAAAAAAAAAGAATCTGAAAGAGCCTCTTAATTTTTATGTATAATACTCTACTGTACTCTAAGAGAAAATAAATGGTTAGGATGCTATTTAAAAAAAATGAATCCTCCAGTGTCTCAGGACACATCCTTTGAGAATATCAAGTGTCTACTATCTGTAGTTATACTATTCAGTTACTTTAAGAATTATTTGATAAAACAGACCACAATTATTATAATGTGGGTTTCCTTTTGAGAAATCCTAATTTGAATTGCATTACAAAAGAAATACATACTCTTTGTAGAAAATATTAACAAATAAAACAAACCTCAAAGATAATTACTTCTAAAAATTTGAAATGTATAGTTTTAGGTATAAAATATTTTTATTGAAAACTGAATCACCCCATGGGTGCCTACTATTTGTAACGTACTTTTTTTTTTTTTTTTTTTGCGGTACGAGGGCCTCTCACTGTTGCGGTCTCTCCCGTTGCGGAGCACAGGCTCCGGACGCGCAGGCCCAGCGGCCATGGTTCACGGGCCCAGCCACTCCGCATACCCGCGTCCCCTGCATCGGCAGGCGGACTCTCAACCACTGCGCCACCAGGGAAGTCCTGTAACTTACATATTTAATAAGTTGTCACGAATATATTGTTATATCTAAAAATTGTTACTACATAATAATGGCTAATATCCCATGATATGTTTACACTAAGGTTTATTTAAGCAATCCCCTATTGTAGGATATTTACATTATTAAATATGTTATTAATTTCCTTAAGTTATATTATTAGACCTGGGAATGATGAGTCAAAGAACATTCATGTTTTCAATTCTTTTAGTAAAAAATAATAATAATAATAACTCCCACAGAAAGTGGTATAATTTACAGTCTCTTCACAAGTGTAGAAGTATCAGTTTGATAGTCAAGAAGTTATTCATTGTTTTCATTTACATTTATTCCATTACTTGTAAATGCTACCATTTTTTTCATGTGCCTATTTTTAGTTTGTATTAATTCATTGGTATAATGCCTGTCTGTATTTTACCCCTTTTGTTTTTTGGTGGGTTTATAATTTTTTATTTCTTAGGACTCACTATCTTTATAACACACTAACTGTAGTAAATTCTTCTGATGCCCTGAATCACATACCCTTGACTTACCTCTGATTTTATCCATAGCTGTGGATAAGAGTGCTGTTCAAGGTCAGATTCTCTGACATGCCCATCATATCTATCTGCCTCCTGTTTTAGGGAATTCTCCAAAGTCTTGCAGACTAGTTGGATGGTGTGGGTTAATCCTCACCCAATGGGAGATGAGAGACAGTGAAGCAATCCTCCAGTCTCCCTACACTGGATGGTTAATTCTGGGAAGCATGTTGCGTTGCGTGCTTCTTAGAGGTCCCACTGGCTACCATGGCCTTCAGCAGTGACACTGATAATGTACCATTCTTTGTTTCCTCTTCTTTCCTGTTTCACTCTTCCCTGCTCTCTCATTCTTTCATCTTGTCATTACCTCCTACATAAGCTACCTGCACTCAATCCTTGTCCCAGTCTCTGTGTCAAGGGACTATGAGGCTCTGGTATTAATTTTAAATTTCTCTGCAGCTTGGGCCAAGAAAATTTGTTTTTATCTAAATTGGCTTTTTACATCTGTTGATACTTTTTTTCTCTAGGGCTCCAGATGTTCCTGTACATCTTGTACAAGTATATTAGTTTCTTCTTGTTGCTGTAACAAATTGCCATTAAACAAATTGGTTTAAAACAACACAAATTTGTTAGCTTCTAATTCTGGATGTCAGAAGTCCAAAATGGGTCTTACTGGGCTAAAACATAAGTGTTGACAGAGCAGTATTCTTTTCTGGAGGCTTGAGGAGAGAATCTAGTACCTGCCTTTTCATTTTATAGAGACCACATGTGTTTCTTGGCTGATGGCCCCTAACTCCATGTTCAAAGCCAATAGCATTTTCTAATCTTTAACTCTGACCCTCCTGCCTCCTTCCTATAAGGACCCTTCTTATAGGGGTTGTGTTTACTTTGATCACACCCATACAATCCAGAATAAATTCCCTACTTTAAGACCCTTCATCTAATTATAACTTCAAAGCCTCTTTTGTCATGTAAAGTGACATATTCAATGGTTCTGAGGATCAGAATGTGGACATCTTTGGGGAGCCGTTATTGTGACTACCATACCAAGGTATGCTGAAACTTTAATTCTTGGCATCAAATTATAGATTACAATTTGTGAAAATTTTCTGATTTGTGAATCTGTAATTGCCAAAATTTACTCTATGAATAGAGTTACTTCCAATGATATTCTTAGAGATCTTGGTTATTTCAACAAGCTCAGCAAAACGCCTGTCACTGTTTGTGGAACAAATGCTCTTCCTTATATGTGGGACTCTGCCCTAACACCCAGGTCTGTGCTGGGGTGCCAGACCCTCCATTGTAGTCAGCATGTAGTTCTCATTTATAAACTGTGACAGTGGGAATGCTTAAAGTTCATCCTCTTTGGGGGGAAAATTAACATCTTCATTAGGGTCCAAATATACCATTATACTTTCTGAAAAACAAAATTCAGCCCTCTTTCTGGATGATTCATCTCAGAGTTTTTCAGCTTAAATATTTCATATCTACATTAGATGTACGTTAGTAATTGGCTTGGGTGGGATTTGAGGATCACTTGCTAGCTTAGCTTCTTAAAGAAAGTTAAAGTTTTTGATTTTATTTATTTTTTTATGTGAGATTTTTTTTGATATTTATTATTTATGTTTTTACACAGCAGGTTCTTATTACTTATCTATTTTATACATATTAGTGTATATATGTCAATCCCAATCTCTCAATTCATCCCGCCACCACCCCCTGCCCCTGCTTTCCCACCTTGGTGTCCATATGTTTGTTCTCTACATCTCTTGTCTCTATTTCTGCCTTGAAAACCGGTTCATCCATACCATTTTTCTAGATTCCACATATATGCATTAATATACTATATTTGTTTTTCTCTTTCTGCCTTACTTCACTCTTTATGACAGTCTCTAGGTCCATCCATGTGTCTACAAATGATCCAGTTTTGTATCTTTTATGGTGGAGTAATAGCCCATTGTATATATGTACTTCTTTATCCATTCACCTGTCGATGGGCATTTAGGTTGTTTCCATGACCTGGCTATTGTAAATAGTGCTGCAACAAACATTGGGGTGCATGTGTCTTTTTGAAGTATAGTTTTCTCTGGGTATATGCCCAGTAGTGGGATTGCTGGGTCATATGGTAATTCTATTTTTAGTTTTTTAAGGAACCTCCGTACTGTTCTCTACAGTGGCTGTATCAATTTACATTCCCACTAACACTGCAAGAGTGTTCCCTTTTCTCCACACCCTCCCCAGCATTTATTATTTGTAGATTTTCTGATAATGCCCATTCTAACCTGTGTGAGGTGATACCCTATTGTAGTTTTGATTTGCTTTTCTCTAAATATTAGTGATGTTGAGCAACTTTTCATGTGCCTCTTGGCCATCTGTATATCTTCTTTGGAGAAATATCTATTTAGGTCTTCAGCCTATTTTTTGATTGTTGTTTTTTTTTTTTAATATTGAGCTGCATGAGCTGTTTATATATTTTATTTTATTTATTTATATTTTTAACATCTTTATTGGATTATAATTGCTTTACAATTATGTGTTAGTTTCTGCTTTATAACAAAGTGAATCAGCTATAAATATACATATACCCCCATATCTCCTCCCTCTTGCATCTCCCTCCCACCCTCCCTATCCCACCCCTCTAGATCAGCACTGAGCTGATCTCCCTGTGCTACATTTTAGACATTAATCCTTTGTCTGCTGATTTGTTTGCAAATATTTTTTTCCCATTCTGATGGTTGTCTTTTAGTCTTGTTTATGATTTCCTTTGTTGTGCAAAACTTTTAAGTTCCGTTAGGTCCCATTTGTTTATTTTTGCCTTTATTTCCATTCCTCTAGGAGCTGGGCTAAAAAAGATCTTGCTGTGATTTATGTCAAAGAGTGTTCTCCTATGTTTATCTCTAAGAGTTTTATAGTATCTGGTCTTACATTTAGGTCTTTAATCCATTTTGAGTTTATTTTTGTGTATAGTATTAGGGAGTGTTCTAAATTCATTCTTTTACATGTACCTGTCCAGTTTTCCCAGCACCACTTATTGAAGAATCTGTCTTTTCTCCATTGTATTTCCTTGCCTCTTTTGTCATAGATTAGTTGAATGTAGGTATGGGGTTTATCTCTTGCTTTTCTATCCTGTTCCATTGATCTTTATTTCTGTTTTGTGCCAGTACCATATTGTCTTTTTTCCTTTTTTTTTCTTTTTGCGGTACGCGGGCCTCTCACTGTTGTGGCCTCTTCCATTGCAGAGCACAGGCTCTGGATGCGCAGGTTCAGCGGCCATGGCTCACGGGCCTAGCCTCTCCGCGGCATGTGGGATCCTCTCGGATCGGGGCATGAACCCGTGTCCCCTGCATCGGCAGGCGGACTCTCAACCACTGCGCCACCAGGGAAGCCCCATATTGTCTTGATTAGTGTAGCTTTGTAGTATAGTCTGAAGTCAGGGAGTCTGATTCCTCCAGCTCCATTTTTTTCCCAAGATTGCTTTTGCTATAGAGGGTCTTTTGTGTCTCCATACAAATTTTAAGATTTTTTTGTCCTAATTCGGTGAAGAATGCCATTGGTAATTTGATAGGGATTTAACTGAACAGTAGATTGCTTTGGATAGTATAGCCATTTTCATATTGATTCTTCCAATCCAAGAATATGATATCTCTCCATCTGTTTGTGTCATCTTTGATTTCCTTCATCAGTGTCTTATAGTTTTCTGAGTACAGGTCTTTTACCTCCTTAGGTGGGTTTACTCCTAGGTATTTTATTCTTTTTGTTGCAGTGGTGAATGGGATTGTTTCCTTAAGTTCTCTTTCAGATTTTTCATCATTAGTGTATAGGAATGCAAGAGATTTCTGCATTTATTTAATATTCTGCAACTTTACCAAATAGACTGATTAGCTCTAGTAGTTTTCTGGTGGCATATTTAGGCTTCTCTCTGTATAATATCATGTCACCTGCAAACAGTGACAATTTTACTTCTTCTTTTCCAATTTTGATTACATTTATTTCTTTTTCTTCTCTGATTGTTGGGGCTCATACTTCCAAAACTATGTTGAAACAGAGTGGCAAGAGTGGACATCCTTGTCTCTTTCCTGATCTTAGAGGAAATGGTTTCAGTTTTTCACCATTGAGAATGATGTTGGCTGTGGGTTTAGTCATATATGGCCTTTATTATGTTGAGGTAGGTTCTCTCTATGCCTACTTTCTGAAAAGTTTTTATCATAAATCAGTGTTGAATTCTGTCAAAAGCTTTTCCTGCATCTATTGAGATTATCATATTGTTTTTATCCTTCAATTTGTTAATATGGTGTATCACATCGACTTTTTTGTGTATATTGAAGAATCCTTGCATCTCTGGGATAAACCTCACTTAATCATGGTGTATGATCCTTTTAAAGTGGTGTTGGATGCTGTTTGCTAGTATTTTGTTGAGGATTTTTGCATCTACATTCATCACTGATATTGATCTGTAATTTTCTTTTTTGCAGTATCTTTGTCAGGCTTATGGTGGCCTCATAAAATGAGTTGGGGAGTTTTCGTTCTTCAGCAAATTTTTGGAAGAGTTTGAGAAGAATGGGTGTTAGCTCTTCTCTAAGTATTCAATAGAATTCACCTGTGAAGCCATCTGGTCCTGGACTTTTGTTTGTTGGAAGATTTTTAATCATAGTTTCAATTTCATTACTTGTGATTGGTCTGTTCATATTTTCTATTTCTTCCTGGTTCAGTCTTGGAAGGTTTTTTCTTCCTAAGAATTTGTCCATTTCTTCCAAGTTGTCCATTTTATTGGCATAGAGTTGCTTGTAACAGTCTCTTATGATCCTTTGTATTTCTGTGGTGTCCATTGTACCTTCTCCTTTTTCATTTCTAGATTTATTGATTTGAGTTCTCTCCCTCTTTTTCTTGATAAGTCTGGCTAAGGGTTTATCAATTTTATTTGTCTTCTCAAAGAACCAGCTTTTAG
This sequence comes from Delphinus delphis, assembly GCF_949987515.2. Classification (NCBI taxonomy): domain Eukaryota; kingdom Metazoa; phylum Chordata; class Mammalia; order Artiodactyla; family Delphinidae; genus Delphinus; species Delphinus delphis. Next base: position 57,379,300 of record NC_082695.1, read on the forward strand.
TTTTATTGATCTTTGTTATTGATTTCTTCATTTCTGTTTCATTTATTTCTGCTCTGACCTTTATACATTCTTTCCTTCTGTTAACTTTGGATTTTGCTTGTTCTTCTTTCTCTAATTCCTTTAGGTGCAAAGGTAGATTGTTTATTTGAGATTTTTCTTGTTTCTTGAGGTAGGGTTGTATTGCTCTAAAATTCCCTCTTAGAACTGCTTTTGCTGCATCCCATAGGTTTTGGGCCCTCGTGTTTTCATTGTCATTTGTCTCTAGGTATTTTTTGATTTCCTCTTTGATGTCTTCAGTGATCTCTTGGTTATTTACTAATGTATTGTTTAACCTCCATGTGTTTGTGCTTTTTACATTTTTCTCCCTCTAATTGATTTCTAATTTCATAGTTCTGTTGTCAGAAAAGATGCTTGATATGACTTCAATTTTCTAAAATTTACCAAGGCTTGATTTACCCAGAATGTGATCTATCTTGGAAGATGTTCCATGTGCACTTGAGTGGAAAGTGTAATCTGCTGTTTTTCAATGGAATGCCTATAAATACCAACTAAACCTCTCTGGTCTATTTTGTCATTTAAATCTTGTGTTTCCTTATTGATTTTCTGTCTGGATGATCTGTCCATTGGTGTAAGTGAGGTGTTACAGTCCCTCATTATTACTGTGCTACTGTTGATTTCCTGTTTTATAGCTGTTAGCATTTGCCTTATGTATTGAGGTGCATCTATGTTGGGTGCATATATATTTATAATTGTTATGTCTTCTCCTTGGATTGATCACTTGAACATTATGTAGTGTCCTTCTTTTTCTCTTGTAACATTCTTTATTTTAAAGTCTATTTTATCTGATATGAGTATTGCTACTCCAGCTTTCTTTTGATTTCCATTTGCATGGAATATCATTTTCCATCCCCTCACTTTCAGTCTGTATGTGTCTCTAGGTCTGAAGTGGGTCTCTTATAGGCAGCATGTACATAGGTCTTGTTTTTGTACCCATTCAGCAAGCCTGTGTTTTTGGTTGGATCATTTAATCCATTCACATTTAAGGTGATTATCGATATGTATGTTCCTATTACCATTTTCTTAATTGTTTTAGGTTTCTTTTTCTTTCTAGTGTGTTTCCCACTTAGAGGAGTTCCTTTACATTTGTTATAGAACTGGTTTGGTGGTGCTGAATTCTCTTAGCTTTTGCTTGTCTGTAAAGCTCTTGATTTCTCCATTGAATCTGAATGAGATCCTTGCTGGTAGAGTAACCTTGGTTGTTGGTTCTTCCCTTTCATCATTTTAAATATATTGTGCCACTCCCTTCTGGCTTGTAGATTTTCTGCTGAGAAAATCAGCTGTTAACCTTATGAGTGTTCCCTTGTATGTTGTCATTTTTCCCTTGTTGGTTTTAATAATTTTTCTCTGTCTTTAATTTTTTTCAATTTGCTTACTGTGTGTCTCGGTGTGTTTCTCCTTGGGTTTATCCTGCCTGGGACTCTGTGCTTTCTGGACTTGGGTGGCTATTTCCTTTCCCATGTTAGGGAAATTTTCATCTATAATCTCTTCAAATATTTTCTCAGGTCCTTTCTCTCTTCTCCTTCTGGGACCCCTATAATGCAAATGTTGGTGCATTTAATGTTGCCCCAGAGGTCTCTTAGGCTGTCTTCATTTCTTTTCATTCTTTTTTCTTTATTCTGCTCCATGGCAGTGAACTCCACCATTCTGTCTTCCAGGTCAGTTATCCATTCTTCTACCTCAGTTATTCTGACCTTGATTCCTTCTAGTGTATTCTTCATTTCAGTTACTTTATGTTCATCTCTCTTTGTTTGTTCTTTAATTCATCTAGGTCTTTGTTAAACATTTCTTGCATCTTCTCCATCTTTGCTTCAATTCTTTTCCCGAGGTCCTTGATCATATTCATTATCATTATTCTGAATTCTATTTCTGGAAAGTTGCCTATCTCCCTTCATTTAATTGTTTTCCTGAGGTTTTATCTGGTTTCTTCATCTGTTATATATTCCTCTGCCTTTTCATTTTGTCTGTCTTTCTGTGAATGTGTTTTTTCTTCTACAGGCTTCAGCTTTGTAGTTCTTCTTGCTTCTGCTGTCTTCCCTCTGGTGGATGAGGCTATCTAAGAGGCTTGTGCAAGCTTCCTGATGGGAGGGGCTGGTGGTGGGTACAGCTGGTTGTTGCTCTGGTGGCCAGAGCTCAATAAAACTTTAATACACATTTCTGCTGATGGGTGGGGCTTGGTTCCCTCTCTGTTGGTTGTTTGGCCTGAGCTGACCCAGCACTGGAGACTAGAGGCTCTTTGGTGGAACTAATGGTGGACTCCGGGAAGGCTCATGCCAATGAGTATTTCCCAGAACCTTTGCTTCCAGTATCCTTGTCCCCATGGTGAGACACAGCCACCCCTTGCCTCTGCAGAAGACCCTCCAACACTAGCATGTAGGTCTAGTTCAATCTCCTATGGGATCACTGCTCCTTCCCCTGGGTTCTGATGCACACACTACTTTGTGTTTTCCCTCCAAGCATGCATTCTCTGTTTCCCCCAGTCCTGTTGAAGTCCTGCATTCACATCCCACTAGCCTTCAAAGTCTGATTCTCTGGGAATTCCTCCTCCCATTGCCAGACCCCCAGGTTGGGAAGCCTTACATTGGGCTCAATACCTTCACTGCAATGGGGGGACTTCTGTGATGTAATTGTTCTCCAGTTTGTGAGTCACCCACCCAAAGTTTATGGGATTTGATTTTATTGTGATTGTGCCCCTCTTCCCATCTCATTGCAACTTCTCATTTGTCTTTGGGTGTGGAATATCATTTTAGGTGAGTTCCAGTGTCTTCCTATCGATGATTGTTCAGCAGTTAGTTGTGATCCTGGTACTCTCGCAAGAGGTAGTGATCACACGTCCTTCTACTCTGCCATCTTCTAAAGTTATTGATTTTATAAGGTTGGATTGTGTTCTGCCCTAGGCAGTACAGTAGGCTAAGTCTGTGTAATACTGAATTCAGTAACAAAGTTGAGTGGGCTGGAGTCTTAGGGAAAGAGCATCAAAGATAAGTTTGGAGTCTAGCTGTTGTACCCACTGGCTGTGTGTTCTTTGGTAATGTATTTAACCTCTCTGTACCTTACTTTTCTTGTCAAGTAATTTGAGAGGTACAATAATCTATTTCTTGAGGAAGGAGCAATCAGAAAATGCATGAAATAGTATGCACTATGTAGTCTATCATCTGACATAGTTGACGTTTTATAATAATTACTTGGCAATTCTCCCCTTTCCTTCTGACATCAGAATTTTTCCTTTTGTACTGTGTCATTTAAACTAACAGACAAAATGACATCATTTTTTTCCATTTAAAAATTGCTCTCACTTAAACTGTACTTACGTCTTAAGATAACAGCCATTTCTTGTTCCTTTTTCCCATTCATGGTAACATTTTCCAAAGAGTAGTCAGGACTTTCTGTCTCCAATTGTTCTTCTCTCTGTGTCTCTCTATTCCTACCTTAGTGAGGTACAATTTATGTATCATAAAATTTACCCATTTTGCATGAACAACTTGATGTTTAAAGTGAATAAATGTTCATGGAATGATGTTTTTGAATGAGGGGTCCATGGGATCAGGCTGAGGCTGAGACTTGCTTGACTTCTTTCTCTTTCTTACCCTGATTCTCCCACTCATTTACTGCTTTCTCCTGGGGACACTTACTTAATAAATCACTCCCACTTGAACCCTTGGCTCTGTGTCACCTTCCAGGAGAATGTAACCTTGACAGATGGCCAAATGTCAGAACTTGTCTCAGTCACAGTCAGGATTTATTTTCTAGGCTTGAAAGGAGCAGGCAGTCATCACAACAGATATGTAAGCAAAGTTAGAGTCTTGAATCAATGTGACATCCAGAAGAGTCTTCTGGAGAGATAAGAAGACCAGGGTCTTCAGTGGGCGGTATGAACACTTACTCTGAACAGTGGTTGAAACAGATGACCACTGGCCATGTGTATTATCCAGACCCACCTTCTTTCCTTAGACCCATCACTTTTGTATCCTGGGGCCAGGTTCTGTTATTCCATGTCTAGGTCACTGGTGTACTCTGCCCCTATCTTCCCAGGCACAACTTGTGTTTGTATTTGGGTCTTCTCCAAGGACCATATTTTGGCCATACCGGGGAGGGTCCTGGAGTTCTTAGATATTCTTCACTCAAGTCCTCTTTCTTCCTCCAAGGCCTGTACTTCCTCACCTTGGACTTAAATGTTACTTACCTACTTTCAGATACCTTAAGAATAAGCTGTGAGATCTTCAGTTCAACCTTATATGAAAAAGTACACAAAGTGGAAGAGGAAGAGAACTTTTGGGAGAAGCACATCCATGAGGGAGGTGGAGAAAGAGTTTATACCCACATAGCATTTGGGCTGTACCCATCTCCATCACTTATGTGGGTATCATAATTACAACTCAGTAGAGGTCAGGTAGGGGTGAGGTAGGTTTAGTAGGTTTTATTTATCATGCTGATAAAGCATATGTCTTTAAATCATTGTCAGTGAAATTGGATGGGTAGGTATTTAAAGAATAAACTTTAGTTTTATACAACACTTATTCATGGGAAAGAACTAATTCTATTAAAATTTTTACCATTTTTTGTCTGTTGAGTTGTACTTAAAAGTGTATTAGCCAGAGTTAACCCTTTAGGGATTTATATTTTTGATTCTCAGCACTGTTCTGTTTGCATTTGATAATTATTCATTACATCCTTATATTAGTCTGCCTGTATAAAAGTAGCATCTTGTATTCATAAATTGCCGACCTTTAGAGGCAGAGCCCTGTCTGCTAAGTCTCTGACTTGCCAGTTAATAATCATTTGTAAGAGTTTGTCAGCAAAATTGTCAAATTAATGACCGATCCATGTTACCTTAATTTAAACATCCTCCTGTCTGTAAACTCCCTCATTTGTAATGAATTATTTGGGGAGTTAATGGGGAAAGTGAATCAGATATAGCTCAGTGATATGGAGAGTGTTATTCTACTGTCCAGGCCATTCTGTTTACAGTTCAAAAAAGGCTACATGGGTGTATGGGTGGGGGTGTATCAGTGGCATGGCATGAGGGAAAAGGGCAGGCTGATAAAGGATACATCAGTGCTAGGTTGAATCACAGTCACTGGTTTTAATAAAGAATATGAACCAGAAATCTGCCAAGTACTTGGGCAGCGTCTTCCCTGATATTTTCTCTGTTGTGCCTTCAGATTACTGAGCAGTAGCTAATTCAGCTCTTCAGACCATCAGGAGAAAGGACATCCTCTTGTCTGGGTGGTCAGTGCCAAGACATTTCCTTAACAGATTAGGGTTTAGCCATGATGTGCAAAGGATCCTCTGAGCTCCAAACCTCCTTCCCATGTCACAACATTTTTCTGGAGTCTATAGAGGATGTTGTGAAGGGACAGAAATCCCTGACAAGGTCAGAGCCAAAGGGAATGAGAGAATGTTTCTTGTCACTGCTGTTGTACAAATAAAGAGCCCTGAAACTCCAGTGTCCTCATTAGTGGTGCAGAATATCAGAAGGATCCCAGCTGCTTCCTCATGAGCCTTGGCACTGCCCTCCTCAAATGACAGGGGATGTTTTCTCCTGTTGTTTATCTGTGAAAGGCCTCAGCTCTCTCTGCTGGATGGCAGCCTCGCTCTGTTTTGATGTTGTTTTTGTCATTACTTCTTTCTTCTTGGCAACCATTCCTGACACACAGACTCTGAGTGGTGCTAGGAAAAGAACATAGGTAAGACAGAGCAGAAATAAGACTCAATTTTTGATAATCAGGGGAAAATGGAAGAGGAGAGTCTATATTTTTGGTACCTTCTATGGGTTATATATGCTGACAGCATTTTTCATATGTTAACTAGTCTTTATAATAGTTATTATTTATCCCAATATTGTGAGCAAATAAGTACCATGGTAAGTACTTTGTCAATGAACTTACAACCCCAGGTCTTTCTGACTGTGAAGCCCCTACTTACTTACTGTTTCCTGCCATTTCTATGCTCATGTTTCATGCAATCTCAAGTAGAGGGATTCCCTGCCAGATTTGCAGGCAGCTTTGTGGTGGGAAGATTTGTGTTGTAGTGAGCAGCAGATGGGACCTAGAATTAGAAGACTTGGTTGGAATTCCAGCTCTGGCACTTACTAACTTTGTGGCATTGGATAAGATAAAGCAAGATAAATCTGAAAGCAATGGATGCATATAAGATAATCAGTAATTTAAAACAAGGTGCCTTGAATAAGTGAGTTAACATCCTTAGTTTCAGTGCCATCACTTGGAAGTTTTATTCCTGAGCAAACTGAGGTTCAGAGATGTCATGTGCTCATGTACTCAGCCCTTAGCCTTCAGCAGAACTGTCCAGAGAGAAAAATTTAAAGTTGACTTTCTCATTCTCCTTCCTTAATGGTGACATGCTCCTAAGGACCCAAAGACTCTTGTCTTTCTTTTCTCTTACAAGATTTTAGTTTTAGTTCTTTAATTTCCATTGAAATTTGACTTCTTCCAAGGATTATGTATTTTAACAAGGGTTATTGTAAGGAAAGACCTTAGTCTTTAGTCAGCGGGGAAGATGCTGTTAGGAGCAGCAGGCCCTTCTTAGTTTCCCCAAATCATTCCAGGGGATTCAGTACAATGTGAAGACTGAATCTTAATGGCCACTATTTTGATGTCATGCTGAGAACCACTGTCAGCTGAATAATGATAGTATCTAACACTTTTGTGGTGCTCACCATGCACCAGGGATTATTCTTGTGTGACACGTGTGAACTCATTTAATTTGCAGACAGTCCCATGATATGGGTACCAGTATTTATTCTCATTTTACAGAAGATGAAACTTAAGAATAGATAGGTTTAATAACTTGCTTAAAGTTGTGGAGCTAACAAGGGACAGAGGTAGGACTTTACCCAAGTAGCCCCAGTGTATACTGTTCACTGTCTACTCCTCAGTCTTAGAATAAACCAGGATAAATCATTGTATTGCAGTGTTTTATTTTTTATTTTTATCATCAACAGATAATAGAGATAGAAGCATTGAAGAAAATGATACTTGAAGGTGGGTAATCTCCCTTGAAAGAAACTGTAATACAGTATTAATTTATCCCTTTGTTCAACATCCATTCCAAAGAATATTAAGAATAAATATGTGGGGCTTCCCTGGTGGCACAGTGGTTAAGAATCCACCTGCCGATGCAGGAGACACGGGTTCAAGCCTTGGTCCAGGAAGATCCCACATGCCGTGGAGCAACTAAGCCCATGTGCCACAACTACTGAAGCCTGTGCTCTAGAGCCCACGAGCCACAACTACTGAGCCCGTGTGCCCCAATTACTGAAGCCCGCATGCCTAGAGCTCATGCTCCACAACAAGAGAGGACACTGCAATGAGAAGCCTGCACACTGCTATGAAGAGTAGCCCCCAGTTGCCGCAACTAGAGGAAGCCCACGCACAGCAACGAAGACCCAATGAAGCCAAAAATAAATAATAAATAAATAAATAAATAAAATTTAAAAAGAAAGAATAAATATGTGGTCCACAATCTCTTATTCATGACGACAAAATCCAAAATACTCTCAAACCCCAAAGTTTTCTTAAATTTGTGACAAAATGGTTTGATAGCCAAACCAGACCTGAACTTTAATGTGACTATTCATAGTTTTTATACCACTTAGTGTAAATATGTATATGTTTCACTGTAGAAAAAATTAATATGTTTGATTATGAGTTACTGTCCCAAATCAAACTTGGTATACTATGTAATATATAGTATATACAAAATACTGTCTTTCTAAAATTGAAAAACAGCCTTTGAAACATAAGTGACCCAAGCTCTTCAGGAAAGGGCCAGTGGATTTGTATAATATAGCATAAAAAATACTGATTAACAGAGCTAATTTCTTCCTGTGTGGTGCAGAGGAGGTTACAGTGTATTTTGTCCTTGCCTACAATGGAATGGGCTGGCTTGGAATCCCTAACTAGCTCTCATTAGAGAATGATGCTTACTCTCTACCATACCCAAATTCCCTGCATACCACAGTTCTTTCACGGGGCTGCAGCTTGAGATGGTAGATTGAAAACTTTGATAGCATCTATAGTAAAGTTGGCAAGATTCCCCTTCTTTGTAGCATAAAGCCATCTGTAAATCATCTGTTCTAGAAATATACTAGGGGTTGATGTCCATCTTGAGAATGTATAATTTGGACTTTTCCTTTTTGAAAATTGCTACGTTTACCTCTACTTCCTGAGTTATTTCCTCTTTATTACTTTCATTTTTCCTTACTCCCTCTTTGTGTCTTACCCCCTGCTTCCTGCTCCTTCCTTCTCCCCACAATCTAGAAGGATGGGAAGAGATACTTGTCTCTAAGGAAGTCAGATAAAACCTGGAACACAAAGGTAAGGGGAGTCTAATGCCAGGACAGACCAGGGGCAGGAGGTAGGAGAAGAAGTTGCAACTAGGACATAAAAGGAGAGAGCATCATCCTTACCCCAGACTCCCTCTTAGCCGCCTATCATTTGAGCTTGTACCCCCATTCTCTTCCAGCAGAATGGAGACATAGACCTGGAATCACAGACACAGAAGCTGATCAGAGAAGTGGTATGAGCACAGGAGAGTTTGGCAGCTGCATGTTTGAGGGAAATTACAGGTAATCATGGATGAAGAAACTTTCTGAATTTCCATGGAGAAAGAAGGATCCTGGTCAGAGGCAGAAAGCTGAGCACGATGCTTCTCTGGAATCCTCAAATCTGGTGTTCTTGAGGGGGCATATTCAACCCTTCCTCCACTGCCCTTCTTTATATTTCTGCATAAGCAACTTCCCAGAGAACCCTTCACTTATATGCATGTAGTTTCTTTATAGGTCCTGGTATACTTACTTCAATCATGTTGGCATTCAATGCCTTGCTTCATGCACAGGCAAGCATGTAGACATGTGTAGGTAAGTCTTGATTTTTATATCTGGCTTGTATAAAGCAGGGGCCACAGTTAGGAGAATGCATCTAGGTTATGAGCTCAGATATGCTTTTTCTGTGTAAGTTTGGGAAAAGTGAGTGGACTTTTTTTTTGTTTTGTTTTTCAGGAGTACTCATGTGTTTAATGGCCTGTTTGCTTCATGTGTGGGTCTTCTTTTTGATAAGTACAACTTCTACTTAGAGATCATGGTCTGAAGAATGAGAGTGAGTAGTAAGCTAGAAATATGATATTTTAGTCTGTTTTTTTTTTTTTTTTCAGATGAACATGATAAGGAGACAGACAATGCCATAACATTATGGGTATAGATTGGCTTCCCTTATCAGCTGCAGTGATTTGGAAACCTGGATCCCAGGCTCTTAGCTGAAGTAACAGTACAAAAAAATATTTTGATATTTGCCATTTTACAATTCTTCAATTATTAATAAAGTTTTTCTTCTTTCAGTTTTATTTGTAAAATGGAAAAAGATATTTGACCTCCAAAAATTTGTTTTTCTTCTAATATTCTGAAATAAAGATCTTAGAACCTGATCTGTCAGTCATCTGGCAAGATTAAAACAAACCTCTACTCAATGTCTTCATCACTGTGGTGACCATATGCCTTGATTTGTTTGGGGGCAGTCCTGATTGATGTCTTTTGAGCTGGAATAATTATTAATTGATCCCCTTTTACTCTCCAAGAAGTCTCATTTTAAATGACAACTTACATGGTCATCCTACTGGTAGCAGACTTTGTTCCTAGTCAGACTCTTTTGTATTCTTCACAAATATTATTCCCTAAAAAAAGGCAAATTGTGGATGCTTTACTGAGTCCTATATCCAATTTGGCTCCCTTTTCCTTCCTGCCAAGACAGGTGATAAATAAAACAAATGGCCTCTCAGGATCTGTTGTCAACTTTGCTCCTATCCAGCCCCATTTTGAGGTATTTTTTTTATTCCTGTCCCCATCACTCAGGCCTTGAAAGCTGATAGATTGCTGATTTCTTCCTTGAAACATGACATGATGAATAAGACTGCATACCGCAAGGGCCAAGGGAGAACTATAAGAAGGGACTGTCTTATACAATGGGAAATTATTTAACAAAGTTTGCGTGAAGGAGAAATAGGGACCTTCATATAATATGATTTCAGAAGTTCAGGAAAATTATCTTCTCCACAGTTCTGATGGATGGATAGCTTTGAACATTTTTTTTTTTTCCGGTACGCGGGACTCTCACTGTTGTGGCCTCTCCCGTTGCGGAGCACAGGCTCCGGACGCGCAGGCTCAGCGGCCATGTCTCACAGGCCTAGTCGCTCCGCGGCATGTGGGATCTTCCCGGACTGGGACATGAACTCGTGTCCCCTGCATCGGCAGGCGGACTCTCAACCACTGCGCCACCAAGGAAGCCCCATTTGAACATTTTTTGAACTGAGGACAAAACATTTACTTTGACAAAAAGAGAACTGGCTTAAATTATAAATGATTCTGTTGGAGAGAATTCAGTGACATCCAAATTGAACCTTTACCCACAGCAACCTAGGTCCCATAAACAGAAATAGAGGACTCATATCTGGGGAGGGCACAACTCCCCTGATAAAGAGACACATCTGAAGTATTGTGACCAACTCTGGGTTTATCATTATCCAGAAATACTAAAAATTCCAGCACAAATTTGGTACTGTTTAAAATATCATCTCTTTGTTAAGGTTTGTTTGTTTTAGTTTTCTAGTTTAGTAGTTAGGTTGCTTCCCTCTCATCACATAGCAGATCTCAGTAGAGTTTTGAAGCTCTTTCAGAGTTTTGAAGAAACAGTGAGAAGGTTTAGGGAAAGGAGGACTGAGAGAGGGTTGCCTCAGTTATGCTTTAGCGACAGATTTGGGTGACCTAGGAGCAACAGTAGTGCCCAATCCAGTACACAGAACCTCCCACAATCACCTTGATGTGTTTTGCGTCTATCCACTTTTCTCTGTATTCTCAATCCTAATAATAAATTTATTGAGCATTTTACATGTAATAACATTTAATTCTCATAAAAACTCTAGGAGGGAAATTCTATCCACATTTTATAGATTATGAAAGTGAAGGTTGGACAGGTTAAGCAAATTGAGCAAGATCACACAGCTAGGGCTGGAGAGCCAGGATTCAAGCCCACGCTTATGCATTCCAAGTCCACACTCTTTTGTTTTTCTGCCTTTTGTTATTATTTATTTATTTTTCTATTAACTCTTTATTTTTACCTAGTTTCAGGCTTAAAAGTTGTAAGGAAAAAAATATCCTGTATGCCTTTCACCCAGGTTTCCCAAATGCTAACATTTTGGCATACCTATATTTGACTTACCATTTTTGTTCTCTCCATGTATTGCAGACATAATACCTCTTTTTCTAAATATTTTAGTGTGTTTTCTAAAAATAAGGAATTTGCTTATATAGCCATAGTACAATCATTAAAATCAGGACATTCATATTGTTACAATAATATTATCTAATCTGTAAACCTTACTCAGATTTTACTTTTTGTCTCAATAATGTCCTTTGTAGTTAAAGAAAATCCTGGATCATGTTTCACATTCAATTCTCGTATTTTTTCAATTTCCTTTAATTTGGATCAGTTCCACAGTCTTTCTTTTTATTTCATGACATTAACTATTTAAAACTAATACAGGCCAGTTTATTTTGTAGAACATCCTCCAATTTGGGTTTGTTTGATGTTTTCTCACAATTAAATTTAGGTTATGCATTTTGGACAGAAATAACACAGAAGTGATCTTGTGTTCTTAGTGTGTTACATCAGGAGACACCTGACATGGATCTGTCTCATTACTGCTGAAGTTAACTTTGATCACCTGAACAAGATCATGTCTTCTAGGTGATTCCACTATAAAGTTACCATTTTTGCCTGTATAATCAATAAATATCTTGTCAGAAGACACTTTGAGGCTCTAAAATTTTCTGACATTCCTCAAATTTCAATTGGGTAAAATTATTAGCATTCATTTATGAGTCTTGCCAGAATCAATTATTATCATGATGGATTCCAAATGTAAATTTTATAATTCCAGCATTCTTTCTAAATTTGTTAGTCATTCTACTATGAAAAGGAACCTTCTTTCACTTTCTCTTTCTTTTCTTCCCCTTCCTTTCTTCTGTCAGGGAGGAAGAAATTTTTCTTTATCCTTCTATGTTCTCTGGCTGGACCACAAGACATTAACAGGAGAAAAACAAATTTAATTTTGTATATATGGGACACCATAAGAATCTAAGGCTCAAAGGACAGTCAAGAAATTGAGGCTTATAAGCTCTTCTGAGTTTAGGAGAAGGGGGTGGGAGTCTAGAACTTCAAAGGGGACAAAAGATAATTCACAAGGAGATGAGGAAGCAAATGTTTGGTAAACAAATGTTTTCCATGCCATGTGGAGAGGTCCTTCTTATGTAAAACAAAGTTATATTTGGTAATAGCTCACTATCTGAATGCTTTTAGGCAGTTAAAGGGATGGTAAAAAGAAAAATTTCCCAAGTCTTCTGTCTCTTAAGAATAAGCAGCCTAAAATAATACTCATGCCAAAGAGACACATCTTTGGGTTGAAATTTTGTTCTCCTACACTTCCTTCTTCTCTTCTTTCCTCCCTTCTCTCCTTCCTTCCTTCCTTAATATTAAGATTATACTCATGAATTCTTATTTTATTTGAGTTACAATCCTTTTATATTCTTAAAAAAAATTTTGTTTGATGCTCAAATTGTCCCAGATTTGGTCAGAGCCCATTCAAGCCCATTCATAGTTTGTTGAAGCTCAGTGCAATGGAATAGGTGTTTTTGTCAAATCCCTATCCCTCTTTTGAGCACTTCCTTACTTTCAAGACATTCTAAGCTCATCTTGCATTTTCGCAGCCCCAGCCCTAAAATCTACCATTCTGCAGGAGGCCCTTGTTCTTATTGGAGAATGTATTTGAAACCTGTATTTGAGCATTAGGTTTGTAGAGTCTGGACTCATAACCATTGTGATGACTAAGCTCTCTTGTCTCTCTTCTATACTCTGATAGAACACTGAGGATGTCCTTGCCTCCACCCTACTCCACTCCAAGTTGCCTTACATGCTGTAGCATTAGTGTTGTTATTTTTGTTTTTTGGTCTTTTGTTTTGTTGTTTTCAAAATGCTGCTATGATCTTGTAAACTGTGTGCTTATAAGACCTTTTCATGGCATCCCATTGCAATGGAAACTTGAAAAATCCTTAACATGCCTCAGAAAACCAGCCTCTTCTCACACTGCTCTCTTCCTTACTGTCCATCTTTTAGGCTCTTTGTCTTTCTTTAAGTTCCCTGAAACTCCCATGTTACTTCCAGTTCAGGATTTGCCTGTGCTCATACCTCTGTCTGAAATGCTTCTACTCCCAACTCTCCACCTAGTCTCTCGTCCTCAGATCCCAGCTTAACTGTCAGTTCTTGTGACTTCAGTCACTCACCAGGCCCTGTTTCTTTATCTCAGTTTGTAATTATGTGATTAATACTGTGATGCTTTAATTAAAGTCTCTTCTCTACTCTCCATTGTAAACTCCATCCTTACCACTGCATCCCTAAACACTGGCACAGGGTCTGCCACGTAATAAGAGTTTCATATAAATTTGGTGATGAAGTATGTACTATCCACATAGAGGCATGGTTTGATTTAAGTATTTCTACATTGGAAATGCCCAAGTTTAGTTTATTTTTATTATTTTTTTGTAATTGTCTTGAAATAGCCATGTAGCTGTTATAATGAGTAGTTTCAGAAATATTTAAAAAATGTAATTTTAAAATTAATAAATAGAGGGAAATCTGATGTTGTGTGTTTTCAGTAATAAGGCAAAAGGAATTTAGCTTAAACAGGCTTTTGATTTGAAAGAGATATTAATATTTTAAGTAACAGATCTTTGAGGAAACAATGAGTGGTTCTAAAATAAGGTTTGTAACGGACATAACTTCTCTCTCTCTCTTTTTGAAACATAGTCGATGATACTACTTTATCTGTCATTGATATTAGATTTTCAGAATTATTGTTAGAAAGATCCTAGTATTATTTTAAATCAGTAGCACTGTAAAATGGTATAATATTCTAAGCAACATCAGTGTCCAAAAATCATTGTGATCTCTCTAGCTGAATCATTTTCCAATGAAAAAATGGTTATCAAGCTATGTCCATACTCTAAGACTCATTTGTTCATTCAGTCTGCTACCTTGCCCAGCATTATGACACAGGATTGCTGTCAGTTCAGTTTTACCTTAAAACTATAGGAAGGGTAGGTAGTATGTTTGCACTACACTTTAAAAGACTTTTTAAAAAACATCTTATTCCAACACTATCCCTTTCTAAGGCTTTTTAATTTTCTTCTAGGCTAATTTTTAATAGACCAGCAATTCACAGGTGAGAAATAAAAACCCATATAAGAAGTGATTAAAATACAACAGAACATTATTCATTTTCACAATTATCCTGAATTCCCACGGCAAATTACCAAATTTTACAGTTTTGAAAAAGAGAAATGGAGATGAAGTGAGTAAAGAAAAATTTGCATTAGTGATGAAAGTCATACATGTGCATAATATCCATAAGAAATATAATTACTGTAGCCTTACTCATTGGCCAGTGGGCATTTGTCTGCTATGCACACAGGTTCTGTGAAAAACCTGGATCATTAGCCAAATGAGGACATTTTATGGATTAGGAGTGTGCTGAGGCATTTGTTTCTAGGCATTGTGACCTCAGTCTTTAAAAAAGTTGGAATAAATTCACCCTGGGACTTGGACCTTCGAAGGAAGCCCTAAAGCGAAGATGGGGATGAATGTGGATTTTACTCAGTTCCTGGCTTAGAATTACTGTTACTTTCAGACACTTTTAAAAGAATTGTAGCAAAACAGTATGTGCTATGCATAGTAAAGTCCATAAAGTACACTAATATTATGAATAAAGCTCAATGAATTTTTACATATATATACTCAGGTATCTATAACCAGAAGAAGATAAGGAACATTTCTAATGCCCCAGAAGGCTCTTCATGCTCCCTTCCTTTTAGTAGCCCTCTTACCCTACCCCATTCCTATCCATAACTACTACTTTTTTTTCATATAATAAAATCATGCATTATACATCTTTTGTGTCCAGCTTCTTTCATTCAGTACACTGCCTATAAAATTGATTCATGTTGTTGAATGTATCAGTTTTTTTATTGTTATACAATATTCCATTTTATGGAAATATTACCATTTGTCCATTTTCTTATTGATTGACATTTGTATAACTTCCTGGTTTTTGGTTATTTAAAATAAAGCTATTATGAACATTATTGTACATGCCTTTTGGTGGCCAAATGTATTCATTTCTCTTGGATATATATCTAGGAGTAGAATTTCTATGACAAAGTATAAGTTAATATTTAGTTCAATAGATACTGAGGGTCTATAAAAATATATTTATACCATTTTACATCCATGTAGACAATATGTGTAGTAATTCTAGTTACTACAATCCTTGACAGTATTTGGTATTGACAGTCATTTTAATTTTAGCCATTTGGTGTATAGATAAAGGGTTTTGGGGGGTAACTTTTGGCTTTGGATTTTAACATAGTCTATGACTCTCTCATTTTAATCCTCAGATGTAGCATCTTATTTAGCTATCTTCATGTCTGGTCCTGGCCACCCTCTTTTATGGCAGTTTTCCTAATGTGCTCCAGTGTATGTTTATTTGGAACTTCATTCTACCTACAACACCACCCTGGCTTTATTTTTCTTATTATCTTTCTATGTACAAAAAGATTTTAGTTATTTGGATATACCTAAAAAATAAGGTAAGACAACTAAAATGTATAATAATCATAAATATTATCACTGCTCACTTCTTTAATTAAAAGGTCATGTAATTTACATAGTTAAAAAACAGTCATTCCTAAGTATCTGTTGGTTCCATGATCCCCACAGATACCAAAATTAACAGATACTCAAGAACTTTATATAAAATGGCATAGTATTTGCATATCCTATGTGCAAAGTATAAATTAAAGTATACGGGAGGATGTGCATAACCCGTGCACATCCTCCCGTATACTTTAAATCATTTCTAGATGATTTACTTATGATACCTAATACAATGTAAATAGTTGTAAATACAATGTAAATGCAAGTTAAATCATTGCTGAGGCACAGCAAGTTCAAGTTTTGCTTCTTGGAACTTTCTGGATTTTTAAAAAATATTTAAAATCCACAGTTGGTTAAATTCCCAGTTCCAGAACCTGTGGATATGGAGGGTCAACTGTGTACAGAAAAAACACATAGAGAAAAAAAAGTGCTGCTCCATGCCATTACCACCTGCTCTTGACATGGTCAATTTGAAACAACTAGTAAGAATTAGGCTGATATTATTTATGCAGAGCTAAGTGGAATAGGAGATGGTCCGGAGACGATGGCTAGGCTTTGTGTTACTGATCCAAATGCTTACCCCATGAAAGGAGGTGGGAATATTTGTTATTTTCAGCTTTGGTAGTCAAGTTAGAAAAAAAATAGAAATTACAGTAAGAACTAAGTTAATTAGGATGTATAGGGAGTGGAAAATTTAATCAATTATAGTTCATGGGGAATCAAAAATTTTAACCAGATTAACACACTTTTGTCAAACTTTCCTGTGGGGCATTGCCTTTGTGTTCACATTTGTTTTCTGTCTCAGGAAGAAGAGCCTATTGAATGTGATTAATTTTGTCTCTGCAGACTGGGGAAATTAAAAGAGCCTTGGTGACATCTTAATGGCCATGAATTTTCAGTGTTCTGTACAAAAGATAGAGACAGAAAATGAAGAGTTCACACAGAATCTATAATGACTTGAGGATTTGCACTGGCTTTATGAAGTAAAATCACTCCATTTGGTTTTCTTGCCTTCTGCTTCTTTCTCTAAACCTGCTGAATTGAAGAAAATACCAAGTCTGTTCACTCTGGTTATTACAGTTCTAATTAATTGAGGCTTTGCCATCACTTGCTAATAATTGTATTTTCCCAAAGTGGAAGGTAGACTGGAAAAAACATAGATGAAAATAATAAATATTACACACAAGAATACACAAAACTGCTACCTTATCATGACTTACTGAAGTTCACTTTATTAAGTAAAATCAACAAGTTTTGAACTAATCTTATCCTGGAACTAAAAGAATTGGTTTGACCAAGGAAGTATATTGTTAAGAAAAAAAAAAATAGATATAGCCTCATCCACCAGAAGGCAGACAGCAGAAGCAAGAAGAACTACAATCCTGCAGCCGGTGGAACAAAAACCACATTCACAGAAAGATAGAAAATGTGAAAATGCAGAGGGCTATGTACCAGATGAAGAAACAAGATAAAACCCCAGAGAAACAACTAAAGGAAGGGGAGATAGGCAACCTTCCAGAAAAAATAATTCAGAATAATGATAGTGAACATGATCCAGGACCTCGGAAAAAGAATGAAGGCAAAGATTGAGAAGATGGAAGAAATGATTCACAAAGACCTAGAAGAATTAAAGAACAAATAAACAGAGATGAACAATACAATAACTGAAATGAAAACTACACTAGAAGGAATCAATAGGAGAATAACTGAGGCAGAAGAACAAATAAGTGACCTGGAAGACAGAATGGTGGAATTCACTGCTACAAAACAGAATAAAGAAAAAAGAATGAAAAGAAATGAAAACAGCCTAAGAGATCTATGGGACAATATTAAACGCAAGAACATTTGCATTATAGGGGTCCCAGAAGGAGAAGAGAGAGAGAAAGGACCCAAGAAAATATTTGAAGAGATTATAGTTGAAAACTTCCCTAAGATGGGAAAGGAAATAGCCACCCAAGTCCAGGAAGCACACAGAGTCCCATACAGGATAAACCCAAGGAGAAACACACTGAGACACATAGTAATCAAACTGGCAAAAATTAAAGACAAAGAAAAACTTTTAAAAGCAGCGAGGGAAAAATGACCAATAACATATAAGGGAACTCCCATAAGGTTAACAGCTGATTTCTCAGCAGAAATTATACAAGCCAGAATGGAGTGGTATGGTATACTTAAAGTGATGAAAGGGAAGAACCTACAACCAAGATTACTCTAACTGGCAAAGATCTCATTCAGATAAAATGGAGAAGTAAAAGTTTACAGACAAGCAAAAGCTAAGAGAATTCAACACCATGAAACCAGCTCTACAACAAATGCTAAAGGAACTTCTCTAAGTGGGAAACACAAGAGAAGAAAAGAACTGACAAAAACAAACCCAAAACAATTAAGAAAATGGTCATAGGAATATACATATCGATAATTACCCTAAACGTGAATGGATTAAATGTTCCAATCAAAGGACACAGGCTTGCTGAATGGATCCAAAAACAGGACCCATATATATGCTGTCTACAAGAGACCCACTTCAGACCTAGGGACACATTCAGACTGAATGTGAGGGGATGGAAAAAGATATTCCATTCAAATGGAAATCAAAATAAAGCTGGAGTAGCAATACTCATATCAGATAAAATAGAGTTTAAAATAAAGAATGTTACAAGAGACAAGGAAGGACACTACATAATGATCAGGGGACAAATCCAAGAAAAATATATAACAATTATAAATATATATACACCCAACATAGGAGCACCTCAATACATAAGTCAATTGCTAACAGCTATAAAAGAGGAAATTAACAGTAACACAATAAGAGTGGGGGACTTTAACACCTCACTTACACCAATGGACAGATCATCCAAAATGAAAATAAATAAGGAAACAGAAACTTTAAAGAACACAATAGACCAGATACATTTAATTGATATTTGTAGGACATTCCATCGAAAAACAGCAGATTACACTTTCTTCTCAAGTGTGCACGGAACATTCTCCAGGATAGACCACATCTTGATTCACAAATCAAGCCACAGTAAATTTAAGAAAATTGAAGTCATATCAAGTATCTTTTCTGATCACAATGCTATGAGATTAGAAATGAATTACAGGGGGAAAAAAACATAAAAAGCACAAACACATGGAGGCTAAACAATACATTACTAAATAACCAAGAGATCACTGAAGAAATCAAAGAGGAAATCAAAAAATACCTAGAGATAAATGACAATGAAAAAACAATGATCCAAAACCTATGGGATGCAGCAAAAACAGTTCTAAGAGGGAAGTTTATAGCTATACAAGCCTACCTCAAGAAACAAGAAAAATCTCAAATAAACAATTTAACCTTACACCTAAAGGAACTAGAGAAAGAAGAACAAACAAAACCCAAAGTTAGTGAAAGAAATTGTAAAGATCAGAGCAGAAATAAATGAAATAGAAACAAAGAAAACATTAGCAAAGATCAATAAAACTAAAAACTGGTTCATTGAGAAGATAAAATTGATAAACCATTAGCCAGACTCACCAAGAAAAAGATGGAGAAGACTCAAATCAATAAAATTAGAAATGAAAAAGGACAAGTTACAGCAGACACTGCAGAAATACAAAGCATCCTAAGAGACTATGACAAGCAACTCTATGCCAATAAAATGGACAACCTGGAAGAAATGGACTAATACTTAGAAAGGTATAAACTTCCAAGACTGAACAAGGAAGAAATAGAAAATATGAATAGGCCAATTACAAGCAATGAACTTGAAACTATGATTAAAAATTTTCCAACAAACAAAAGTTCAGGACCAGATGGCTTCACAGGTGAATTCTATCAAACATTTAGAGAAGAGCTAACACCCATCTTTCTCAAACTCTTCCAAAAAGTTGCAGAGGCCACCATCACCCTGCTACCAAAATCAAAGACTAAAAAAAAATGAAAATTACAGACCAATATCACTGATGAATATAGATGCCAAAATCCTCAACAGAATACTAGCAAACAGTATCCAACAACACATTAAAAGGATTATACACCATGACCAAGTGGGATTTATCCCAGGGATGCAAGGATTCTTCAATATATACAAATCAATCAATGTGATACACCACATTAACAGATTGAAGAATAGAAACCATATGATCATCTCAATAGATGCAGAAAAACTTTTGACCAAATTCAACACCCATTTATGATAAAAACTCTCTAGAAAGTGGGCATAGAGGGAACTTACCTCAACATAATAAAAGCCATATATGAAAAACCCACAGCATACATCATTCTCGATGGTGAAAAACTGAATGCATTTCCTCTAAGATCAGGACAAAGAAAAGGATGTTCACTCTCACCACTATTATTCAACATAGTTTTGGAAGTCTTAGCCATGGCAATCAAGAAAAAAAAGAAATAAAAGTAATACAAATTGGAAAAGAAGAAGTAAAACTTTCACTCTTTGTAGATGACATGATACTATACATAGAGAATCCTAAAAATGCCACCAGAAAACTACTAGAGCTAATCCATGAATTTGGTAAAATAGCAGGATACAAAATTAATGCACATAAATCTCTTGCATTCCTGTACACTAATGATGAAAAATCTGAAAGAGAAATTAAGGACACACTCCCATTTACCATTGCAACAAAAAGAATAAAATACCTAGGAATAAACCTACCTAGGGAGACAAAAGATCTGTATGCAGAAAACTATAAGACACTCATGAAATAAATTAAAGATCATACCAACAGATGGAGAGATATACCATGTTCCTGGATTGGAAGAATCAATATTGTGAAAATGACTATACTACCCAAAGTAATCTATAGATTCAATGTAATCCCTATCAAATTACCAATGGCATATTTTATGGAAGTAGAACAAAAAAATCTTAAAATTTGTATGGAGACACAAAAGACCCCAAATATCCAAAGCAGTCTTGAAGGAAAAAAATGGACGAGGAGGAATCAGACTTCAAGGCTCAGACTATACTATAAAGCTACAGCAATCAAAATAATATGGTACTGGCACAAAAACAGAATTTAGATCAATCGACCAAGATAGAAAGCCCAGAGATAAACCCACGCACCTATGGTCAACTAATCTATGACAAAGGAGACAAGGATATACAATGGAGAAAAGACAGTCTCTTCAATAAGTGGTGCTAGGAAAACTGGACTGCTACATATAAAGAATGAAATTAAAACACTCCCTAACACCATACACAAAAATAAACTCAAAATGGATTAGAGACCTAAATGTAAGACTGGACACTGTAAAACTCTTAGAGGAAAACATAAGAAGGACACTCTTTGACATAAATCACAGCAAGATCCTTTTTGATCCACATCCTAGAGAAATTGAAATAGAAACAAAAATAAACAAATGAGACCTAATGAAACATCAAAGCTTTTGCACAGCAAAGGAAACCATAAACAAGATGAAAAGACAGCCCTCACAATGGGAGAAAATATTTGCAAATGAATCAATGGAAAAAGGATTAATCTCCAACACATATAAACAGCTCATGCAGCTCAATATTAAACAAAACAAACAACCCATTCCAAAAATGGGCAGAAGACCTAAATAGACATTTCTCCAAGAAGACATACAGATGGTCAAGAAGCACATGAAAAGCTGATCAACATCACTAATTATTAGAGAAAAGCAAATCAAAACTACAGTGAGGTATCACTGCACACCAGTTAGAATGGGCATTATCAGAAAATCTAAAAACAACAAATGCTGGAGCATGTGTGGAGAAAAGGGAACCTTCTTGCACTGTTGGTAGGAATGTACATTGATACAGCCACTATCGAGAACAGTATGGAGGTTCCTTAAAAAACTAAAAATAGAATTACCATATGATCCAGCAATCCCACTACTGGGCATATACCCAGAGAAAACCATAATTCATAAAGACACATGCACCACAATTTTTATTGCAACCCTATTTACAATAGCCAGGTCATGGAAGCAACCTAAATGCCCTTTGACAGACGAATGGATAAAACATATGTGGTACATATATGCAATGGAATATTACTCAGACAAAAAAAGGAATGAAAATGAGTCATTTGTTGAGATGTGGATGGATCTAGAGACTGTCATGCAGAGTGAAGTAAGTCAGAAAGAGAAAAACAAATATCGTATATTAACACATATATGTGGAACCTAGTAAAATGGTACAGATGAACTGGTTTGCAGGGCAGAAATTGAGACACAGACGTAGAGAACAAATGTATGGACACCAAGCGGGGAAAGCGGCAGGGTGGTGGGAGTGGTGGTGTGATGAATTTGGCGATTGGGATTGACATGTATACATTGATGTGTATAAAATTGATGACTAATAAAAACCTGTTGTAAAAAAAAATAAAAAAAATGATAAGTAAGTACTAGAGAGGTAATATATACCATGAGTAATATAATTAACACTGTTGTATGTTATATATGAAAGGTGTTAAGAGAGTAAATCCTAAGAGTTCTCATTACAAGGAAAACATTTTTTCTTTTTACTTTAGATGATGGGCTGTTTACTAAACTTACTTTGGCAATAATTCCATGATGTATGTAAGTCAAATAATTATGCTGTGTAACTTAAACTTAAAACTTGTATGTCAATTATATCTCTATAAAAGTAGAAGGAAAAAAATAAATAAAAAACAAGAAGAAACAGGCAAAATCTCAAAAAAAAAAAAAAAAAGAGAAAATAACATGAGATTTGAAGTCCAAAAGTCAGAGTCCAAATTCCAGAATGTGACATTGAGTATGATATTAACTTGTTTTGTGAACCAGTTTCTTCAGCCTCAAAATGAGAAATAGTAACAATACTACTTATTTTAAAGATTATTGTGATAATCAAATTGGACGATATACATAAAATTGTGTGTGACCTGTGAAACCCTATGACAACAAGAGACGTCATTATCGGGGTATAAAATGTAAAGAAACAGGAGTGCAAGTGGAGGTGGAATGGGATGGGGTTGGGGCACAGTGTCCTTACTGTGCTCATTTGACTGATCATATGTACAGAAATGAGATGATGTATCTTTTAGTAACTAGTGAGATGCTTAAAGTTTCCTTAAGCTATTTGATAGGAAGCAGTTGGGCTCATCTTCCCGATTTTATCCTAATTGTTTTTGTTATAATAAATAAACTGAAACTCACCAGTTTTATCTGATGAGGGAAATATTATCTTTAAGTTATCTGGTTAAATATAATTCAGGTGAGAAAAACTGTCCATCAGTGACTTGTTCCAAGGGCTGGGGGAAGTACCTCTATTATGCTTATAGCCTGAAACAGATTATCTGAGCTGTGTAGATTTCCAGAAGTAGAGAGAGGAGGATTTGGTTCACTGAGGAAAAAAACTGACCTGAAAGTCTCAAAATCTGGATTTAAGAAACAAGAAAGCAGGTGACATTGGCAAAGTGGCCTCTCTTCTTTGGACCTCATTCTTATGTGTGAAATAGGTGGGTGGTCCTCACATTCTCCACCCTTGTTTACTCCCCCAGTACATAGCCCTTATGATGTCATTGCTCTCCATTAAAATCTTCCAAGAAGGAATTTAAAGCCATTCACACTAAGATACAACTAACTGATGGAATTTCCCCTATAAAGGGGATGGAGGTTTTAAGCTTAAGGAATGAAGCACTAGCGGTAGATTTCCAGACATTAACCAAAAGGTGGGGGGATTATTTTGGAAGCTAAGAGGAACTTTCCAACATCTTACAATCATAACTTGTTGGTAGCTATGCTTTCTTCCTGTGTTGTCATGTGGCACAAGTGGAAAGATGAACAATAAGGTGGGAGAAGCAATGAGCCTGGGTAGCTAATCATAGTGTGCAGGACCTGTAGAGATGCCAAAAAAGGCAGATGAACACTAGGGAGAAAGAGCTCATCTTCCTGCCCTCCTTGTCTAGCTTGAGCCCCAAATCCCTCTCTATGCATTCCAGGATAGTTTATTTAGTCTAAATATCCCATATTTGAAGCTTACTGCACTTTGTAATTAAGCAGAATTATACAGTTCTGAAGGAGAAAAGGCTTGACTAAGTATGTTTAGTCTCTGGACCACTGGGGAGCTTGCTAGAAATGCAGAATCTCAGGCTCATTTCAGACCCACTGTATGAGAATCTGCATTTTAACAAGTTTCCTAGGTGATTTGTGTGGATATGAAGTCTTGAGGAAACACTGAATCCATATATTGTTACATTTATTCCCCAGTAATTAAAATTGCTGGTGTCATCAAAGGCTCTTTTCCCTAATTTAAGCGGTTCTTTTTGCAATGCTATTTTCATCCTCTAACTACTAATATACAGTTGTCAGATCCCCCAGGCCTGCTCTGAATCTCTCTGGAGCCCAGCTATACATATTTAGTTCTTTTAATGTTTGCTTGTAAATCAAGCCCTGCATTCCCTTAATCAATCCAGCAACTCTCCCCTGAATTTGCAGCAATTTGTCAACATCTTTTGATATCTGAGGATCTCTAGACCTGAATGTAATTTTCTATGAGGGTACACAGATGTTTTTTTACAGTATTTAAAAGTCCTTTAAGATATGTGACCAAGGCTAATAATCAAACAAAGTGACGGCAGTGTATGTGCAAAGACTAAATCAATTAGAAACCCATTTGACAGTAGCATCATCATCATTATCATCATCGTCCTAAGTACAACTCAAAAGATAGACAGTTCTTAAGCTCTTATCATGTGTATATTAGGTACTAAGGATATGAAGAGGTGTAAGACAGGAACCCATTCCATGGAAAGGTGTGAGTCTAGTTGGAGAAAAATATTTTTTCAATAAAATAAATAATAGAAATCTACAAAAGAGTATATACCATGTGCAAAATAAGTGGATGAGAAACAGTGGAGGAAGAGGAATTACTGTGGCCCAACACCCTTAGGAAACATTTCAGAGAGGCCTTAAGAACATGCAAATATCTAGATTAATGGAGAAAGGTAGAAAGGACAGCTGACAAGAGTAAATAAAGCAAAAGTATGATTCTAAACAAAACTTTGACTTTTTTTTTTTGTAGACTCTCCACTTGCTGTGTTCTGAGACTGAACATTTCTTTTCCTCTCTACATTTCCTGTATTCTCCAAGTGTTTTAGTAATCATATATTGTTTTAAAAGATAAAATAAATGATATGTATTTTATGAAGAAGAGGAGAAAATACATG
This sequence comes from Delphinus delphis, assembly GCF_949987515.2. NCBI lineage: Eukaryota > Metazoa > Chordata > Mammalia > Artiodactyla > Delphinidae > Delphinus > Delphinus delphis. The sequence continues at coordinate 57,404,298 of NC_082695.1, forward strand.
GTTTATATTTCTTTACATCATACTATCTCTTTCATCCAAAAGAAGAAAAAAACTCAGCAAAATAGTGTGCACAGAGGAAAAAATGAAGTCTCCTTAAGCTTCCCTTCCATCCTGTTCAGTCTGGCTGCAGGAAGGAAGAGGAGAACAAATGGCCTCCAATGATGTTTTCTAGTAAAAGAATTTGAAATAATATTCAGGATACCTCAGTTCTATAGCTGGTCCTGCTATGACCAAATTATATGATGTTGCATGTCCCTTACTCTCTCAGATGCCAAATGGGGGTTGCATTATGATTGTCCCATATTCCCTAAAGACCTTTTTTGGGTGATAAGACCTTCATATGGACTTCCAATATCCCTGATTTAAATCTGTGATATACTGTTATCAAATGACCATATAATTTATTGTTCAAATCCAGACACCTAAGAATGAAAGGGGCTTTTGTTAATATTTACACCAGAAAAACTGTTATCAACTGGGGCTGTACTGGCCCATCAAGCCTCTTAGTCACCCCAGCTGGTGCAGACCAGACCAGCACTAGAACTCTGTTTTGGGGGAAAGAGAAGGAATTCTTTGTCTACAAAGGAACAGATTGTTTGGCTTTGTGAAACAAATAATTTTATTCTCCAGTTTAAGCTCTTCTGTCCAAAAGCCGTGTTTTGTGTGAAAGACACATTAGTGCATGGAGTGAAACACGAGGATTTGCTAGATATAATGATTTTCTGGTCTCTCCTTCTCACCTCTGCTCTGGCAGGTTGAGTTAGAAATGTTCTCAAGGCCACCAAATAGATTGATGCATATTCTAATTCCTAATGCCTGCAGGGCAATAACTCAGGCCTTGTTCCTTCAGCTATAATAACAAGGTTTATTTTACTGCAGTTTGAAGGCTGTTCAGGACTGCAGTAAGGAGAGCATGTCCCCTGACTCAAATAGGCTAAACATCTGTTAAGTTATTCCCCAACTTTCCCCTTAACTTTGCTTTATTGTTATTACCCTCAGGAGGCCACTAAGCAGGAATTTGTGAGAGGAAGAATGTGACATTTGTATCATTATTCACACATTTAGGCAGTTTATTATCTGGAATCTCATCACCCCACACTCCCCAAGGAACTTAATATGAAATAATATTAACATATTAAGCACATAATGTGAGGCTGCATTAATTAATATAATGTTCAGCTCTCATGCAAATTGTGGTCCAACTGTGCTTCTTTTACTGAAATCAAACAGAATGAGAGGTAACATGGTTGTCCAGAGAGTGACTAGGCATAGAAGATGCCTAAAACAACCTTGCTCAGTGTGAAGAAAAACAGAAATGTGAAAGTTATCTTCTAGAATCAGAAATTCTCCCATGGAGAAAAGGAGTGCATTTGTATGAGTGATGATACAGAAGATAGAATGAAAGGAATATAAAACGTAACTTCCAGGCTAGTAGGCCTGAGGCCAGCCTATGCATATGGAGAGATGTTTCAGAAGAGGCTGTTTATTAGGATGTAGGAGTTTTGCACTGGGTTAGTGCAGATCTGTAAGGAATCTCTAAGTCTAGGATTCTGTAGTGATTTATATACTAACCTTAAGTTATCTAGTTCTCCTCAACTGGAAATGCACTTAAACCTATAGCACTTCCTTGTTACAATGTTAGGTTACTATTCTTACTCTCTACTGTGTAAAGTAGTACTTCATCTTAAATATTCAACAGTGATCCTTTTCAACTTTCAATAGTATTTCTTCTAGTTATAATTGTAATGAGTTTTTGCTTGCCTCCAAAACATTCCTTTCCTTTTTCCTGAAAGAGATCTGATTTTACTCAGGTTTCTATCTCTTCTGTATTCAGCTATATTACTCAAGAAAATCTAACTCTACACTCTGTTTCAAAGATGAGCTCTGCTTAAAATAATCATGGTGATCTCTTGCCAGTCATTGGTCTAACAATGTACATATGACTCAGTTCTGGCCTGTGAGATTCAAGGAGAAAATGGTTGGAGACCTTTGTGAAGATTCTTGATCTTATGAGGAAGGAAAACAAGAGTTAGTTTCTCTCTCAGAAAGCAAATGAGGAAGCTTGGTCTCAGTGACTTCTGGCATCCATTATAAGGCCATGAAGAAATCTAGCTTGAAGAGAGTTCATATTGAGAGAAGGAAAGAATAACAGAAGTGCAGCTGGAGCCCCAGTTAGGCCAAATCAGAAGGCCACCTACCTCCGAACTTTCAGGAAGCCAATAAAGTTACTGTTTAAGCTAATTTCTACTGCTTGCATCTGAAAGCATCCTAACTGATAATCTGATCCTCTGGGATGAACAGTCGACCAGATCTTTTCCCTAGCTTTCCCTTCAGTAATCTCCCAAACAAACTGTGTGACCAAACTGTATGAACAAGATAGCATCTAGAGGAAGATTAGAGGAGTTGACAACAAGGCACACAAGCCTGCACACAGTGGGAGATGGTGATGACTCAGACATTCTATCTCAATGATTAACTGAGATGACCTCCTTTCTCTTCAAAAGTTTCACAGTTGATCAGAATCTTCAGAGGTGTTTTTTTGGGGATGCTGAGTCCACCATCTCCCCAGACTGCTGGCATTCTGATTAAAGACACCTTTCTTTTCTCCCATTTATGAGTATGATTTTGTAAGCAGTGAGCAACATGTCCCAATTCATTCAATAACATACAGACCTTATTTGAATTCTATCAGTTTTTTCACTAATGTCTGTTTTTCTGTTCCAGGATCTTACCCAAGATTACACACTTCATTTAGTTACAATTTTTCTTTAGTTTCTTCCAATCTTGAAGAGTTCTTTAGTCTCTTTGTCTTTTAATATCCTGACATTTTTGGAAAGTGTTGATATTTATTTTTCATGATCATTGATCAAAGCTTTACTCAGTCTTGCCATTTTTGGTGTATTCATGAATGTAAGTTGTTCAGTATTCTTGATGTCTTTAGTAGTAATCTCTCCTGGAAACATTTTTCTTTACAAAAGGATGGCAATCATCACAGTATAAGAGTTCACTTAGAGAATATTTTTAGTGTTATAAACAAAAGGGATGCTGTCTTAATTAATTTTTAAGTCTTATTTCCAATGGTCTTTTTGAAGGTTTTCAGGATTTTTTTTTAAATTTTAGGCCACAAATGTCACACTCAGAGAATGTATCTTAAACATTTACTATGAGCAAGGAATTGTACTTTTTGTGAAGACACAAAGGTGGTATGACATAGTCTCTGCTCTCAAGAAAAACAAAACATTGGGCTACATCTTCAGAGGACAGTAAACAGTGATCCTTAAGTTCCTTTTATTTGTTGTGGTCAAACCTACAAACTGTTTTCTTAATCAATATACATATCTGGGCCAGTTTTTTAGGGAAGAAATATTAGCTCAGAAAGGGGGAAGGGTGTCTTTCACCTCATTCTCGAAAAATATATAAAACAGAATAAGTATCTCCTGTGTCACCAGAACCAAGAAAAATTGCCTATCATGGAAGATTTAAACAGATGAAAATTTCTCCATATATACTCTCCAAGGTTTGAAAAATGTAGTGTTTGATGGCTAGACTGTCAGATTTTCTTTAATGACCATTTACTATGTCATCCTCAAATTGTTGAAATAAGTATGGAATCAACATTATTATAGCCTTTGTAGAGCAAGATATTAATGAAATATAACATGAAATAATGTTGAGCATTCTAATGAATTCTAATTAAAATGAATATGCTATTTTCCTAGAAATAATTGTCAGTTTCTGAAGTTCAAAAAATATTGTAGTTACAGAAATTATAATTTGTTATGAAATAGCAAAAAATGTGTGTTCTTAATCTAAATGCCTTGTAGCCAATGGAGACAGCTTGGGTTGCTGCCATTAATTAAATGTAGGAGCATAGCTGAAGCATTTAATCAATCATAAAGCCACTTTAATGCACTGTATCACTCCAAAGCTGGAGCAGTTAGAGAAGCTGCACTGTAGGCCAGAATACAAATGTGGAACAGTAAAAGGAGAAGCAAAAAAGAATGACTTCTTTCTGTGTCAGAGTCTTCATGTTTCAAAATGTATGAAATGGATAAAATTTTACATGCATTATATGAATCATTTTGGCTGCACAGATGTGAAAAAACAACTATCACTTGCAATATGTAGAGCTATGGCCACACATGTAAGTGAGCATAAACAAGTGTAGTAGTTTGAGATAGAAAATAATAATAATGGATTTTTGAAGAACATTATTTTTAATGAATATTTTATGATATGTCACTTCTCTTGAAAGTTACTTAATTCTTGCCCAAATGAGCATTTCTAATATCACTAATGTCACAGCTACAGCAAAGGAAAGAAGCTAGTGCCAGAAGAAGAAGGAAGAGGAGGAAAAGAAAGGAAGGCAGGGAAGAGAAGGAAAGGAAGAGGAAGAGGAAGGACTGAGGTGCTATGTAATTGGTATTTCAGATTTGATGTAAGAAAATGGTCAGTCCTGTGAATCACCATGTGGCATGGAATGATCTGGGACCAAGAGAAGTAATGATGACATAGAATCATATGACCAAAGAAGATAGAGGGTTCATCTATTTGGATAGCTGGATGAAGGCTTTTCTTGGTCCATTCTAAGGAAGAATTATAGTTAATGTCATAACCATGTGGTATGCATCAATGATACTTTGTATTACATACATATATAACATGTTTGTCTCTCTATCTCTCTATCTTTCTATCTCTCTCTATATAACTTTAGTTAAGAATTAAATTGTTTATATCACAATGTGTTCAATTAATTCCTTTGTCATCTTTGTAAAGTCTGGACCTACAAGAATCATTGAAGAGTTGCTGAGGAGACAATTTTGAAAGAGCTGGATCCAAATGACATCTGAAGTGGAAACTGTGGGTTCCAGAACTGGAAGAACAGGGAACTGTTACCCCTGATAATGGTCCCTTCTGTATCATCCTGCAGTATTTACTGCCAAAGTGTCTACCCATCTGTAGAACCAAACTGAAGGTAAGTCTGCGTTCTTAGTGCTTACGTGGAACCTTCTTACCTCCAGTTCTTCTTGCTCATCTTTTAGCCTTAGTGTTTTAGGATATATTTTAGTTCTTGATTAGTTTTTAACCACTTTATTGAGGTATTATTGACATACAAAAAGCTGTACATATACACGTATAAAACTTGATGAGTTTGGACAAAAGTACACATCTGTGAAACCATCACTACAATCTATTCCATAAACATACCCATCATCTCCAAAAGTTCCTTATTATTTTTCATGGATATTAGTTTCGATTGTCCAATGTTAGTCATAAAATAAGCACCTTTAAAATACTTAAAAAAATCAACTCATCTGGTTTGAAGTTTTGAGCTGGTACTGAACATGATAAATGGCCACTGTTTTCAAGGAATTGATAGAAGGCAATGTTAATACATATGACATTACCTGATGTGAATGAATTGTGTAAGAGAGCATATAAGTGTAAATTGTGGGATAAAATTACTTTAACAGCTGAGAGAAGTTTGAAGGGAACATAGTCAATGAAACCTCAGGTGGTCAGGGGAAACTTCAGGGGAGAGGTAGGATTAAACCTGGGCCATCACGATGGGTTTGATTAATTGAAATAAATGGAAAGATTGACTGAGAGAATCCATAGAGATATCATGAGCTACAGAAGTTTCCCAAAGTTTCCTGTGAAACAACAGAGGGAATAGAGACTTTTAGGGGTGATAAGGAATGTTAAAGAAGATAATAATCTGAGCATAATTGCCACAGAGGCTACTCTTTTCTGAAAAATTTTAGATGAGTACTCATGGTATAGTGTCTGTTAATACATTTCTCTTGATGACACAGGGTAGTTATGCTGAAGAAAATTCCAACAGAATGGGACTGGGGGGACTGTTTTTTTAAGGCAAATTAAGGAAGGGCTCTGAAGGCAAACAGTGTTTGAAGACAGTTGGGGTCACGGGGTTGGGCAAGGAGAAGGACTCAGACTGTAGAAGATGGACCCCTTCCTTTATGACAGGCTCTGGCCATCCACATGTATGTTGGCGATGGCTGTCTGTCTCCCAGTTTCTATCGTCTATCTTTTCCTTTTAGAATTAGAACCTCTAAATGTTAGCTGAATATGTGGCTGCCTAAATTAAAGACTAAAATTTCCAGATTTCCTTACACTTAGGCATAGTCATTTGTATCAGTTTTGGACAACAAGTGTGAGAAAATTCACGTGTTAAATTTCTAGGTCATTCCCTTAATAGAGAGTGAGAGTAACCTCTATGTCCTCTTGTTCCCCTTTCCTGTGGGCTGGAATGGGGTGTGATGATGAGCTCTCTTGGACCATGAGGACAAGGCAAAACCCTAGAAAGGGCAGAGCCACAAGGGTCTCCAACTCTGTGTGTCACCATTCTAGGCCTGGGCTAACAGACTTATATGTAAAAGGGAAATGCACTACTCTTTGACTTAAACCATTATATTTTGGGGGTCTCTTTCACTTAGTGATTTCTGACAAGAAGTCTATATTTTGGTATGTGCTTACTAAAGACCTCTTGATTACTTGAGTAAATGAGAGAAAGATTTTTCAATATGCATGCATACATTGTGATCTGATCACATATTCTTGTGAAGAATTTGATTTTTTTCTTGGCCTCAGACATAATTCACTCTGCATGAAGCATGGCAGCTTCATGATTCCATTTATATTTTTACCTTATTTATTCATGTTGATAGTGGAATAAGGTACAATAAATATATGGCTTGCTGCTTCATAGTGTTGTGTGTCACTGCTGTAGTTACTAGAGGAATATAGCTGCTTATTTTATAATCCTTATTTTGGAAGTTCTTTTGAAATTGGGTGTTAAAACATAGAAACACATAACTTCTTTACAAGGGTTATCATGTCTCTACTTTGAACTTTCAAAAGACCAGGAGAAAAGAAGTAATCATTTGCCAGTAGCTGTTGTGTGAGGTCATTCAAGTCAGCCAGGTCATCACAAATGGAGACACAAAGGTTTGTTCTCTGTTGGGTTTCATAATTTAATTTCTCTGAATTCACTGACACCAAATAACTGATGAGCACAACATTTTACAAGCTGTGGCACTGAAGTCAGAGAAGTTACAGGCCAGGGTTTCTCAAGGGAAAAAAGTACTTCTCAAAAGTGAGTTAGTGTTCACTCCTGCTTGGTTTCTTCTGCTTCTGCCACACTCCAATTCCAGAGTCATTTCTGACTGAGGCAAAGGATTAGCAACGGTGCAACCGTGTCCTTCCAGGTCAGCAGGGAAAGATTTTATGACAGCCCTGGACTCTGAAGAAGAGAAGTGTGGTCTCACTCAGCCACATAAAACCACAGTCTTTGAGCTAGTCAGGAGTGAAGAATGTCTGAGAGGGCAGTTCCTGGGTCATCAAATTTTATCAGAAGCAAGAGAAATGGCTATAAAAATAGTTTAATATTTAAAAAAGCAAAATTTCTAGAGTAAAACATTTTTCTTTTCCACTTTCACTCACTGAGTTAATAAATACAATTCTGCTTCTGTTTATTCCTTAACCTTTCTTCCTTTTCTATCTTCCACCATTTCTTCTTCCTCTTTCTGGAGAAATAGCACTTTTAAGGTCATAAGGGTTAAATAATATGATATGAAGAAATCTAAATTCAGTAACTCAAGAGTGCCGTGGGTTAGAGGAGATAGGCAAGCTTGTCCAGGGAGCAGCTATCCTTTTAGAAGCAGCCCTGCTCAGTCATGACACCAGCAAGATTCCCAGCAAATATTCAGTGACATGCAAATATATCAAGCAGATTTACTAATTTATGTCCATGGGATTTGCAAATTTCACTATAATGTGTTCTGAAAATTTTGCATTCTTTCCACAAGATATATTGAACCTCAGGCCCTGGGCTGTGATTGATCCTAATACTAGGGTAATATATTAGACTGTCACACAGTATCTGACAGGCTTTTATTATGCATTTTAAAAGGTTAGCATCCTGGATGAAAATCCTCAAAGGTCATTCCTGGAAAAATAATTTAGGCTTTGAAATTTGATGTGAAATTGAGAGTTGTTTCCACTCACAGTGTGGGAAATATCAAATACAAGGTGTTGGCTCCAGCTGTCTGCTTCAAGATTTGGGGTATCTGTTTGGAAAGAACTGCCCCAACTCAAGGTCATGAGATTCATTCCCAAGTGGGAGACATTGATTTTCTTATTCCTGATCTATAGTTTTAGAATGCTTGTAACCTAGGCCAGCTTACTCCAAATAAATATCCTTGGAACCAAGAGGACTCCAGAGGAGTGTTGATATATCATATCACCATAGACATTCCTTTGAAAAATTAGGATGTCAGCAAAAGTCTTAGATTTTCCCCATATTTCTACCCAATTCCTTCTTCTCTCAGGTCTTTATCAGATGTCCCAATCTTAGAAATTTCTGCAAAGGATACTGGTAATAACACAACTCTGACTGCTAATAGAGGTTTAATCAATGTCTTGAGGATTAAAAGTCCCAAACCTCAAAGGAATAAAACTGCAATGACTGAATAAAAGCTTATTTGGTTAATGTTTTGGGAGAGAAACCAGGACATGGGCCCCATAAATCAAATTGTTGACAGGCTTACATCTAGCCTGGTTGACCTATTTCCTCCCTTGGGGTAAAGAAAACAAAACACTGATAGAAGATTAAGAGTGCCAGCTGCATGAAGGGATATCCTATGTGTTAAAGTATACTTGGATGGCTATCCTGGGCCTCTTCTCAGAATAGTTGAGTTACTTTAGAAATAATATTTCCTTGTTGATTCAAAGGGGACATTAGGGTGGGTGATTTCATGTAGCACTTCAAAGTTGATCTTGTTTGCTTTGGTGTCCTATGGCATATAGAGAAATAAGTTTGGGAATGAGAATGATAGTAAACATAAAAGCCCTGGTGAACTTTCCCTAGTGTAAGCAACTGCATGAGAGAAAAGAAGATGTCTTATTCATGGATAGTTACAGGGAGATGTTGTCCACAACACGGTTGAAGTGATGACACTCTTCACTCAGTATTTTGGGCAGAGCTGATTCTAACTTTGTTCACTGGATATGGTTTTGTGGAACTGCTACGAAGTGTCATTCTTTGCAACAGACGACACTCCAGGTATATGGCAAAATTACACTGTTTTATTTGGGCATCATCCAAATTTTAGGAGGGTGAAATGAAATGATTTGGAAAAAATTAGATATTTTCCCCCACTCCATCAGGTACAAACATAAAAATAAAGTTGTTTGTTGGAAAATATATGTATCAGTGTCTTAGAATACTATGAGGAAACTTTTCAAATTATATATTGTCAACTTCAGTAAGAGAGAACTAACAGAAAACTAAGCAGCAATATTATCATTTCATCTAGAAGGGGAGAACGCCAGAGCCTACAGCTAGAGCTACCACTTTTAAGGTATAAAGGAAACCAGGCTCTCCTTCTGTGGTATGACATGAGAGGTGAAGGTAAGATCTCTTCTGGACCATAAGAATTTGTGAGTTACAGGATGTTAAGATTATAAGGATCCAACTGAGTTTCAATCATAGGATATTGGCATGACATTAAACACATGGAAATAAACCAGGAACACAGCTAGACACATTCAATCCATTTTTAACTTCCATTATTATTATTGTTACATCAACAAGATTTCTCTGTGCACATCTCATCCTTTGCAATTGCCATAATATTTTGTCATTATTTACTTATGTACCCTTCTCCTTACTTGACTGCAGATCCCTAAATGTAGGGACTGATCTTGAATAAGATAGCTCTTATCATTCTGTACTTATGTAAATTTGGATATTGGATATAAACAGGTAAAGCAAGTTTTATTTTGTATATGGAAATTTTCATCTGCAGATGTTTTTCTCCTTTCAGAGAAAGGTAGCAGTCATGGTAAACCTAATACTCCAGGTAAAATAGTAAGTAGGTTTTTTATCTCAAAACTAATCAAAACACCACTGCATACAGGTAAATGTGACTGTGGCAGCTCCTGAGATAGGTGCACCACTCCTTGTACCATGTGTTTCCTGAAGCTAAATGCTTCATTTGTTGGACTCCCTGTAGCTCAGATTGTTGTGATCTGATTCAGCCAAGCAGGTGCACCTGGATGAATCCTGGAAGGCAGATGTAAGCATCAGAACACAATGCTGTGCAATTTTTTGTAAAGTACATTGGTGGAGTCCCTCATTTTTGTTGTTGTTGTTGTTTGTTTGTTTTGCAGTAGTTGTAGTGGAGGTTCTAGAGTTTTGGGTGTTAAGCAGTAGGTGGCACTATCAGTGGGATTCTCACTGAATACCTCTGTGATGTGGATGGGTATCTCTTTTTATTAAATTAAGGTATGAATAGATTCTGTCACCTGAAAGTAAGAACACTGACTCACAGAGTAATTGGGACCAGAAGTGGTTGCAGATAGCAGATTTACAAAGGAAAGGCAGTCTGGAATGAGCTCTCTGATTTAGATGGGGAAGGAGCCAGTTACTGTTATAGGGTGGGGCACTAGTATTATTCTGTGTCACCCAGTACAAAGTGTTATACTTGTTATCATTTGTGGCCACCAGAAATAAAAGAATGATTTGAACAGATTGAAAGAACCCTGCAATAAAACATAATAGAGAGCACAATTATAGTGGAAAATACTGTCTACTTCTAACTACATTGAAGAGGTTCAAGAGAAAAAAATTGTAGATTCAAGGTTTAAAATTCTAGACCAGTTAGAGAATCAGGGCATTTAAAAGCCCTACCTAAAACAATCTCCTATAGTTCCAGGGCTGATGTGTGCAAAAACAGTCACAGAATCTTATCATGTGGGTTGCTGAATTAAAACATAGATTAAATTCACAACTTCACTAGATCCTCAGATAAAAGGTAAAGCATTGGTTGGTAAAGAGTTGAACCCTGAAGGACTGGAATTGGAACATTTGGGAGAATTTGAACACCTCTGACTCCTCCAAATAGACTAAGCTATCAGAAATATTCCCTCTCTTCTGTTAGGTGAGGCCAACTGTGGTGCATGAAGACATTGTGTTGACTTCAACAGAAAATGATGCCAGGTCTCCTCCCACCCCACTGGACTGCTCCATGTGGCATCTGGAGTTAGGTCCCCGTATGCTCTTGGGGATCAATTAAAAATCTAACCTAGATGTTGACTTATACATTTCCATATTTTACATCCACAAAAAATCTTGGGATATACATATGGGAATTGGTCGCAAGGGTGTTAGACAAGGGAAGGAGCAAAGCATTTTAGATCACGTTGAATTTGTCAATTTTGGTGTACATACAAGAGATTATGGATTTAATATACTAGAACAGACTAGCTCAAGTAACTGAAAGTGGATTTAATTATTTTCTTGGACTGTTGACTAAAACTGGATTCAGTAGTAACCTAAGCCAAAAGAAGCAAAGATGCCAGAAATGCCTTGTTTTAATGTACAGCAAGGAATCCAAAATCTTAAGAAGTCATGAAATTTTGGAGTGGCTTTATCATGTATGACTGGTCATTCTTCCAAAACATGTCCTGCAAGACAGCCTACATGATGTTTGTTATTGATGAGGGACACACCAGAGACTTTAAAGTACTTCACTGGTTGTCCTCTGTAAACTGGGATAAAAGTGGAAAATACAACCATTTAAATAGATTCCTGATTTCAGTGAGAATTCTGGGTACTCAGAGTAGCAGAGGCAAATTATTAGCTATTAATACACGGGAGCAAGATTACCATTGAAAGCAGCAAGGCCATAATCAGTAATCAGAATAATTTGATCCATGTGGAATTTTGACAATGGCTAATTGATCATGGGTTTCCTAGAAATGAAACAGGTAGACATTCTACTTGATCTGTACACCTGAAAAAAATAGTTCAGGGCTTAATGAATAGAAGCCTGACTTGAATCACACTGTAGACAGTTGCAGCCCTTCAACCAGCTTACAGACATGATCTAACACCATTTTAGTGAAGGGGAAGCTGGACATGCTTAAAGAAGATTCCTGTATATACATTCCAAGTATTTACTTCAAATTTTTCTCCTAACCGTCCTCAAATAGACCTGTGGCAAATTCAAAGTTAATTATACCTTGACTAGGAAATACCTACTATTTGGTATTATTAACACTGGCTCTATGAAAATACTACTCTCTAGTAACTCTGAACTGTACTGTGGTCTGGAGGTCAGAGTTGAGACTTATGACTATCAGGTGGTAAATAGAACTTAGACCTGACATTATCCCAGAGTAGGCCCAGGGTGTCCACAAACCCAATGTGTCAGAATAGCCTTCCTGCCCTTCATCCCACTTTGTCACTTATCCATCTTGCTTCTCATGCATCATGATAGTTTGTCTTCAGATCAAACAACTTTTCTTCTCAGAAGTTGCCAGTCTAACTTCATTGTCATCTTTCTTACACTTTGATCCTGTTACCCTTTGTTGCCTTGATTTCTGACCTTTATATAATTTACATCATAAAATTCCAGAATTCAGGGGATTAGGGAACTGAAGGAAGATACAAAGAAATGTTAAGCAGACAAAATCTGAATGATAAGATTATGAGACTATAGAGAATAATAATTTTTATCCTGAAACAATAGTCCTTTAAATATCTGAAGACAGCTTTTATTTTCCTGAGTCTTCTTTCCCTAGGTTGAACTGCCTCAGTTGTTCCAAAGAGTCTTTGTAAGGCCAAGTTTTGATTTATTTTTATTAATCTATTACTCCTTTTGTGGGTGGGCACCCATTTTTTATGTGAACAAGTTTACCAGTTATGCTAACATCAACATGGAAAAAAAAACAAGATTATTCTCTCCCTGTTCTAATCTCTATATTTTTATTGAGTGTCCAGCTTTTTTTTTTTTTTTTTTCAGTATGTGGGCCTCTCACTGTTGCGGCCTCTCCCATTGCAGGCTCCAGACGTGCAGGCCCAGCGGCCATGGCTTACGGGCCTAGCTGCTCCGTGGCATGTGGGATCTTCCCGGACCGGGGCATGAACCCATGTCCCCTGCATCGGCAGGCGGACTCTCAACCATTGCGCCAGCAGGGAAGCCTGAGAGTCCAGCTTTATATTACCTTTTCTTCTTCTTTTTTTCAGTAATGTTACACTTTGTACCTATTTTGTCCAGATGAAACTTCTAATGCTTTTTTACCTATATCTTCCTTTAGCATCCTTGTGTGGTTTTGAATTCCTTCTGCCCGACTAATATTGTTATCATCCATAGTTTTGCTTTAATCTATGGGATATACCCTTTATCAGAGTTAGTGGTAAATTCCCCCTACTCTGACCTCTCCTCCAGTTCTGGAATTATACCATGATTACTGGTTTACAACCTGAACTTGGCTCAATCTTCTGTCCACACCTGTATGATTCTGCTTTGCCTCTCTTCTGTCTGCACTCTATCTGCAATCTTGCTTTACACCTATATCTTGGTACTAACATATACTTATTTTAGTTTTCTTGGGAAGATGTTTAGTTCCTCCTGATCCTGTCTGAACACTAACAAGAGAGTTCCCTGCTTTTTTCACCCCATAACTTTCAGAGAGTTATTTCGACATATTCGACAGCTATTATGTTGGTAGTGTGTTTCTTTTATTTCTTCCTTTGACTTAGGTAGAACTCTATAGAGCATTTGAGACCCCTGAATCAATGGTCCAGATCTTAATTTTTCACTAACCTTGACAACTGTCTCATATTTTCCCTTCCTCATCTGGCCCAGAGCTAACATGCTTCCCCTTTTGCTGGAACATGAGGAACCTTGGTATTCTGTAGGCTGACAAGGTGAGACAAAAGTGAATACAGTCTGGCCTGATAGGGATGTTGTCAGATGCAATCAGCCCCACTAGAAGTATATTTGCTCAGAGAAGTGTGGTCCTGAATGCTCCTCCAGCTGCTGTCTTTCAGTCCCACAGCTGTACACTGGCTGCTCCAGGCTGGTGGTAGGGCTAGCAGAGCTTGGCTGTCATGGATATCTCAAGATAATTCAGAGAAAAAGCCCAGCAATCATTTAGCAGAGGGTATTATACATGCAGACCTTCCCAACACCATAAAGCTGTAAACATAGTAGAAAATTAACAAATATGTATTGGAGGTCAGACAGGAGGCATTATTCCTTTGGAAAATTACCAAAATGTTGAATTATAGTTGCCCTATTTCTAAAAAAGGAGTGAGCAGTGTAAATGATTATTTATTTCGCAACATTATAACTTTAAAGCCCTTGTGTTGTGGAATCTGTGACTCACAGCTCCTTAAGGCCTATAGTATCAATGCTAAAATGGGAGACTATAAAATAATTGTACCAGTTAAACTTACCAGAATTTTCCAAATGCTCCAAAATATTTGCTTCAGAAGACTACTCAACTATTTTAGAAAACATTGCCTAACATATCCAACTCCTAGTAAAATCAAAACAAAACAAAATAAGATTTTAGCAAGCATCACTCTACTCATGTCTTCAATGTCCACTCACCACCAAGTTTATAAGTTTACCAATTAAGGCACCTCCCAAGTTAGCCTCAACTCACCTTCCCTCTCTTACTCTTCACTAAGCAGTTTCAGCACAGCGAAGTTAACTCTAACACTGTAGAAAATGTAGAAGCAAAACCTAGTTCTGTCTCTCACTTTTCCATGGCCTTAGAAAAAGTGTCTCATATATTATCATCTATTAAACGGAGATACTGGTATTCTCCTGTTTCACCATTATAAGTATTAAATTTGATAATATGTAATATGTGTGGATTGACACAGTTGACTCCTAACAAGCGTTAGATCACTTTCTTGTGTATTCCTCATACAAATTTCTTACTTCTGCCATACTCACTGCTCCTAGTGTTTGGAATGTTCACCCATTTTCTCTCTGCGTACCAGATTCTAATCAATTTTCAAAGACTAATTTAAGTTAGACTTGCTATGTCCCCTCTGGCCAGAGAAGTCTCTATATATCTTTTATCTCTGACCAGAAAAGTCCTTATATCTCTTTAGCACTTGTAAAACTAATAATTTATTTGCCCTTCACTGACCCATGTTATTAAGTAAAAACAGAATTTCTCATATGTATTTATATTGCCTGTACTTTCTAGTAAGTTTTCATGCCTAAAGGGAGATAGTGCAGTGTAGGTGAAAGAGCAAAAGCTCTGGCATGCAACAGACCTGATTTCTAGCTACAAAGTTCCTGAAAGATGACGTTTACAGAGATAGACAGGCAGATAGGTAGATAAATGTTCTGCTTCCCCTATTACATACATATCTGGTTATTAATTGTAGATATGCAGTTTTCTTTATGTGTATAGGTAAGATTGAATAAAGAAGGTTATAGGTAAATCAAAAAGTTCTTGTAAAAGTCAAAAATGAACTAAGAAGAGGAAGTACTAGCTGCACCAGTAGTCCTTCAGAATAAGTGAGATGGTGTATAATATGATGGATCAAACAAGAATCCCAAGAAAAGAACTGACTGCAGAAATTATTTCTTGAATCCTTTGGGTAGGTATCATCCTCTCCTGCCCTCACTCTTTGTATCTAATTCCACACCCAAAATATGTTCTAAATCTACTTTTCTCCATTTCCTCAGCCACCACTCTAAATGAAGCTGCTCCCTCAATCACCAGAATTATTGTGTAATCTCTTGTCTGATCTTTCCATTTCTATTCATTTCCCCGTAGAATACATTTTCAACACAGTGACTTTTAAAAAATATAAATCAAATTGTGTCACTACCCTAATAAATGCCTAATGGCTTCCCTTTGAAATAAAATACTTTAATCCTTCCATACAAATCTTTTTTTTAATAAAAGATAGTACTGGATGTGGATGTCTGGCACATAATTCTCTGGTAGAACAGGTCAGTGCTTGCGATTTAAGACATGTCCAGGGGGACAGTGGGAGGTTAGCCGATACTGCATTTTGCGTTAAAAAAGAAGTGACATTCTAGGCACTCAACATGGAGGAAATTTTGTTTGAACATAAGCCATATGTGAATAGTTACCAAACCAGAATGACAAAGGGATTTCCACAAGCAGCCCTTTAACTTGGATATCCTGTCTCAAGTCCTTCCCACTCTGTCCCTCAGTCATGACTAGAAAGAAAGAAGCTGAGATTTTATTTATGTCTCGAAAAGGCAGGAATGAAAAAATAATGCAGTTTAGTGAAACTTTCGGGGGAATATGTATTGCTTTACCTTGTTTATATAAAGCTTTCTATTAATTTCCCAGGGGAAAAGAAACCCTGTGAGAGCTGAAACCCTTTGGCTTGCTGAGTTTATAAACTGCTTTTATTTAACCTAAATAATCCCCGATAACATGCTAATGGTATCAGTTTGGATTCTGTGCACGCTTGTATCCCTCTCCCACTCTCCAAACAAGAAAAATCTTCTTTCTTAAATTTTTAACTTTTTATTTTAAATAATTTAAAAATGAGATGAAAATTTCAGTAACTATTCAGACAACTTCTATTTACCCTTTCTTTTTTTAATTTTTGAATTTTATTTAATTTATTTTTTCATACAGCAGGTTCTTATTAGTCATCAATTTTATACACATCAGTGTATACATGTCAATCCAAATCACCCAAATCATCACACCACCAACACAAACCCCCAAGGCTTTCCCCCTTGGTGTCCATACATTTGTTCTCTACATCTGTGTCTCAACTTCTGCCCTGCAAACTGGTTCATCTGTAACATTTTTCTAGGTTCCACATACATGCATTAATATATATTTGTTTTTCTCTTTCTGACTTACTTCACTCTGTATGACAGTCTCTAGATCCATCCACGTCTCAACAAATGACCCAATTTCATTCCTTTTTATGGCTGAGTAATATTACATTGTATATATGTACCACAGCTTCTTTATCCATTCGTCTGTCAATGGGCATTTAGGTTGCTTCCATGACCTGGCTATTGTAAATAGTGCTGCAATGAACATAGCAGTGCATGTGTCTTTCTGAATTATGGTTTTCTCTGGGTATATGCCCAGTAGTAGGATTGCTGGATCATATGGTAATTCTATTATTATTTTTTTAAGGAACCTCCATACTGTTCTCCATAGTGGCTGTATTAATTTACATTCCTACCAACAGTGCAAGAGGGTTCCCTTTTCTCCACACCCTCTCCAGCATTTGTTGTTTGTAGATTTTCTGATGAGGCCCATTCTAACTGGTGTGAGGTGATACCTCACTGTAGTTTTGATTTACATTTCTCTAAGAGCAGCGTTTCATGTGCTTCTTGGCCATATGTATGTCTTCCTTGGAGAAATGTCTATTTAGGTCTTCTGCACATTTTTAGATTGGGCTGTTTGTTTCTTTAATACTGAAATGCATGTGCTGTTTATATATTTTGGAGATTAATCCTTTGTCCGTTGATTCATATGCAAACATTTTCTCCCATTATGAGGGTTGTCTTTTCGTCTTGTTTATGGTTTCCTTTGCTGTGCAAAAGCTTTTAAGTTTCATTAGGTCCCATTTGTTTATTTTTGTTTTTATCTCCATTACTCTAGGAGGTGGATCAAAGAAGATCTTGCTGTGATTTATGTCAGAGAGTGTTCTTCCTATGTTTTCCTCTAAGAGTTTTATAGTGTCCAGTCTTACATTTAGGTCTCTAATCCATTTTGAGTTTATTTTTGTGTATGGTGTTAGGGAGTGTTCTAATTTCATTCTTTTACATGTAGCTGTCCAGTTTTCTGAACACCACTTATTGAAGAGACTGTCTTTTCTCCATTGTATAACCATGCTTCCTTTGTCATAGATTAGTTGACCATAGGTCTGTGGTTTTATCTCTGGGCTTTCTATCTTGTTCCATTGATCTATGTTTCTGTTTTTGTGCCAGCACCATAATGTCTTGATTACTGTAGCTTTGTAGTATAGTCTGAAGTCAGGGATTCTGATTCCTCTAGCTCCATTTTTTCCCCTGCTTTGGCTATTCAGAGTCTTTTGTGTCTTCATACAAATTTTAAGATTATTTGTTCTAGTTCCGTAAAAAAATGCCATTGGTAATTTGATAAGGATTGCATTGAATCAGTAGATTGCTTTGGGTAGTATAGTCATTTTCACAATATTGATTCTTCCAATCCAAGAACATGGTATATCTCTCCATCTGTTGGTATCATCTTTAATTTCTTTCATCAGTGTCTTTTAGTTTGCTGCATACAGGTCTTTTGTATCCCCAGGTAGGTTTATTCCTAGGTATTTTATTCTTTTTGTTGTGATGGTAAATGGGAGTGTTTCCCTAATTTCTCTTACAGATTTTTCATCATTAGTGTCTAGGAATGCAAGAGATTTCTGTGCATTAATTTTGTATCCTGAAACTTTATTAAATTCATTGATTAGCTCTAGTAGTTTTCTGGTGGCATCTTTAGGATTCTGTATGTATAGTATCATGTCATCTGCAAACGAACATATTTTTTGGTTGTCTCCTTCATTTTTTGATGGGTGAGGCTGTGTTCCTGTCCTACTGGTTGTTTTGTCTGAGGTATCCAGCACTGGGGTTTGCAGGCAGTTGGGTAGAGCTGTGTCTTCGTGCTGAGATGTTAATCTCCAGGAGACCTCACTCCAATTAATATTCCCTGGTATTTGAAGTTCTCTGTTAGTCCAGTGGTTTCATCTTGGTGCTCCCACCACAGGAGCTCAGGCCTGACCCATGTCTGTGTACCTAAATCCCTCAAGCCGCACAGCAAGGCAAAAAAAAAAAAAAAAAAAAAAAAAAAAAGAGCCAAACAATAACAAAGAATAAAAAATAAAATAAAATTAGAAAAATAAAAATTATATTAGAAAAAATATAAATGAAACAAGAACAACAATAAAACAGAACCATAATAGCAAAGCAAAAAAAAGGGGCTGGAAAAGTCCTTGACTGTGTGAGACAGTTTTAGGTGGTGATGGGGCTTAAGTGGGGTCAGTGCCTGGGGGGGGCAGGGCCTAGGCTCAGGATCCTTGCTGCTCAAAAATGCAGTGGGGAAGGACCTAGTCAAGGGCAAGTTTTAGGCGGTGAGGGTTGGCTAGGCTCAGGACTCAGGCAGGCAGATAAGGCCTTGGGGGTTGTCGGGCAGGGCTTTGGCTCAGAGTGGCCAAAGGGGGCCTCAGAGTTTGGAGCATCAGTCCCAGGACCCCAGCAGGTTCACTGGGACCTGAGTGGGTGGAAGAAATGCCGGCTGAGTTCCCTTCTGATCCTCTGATCCTCCAAAGGTCTCTTCCTGTCCCCGTTGATCCCCTAGTGGTGAGTGGGCCCCTCTGGGTGTGGGAAGCCCTCCCCTCCCCCAGTTTCCCCTCAGGGCCTCTGGTCTCATCTCTCCTCCACTTCTCCTCTGCACTCCTCCCCATGTCCTACCTGTTTCTTAGGGTTTCCTCCTGTCCCCTTAGGTGTCCGAGATCCCCCACCAGTGCCTGGTAGGTGCCCTAGTTGTGAGGATATGCGAACTCCGTGTCCTCCTAATCCCCAAAATTCTTTCCTTGACAGAAATCCAGAATTCTTGGGATCTCAGTGACCCAACAATCCTACCAGGTCCCTTTCTAGGCCTTATTATCATTCACATTTAAAAATGGCTTCTCTTCTAGCCAGAACCTGTAACTTGGAATATCAACACAATATTTTATGGATACACTATAATAAATAATGAGGGGAAAATGCAAGCACAGAGCTACCCTTCAAAGACCACAGGGTATAGGTAAACAAGCTGACTTATAGAAAGAGAGAAAAATGGATATAAAAAGAGAGAATTTCTTAATGAAATGTGGTCATGAGACCAGAATCACCAACTATATATTACTGAATGAATCCAACATTTCCTAATTAATTGTGTATATCTTTTTAAAGAAGTATAATTAAGAAATGAAGCATGAAAATAGTGTAGAACTGTCACTGTTGAAATAATCTTCCTTTTAAAAAAAATTACAGAATACTTTTGTACAATTTGTTTCATAAAGTTGACTAAATCATGTTGAAAGCAAAGCATATCAATAAATACTTTGAACTTGTATTATGTTTTCAATTCTGGGATAGAAAATAGAGTAAATAGAAGAGGAATAAAGGTATTTTCTTTGCTTTGCAGGAATTTGTTGTCTTGGAAAGAAAATATGTCTATAAAACAAGACAGGGTAGCATCAAATGCTAGAGTTTTCAGAATAGCCTTCAAATGCTCAGCATTTTACATTTGTTGGGAGTCATATTTATCTCAAATAACTTTCAAGGTCTTAGAAAAACACTAAGGTAGGAATGATGTTACTGTGGTGTTGTATCAAAATGTATCAGTCTGCTTCTGTTCAAGGACAGGTACAGTATGGCTCCTACAGCTATGGGTCCAGGCTCCTAAAAGGATCACACAGTTCCTTTCCACCATTTGCATCTAAAAGTATCTGTTCTGAAATATGTTGATTTGGAAGATTTATGCAATCATCTGATTTAAAAAATTGCAAATGTTTTTCATTTTCAGTGGGCTTTTAAAAAAGAATGTCAACTGAAAATTATTTTCATCCTATCTCCAGCAATTTTACTCACTATATCTAACTCTGATGGGAACCCCCAAGATGTGGTGTGAATGAAAACTTGACCTAGTTACATTATCATCTGTCTTTATGTCCCTTGTTCAGAAAAAGAAGGGATTTATAGCAGACAATATCTAAATTCCCTTCCTAATCCAAATTCCTCTCTTAAAATATCACATATTTGGGGCTTTCTCCAAATGTCTTAATGTTTTTTCATGTTTTTTTCATCCATTAATGTATTTTATAGTTATGGATATTCTCATCATTCCCTGTCTCTTAGACATAAAATTCTGAAAGATTCAGAAGATAGCAAGTGTGGTAACAAACTAACCATTCAGAGTTCAAAATAACACTAAAACATAAATCCAAATTCAAAACTCAAAAGGACTCTGTTTTTTAAATGAATAAGATGGAATCAATCAACCTATCATCTATCTATCTATCTATCTATCCACCTATATGACATACCTACATATATCTTATGATTCTTACTTGCCTATATAAGAAAATTAACATTTTAAAAAATCTGAAGCAATTTGTCATTAAATATTTGGCTCCCCATCCTCCAATTTTCTGGTCATCTGTCTTTTTAACCTTCTCCCATATTTTTCAGCACATATACTCATTTCCTTAAATTTTTCCTTCCACTTAATGACATCATGCATGATCTACCAGTCTTTCATGCTAGAAATGTTCTAGCTTACTTTGATTACTTACTTTCTTGTTCAATTGCCATCAGATTCCACTGATTTTAGATCAGATCATCATTATCAGTGAAATCTTCTATATTCATAAGTAAATTCCACTACTAAGTAGTTCTAGGTCTTGCAAAATTGCTTAACTTCTCAGTGCACTGGCTTCCTCACTCTAAAATGTAGAAGGTTTTAGTATCTTTTCCATTAGATTAGGATGAAGAAAAGATGAGATGATGCAATAATATAGTTAGCAATGTCTCTGGCACATATTAAGGTCAATGCTAGCTATGATCATGTTACCATCATTTGCTGGACTATTTAAAATACCTTCCTTTATCATCTTCTTGGGATCAATGTTTGAATTGCAACTTTTCTTCCTGAGGGAAACCAGAATTATCTTTGTAAAATCAGTTTCTAATCAGCTACTATGATTTAAAACATTCAGCACTTTTCATTGTGTATAGAATAAACACTATACTCCTCACCAAGGTGTGGAGACTAATGGAAATGATGCAAACTAATGTTCCAGCATTACCTTCAGGTAAGGCTTTGCACCATAGATGATGCTGACTTGGACACATGACAGGCAAGACTCATAGTCTCTAAGGAACCCACACTCTGTGCTGTGACAGCACTGAGTCCTGATGTACCTTCTTGCCTCTGCTTTTTGCTCAGTCTTCCTTCTTCTTGTAACATCCACTTGCCTCCTTTGCATGTTTAGTGAATGTGAACTTGTCCTTCTAATGAGTTCCACTTATTCCATCCTTCCTTCTTTCCACCTATGCATGTGAGGCTTCATTTTGAAGCCTTTCCTATGATCCAAGTGTATGCAGTCTTTTGCCTATTAATGTTCCCACAGCACTTTATGTAGGTTTCTAATATGACACCGAACACACTGAAATGTTCTTGGTTGGTTATTTATGCATATGCTCTCCACCCTCCACTCGGCATTATAAAGTCACTGAGAACAATGGTATTGGCTAAGAGTGGGGTGAGAGTTGGGAGGGGATGGATCTAGGCTAAATACTGTTCCAAGTGTTTTACTTATGCTCTCATTTAATCCTTACCATGAGGCTATAACGATTAATGAGCCTGAAGTAACTTTAGGAGGCAAAGTTACTTGTCACAATTATGGACTTTAAAAATGCAACATAGCTCTCAACTGAGGGTAATTGTGCTTTCAAAATCACTGAATGTACTAAACAAGTAAATATAGCTGTCTTTTGTTTTAATACTGATAATTTTGTTTATTTCTTATCTATTTTTTCCAGTCTTATTGAGATATAATTGGCATTCCATCTATAGATTCAATACAATTCTATAAAAATTCCAATGATATTTTTTACAGAAACTGAAAAAAATTCTAAAATTTGTATGAAACAACAAAAGACCCTGAATAGCCAGAGCAATCCTGAGAAAGAAGAGCTGGAGGCTTCATGTGTTCTGATTTCAAACTATATTACAAAGCTATAGTCATAAAAATATAGTCTATTTTTATGGTACTGGCATAAAAATAGACACACAGATCAATGGCACAGAATCAAGAGCCCAGAAAAAACCCTCACATATGTGGTCAATTAATATTTGATAAGGGAGCCAAGATTATTCAAATAAGAAAGGATAGTCTCCAATAAATGGTGTTGGGAGAACTGAATAGAAAAGCCTTTTGGATGATTCACATCCCTATTTGTCTCCACCAAGAATTGGCCTCTTTATCCTGATGATGAAAACTTACATTTAGAGTAACCCTCTGAACAGGGCAATGTTTCTCTATATCATCCCCAGAGGTCCAAGATTGCATATATCTTGGCTCTGGGCTACTTTGGAGGAAGACGTTAAAAATCTTTTATCATTAACCCCCTTTAACCAGAGAAGTTATACTTTTGTTTGTCATATGGATTGAGGTTCCTTGGGATTTAAAAAATAAACAAACTAAGCAGCTTAAAATGTTTTAAATTTGCTGATCTACAGCATCTTTAAACCCTAACATATTCCCCAGAGTAAACTTTCACCAAAAACCTCCCACAAATAAGCAGTAGTTCAATTTTTACTTTAGCTCAAATTTAATTTGTCATGCCAAACTATTGTGAAAAGCAGAGAGGATAAAATCAAAGTGTTGCAGGATGAAGAACTTTTCCGAATTCCAGTTTCACTGCAGGTTGGCCTTGGAGCTCTGAAAACAATATCTGCAGGGCTGAGAGGAAGAAAACCCATTCACCCAGACCACAATTTTGATTTGAGAGATAACTGCATCTCAAACCCCATGGCTTTCTCCTAAATGGGGCCACAACTGAATGCAGCCCTTGTAGCTTTCATGATGAAGAGGACCCACTCTCTGGGTCTATTTTTATGGTTTCCACTCCCTTTGCTGTGGAAAGTTTTTCTCCTTAATAAATCTGAATAAGTGTGCTATTTCCCATCCTCGATCTGAGGCTTGGTTCAGAAAGGAATTTTGCCTGTCTATGGGGCTGAGCTGCCCTGCAGACAGTGTCAGTAGGAAATGTCACCTGCTGATACCCTGCTGAGAAGCTAGTTCAGGCCAAAATGTGTTCAGCCCCTCCTCAGGGGCAGAGACATTGAAGTTAAAAGCTACAGCTGTGAAGAGATGGCAGTGAGCATGTTGGGCTTTCAAAAGAGCTCTGGCTGGGGATGAAAATCCTGCCTATGGTGACAGAATTTATTTTCTGAGCAAAAGGAGTTTTTAAGGACAAATAGAAAAGGAAATTGGAGTTGAAACTCCCCTGCCTCTATAATCCAACCCTATCTTACATGTCTAACCTTATTTTTCTTAATGTGTATCCTCATCTCTGATCTTTGCCCTGAGAGTCTGTATACATTTCATTCCTGTTTGAAGGGCCCCCACTCTTCCAACCTTTCTACCAGTAAGCTAAAGACTTGGTGGATATTTGTGCCTTGATTTTGTTGTTGGTGTTGTGTAGTTTAGTTTTTTTTTTTTTTTTTTGCTTTCAGAGGCAAGGTTATTGATTTGTTCTGCTTTTAAACATCTACCGTCTTCAGGTGTTTCCTTTATTATTAATATTATTGTTTATGTTTTAATGTGAATGTTTATGGAGTCACATGGCCTAGGAGATATGAAACTACACAGTTCATGAAATTCATATTGTAGGACCCACTAGGTCCCTAAGTTGAAAATATAGCTGATAATGCACAATTGCTTGTTTGTTCCAGAGAACTGGTAGTTTATAGAATCTTCTTGTCAGCGTGGAAGAGACCGTTATTATTTTTCCAACTCCCTGAGATGATTAATGAATAAACTCTTTTGTATTTAAAAAAAGACTATCTTCACTTTATTAATGGGTGCAGATTTTGCTATTTTTTATGGCTGCATAATCTTCCATTGTGTATGTATACTACAATTTCTTTATTCATTCATCCACTGATAGACACATATGTTGTTCCCATATCTTGGCTATTGTAAGCAATGCTGCAATGAACGTGGGGGTTCATATATCTTTTAGAGTTAGTGTCTTTGCTTTATTCAAATAAATGCTCAGAAGTGGAATTGCTGGATCATATGGTAGTTTTAGTCTTACTTATTTGAGGAACTTCCATATTGTCTTCCATAGTTACTGCACCAATTACATTTCCACCAACAGTGCACAAGGGTTCTCTTTCCTCTACATCTTCACCAACACTTGTTATCTCTTATCTATTTGATACTAGTCATTCTAATAGATGTGAGGAGATATCTCATTGTGGTTTGATTTGTATTTATCTGATGATTAACTATGTAGAGCATCTTTTCTTGTACCTGTTGGTCATCTGTATATCTTCTTTGGAAAAATGTCTATTCAGATCCTCTGCATATTTTTAAATTGGTTTGTTTGGTTTTTGCTATTAAGTTGCATGAGTTCTTTCTATATTTTGGATATTACCCTCTTATCAGATATACAAAAATTCTCCCATTCAGTAGGTTTCCTTTTCATTTTGTTGATGGTTTTCTTCGCAGTGCAGAAGCTATTTAGTTTGATGCAGTTCTACTTGTTTATTTTTGTTTTTGCAGATTTGAGTTGATTTTCTAATAATGGAGATGGTTAAATGTCTTTTAAGGAAGACTCAGTCTCTCACCCAGTTCTTTTTGTAATCAATACCTTAAATTTAACTGAGTGACTGGAATTTGCCAAAAAATGGGCAAAAGTAGAGAGGGGTATAGTGATGAATCTGAACCAATCTTGGTTAGGGTTCCAACAGTAAACATTCAGAGAAAGTCTCCACAGATAAATAGTGAGTACCAAGGACTTTGAGGAGCATGCAACATGGACTTAGTCAGAATGATTGGTGTTGCCAGCAAGACTCATGTTCTTGGAAGAAGGCATGAGAACAAGGATGGGATCCAGTTCCAAAGAAGTGAGCGTACATTTAGGGCCTCACAATAAGTACATATGCCCAGGGTAATGAAACAGAGACACATTTTTTAGGGCTAAAGTATAAGAAAGATTGTCATCACGTTAGGAGTTTCCACATACTCACTACTTCTTCGTATGTTGGCATTGTACAGTCCTAGAGAATACAAGGTACAGTGACATATTTAATCTCACAAAAAAGAAAAATATTACAATTTGACTTTGATTAAACTAGTATTTCCTAGACTCATCTTTAGCCATGGATGCTGTGTGTGTGTGTGTGTGTGTGTGTGTGTGTGTGTGTGTGTGTATGAGATAAAAATATTAACAGCTCATAAAATTAGTATGCAACTGAGTATATTATGGAAATGCTGATCTAGAAGATCTGTGTTTTACCTGCATTGTGGTCTGGACCTAAAATTCTCGCCCCTTAAGGGGATCTGAAAGTCTTCAGCTATTACAGTGCTCAAGGGGCAAGAGACTTGTTACATAATTTGAGTTAAAGTTCAGAGATTGCAGTGTTCAAGGGGCAAGAGACTTGTTACATAACTTGAGTTAAAGTTCACATACAAGGTATTGACATACACTGAGAAAATATGAATAAGGGAATTAAAGGGTGATGGAGAGAAGGCAATATTTCTCTATTAATACACTGAATGGGGAAAGTTAGCAATTATAGTTGGATGTTGTAGGAAAGAGGAAACATGATTTTGAGCATGGAATGATGAGTATAAAATTGTACCACTTGTAATGCCACATAGGATGGACTGGAAGAATAGGAGGTGGTAGGTTGAGCAGCCAAATGATACACTATTGCACTTATGAAGCATGGGATGATATTGGTCTAAACTTGGGTGATCATATTGTGAGTGGAACTGAATATAAGAAGGAATGAATATAAGACCGGATATTTTATCTATCATGACAGTTGAAAGAAAAAGAGAAATTAAAGACTATTTTGAGATATGGAGCCCCAGTGCTGGGAGAATTGTGGAGGTTCTCTAACAGAAATGATACTGTTCAATGGGCTCCCAGGACATGAAAAGTCATATGTAAGGGATAAAAGGGCTGGTGGTGGAAACTTCTGTAAGAAGATCAGCAGAGATAAATAAGAATCTTATTAAATAAGTTCAGCATCACAAGCAAAATTAAATGTGTGTGCCATCTATATAAAAGTCACTTATAAATGATATTTGTTGGTTTAGATTTTTCAAGTTTATTTTTTTCTATGACAAATTATTTGTGTTGGCCACATGTCTATATCATGGAGTGAGAACTTTAGTCAGCTTCTTCTTTTGTATTTTAAAGTAAATATCTTTTTCTTTTATATCTTGGTAAAGGCCAAAGAAGAAATTTGGAAATTGTTTTCAGAAATTCCTTCTACTTTTCTGGGGGTATGGTTTCAAAAATTTTAAAGGAATGTGCTATCTTACAGATCTTTAAACAACTAATGATTTTTTAATATAATTACATCCTACTTGCATAATTAATAAACTTAAAACTTATGAATATAACAAATTAGATTTTCCCAAATATTCAAACATTAATTGAGAACATAATTGTTCCAAATCTTAGTACATCAGATTTTCTTAAATGCTTTAAACTGCTTAAAATATTAAAAAAATGACTAGATAAAATATTTGAAAACCAATTTTAGAGATGATAATGGAAATATAGCCATTTGATTTATTTGTCACAGAGTTTTGACAAGAGGGGCATCTATCAGATGAGTGGGGATTCTGTTCTACTGAAATACGTAGGGGCTTCCCAGGCACTGGCCAGAAAATCTGCACTCCAATGCCTTCTCCACACTGATAGTAGGCTCCAGAGGATATATTAAGTGAAATTTGTGCTATAAGAAGTCCCAAAAGTAGGGTGAAGATTTTTTTTTTTGAATTGAATTTAGTCAAATAATTGGCTAGTTAAGAGTTAACTTTTTCTGAACTGCTAAATATCTGATTATTTGCAGGTATACAGGTATTTCATTTTTTGTTAAAAGCAAATGGTCATTTGATTCACTGTTATTTATTTTTTTCCAGTTTTATTAAGATATAATTGACATATAGCACTATATAAATTTAAGGTGTACAGCATGATTTGGCTTATGTACATCATGAAATGATTGTCACAATAAGTTTAGTGACCATCCTTCGTCTCATATAGATATAAAATTAAGGAAATAGAAAAAATATGTTTTCCTTGTGAGGAGAATTCTTAGGATTTATTCTCTTAACTTTCACATATAACATACACCAGTGTTAATTATATTTATCATGTTTCACATTACATTCCTAGTACTTTTTTATCTTGTAACTGGAAGTTTGTACCTTTTGACTACCTTCCTTCAAGTCCCCCTACCCCCACCTCTGGTAACCACAAATCTGATCTCTATTTTTTTTTTAATATATCTTTACTGGAGTATAATTGCTTTACAAAGTTGTGTTAGTTTCTGCTGTACAACAAAGTGAATCAGCTATATGGATACATATATCCTCATATCCTCTCCCTCTTAAGCCTTCCTATCCCACACCTCTAGGTTGTCACAAAGCATCGAGTTGATCTCCCTGTGCTATGCAGCAGCTTCCTACTAGCCATCCATTTTATATTTGGTAGTGCATATATGTCAATGTTACTCTCTCAGTTCTTCCAGATTCCGCTTCCCCGCTGTGTCCTTGAGTCCATTCTCTACGTCTGCGTCTTTATTCCTGCCCTGACACTAGGTTAATCAGTACCATTTTTTTAGATTCCACATATATGCGTTAACATACGGTATTTGTTTTTCTCTTTCCAACTTACTTCACTCTGTATGACAGATTCTAGGTCCATCCACCTCATTACAAATAACTCAATTTTGCCCTTATTATGACTGAGTAATATTCCATTGTATATATGTGCCACATCTTCTTTATCCTTTCATCTCTTGATGGATAGTTAGGTTGCTTCTATGTACTGGCTATTGTAAATAGTGCTGCAAGGAACATTGTGGTACATGTCTTTTTTTGAAATATGTTTTTCTCAGGGTATATGCCCAGTAGTGGGATTGCTGGGTCATATGGTAGTTCTATTTTTAGTTTTTTATGGAACCTCCATACTGTTCTCCATAGTGGCTGTATCAATGTATATTCCCACCAACAGTGCAGGAGGGTTCCCTTTTCTTCACAGCCCCTCCAGCATTTACATTTTCTAGATTTTTTGATGATGGCCATTCTGACCGGTGTGAGGTGATACCTCAGTGTGGTTTTGAATTGCATTTTTCTAATGATTATTGATGCTGAGCACCTTTTCTTGTGCCTCTTGGACATCAGTATGTCTTCTTTGGAGAAATGTCTATTTAGGTCTTCTACCCATTTCTTAACTGGATTGTTTGGGTTCTTTTGATATTGAACTTCATGAGCTGCTTGTATATTTGGAGATAAATCCTTTGTGAGTTGATTCATTTGCAAATATTTTCTCCCATTCTGAGGGTTGTCTTTTCATCTTGTTTATCATTTCCTTTGCTGTGCAAAAGCTTTTAAGTTTCATTAGGTCCCATATGTTTATTGTTGTTTTTAATTCCATTACTCTAGGAGGTGGGTCAGAAAGGATTTTGCTATGATTTATGTCATAGAGTGTTCTGCCTATGTTTTCCTGTAAGACTTTTATAATGTCTGGCCTTACATTTAGGTCTTTAAACCATTTTGAGTTTATTTTCATGTATGGTGTTCGGTGGTGTTCTAATTTCATTGTTTTACATGTAGCTATCCAGTTTTCCAAGCACCACTTATTGAAGAGGCTGTCTTTTCTCCATTGTACATTCTTGCCTCCTTTGTCAAAGATAAGGTGGCCATATGTGGGTGGGTTTATCTGTGGGCTTTCTATCCTGTTCCACTGATCTATATTTCTGTTTTTGTACCAGTACCATACTGTCTTGATTACTGTAGCTTTGTAGTGTGGTCTGAAGACAGGGAGCCTGATTCCTCCAGCTCTGTTTTTCTTGCTCAAGATTGCTTTGACTGTTAGGGGTCTTTTGTATTTCCATACAAATTGTAAAATATTTTGTTCTAGTTCTGTAAAAAATGCCATTGGTAATTTGATAGGGATTTCATTGACTCTGTAGGTTGCATTGGGTAGTATAGTCATTTTCACAATGTTGATTTTTCCAATCCAAGAACATGGTATATCTCTCCATCTGTTTGTATCATCTTTGATTTCTTTCATCAGTGTCTTATAATTTTCTGCATACAGGTCTTTTGTCTCCTTAGGTAGGTTTATTCCTAGGTATTTTATTCTTTTTGTTGCAATGGTAAATGGGAGTATTTCCTTAATTTCTCTTTCAGATTTTTCATCATTAGTGTATAGGAATGAAAAAAATTTCTGTGCATTAATTTTGTATCCTGCTACTTTACCAAATTCATTGATTAACTCTACTAGTTTTCTGGTGACATCTTTAGGATTTTCTATGTATAGTATCATGTTATCTGTAAACAGTGACAGTTTTACTTCTTCTTTTCCAGTTTGGAATCTTTTCTTTCTTTTTCTTCTCTGATTGCCATGGCTAAAACTTCCAAAACTATGTTGAATAATAGTGATAAGGGTGGGCACCCTTTTCTTCTTCCTGATTTTAGAGGAAATACTTTCAGTTTTTTACCATGGAGAATAATGTTTGCTGTGGGTTTCTCATATATGGCTTTTATTATGTTGGAGTAGGTTCCCTCTATAGCCACTTTCTGGAGGGTTTTTTATCATAAATGGGTGTTGAATTTTGTCAAAAGCTTTTCTACATCTATTGAGATTATCAAATGGTTTTTATTCTTCAATTTGTTAATATGATGTATCACATTGATTGATTTGCATATATTGAAGAATCCTTGCATTCCTAGGATAAACCCCACTTGATCATGGTGTATGATCTGTTTAATGTGCTGTTGGATTCTGTTTGCTAGTATTTTTTTGAGGGTTTTTGCATCTATGTTCATGAGTGATATTGGCCTGTAGTTTTATTTCTTTGTCACATCTTTGTCTGGTTTTGATATCAGGGTGATGTTGGCCTTGTAGAATGTGTTTGGGAGTGTTCCTCCCTCTGCTATATTTTGGAAGAGTTTGAGTAGGATAGGTGTTAGCTCTTCTCTAAATGTTTGATAGAATTTGCCTATGAAGCCATCTGACTCTGGGCTTTTGTTTGTTGGAAGATTTTTAATCGCAGTTTCAACTTCAGTACTTATGATTAGTCTGTTCATATTTTCTATTCCTTCCTGGTTCAGTCTTGGAAGGTTGTACTTTTCTAAGAAGTTGTCCATTTCTTCCAGGTTGTCCATTTTATTAGCATATAATTGCTTGTAGTAGTCTCTCATGATCATTTGTATTTCTGTGGTGTCAGTTGTTTCTTCTCCTTTTTCATTTCTAAACCTGTTGGTTTGAGTCTCCTCCCTTTTTTTCCTGATGAGTCTGGCTAATGGTTTATCAATTTTGCTTATCTCTTCAAAGAACCAGCTTTTAGTTTTATTCATCTTTGCTATTGTTTTCTTCATTACTTTTCATTTATTTCTTATCTAATGTTCAAGATTTCTTTTCTTCTGCTAACTTTGGGGTGTTTTTGGTTCTTCTTTCTCTAATTGCTTTAGGTATAAGGTTAGTTTGTTTATTTGATAGTTTTCTTGTTTCTTAAGGTAGGATTTTATTGCTATAAACTTCCCTCTGAGAACTGCTTTTTTTGCATCCACTAGGTTTGGGGTCATCGTGTTTTCATTGTCATTTGTTTCTAGGTATTTTCAATTTCCTCTTTGATTTCTTCAATGATCTCTTGGTTGTTTAGTAGCATATTGTTTAGCCTCCATGTGGTTGTATTTTTTACAGTTTTTTTTTTCTGTAATTGATATCTAGTCTCATAGTGTTGTTGTCAGAAAAGACACTTGATATGATTTCAATTTTCTTTAATTTACTTAGGATTGACTTGTGACCCTAGATTGGTCTATCCTGGAGAATATTCCATGGGTACTTGAGCAGAATGTGTATTCTGTTGTTTTGGGATGGAATGTCTTAAAAATATCAGTTAGATCCATCTGGTCTAATGTGTCATTTAAAGCTTGTGTTTCCTTATTTATTTTCCACTTGGATGATCTGTCCATTGGTGTAAGTGGGATGTTAAAGTTGCCTACTATTTTTGTGTTACTTTTGATTTCTCCTTTTTTGGCTGGTAGCATTTACCTTATGTGTTGAGGTACCGCTATGTTGGGTCAATAAATATTGACAATTGTTTTATCTTCTTCTGGGATCGATCCCTTGATCATTATGTAGTATTCTTCCTTGCCTCTTGTAATAGTCTTTATTTTAAAGTCTATTTTGTCTGATATGAGTATTGCTACTCCAATTTTCTTTTGATTTCCATTTGCATGGAATACCTTTTTCCATCCCCTCACTTTCAGTCTGTATGTGTCCCTAGGTCTGAAGTGCATCTCTTGTAGACAGCATATATATGGGTCTTGTTTTTATATCCATTCAGGCAGTTTGTGTCTTTTGGTTTGAACAATTAATCCATTTATATATAATGTAATTATCAATATGTATGTTCCTATGACAATTTTCTTAATTGTTTTGGGTTGTTTTTGTAGGTGTTTTCTCCTAGTGTTTCCTGGCTAGCAAATTTCCTGTAGCATTTGTTGTAAAGCTGGTTTGGTGGTGCTGAATTCTCTTAGCTTTTGCTTGTCTGTAAAGTTTTGGATTTCCTTGTCGAACATGAATGAAATCCTTGCTGAGTAGAGTGGTCTTGGTTGTAGGTTTTTCCCTTTTTTCACTTTAAATATATATTGTCATTCCCTTCTGGCCTGTAGAGTTATTGCTGAAAGATCAGTTGTTAACCTTATGGGGATTCCTTTGTATGTTAGTTGTTGCTTTTCCCTTGCTGCTTTTAACAATTTTTTCTCTGTGTTTTATTTTTGTTAGTTTGATTAATATGTGTCTTGGCATGTTTCTCCTTGGCTTTATGCTGTATGGGACTCTCTCTTCTTCCTGGACATGATTGTTT
Organism: Delphinus delphis; assembly: GCF_949987515.2. Lineage (NCBI taxonomy): Eukaryota > Metazoa > Chordata > Mammalia > Artiodactyla > Delphinidae > Delphinus > Delphinus delphis. Next base: position 57,436,785 of record NC_082695.1, read on the forward strand.
CCTTTCCCATGTTGGGGAAGTTTTCAACTATAATCTCTTGAAATATTTTCTCAGACCCTCTCTTTTTTCTTCTTCTTCTTGAGTGCCTATAATTTGAACGTTGGTGCACTTAGTGTTGTCCCAGAGTTATCTGAGACTGTCCTCCATTCTTTTCATTCTTTTTTCTTTATTCTGCTCTGTGGCAGTTATTTCCACCATTCTATCTTCCAGCTCACTTATCTGTTCTTCTGCCTCAGTCATTCTGCTATTGATTCCTTCTAGAGTAGTTTTAATTTCAGTTATTATGTTGTTCATTACTGTTTGTTTGCTCTTTAGTTCTTCTGTGTCCTTGTTAAACGTTTCTTGTATTTATTCTATTTCTGAGATTTTGGATCATTTTTACTGTAATTACTCTGAATTCTTTTTCAGGTAGTTTGCCTATTTCCTCTTCATTTATTTGGTCTTGTGGGGTTTTATCCTGCTCCTTTGCCTGTAAGATATTTCTCTCTCTTTTCATTTTGTCTAATTTTCCGTCCTTGTGGCCTCCTTTCCCCAGGCTGCATTGTCGTAGTTCTTCTTGCTTCTGTTCTTTACCACTGGTGGTGCGGTTGGTCCAGTGGCTTGTGTAGGCTTCCTGATGGGTGGTACTAGTGCCTGGCTTCTGGTAGGTGGAGCTGAGTCTTTTCCTGTTGAGCAGGGCCATGTTGAGTGGTATGTTTTGGGTTGTCTATGAGCTTAGTAAGACTTTAAGTAGTCTGTGTGCTGATGGGTGGGTTTGTGTTCCTGTCTTGTTTGTTGTTTTGTGTGAGGCATCCAGCACAGGGAGCTGCTGGGAGTTGGGTGGAGCCAAGCCTTGGATTCAGATTGAGGTCTCCATGAGAGCCCTAAGTGATTAATCTTCCCTGATGCTAGGAATTCTCCAGTGGTCCAGAGTCCTGGACTCGGTGCTCACACCCCAGAACCTCAGGCCTGGCTTTCCACTGAGGACCCAAGACCCCCAAGTCTCTCATCCCAGCAGTAAAAGGGATTAAGAAAAATAAACTAACAAAACCCCAGCCAAATGGTAAAAATTTAAATAAAACAAACACAAACAGAAACAATGAAACACACACACACACACAGCAAAGAAGCAAAAACAGAACCGAATAAAAAAGCAAGAGAACAACCACACAAACAAAAGAACCCAAGAACAAAATTTAAAAGAAAACTGACAAAGCCAAAATGCAAAACAAATGAGAGTGCCAACTGAAGAATGGAGCAAAGAAACAAAATAAAACAACAAAAATGATAAAAAGAAAAAAAAAGAAAAGAAAAAGAATAAGCAGAAAGAAGATAGAACAGAAAAGCAATATAGAAATAGACATAAAAAGTAAAATAGAAAATATATTAAAGAAAAGACAAAACTCCAGAGAAATGGTAAAAACAAAATCAAACAAACAAAAACAGAAACAAGGAAACACACACACATGTAAAAGAAGCAAAAACAGAACCAAATAAGACAGAAAGCAAGAGAACAACCAGATAAATAGAAGAACTCAAAAACGAAATCAATTAGGATTTCAACTAACAAAAACACATAACAAATACAAAACCAAAGCAGTGTGCCAACTGAAGTATAAAACAAGGAAACAGAAGAAACCAATAAAAATGGTTAAAGAAAATTAATAATAAAATAACATAAAAAGGGAAAAATCACAGAGGAACTGAAAGCAAAGTAAAAATAGAAATATAAAAAAAGATATATTAAAGAAAAAGAAGAGGGCTTCCCTGGTGGCGCAGTGGTTGAGAGTCCGCCTGCTGATGCAGGAGACACGGGTTCATGCCCCGGTCCGGGAAGATCCCACATGCAGCAGAGCGGCTAGGCCCGTGAGCCATTTGTGAGCCTGTGCTCCACAATGGGAGAGGCCACAACAGTGAGAGGCCTGTGTACCGTGTACCGCAAAAAAAAAAAAAAAAAAAAAAAAAAAAAAGAAGAAAAAAAATAAGGGAAAAGAACACAGCAAAACAGAAAAGCAAAGTAAAAATATAAATATTTAAAAAACTAAAAAATATGTTATAAAATACAGAGATCCTAAAAGACTAAATTAAAAAAAAATTACTAAAACTAGAACAAACAAACAAATAAAAAAAGAAAGACAAAAAGGCAGAACCAAGAACAGAATTAATAAAAACATAATAAAATTAATAGTAATAATTATGTTTCCCTAGGGTCTCTGCTGAAAGTGTCCTTGCACACATTGTGAGTCACAGCCCACTTCTGCCTCCCCAAGAAGGTCTCCTCTGCCTCTGGGCTGGTCTCTGGACCTGCTGTGTGCCTTGTGGGGACCCCTCAGACTCTGATCTGGCCCATTTCCTATGTGTACTTGTCCCCAAAGTCCACAGCTGTCAGAGCTACACCGTTTTCATTTGTGGAAACACTCATTGTCTACTCAGATATTCCATAGATCCAGGGTATACCTAGCTGATCATGGGGATTTAATCTGCAGCTTGTACAGCTGATGGAAAGATTTTCAATCTTCTTCCTTAGTCGCCCCACCCCTGGGGTTCAACTTTGGTTTTATCACCACCTCTGCATGTGGTCCACCCACAGGAGTCTGTTCCTGAGGTTGCCTTGGAACTCTTGGTTCTGTCCCAGTGATGAGAGGGCACAGAGGTAGTATGACTGCTTGGATTGTGGGATCCGTGGTGACACCAAATGTGCAGGGAAGCTGGCAATCATGGGTGCAAGAGAGATGGCCCTAGTGAGGGCCTTTTCTGGTGCATGGTATAAGGCACATGAGGGCAAGCCCTTGCTGGGCTTTTTTTAAATTACCCTGCAGCTGGTGCATTAGGGCCCACTCTGAGGGGGCTTTTTTTTATTGCTTGGCAGCCAGTACCATTGTGTGGGGAGAGAGAGGCCACAGTAGTGGCTCCTCCCCTGCGTGTGACTCAGCAGTAGCACCCTGCTTCCATGGCAGTCTGGTCTTCCTCTGTAGGCATTCCCTGCTGTGTATTTCCTCCCTCCCATCCCCTTAGTCTATCTCTCCACAGCCAACAGCAGTTCTTGCTCTGGGCCTGTTCTCCAATCCCCATGCTCCAGCTCCCAGCCCCCTTGCACACCTCTGAACACACATCCCAGTCTGGGACACATAGGGCCATGGTACAGACCATCTGTGTATTTCTAATTCTGTCCCATCTGCCACAGATTGGCCACTTCACTCTCTTCCAACAGCTTCAAGTGCTTCCCTTCTGTACCAATCAATTCCCCCATCAGAGAGAGCATATCCCTGAATTTAGGAATCTCTCCTCTGCTTCAGCTCCCCCACCCCAGGGTTCAGGTCTCATCCCACTTCCTCTCCTCCTCCTTCTCCCTTCTTTTTTCTGTCCTACCAAGTTATGCAGGGATCTTTATAGTCCTTTCCAATGTCCAAGGTCTTCTGCTAATTTTCAGCTGGTGTTCTGTGAGAATTTTTGCATCTATAGATGTATTCCTGATGCATCCGTGGAGAGAGATGAACTCCACATCCTCCTACTCCTTCCATCTTGAATCTTCTTCAGTTATTTTAAAACATACTTGAATATGCTTAGAATGGGTCTGTGATTACAAATTGTATAAATTATGAATAGTAAGTTAGAGAATAGTTAAAAGTCTCCCTTCCAACAGAAGCATAGTTAAAATAATTTAAAGATTGAAGTTCAGTATATATTCTTGCTTTGCTTACCATCAAAAGCCAAAGTCTATGGGATTCTCCCACATTTAAAGATTGGAAAAATTAGGAGAAACCAACAGAGGAAACAGAGGAGTAGCCAGTATAGTACCAACATGAGGTAAACCAAGAGAGAGTGATGTCTTGGGAACTAAGTGAAGAAAGTGCTTCCACAAAGAAGGAATGAGGCACTGTGACAAATGCCACAGAGAAGTTATGTAAGATGAGAACTAAGAACTGAAGATGAAATTAAGCAACATGAAGATCATTGGCACAGTTGGCAGGATCTATTTCTGTGAAGGGGTGGGGATGAAAATCGGACTGAGGATGGTTCAAGAGAATATCAAGAAGAGGAAATAAAACAATGTATAGACCTCCCTTTCAAGGAGTTTTACTAAAGGAGAGAAGAGAACTCAGGCATAAAGAGAGAGATGTAGGATCAGGAGAAGGTTTTTGGTGTCATAATGAGCATGTTGAATTACTGGTGGAAACAATCCAGTAGAAGGGTAAACATTGTTGATATAGTAGAGAGAGGGAGTGATTTCAGGAGCTAAGCCCCTGAGCATCTGAGTTGGCTTAAGATAGAAAGCACAGACGATCTGCTCACTGTTTCCTCAAGGCAGCATGCATGGGCACAGGTGTAGAAAGACTCGTAATTTCAAGGGGGGTATGTATGGAAATTTTTTTCTTATTGCTTGTTTTGTTTGTTTGTTTGGGATTTTCCCCCACTGAAATAAAGTCAACAGCTAAGATTAAGACGTGGAAATGTTATTAAAGAGACATCAGAAGAAAGAAAATATGTTAAATGATTATTTAGGAAAATGAGTCAATTCCCAGCTTTATCAGACTCTTCTCTTGATCCTTTAGGCATCTCAGAGTAGTGTGCAATATCTTGCTGGCCCAGGAAAAGCCTCCTCTTTTTGTCTTTGGCTACTGTGCTATAAGGAATAACTTTCTCTTACAACAATCTGTATAGGGGTTAGATTGAGAGATGTGGATACCCTGGGTAGGCTAGTATCTGGGTGTCCTTTCAAAATGATTTTATCTAAGTAGTGAAGGTGAGACGGAACTTTAATGCATCATATAAATTGGCTCCCTGGCAGCTGGCTAGCTGGTTCACTCCTCAACTGAAATCTGACCAGAATGAATGCTCATAGTGAGAGATGGTAAAAGTAGCATATTGGGCACATGAAAGTTGGAAGTAGCAGTGCGGCAGGAATCAAGTGATGTGGATTCTGGCTTGGGCCCTGTTATTACTCATCCTTCTACCTGCATAATGTGAGAAAGTTACTTGTTCTTATGGGCAATTCTGTCTCATCTAGAGTTGGATTAGATCATCTTTAATAGAAGTCTAAATTCTAAAATAGGTAAGTAATTCACATTACCTAAAGAGATTAACTAAAGGAAGAGGGAAAATAACACATTGTGGAACAATGTTGCTTATCATTTCTATCTGAAATAAATGTTGAGATCATTTATCAGACTGCCTGTTCAGAACACCCCTGATACACTAGCTCATTTAGCAGATCCAGATCCTTTAGGTAGCCTTCAGGTGTCAATGGCCAATCCCCTCTGAGATCTATCTAGCAGAAATGGGAGAGAGGAAAATCTCATCTGTCCCTACATTATTCTTTCCCAGAAGGACAGTTTTAATCTTATATTCTTGACCTTTGCCAGATTCAGCACTCTCTGGTTTCTCTGACTATCCATGGAATTAGGTATGTACACACACACACACACACACATACACACACATCTGTTTCCTGTGCATCTGCCTCTGTCCCCTCAGTGTACCTTTCAGAGGGTATATAATACTGGTATCATTAACATGTTACACTGTAATGAATTGGATTGAATTTATTAGAATTCATAATGTTCCTCAGGACCAGGCATGTTCTGGTTAATGAGTAATAGTAACATAAGTGACCTTGCCAGACCCTAGCACAAGTAGAAATTAACAAATGCGTGCCACTTGACCTGGATTTTTGCCACTGAGCCATATTTTATATCTTTACTGGCTCAAAATGAGTGTCCTGCCTAATAGTCCAGGTAAAGGTTCTGTGTTAATGTACCCTTTTCCTTACGCCCCGTCCTACCCAAACATAATGATTCTTGAACAGCACATTTTAGCAAATAAGGGAATAGACTATCTTTAATTGTTTGGGCATTCAGGAGAATGTTGTTAAAGACCAAATTTGGGGGCAGGCAGAGCTAATTCCTTAGTGATTTTTCTGCAAATGAACATTGGCTAAGTTACAACAGATTAATGTAAAATTAAATATTACAGTAAGTCTATTATCAAAAGAGATCACGATGATGAATGGCCTATTTAAATGAGACCCCCAGAAGGAATTAGAGCTGAAACCTATTAATCCCAGTCAGTTTGCAAGCTTCCATTTTTATGCAGATTAAACTATATTTCAGGTTGATAAATCAGCATGATGAACTCTGTGACAAGAACCAAATTTCTTTTCCGTTCTTTATTTTATTTCCATGTGGTCAGTGCCACAGCTGAGTGGATGCAGCTCAGAGAGAATATCCAGCAATGGGCAGCAATGATTAAGGCTACAGTGGCAGATGATTGTTTGGTTCACATTGCTTGTCTGACTTACTTTTCTTTAAGAATGACAGCCAGTGAATTTAGGCCTGCTAATAATTATAGTATTATGTGCTCATTGTGTTGGCACCTCATGCTCTCTTTGTTCCTGCTGCTTTTACTTAGGAATCTACTTGTCTTTCCAAGATTTTTTTTTTCTCTTTGTAAAAGTCCTGGTGTCACTAATGTATTTATTTCCTCCATAAATTAAGCAAAATCCAATTAAATATTTCTGGAAAAATCCATGTGTTTTATGTAGAGTTTCATTAAAACAGTTGTGAACCTAAAGCACATAAATTCTTTTATTTGCCCAACTGAAAATGGTTGACCCCCGAACATGTGATGGACTGGAAGGATGGATAATGCAGCCAAGAGTAAGGACAGCTAGTGTAGCCCTACACTAACCAGTTCTCTGGCCTTAGACAAATCACTAAAATTAAAACATATAACACAGTGCATCGTTCATGATAGGCTCTCAATGAATATTTAGTATTCAGTGGAGTGAACTTAACTTCTCTGATCCCAGACTTCCTTCTAAATTAGGCAGCATATCTTGCATGGATGAAAAAGTGTGACAACTGCAATTGGCCTACTTGCCTTGGAAAATAAGCCTGTTTGCTCTCAGTGGTGTCAATAAATGTTCTGGATGGACAGCTACTTGGCTTAATTCAATATAATTTAGTGTTTTAAAGTTTTTGAAAATGTTTTTATCTCTCCAATAGCTGGGTATTCCTTGCAGACTAGGAAGAGTAAGAATCCTTATTTGCTTGATGAGGAAGCACAAGGGCAAATATGACTGGATTCTCCAAAGGGACAGTTGATCCTTACACCCTCAGGACTAGATCTCAGATCTCCCATGACTAGAACCACATTCTGTCCTGCACCACTACTAACACAAGTTGTAACTGTTTCCTTGCACAACAACTTAGAGGGTGATACTATTTCATGAAAAAAACAAAAACAAAAACAAGAGAACGTGGCCAAGCAGAATTACCCTGTAGGTCTGAAGGTCATGGACACCTGGAAGTTGAAATCCAGGTTTGCCACGGTGCCCCTCACCTCATTGTTGCTTGGCTGCACTCCTTGTCACTTACTGTATTGCTGACTGACCCACTGAGCAGTGAATGTGTTGGGGAGGGAAGGAAATTGGCTTAGTCCCCAGAAGTATCACGTTGTGGTGTGGCATGACCCAATTATGTCATGAGCAGTAAGTCTCACAGAGGGAAATACCCTGGAACATGGCCGGGACAGGGAAGAAACCACATGGTTTGTGAGTACTGGATGCTCTCACTGCAGCAAGAAGTAGCCTCCTAGCTGTGTGCCATCTTGGGAGCTGACATTATTGCCAAAGCTAAGAGCAGGCCTGCTTGTATGCATAGGAGGTGACTCTCTGAGGACTATTATAACTCTTCCCACTAAATATACTACATCCATGTGACGTGGGTAGCTGAGAGTCCTTTATCAGGGAACAAAGACTCGATTTTATAGCTGGAAGTTAGGCTTAAAGTGCAAGATCCCTGTATGGAAAATATGTGGGGTTTATACTCATTTATATCAGGCAATTTACATAACTGATTATACTTACTTCAGAAGGAAGGTGAATATTGGGATTCCCATGCACACAAATGCACACATGCATTCACCCCCACCACCACACACACAGGCACATACTTTTACATATTCCCTTAACTTCTCTTGAATTGTTTCTTCTGCCTAGAATCTTACCATAGATAATTTCTAGTCACTTTTCAAGACAGGGATCCAAGCTTACCCATTTTGTACAGCCTTCCTTGATTCCCTGCCTGAGTTAAGTTTATCTTCCTCCTCTGGGTAGAATACCCCACACATGCTGCCACTGTGGCATATATGACACTATATTTTAATATACCATTCTTCTCAGGCATGCTTATAAGAGATACCATTATGGGAGCATAAGTTTATTTTTAGGTTTTGAACATTTGTTTTTAATTTATTAAATTTATTATTGTTAAATATTGTTACCAGAACAACATTTTTAAGGCTAATGATAAAGGGATATAAGACATCTTTATATTAATTAATTGATATTGTTTTTATTCTACATTTATTTCACAATGAGGTTTTTATAACATTGTTCTGAGTATTGATGAGATTGAGGTCCAAGTGCTGTCATGCTACTCTGAGCCATTTCCATAATGCAAGGAAAATATCTCAAACAAAAGGAACTCATGAAAACTTATCAGTGGGATAGAAGGACTCTAAACTGAGAGCAAAGTTTTCCTTTTTCCCCTGGGTCAGAGGTTGTCTGGATCCCTTCAGAGATTCATCCAGACTTCCTGATGGCCTGCAAAAGCCAGATTTAAATTAAAAATATTCATAGTATAGCTATTGCAGTGATAAGTACAGGGAAGAGACAGCTCTTGAGCTGTGTATAGATGGGGTAGACATTCCAGTATAAGGGCAAGGAAAAGGAATGGCCACTGGAAGGGAAGGGAGATAAGCTCATCCTCCCAAAGAAGTCATTATCCTGTCCCTTGGCAGTTGTATCTATGATACCCACTATCTTAGTGGCCCCCTTCTTCCTAAGATAGCTGGATCTATGTCCTGCAGGTACAAAGATTCGGCTGGTCTTATACCTGGGTACCAGTTCCTTCCCAAATTGTAATTCTGAAATTCCTAGGCGTTCAATGTCTAAACCTGACCACATTGCCAATGCTAAAGTAACTAGTCATAATTGATTTTCCTAGTCCTCTGACCTTACTCCAAACCTGCTAATCTATTAGCCAGCTCATTACACTGCCATCCTCACTCTTCTCCGGATAGTAAGGCACTGTTATCCATACTTCATGCATATTGTCCTAGAATGGATGTGTGAAATAAGGTCCTTGACTCAAATGTAGTGTCGATGAAAAAAAAAAAAAACTCAATAGTTGATTTGAGAAAGAAATGGAACATTTTATTCAAGCCAACCAGAGGATTATAACCTGGAAGATAGTCTTTCAGAAAGCTCTGAGGACTGTTCCACCCATTAGAAGTCAAAGCACACTTATATAGTTTTTGAAACAAAGGGTTATACGTCAATGGTGTATTATTTACAGTTTACACAATCCAAATCTATGCTTACAAAGCAAGTAGTTGGTTATGGGTTATCATGGCTCCTTAAGAAGGAAGATTAAGAAGGAAGATTATTTCTTAAGGAGGTCTGATTAATGTAGATGAACAACGCACACTAAAGGAGAGGGAGGAAGCCCAGATGGGCAAAGAAAAAATTATATTTCAACCTTTCTTGTCTTATTATAAAATATGAATTTTATTTTATCAGTAGTAACCCAAAAATCCCATTCCTGGTACTCATGTCACTTGACTGTACATGCACATAGATTTTGGAAACCCAAATCCCACCTGGTTCTGAGTTTTTGTTTTCTCACCTCCTTCACTGAGTTTCTGATCCATGCCTTAGCCCACCTTTCTGAACATCATGCCTGGTCTATCAACATACATGTTTTTTCTTAGAAACCAATCTAAGTACTATAACAACCAGTGAAGGAGAGAATGAGAACTGGTGAGAAGGATGGGACTCAGAGTATGAGAACTAATTTAGAATTGACTATGACTGTTTCCTAGATGCTGAAAAACATATACTTGTTTTCTGCATTTTTTATGTTTCTGAAATCAATGTATCCTATAATTAATAATTATATCTAATATATAATTTTTTTTTCCTGAAAAACTTTTATTGAATCAGTATGTTGAATCACTACTGGGTTTTAAGAATGAAGGAGTATGATATTTCTGCAAATATTTTGGTTACATTGATTCTCTAGCCCTAAGGAGTATGTTGTACAGCTGGGAAAGCTGAAATGAGTAGAAACTAAGAAAATCAGGGGTCAGTCAGGTAGCCTGGGGCCCAGTTTTGGTTTTGACCTCCAATTCTTTCATAACTATTTACCCTGAGCATCTGGGTCTCCTTCCTGGAGGAGCATCTTGCATGCCCCAGGCTGCTTCTTTGTGTTTGAAGTTGGGGTTAGTGTAAGCTATGTTTGAATTCAATATCCTGCTTTCTTATGGGGAGCTGAGCCTTTCTAAGCACAGGTAATTGAGCACCAATTATTATATTATTTGCATTTTTTTTCTTACTTCCAATATGCCAGAGTAAGCACTTTGTATACATTTTATATTCTAGTTCTCACAACAAACATGAAGTAGTAACCATGATTTTTCTCAGTTTTACAGACAAGGCAGCACGTCATGAGGTCTAGAGATGCTCAGTAAATTACCCTTTTGCAGAAGAAATTTGTAAGGAATTTAACTATATCAGTCTGTGAACTATATCAGTCCACCTTATTGAATGGTTTCTACTCACAATAGATTTTATACTACCTAAATTGAATATTGTTAAGATGGATATACTCTCAATCACTCTCGTATATGCTTGCTATGTATAATATTTATCAGCGACTTCACTGAGGCAAGCTGAGATTAGGAAACAGGAGGAGAGGAGACAATAGTACCTGGGGGATGGGGAGCAAATATTAGACCAAGGGGAAGGGTTCATTCCAGAGAGCCTACACCCTTCAGTACTGGCTCACAAGCCATAGTACATACAGAGAGGAGACAGAAGCCCCTAGTGCCTAAAACAGAGGAACAGGGAGGGATTCTGGGAGGTCATCTAACAGTTTTCTTGTCTTGAGACAGCTCCAGATTTAAGCTATTCTGAAAGCATTTATGTGGAATTGGAAATGAAAATGTAGCTTCTTAGTCTTTAGTAGAAGACAAATAAAATGGGGGTCTGTGGATCAATTCTGAGCACAGTGTCTTTTTAAAAATGCATCACACCAGGGGGTGAACACATAGTTGAAATGGTTTAGAATGCACACAGAGGCTCTGTACTTTGACCTTGACTAATACCAGAGAATGCAAATCTCCATGGCAAGAAAACTACACCCAAATCGATAATAAAATAAAAGGAAAATGAGAAATAAATGAACCACATTTTGGTATTTTTGTAATAGATCCCTGAGATTGATGAGAGAAAAAAACATATGAATTCATCCTGGAATGCTGAGATCCATAGCATATGTACAAAATGTAAATGCCATTCTTCCTCACATTTTTTTATGGGCTGTTCCACCATTGTGCTTCATAAAAGAAAATGTGTTTGGGGAGAAAGAAAAAAGCACCACTCTAGGATCTTAGCTGTGCAACACTTTAATTCCGTATTACAGTGACAAACAGAGACTACAGCTGATGCTTTTGAAGTTACGTTTAATCTAAGAAAAGATTCATAATCTTTTAAGAAGACTTCTGGATGGAAAACCTGTATCAGATTTTTTTTTAATCTTCTGAACTTCACTGCATAACACATTTGGAGACAAGGGAAATGGAGAGCATTATTAACTGGAGAAAAAGTGATGACTTCTTTTTTGTTTATTCTTAATAAATCATGTGCTTTCAGCTAAAATAAATGGTGGTCCGTGTTCATAACTGTTTCACACTTCATGTTAATTCTTTTTGTTGTTCCTCAGCTCCATGTGGGCCAGGTTCTTTATGAACATTAACTTTTATTTTTCCATGAGGTGATCTAGAGTTCTGGATAATGAAAATTATCCCCTTAAACCGGGGTTGAGAAAATGGTTACAGGTGAGGTGCTTTTCCTCTGGCACTCTGAATATGTAATAATTATAGTTGACACTGGTCTGAATTGCAACTATATTTGTGGGGAGACTTTGCCCAGTTGTGTATTGGTAAATGTTTAACAATGAGTTTTCCACAAAAACCAAAACCAAACAAACAAATAAAACCCTGATTATTGGGTTTGCCAATTCCATCGCTGATTTCAACCTACCACTCTTTTAACGATTGGCCCAAAATTTCCCCAAATTTTACCAACTGGCAGCTATGTGAGTTGGCGTTGACACATCACTGACTTTACCTCTTTTAATTAGCCTTTCCTCTCTAAAGCTTGTCAATCAAAATTGGGTTAGTCGTTCTAATAAGCAGCAGTCATCACCACTACCACAAAAATACATTAAGCATTCAGGACTGAATATTGAGCCCTGCAACACATCACAAGAGATTCTACCCTAGGCTTACTGTTTATGTCCATTTGAGGTTCACAGAGAAGAGCGTGTATCAAAACTGTAAGTCAGTTCTCATTCCTGGATGGCTGTGAATACTATTCAATTTATTCCCTTCCCTTTCATTATTTTGTCAAAAAGAAAAAAAAAAATCCAACCAACTTTCATTTAAACAAAAGTGATTTATTACTTTTAACCAAATGTCTCTGTACTTTGGCAGAAATACTGAATGTGTCCATCATTGTACGGTTCTAGCCTCTGAGTGTCTGCTTTCTTCATGAAATGCTTTATCACACTTTTCACCTGTCACTGATGCCTCTCCTTCCTGGTCAGCCGCCAAAGAACACAAGGTTTATACTCAGCTGGCGAAGCAATCTGTAGATTTTAGCTATGATGTTTCAGACCCCAGTTAGTCTTTATTATTTGGTTTGTTTAGGAATGAAACTCATGTGCTCAATGGCCACTCAGTGATCAACTAGGGTAAATAATATTGATGCTCTTCTAATTGCTAGGCAGTGCAGAGGGAAGTGACAAGTCTGTTCATGGCTGGACTTTAGGCAGCTTGAGGAAGTGAGTGCAGTTTGGGAATGGTGGCTGCTTGGTCGGTGTCAGTACTATAATCAGGAAGAGAAAAATTTAGGGAGAAATTGGAGGGTTAAGATTGCATATATTAGCCAAAGATAATGTAGTCAAGGCAAAAACTGCATCTCGAGTCCTAATTATTATTTGACACACTTTCCCATTATCTCTTAGCCTTGGAATCGGGGTTATTTCCCTGGTAAAGAGCCAAAATACCAGGGTATATGTAAGCACGGTGTATACATATCATCCTGATAAAGTGACAAACTTGTCTTGGTTTGTTAAGGGTTTTAGAACTCTGGATACCATGTCCTTGGAACCTCCTCAGTTCTGGTCTCTGAGTATCCAGAAAATAACACTCTCATTGTAAGTTTGTGTGTGTATGTATGAGTTTATTGAATTAGGTCTTCCAAACTACTATACTACATATCCATTAATTGACATGTTGGAGTGTACAAATGTTTAATCACATATTCTCCATCTGGTTATGCTCTCAAGTCTAGATATTTTAATCCACAAAAAAGTCATAAGAGGCTGGTTCCCTGAAATCAAAGTATAATAGGCCACTATGTTGTTTTGTACATCTTAACAGACACATCAAAAATAACATAAAATGTCATGAAGTGACAGTTCTTGGAATTTTGACAGAAATAGATATTAAATGTACTGTTCAATAAAATAAAGAGATTTGCCTTTTCATTTTTCATTCATCACTTTTTCATTTTACGATCAGTTTAGTGATTTTTTGAAAAAGAGTATGCAACTGCAATTAGACAGATTGGGTCTTAAATTTTTCATCTTCTACTTGCCCAAGTCATTTACACACTTAAGCTTCCATTTCTGCTATAAAACCATTCTTTGCAGGGATTTTATAATATTTCAGTGAGGTAATATGTGTAAAAAACCTGATCCATAGTAGATGCTCAATAAATATTGGTTCACTTCCCTGATTTTTTTTTTTAATTAGTACTATTTTGACCATATCCAGTATTCTAGTCTCCCTCTCACAATTTGTTCATAATGATTAATGATGGTTTTGTAATCACATGTGTCAGCAACTGCTGTGGGAATTTGGCTTATGACAAAGAACAGCAATTCATACGGTGAAGCTTCCATTCCCACAACACTGATACACGATGTGCTCATGAACAAATGTATCTGGTTACTGTCTCATATGAGGCTGAAGATGAATGCTCATGTAGTGCTTAATATAAATGAAAATATATTTACTTGAGATATAAACAAAACTTTGATGAGGATAATGAATCCTTTCATGTTCATTCCACACTGTTTTTGAATAGTATTTAGATATCTATACTTCTTTAAAAATTGACTCTAATCATAGTAAACTAAGTCAAGCTGCCAGTCCTGATTGATTGGTCATTTGACTGAAGCTAGCTTGAATTAACTCTCAGCACATGTAGAGTCAGTAATGGAAATTAGTGTGGAATAACTAAATATAAATACTAAATATAAAGAGGATTTTGAAAATATGTTTAAGTTCATACAAAGCTCTCATTTTGCAGATGAAAAAATTAGTGTCAGAGTGGTGGTCTCAAAATCACACAGAGAATTAGCAACAATTAGGGAAAAGATTAAGACTCCTGACCTCCCAGTCAAGACTCTGTCTACCACATTGACTATTTTAAGAGAAAGATTCAGAGAGGGGCTTGAAAGCAACGTCTTTTTCCAACATTCAGGACACATTGATTTTTTTAGAGAAAATATATTTTATTTTATTTATTTATATTTAAGAATTATTAAATATAGGGACACTGATGAGCCAAATGGAGGGAAAGCTCTCACATTCCATCTTGAACAATTCCACTGGAAATTTACTCTGCTAATCATTTTTCAGGGGCTGTTACCCTGGTCAATTGGCTGCTCACTCCTTAAATGGCATGATTGGGTGATGGATGTCTCTCTTAAATCTTGACCTGTTACCCTAATTGTCAGCTGTTGATAACTGTTTATATAAACACATCCAGAGAAATGGGAAATGGCCTATTGAGAAACATCAGGATAAGAGCACTTTCCTGAAGAGAACCAAGAGGATCACAGCTCTAATGACATCTGTCATTATCTTAAAAAGTGACTCTGTCATGAATATTGCTCTTGGACTTACTACCAAATTACAGGAAAATAATTTTACAAACTTAATTATAAAGGAGATTGTCCCACATCTCCTCAATGTTAGGTATGACAAAATTGCAATGATACATGAGAAAATGTAGCGAAAGGATGAAGGATTCATTTCTGAAGCACTCGATAGGAAAAATAGACCAATGTGGACTTTAGAACTGGTCAGGTACTGTTTTCTCTTCTGTTCTTCTTTTTATTTTCTTCAGGTACAGAACTCCAGAGTGATTTTAAATCTACTAATACTGAAGAATGTCTAAGGCTTGTAGATGTTTAGGGTCTGTATGATTTGGAATGTCAAGCTCAGATAAGGTGAAAAGGAGAGCTGGCTGCTTAGAAAAGGCTTAGGAAATCAAGGTTTAAAGGAACTAGTTAAAGGGTTTTTTAGGTTCTCATTAGTTTGTTATGGAGCATTTACTATGTACCATATACTTTGCTAGGCACAGGGTTGGAATATTATATAAGTTAGCTATTACTGCTAAGCCATTCCCAAACTCAGTAGCTTTAAACAATTATTTATTATAGCTCATATGTCTTCAGGTCAAGAAGAGGTTGGTTGATCTGCTTGGGCTCAGCTGAGCAGCAATTCTTCAAGCCACAGACGTGTCTGGGCTTGCTCCACACTATACTCTTGGCTGAGGGACCCCTCCCTCTATATTTATTCTTGGGCTCAAGTTGAGGGTGCAGTGTGACTGCCTGACAAATCTCTTCTCATGATGCCAGATGCACAAGAGGGCAAGCAGAAACACAGAAGACATCTTAATAGACATTGAAACATGCACAAATCACCTCCATCTCATTTTATTGTCTAAAATAATAACTTTGGCTAAGTCCAAAATGAAGGGTCTTAGCTGTAACTCTATGGGAAGAACTGCAAAGTCACATGACCAAGTTAGGGAGACAGAGATCAAGAGTTGGTGCCAAATGTCACCTACTACAAATTATCTGAAGATACAAAGATGAGTAATATGTAGTACCTATATTCAAGGAAATCATAATATTGTAAGAGATAGAGAAGCACACAAGTAATAATTATATAGATTGCCAGGTGCCTCAGAGGTGTATACAAGATATGTGGGCCAGATATCTAGTGTAGAAAATGTACTGTATATGTGTTTGACCACTGGGTAAATAAATGAATAACAGAGATCCAGAGATCCAAGATCTGTTTGTATTACTCAGCCATAAAAAGAAATGAAACTGAGTTATTTGTAGTGAGGTGGATGGACCTAGAGACTATCATACAGAGTGAAGTAAGTCAGAAAGAGAAAAATAAGTACCGTATGCTAACACATATATATGGAATCTAAAAAAAAGAAAAATGGTTCTGAAGAACCTAGGGGCAGGACAGGAATAAAGACGCAGACATAGAGAATGGACTTGAGGACACGGGGAAGGGGAAGGGGAAGCAGGGACGAAGTCAGAGAGTGGCATGGACTTATATACACTACCAAATATAAAATAGATAGCTAGTGGAAAGCAGCTGCATAGCACAGGGAGATAACCTCGGTGTTTTGTGTCCACCTAGAGGGGTAGGATAGGGAGGGTGGGAGGGAGAGGCAACAGGGAGGAGATATGGGGATATATGTATATGTATATCTGATTCACTTCGCTATAAAGCAGAAACTAACACACCATTGTAAAGCAATTATACTCCAATAAAGATGTTAAAAAAATAATGGTTGTATATTTGGTACAGATTCCTTTCTTTCCTCCCTCCCTCCCTTCCTCCCTCCCTCCCTTCCTCCCTTCCTTCCTTCTTTCCTTCTCCATTTCACTTTTATTTCCTCTCTTCCTTCCTTTTTTTCATCTATTTCTTCTCCTTCTTCTAGTTGATCCACCTCCTCCCCCTGTTCTTCCTCCTCCCCCTCTACCTTCTTTTTCTTCTTCATCTCCTTTTTTTTTCTTCTTCTTTTGCTGTAGATTTTGGAAACCTAAGTATGAGAAATAAGGGGACTTGGGATCCTAATTGACTGCTCCAAATTTTCCTTTTTCCATATGGCCAGTATACATACAAATTATTTGAATGAGCAAATAGTTGAAAAGCACCTTTAAGTCAAGATATATGTATTTAAAGTTCATATGTGATGTATTACAGATATGTTTTCCTTCCTAATTATGATCTGGAAAATTTGCATTCTGCAGAAACTAGACAACATATCATGGGGCAGTTATTCTTGAGTTCTGCCTCTGCTGACCTTTTCCCCAGAAGACACTGAGATGAGTAGAACAATGATCCCATTGTCTCCTAGATAGTAATTCATCTGTGTTCTCATGGCTCCCTTCAGAGGTTTGAGCTTCTTTACAATTTATAAGAAAGAAGACTTCACAAACCCCTTTACTAGCCAACCTAAAGGCAGGGCTGACCATCTGTGAGGGAAGAGTGCATGTTTAACTATGTAAAGTAATATAGGAAGTTTTTCCTGATCAAAGCTTTATTCATCACTTGCCTGTCACCAATGTCTAATAAATTCTTCTAAAGAACAGGGGCTGTCAAACCATGACCAATGGGCTGTATGACCCAGTGCCTGTTTTTAAATATAGTTTTAATGGTACACAGTCACATTAATTCATTTGCTTATTGCCTATGTCTATTCTTGTGCTGTGACAGCAGAGTTGAGTACTTGCAACAGAAACTATATAGCCTGCAAAGCCAAAAATATTCAGTATCTGACCATTTACAGACAAAGTCTGTTGACCTCTGTGTTAGAGACACATTCCTTTGAACTTAATTTTATTATCCAGTTGGAACATAAATACTGGGGAAGAGTTTTCATTACTTATGAGTAGGGGAAACTGTAGGGAATACAAACACTCTTAGGAAAGAGTGAGGCACAAAACACTTCTTATTTTTAATATAATTTGACTTTTCCCCTACTATTCATTCAAATGTGATATTTCTCACCATTTCCTTGTTGTGCCTATTATTTCTCAGTACCACCATTGTTATTCAAGTGATATCAGGTTGAGGGCTCTCAGAATAAATTGCTTTCACATGAAGGTGGTAAGAAGTGAAAAGAGCTGAGCTTCTTTTGAATTTCAGTAATTTCACTTGACAGTGATGAAAACTTGAGCAAATTACTTAATTCCTCTGAGGGCCAGATTCCTTATATTGTTGTTATTGTCAATTTCACATTGTTTTAGAAATTGTTCTGTGTTAAATACTATAACATATGAAACAAGTAAAGAAATAACTTCATAAAGAATAAGAAAATATATAACAGAATTGAGAAGAAAGAATATTCAAACATAGAGACATGAAAATTAACTGTCAACTTTAGAGATGAAAAATACAATCAGTAAAATTTTAAATCCTTTTAATTGAATATTTGTTAGTATTAAAAATAATTAGCTTCAGATATATAAACATACATGGATTTAAAGAAATATAATGTTGAGTGGAAAAGAATTACTTAATGATATATACTCTATGCTAATTATTTGTATAAAATTTGATAACAAGCAAAAAATATTATATATTTTAATCTATTAATACATATACGATATAATATTTTCTTACTTAAAAGTAATAAGAGATCTGAATCAATGGCAAAACACTATAATTTCTTAATGTTTTCCTCAAACATTTTATTTTGTCAAGTGGTTAGTGTTGGAGGAATGGATTGTTTATTAATTGGAAAGACTTAGTAGTCTTATTGGAAAGACTGCTGAACTGAATGTGTAGAGACCTGAAGATTTATATCAGTTCTGTCACCAGTGGAAAGTTTGATAGTGGATGGTAGTAATTATGATTCTTAAATGCTTTACTATTTCTAAAGAATTTCATGGATTATCTCAGTTAATCCTCAAAAAAGCCAAATAAAGGGGATATAATTTACCATTTTATTGATAGTAATGCTGAGGCGCAGCTATATTTTGTTCCGAGTCGACATTTGCCAGACTTAGCAAATATAAATGCAGGATGCCCATTAAATGTGAATATCAGATAAACAAATTTTTTTTAGGGTAAATACATATTAGTGATTTATCTGTCAACTCTGTAAGTATCACACAACTGCAAATGACAAAAGTAGTCCTGTCATATTAACCACTGATTGCAGGTCCAGATTCTCTCTACCTTAACAGAACTGTTTCTTTGGTCATCCATTCAATGTTTATTCTTTAATACAATAAATATTTATTGAGCATCTAGTTTTAAGTAGAGAGTGGCATGATTTTATTTAGCTTCAAGAAAGTCACTCAGATGACTAAATGAAGAATGGATCAGAGAGCAGGATGAAGTCTGGGAGACCAATGAGGAGGCTGATGTTGGGTGGATATTAGCACAGATCACCCAGAAAGGGAAGGTAGGAAGCAGAACAGGGTTTTCCTAGGGGAATCAGAACATAATAAAAATGAATTTTATGTGTGTTGAACTCATAGAACACAGAATACTGAAGTAGGGAAGTCCAGTAGATAGTGTGAGTAATGAGTATGAAGATTAAGGTAGAGACTTCAATTGGAGGGGTAGATTCAGGAGTCATTAACATTTGGCTGGTATCATGTTTCAGCTATGTGCCAGATACTGTATATTACAATAAATTGCCTTGTCTTAGCTCTCAAGGAACTTGCTTTTAGTCCAGTGAAGGAAGCAGATAAATAAAAAGTTAGTTAGAATACAGTGACATGGTCAACATTGAAAGGATACTTAAGGTTCTCTGGGATCCAGAGGAAGAAATGATCTCTAACTTGAGTCTAGAAAGGAGAGTGGGAATTGGTTCAGTGCTTAGTGGTAGAAGAGCAGCACAGGCAGAAGGCCCAGAATTAGTAAACACTTGGAGGTAAGAAAGAAAGCACAGCACTTTAAAGAAGTTCCTTATGGATGGAGAATAAGAGGTAAAGTGTTAGTAAAATGACATGAACTGAAGACGTAACCAGGAATCCATTGTGAAGAGTGTTGTTAGCCCTACAAAGGACTTTTACAGTCATTAAGGGATCTTTATCAGGGAAGTGACTGATCAGATTTGAGTCTCAGAAAGATCTCTAAGGCAGTGTGAAAAATGGGCTAGAGGGAAAAAAGCAGAATTAAGAGACACTAGACAAGGGACTGTTGCAATAATCCAGGCAGGAAATGATGACAACTTGAAATAAACATTTTGAGAGTTATTTAGTGGGTACAGTCAGTAGGATAGGTAAATGAATGAATGTGGAGAGAAAGAAAGAAACATAATTCAAATCTGAAAATCTGGTGACTTGAGCAACCAGAAAGAAGATGGTGGGGCCATCCCTGAGATAGTGATACCATATACTGGAAGAGGAACAGATCTGGGAGAAGAAAGAAGGATATGGTTTTGAACACATTGAGATTGAAGTATCCATGAGAGTCACATGGTGTCAACTGGATACATGAGTCTGGAATGTAGTAGCGAGAGATAGGTTGAAGCAAAGAGTTGGGAATTATTACTAATCTTTAGGTGGGTTTTAAAGCTGCAAAAGTAGATGAGATTTACTATGAAGAACATGCAAAGTGAGGGAAGAAGAGGTCCTCAGGCAAAACTCTGACGAATGACAATATTGTAGGTATAAAAAGAGAAAAGTAAACTTTTCCCTTTATTTAAAGTTGGAGTAGAGGAGTCATCTAAGTAGGAAGAAAACAAGAAGGTTGTGGTGGACAGTTGAGTCCATTCTAAGTTGGAATAATACTGGGTAGATGTGACAAAAGGAAATGGGGTAAAAATTACAAAATTACAGTAGGATGGTTGTAGAATCAGAAAATGGAGAGTAGGGTGGACAGTCAAAGAAAGAAAGATAGGAGGAAATAAATAGAAAAATAATAGGGGTAAAGGCTCATAAACTCCCAATGAGGTCAAAACAAAGTTGAGAGAAGTAACTGCCTAACTACTAAAAGTGTAAAAGTTGTGTTCAGGGTGTGAATTAATTAATTTATTTATTAATTTATTTATTTACTTATACATGTAAAAATTACACAAATAATGTATAAATAGACTCTTGTTCCAAGTATTTTGGGGAACAACTAAGTCATACACCTGAAACTAATACAATATTGTATTTCAACTATACTTCATTAAAATTTTTTTAAATTTTAAAAATTAAGTAAAAAAAAGAAATTCAGAGGATATAAAACTACAGAGAGTAAAATACTGAAGTGTCTTCTCATCTTCCCCATCATCAAGCTCTTTCTTTCCCAAAATAGCCACTCTTAGCAGTTTGGTGTTTATTCTTTTGGAAATTTTTCTATGCATTTACATATATGCATATATACATACATATTACATGGTTGCATATAACTTATTTTTTACAAAAATACATCATAATACTCTGACTGACTTTTTCAATTAACAATGTGTCTTAGTGAACTTCCATAGTACATTTATATCTACCTCATTTGTTTAAATAATTGCATGATATTTTGTATTCCACAATTACAATAATTTATTCAACAATTTTCCTATTATTGGGTAATTGGGTTATTTGAGAATTAAATTTTAAATCAGATGTTTCAGAAGTGGAACAACACTGGGCAGTGACAAAGTCCAGGGTGAGAGCATAGGAGTGGATAGCATAAATAGAGATAGACGGTGATAAAAATGCAGTGGAGAGTACTGTTTGTCTGATGACTTAAAACCAGGGGTACTGAGGGCACCCAGGGTGAAGGCAGAATTTGGGATGGACCAAAGGAGGGTGAGCTCTGAATTGTATCGAAAATTATGTGATTTAGGTGGAAAGAGCCACAAGACTGGCATTAGCAAGTAGTTCTCAATGTTGGTGGTTCTGAGTCCCTTAGGATTTAATATGAGGTATGACACTTATTTAAATCGATTTGTTTCTTTGCTGTTCCTATTCCTTGCTGACTAGACAGCTTTCCTTGGAGCCTCTCATCTATTTCTATGCAATTCCATTTGTTATTCACAGAATCGTTTATTTTCCTGTGTAGTGTTGCCTCCTGAGGTTTCCTTTTTCTGAGTCAATAGAGTTGAGAACTAGTGTACATTTCACAAATATTGCTGGGAAGGGACATGGGGCATGAGTTAGAAAGATATTTCCCTTTCACTAAAGGATGTACCATAATAATTCATTTCTTTTATATGAGTCTTAAAGAAGGCAACTCTCAGATTAAACGTAGGACCATTAAAACACATACCTATGCATATTACATCAGGCAGAGCTGTGTTCAGTTCAGATCAAATCATAAGCAGTTATTGAGCACCTATTGTGAGCCAGGTACTATGCTGGGCTGTCTAGGAGAAAGGAAGAAACATGAAATATAATTTTGCTTTTAAAGTATTTACAATTAATTGGGGAGAGCAGAAATAAGCATGCAGAAAATAGGATTAAAATATAATATTTCTCAATAATTAAAGAAAAGGTGTTGTAAAGTATAACTTGATTAATGGAAAAATGACTTATACAGACAGGAATTGCCACAGACTTTGAAAGAAAAGTGAGATATTTCAGGCTACAATAAAAAGGGAAGACTTTGAGGGAAAAAGTTCATTTGATCTTAGATCTTAAATGAATATTTTAAAGTGTATGCAGATTTGAATATACGGACAAAATTAAGAAGGTAATATGTAAGATGACTGAGAATGATCTGAACATAGAGATTAGGGTAGCAAAATGCATGGCATGTCTGTAGTAATAGATAAATGAATAGAAACATTAGGATTTAGAGCCAGATGATGGATGTTATAGAAGCTAAGCTTAAGGAGTTTGGACTACTCCACAGGACAGGGGCATATTTAGAACTCTGATATATGGAGACATGTTGAGTAATGATACAGAAAGAGAAAAGCAAGGAAGAAAGGAGACCATGAGAATGATGTGAATGCAGCAGAGTCCAAGTCAGTAGGTCTGAACATATGCAGTACCATAGGAATAAGATAGAGAAACATTGGGAATAAGAGAATTGGCTGAGTCACAGGTGCCAGGGCTCTTCCTGGTCCCCACATATGTTTATCTCAAGGCCGTTGCACCAGTTGAGTCCTCCGCCTGTTTTACTCTTCTCCCATAATACTGCAGAGTTGGCTGCTTGTTTTCTTTCATGTTCTCAGAAAGCTCTTTCTATAAGTGCTCCAGGAGCTTTCTCTTACATTATATTACCTTATTCTCATTGTAAAGCTTTTCATTATTCCAAAGTATCTTACTCATTATTCATTCACTCATTTATTTGCTTGCTTATAATCTGACTCACTTGATAAAATGTAAGCTCTTCAAGCAGAGGCCTTGGCTACAATGGTTCATGGCTATAATCTACAACACCCAGATGCTGTATGTAGTAGATGTTTAATAAATGCTTGTTGATAAAAGAATGGCAGAGAGAGAAAGAATGCAATGGTGTAAACTTAACTTCTGGAGTCTGTTGCCCACATTATTATAATGTATAAAGCATGATAGTGAGTTTATGCTTTAAGGATTGCAAATCGAGGTTTTGGTGCCAGTGACTATCAGAAATGTTACCCCCAGGAAATTAAATGTTATGTCAGAAAACAGATATAAGAATCTTTGTCCCCATATCCTGAGAGTCTGTAAGACTAATTAGAAATTCCTTCCACTCCATTGAAAGTGTTTCCTACAGGTTCTAATATACCAATAATATCTCCAAGTCCCCCTTCCTTCCAATGCCTACAATCTATGATTTTAATTTAACTGAATTCATAATCCAAATAAATATTCTTTTCATATAAGTGCCCAGCTAGGGTAGTCACACACTTATTCCACTGCAACTTCCAATATCTAAAATATTTTTGAATGTTACCATAAGGGCCAATATTCATAGCCTGTTTCAAGAACCACATAATTAAATATACCTCATATATTTTACACTTTTTTTTTTTTTTTGCGGTACGCGGGCCTCTCACTGCTGTGGCCTCTCCCATTGCAGAGCACAGGCTCTGGACACGTAGGCTCAGTGGCCATGGCTCACGGGCCCAGCCGCCCCGTGGCATGTGGGATCTTCCCGGACCGGGGCACAAACCCATGTCCCCTGCATCGACGGGCGGACTCTCAACCACTGCACCACCAGGGAAGCCCTACACTTTGTTTTTTGTTTAAAGTTTTATGATTAGGAACCACTAATTTTTTAAAATGATCTTTGAGATGCTTGCTAAGGTTGAAGCAGATTTTTCCTATGTAATCAAATTTTTTCCAGTGAAAAATCAGAGGAATAAACTGAACTTCATGTTAATCTACTCATTTGTGGTTAAGTATTGACTGACTCAAAATAAAAGTCTGAAATTTATTTGTATACCTTGTGCAGGGTAAAAATAATATTTTAAATAGAAGGCATCTGAAGCATTTCAGCAAACATGTGTTTCAGTCTGATGAACAGCCTCTAACAGACCCATATATGGAAGGATTATAGTTAAAGGACATCCATACCCCTCAAGGGGAAGTGAAGAGCATAGGTTATCCTGTCTCTGCAACAATTGGAATAGATTCCTTACATGAAGGTGGGAGAGAAAGAGCAGCAAATGAGTTGAGGTGACTATTAGTGATAAAAATTGCCACTTTATCTAAGTAGTACTCATTTATGCTTAGATAGAAAAGCCAGAAACCTAATTATGATTGAAAAAAGGATATGGTTTCCTGCTCCAAAAAGATTTTGTTTTTATTCATTCACTGCTTTCAGAAATATTTTCAGCAGCAGTCTTAAGCATGTCATGATGATGTTAAAAGAAGGCTTAACAGTCCTATTAAAGTGTAACTGTGACTTAAATCCACACAAAGCTAAATATGATTGGTCTGAGAATCTCCCCTGGGAGCATTATTTCAGGAGTATGAGGGGAGGAGGAAGGAAGAAGTAGTCCAGTGGGAAGAGAATGTGGATAAAGCAAACCTGGGGCTTCCAAAAAGAGCTATGCTCAACTTCACAATTTTACTCCTACACCTTGCTCAAAAGTCACTTTCTTCTGAAAAGAAACTCTGGAAACCAAGAAAAATGAGTATAGCAGTGGTTCCATTCTCTACAAAGTCCTACAGTCCAGCTTTGAGAAAATTCTCTTGATCTGGAAACAAGTTAGATAAAAATCCCATGGGGTAAAGCTATTGTGACTTAATTATGGGCTTTCTCTCCTACAGGGGCCAGCCACCAAAATTTATAATAGCACAATCAGCCCATCTATTGTGGTCCACATCAAGACATGTCTCAGTGGACTTGGCATAAGTATCATTACTATCAGGGGAGGAATTGGTGTCCTTTAGAAATCGAGGACTCCTCAGCCTATCAAACATAGACATAAAGAGAGCTACAAGGCAAAATAAGTTTATCACTTGACCCTATTATTTAATCTTCTGAGGTATTTATAAATAACTGAAGTTTTCTCTGTGTGACAAGACTAGGATTTTTCTAGTTTACATAACATCAAAGGGATTTGACTCTAATATTCCCTGCGGAGCTCTGGCTTGGTGTCTCTGGATGGTGTTGATAACATTTTGGAGACTTATTCAAGGAATATCCCTCAGCCTATTCCTTCAGAGAAGGCATGATCCTTATCCTATTCTACTGATATTACAAGGGAAATACCATCCAATCCAGTGAACTATTAATAAATGACACTGATTAAATGCTAGTTGATAATGATGATGTTAGACTTACTTTATTCAAAAAGGAAATATACATATATATTTCAAATTATATTCATCCTTGAGCAAGGGTCTTCCTTGAAAATGAAGGTGTCACATTTTTCTCCATACTCTGTAAAATAATGCTTTTATTTGAGAATGAGATTATATCACCAATGTTTACATTTAGTTTTAATTAGCAATCAATTCTGGTCTGCAAAATGAAATGCTTTAGTAAAAGAAATGGAAAATTTTAATAGTCTGTCAGTCTTGGTGCAAAATATTTTTTTTCAAACTGCATGGATTAGAGAAGTCTGCTGAAACATAAATTTTTAACTTCTTATCCAAGCCATATATTTCTTTTCAATCTCTAGGATTCTTGAACTTTAGTATGTGCTGGATTTACTCTTGAATGCTCACAATCACTGTTGCTCTCCTCCAAGCTCCCCAAGCCACAAATGAGATGGACAGTTGTCATGTGTGATTGGGAAATTTTCTTTTACTGGCTGGAGTTGTGCAGGTTAGAAATAACTCTTTCCAAAGTAGTCTGGAAATAATTCTAAAACTTGGGCAGAGAGAGGGGAACATGAGGTTGCATAGTGGGGTGTCTGAGCATAATGGACAGAGGAAAGGTGGCACACAGACGCATTTTATCCTAGGAAAATAAAGTAAAGCAAATTTAGTAAAAATAAGTTCAATATTTGTTCAAGTGTATCTAAAAATAAACGGGAAGAAAGTGAACATTTTACGCCTTGTAGTTAAAGAGAATATGATTAGGACTGTCTAATTTTCATTTTCTTCCAATTAGCCTGCATAATAGGCAGAGCAATCAGCAATTCATTCATTCCTTGGGCAACTATTCATTGAGCATTAACTATGTGTCAGGCCCTGTGGCAAGATATGCTATTCAAGGCAGAATCAAATTCTGTCCTTATCTGCAAGGAGCCCCTAGCTTGAAGAAAAGAAGGTGCACAGAAGACATGATAACTGAAGTGAAGGATGAGTAGGAGTTTATCGAGCAAGGTGGGAAGGCTATTCCAGAGCATGACAGATGCATAGACATAGGCACTATGCAACAGGAGTGTTTGAAGAGGCTGTGGAAGTCTGGTGTAATTCTAGTAGGTGTCCTTTTGGGGTCAGTGATGCATTTTGAGGTTCAAAAGGTAGGCAGACACCAAGTCAGGAAGACTATTCTTATGAGGCTTAAGGATTTGAGCATGATACAGTTATCAACAGTATCAAGTGAGACAACTCTTCCTAAAATCACATTTTTTGAAGACTCACAAATGATACAATAGCTACTAAATGAGAAAATATATAATGATACAAAGCAATGATTTATTCAACACTGCACTTTAGGAATTTGTCTTTTCTTTTTCTTTTTTTTTTTTTAACATCTTTATTGGAGTATAATTGCTTTACAATGGTGTGTCAGTTTCTGTTTTATAACAAAGTGAATCCATTATACATATACATATGTTCCCATGTCTCTTCCCTCTTGCATCTCTCTCCCTCTCACCTTCCCTATCCCACCTCTCTAGGTGGTCACAAAGCACCGAGCTGATCTCCCTGTGCTATGCGGCTGCTTCCCACTGGCTATCTATTTTACGTTTGGTAGTGTATATATGTCCATGCCACTCTCTTACTTTGTCACAGCTTACCCTTCCCCCTCCCCATATCCTCAAGTCCATTCTCTAGTAGGTCTGTGTCTTTATTCCCATCTTGCCCCTAGGTTCTTCATGACCTTTTTTTCCCCTTAGGTTCCATATATATGTGTTAGCATATGGTATTTGTTTTTCTCTTTCTGACTTAC
Organism: Delphinus delphis; assembly: GCF_949987515.2. Lineage (NCBI taxonomy): Eukaryota > Metazoa > Chordata > Mammalia > Artiodactyla > Delphinidae > Delphinus > Delphinus delphis. Next base: position 57,464,154 of record NC_082695.1, read on the forward strand.
TTCACTCTGTATGACAGACTCTAGGTCCATCTACCTCACTACAAATAACTCAATTTTGTTTCTTTTTATGGCTGAGTAATATTCCATTGCATATATATACCACATCTTCTTTATCCATTCATCTGTTGATGGACACTTAGGTTGCTTCCATGTCCTGGCTATTGTAAATAGAACTGCAATGAATATTTTGGTACATGACCCTTTTTGAATTATAGTTTTCTCAGGGTATATGCCCAGTAGTGGGATTGCTGGGTCATATGGTAGTTCTATTTTTAGTTTTTTAAGGAACCTTCATACTGTTCTCCATAGTGGCTGTATCAATTTACATTCCCACCAACAGTGCAAGAGGGCTCCATTTTCTCAACACACTCTCCAGCATTTATTGTTTGTAGATAGGAATTTGTCTTTTATTAATTGCAACCAGAATATTTACTGAACACTTATATTGTGCCACTCACTGTGCTGGGAAAGGGAGATGCACAGACTAGAAAAGACAACTGCTGTTCTTAACTTGCTTAGTATCGAGTGAGGGAAACAATAGTTAGCAAACCAGAGCAACACATTGTGGTAATTCATATAATGGAGGCCCCTATAAATGTAAGAGGAATTAAACAGATGAGAGGATCCTAAGCTTTCTTGGAGGTGTCAGGGAAAGTATCACTGAATAAGTCTTAATTTACCTTTTGAAAAAGGAGTAGAAATTTTCCAGAAAGAAGCACTGCTGTGAAGAAAGGTAGAGGGCATTCCAGGAGGAGGTAATAGCTTGTACAAAGGTATACAAGTAGACAAAAGCAAAAATAAACTTACTGAAACAGAGGTCAAAGGACTAAGAAATTATGATTGAGAAGTTCTCCTTTTTATCTAATTCAGAAAATGGAAATAAAAGTAGTGAATTCTCCAATTGTGTAAGGGGTGGGAAGATCCTTGACCATCTAGTTTGGTGTTAGGACTCCTGAGCATAAAAACTTTTAGTTAGTATGTCCAGTTATTACTGAAATCTACAGCAATTCTCTTCTTGGTTGAAACATCACAGTTAAAACAATAGAGGAAGCAGCTTTGTAGAATTAAACAATATCATAAAAATGGGAATAAAACAGAAATTATATATGCTGCTAATTTGAAAATACAGATCAGAGAGAAAATATCAAAATGATAATATCTGCATTTTAAAAGTGCTATTTATCACTGCTTTGCAGCCTACTATTATTGGACTATTACCTTGATTACTAAACTTTTCAATTACATGTTGTATTAAGCTTTATAATGTCATTAATTAGTTCACTCACATAAAACCCAGTGAAGAAGCAGAGGGATTTTATTACCTACTGTTTCACAGATGAGAAAACAAAGCCAACAAGGTTAAGTGGCTTCCTGAATTCCTCCTGTTGGTTCTGGGATCAGCAGGATGGGAGTCGGTCCTCCTGATTGCCCGCCTGGCTCAGCTCCCTCAGTTCTGCTCCCAGCCCCACTCTTTCCACCAATTGGGAATGGGTGTCCCTGGTGTTCTTGAAAGTTAATGATATTCAGGGCTACAAGAAGTATCTGTCACAGCCTATGTTTGTTTACTTGTGGCAGCTAGCGACCATCTGCTCTGGAGATGATGGTATTAGTCCCTCCTTTGGAAATGTTGACCTCTAGGAAGTAAAGCATTTTCAAAGGCCCAGGTTCTTAGGGAAGGAGAGCAGACAAATGAACTGGACCTTGGGTCCTCTGGAGAGGTGGGGGCGGCTGCATGTCACACACGAAAGGAAGGAAGCAAACTGAGTTGTTTATTCTCTGTTCTTGTTGCCTCTCCTTTTTCTCCATCCTCACTTTTCAAACCAAGCTTCCCTTTACCAGTCAGAGCTCCCATAAGACTATTAAAGAGGCTGCTGTATAGTCAATGTGGTCTCCTGGACATTGGTTTTCTACTCAAATGACCAAGAATGGCAGTTTGGAGGACAAGGCTATCTCCACAAATGTTGAGCATCAAGGGGCTGACTGTGGCATGAAAATGGCACTGAGGAGCCATGAGAGAGGAAAACCACAGGACCAGACAAGGGGCAGGATATGAGAAAAGAGTTGCATGGTGACAAGGAATGTCACTAGTGACTGCTTTGTGGGAATGTTCTGCTCCTTCTGAGATGACGTATTTTTACTTGAGCTCTGTCCGGTATTCTCATGCCTGCAAGGAGACCCAGCCAGCCTATGAAATGCAAGAAAATACTTTAATGTATCTGTACACATACACAAACTCAAAGGGATTATTATTATTTAATTTCAGCATATGGACCATCTGTCAAGTTCACTTTGTCTAGTACCTGGCTTAGAATGTTCAGTAATTTTTTAAAAAATTTGTGAAATTCAGTAGAGTTATTTTCAGTCCAGTTCAAGTTCAGATGATTGACTTACCCGACTACACTCCTTAGAGAGTTTTTCCTTCAGATAAAACATTTTTAGCAAAGTGACTGAAAGTTGTCCTTCAAAATCTAAAGAACCTGGGTAGGTGAGGCAAGCTGGTAATAAATTGCCTTAATAGATGTGAGGCATTATAGATTTTATCTTGGGGATTTGAAAGTTGTCATAAAAATGGCACTTACATTCTAATTTCTTGGGGGTTGTTTGTAAGAGTCTTGTAAGTGTTCCCTTGGGAATTAACCTATTCACATTCAGGCTTTAGTACAGGAATGTGGTTAGCTGATTCCTCTTAGAAATGTAAATGGATTCAAGACTTACACATTTTTATGGTACTAGGAAAGCAGCACCCCTTTTCTATCACCCCCAGCATAGAAAGCAAACAGTGAAGGTATTTGATTGTTATTCTGTGTGTATACCTTGAGTAGGCAGCAAGGCCCATTCATTGTGAAAAAATGCCTCTCAGGGTCATTAATTCCATTCCTTTAGGTTAATGTCCTACTCCTGAGGAGAATGCAATCATGAGGTAGTTACTAGGCTGTCACATAAAATGGTATCATTCACTGTATGAACCAAGGAGAGACACTGGGCCTACCTTTGAAGGAGTGGTGGAAATGCTTAATGGAATGAGCTTGGGCTTTGAGGTCCTATAGAGTACTGGGCAACTTTGGGCTAGTTGCTGAGGTTTTCTGAGTCCAGTTTTCACATTTGAAATATAAGGAAGACATTTACTACTTTGGGGAGTAATGATAAGGATTAAAATTGCTCATGCATGGGTGGTATAATGTCAGGCACAGATTCTGAACCAATAAATCCTCTCTCAAATCCCAAAAGGTATTAATTATTAACCCCTGTTAAAAAAATCAATGACACTAGTTAAAGACTATTGCAATAAGTACAGGGACCATTGTGATGGGTTTTTGCAGTGGGGGAAAGAGAGCAGGCTCAACTCAGAATGCAACATAGGCAATTTATAGACGAGGAACAGGATGGGGGACCAGTGCACAGAAAATGGCTAAAAGGAAACATCAACAGCAAGGGAGAATTCTGGCTAAACTGACCTGACAGGATTCCCATTGAAGGGAGGCCAGGTTGATCAGCCATCATCTGTGGAGTGGTGGAGGGTGAGGAACCTGATCACATATGGAGAGTGGGGGTTCTGGTTACAGTGATTTAGCAGGATTCTTGCTAAATTAGACCATGCAGAAATGAACACAGAAGTCCCCAAATCAGGCCTAGTTGGAAAAGAGTTTGGAGTTTGGAAGATCCTGAGTAGAGCTTGATCTATGAGAATCTTTGTCACTATGGAGGTTACATTTGTTTATGATTGTCAAGGCAATGACAGGCTCTGACAATGGAGGATAGAGGTAAAGACAGACCCAGAGCTAAGGGAATTGCCCTGAGAGGCAGGCCTGTGAGTCAAGGCTTGGACTTCCAGGTGGCCTGTTTGTGGCAGGGGTGGGTACAGCACAAGAGAGAAGAGCCTCTACTTCCTTGCATTTTTGCCTGGACCAAGTCAAGGAGCTTAGAGACCTCCTGCCCCTGGAACTGCTACAAAATTGCTTAGAATTTTGGGACTCTAGCTGGATTATAATTTAAAAGTGGTGGCCTCACTTGGACCACTTACTAGAGGAAATTAATCTTTTGACTGAGAGTTCCATTTCCCAAATTTAAAATAAAAGCAAAGAGTGGGACTTTTTAAAAGGTTTCCAGGAAAATATAATTGTTGTTGCTATTGTTTTAAAAGCAAGACCAGCCAGATGGATAAAGATGTATGGGTTAATTGCTGAATCTGTATCTCACTTGCATCTTTTGTGTGGCAGATATGAATGGTTTATAGGTAATGGGGTCCTCACAGGAGAGTTATGGCCTAATGGCCTGACATTTGTAAAGTTGTAAAATGTAGGGGGAGATTTAACAAGCAGAACGAGCTTCCCTCCTGCATATTAACATAATTATGCACCCATGAACATGTCTAGGAGTAAATAATGTGTTTATAGCATTAGGATTCTCCAAAGGATATTCAGCAGACATTGCAATTTGCATTTTAATTTTCTCACAAGAAAAATTTTCTATTTGTCTTGAAACTTCCGGAGCTCTAAGCCTTTTTAGCTCTTCCTGTGGTCTCTGCCTTCTTGCTGTGTTATGTAGCAGTGCTGGCAGGACTAATGGTACACTCAGATTCCAACCTCTACTGTCCAGAATGGAAGCTGGGGTGGAGGGTGGTTCAGACTTTCAAACATGGAGATGCTGCTGCTCTGGGAGGCCAGAGTTTCTGTAAAACTATTAGATGTGAATGCCCACATCCATATTTCTGACTATCAGTTTGCCTGTAATATTTGGCTTTTCTGTTCCTTGCCTAACTTCCTTTTCTAAAGTCTTTGGGGGACCCAGAAGTCGGTTAAAATAGCTTAACTCTAGAAATATTTTTATTTAAAGTATGAGAAGAAAGTAACATTTTGGGGCCATTAGCAGAAATGAAACAGTTTAGAGAGTCAGTTCTTTCACAGGTACCTGGTTAGGACTTCAGTGTATCCTTTTGGGGGATACAATTCAATCCACAACACTTCAGTAATAAAAATAAATTCACCATATACTTCCAGTATGAAAAATAAAAGTTGTGAACACATGCCCAGCCATTGTGTAGCAGCAGCACATTTTAGAGGAGATGGTTATGTAGCTTGCTGAATTTTAAGCTATTTCAGGAGGCATTTTCTTTGTTAGAGAACAGTTGCTTAAGATCTGAGAAAAACAGGGTGAAATAATTCTCCAGTCCCTGATAAATATGGACTTCATCCTCAATCTTCACTGTGTCTTTATTTTCATCCCTTAAATGGACATCCTTCCACCCAACCCCCTTGACCTCCTACCCCCATTCTGTTTTCATATTTTATTATGAATTTAAATTTCTGGATCTTCCCACTCCCTCAGGAGTAATTTGCCATTGAAAGCCACATTTCTTATGAAAAGAAAGACTCTGTCCTTCCTCAAAAAGAAATGTAGGTATTAGTTATCAGAATACAGATTAAAAAGGCATTTTGAAGTAAGAAACTTGTTCTGCTGCTCTTATCATCATCACAGATGCCGGATCTGAATAATAAACCTTCATTTGTGCCTGGATACCACACTCACAGTTATGTAACCAGACTTTCTTCTTTGCCTGAATGTCTGAGAGATTTGCTTTCTTTTATCTCATATCTGTTTGAGATAAAACCCAGGATATGCAATGGAAGGAGGGCAAAAGCATAGATGATTCCATAGTTAGGTGCTTCTAGCTCCCTCTTGTTTCTCAAGACAGCTTTCTTTTTTCTTTTCTTAAAGAACAGTTCTTGTTCTACTCATGGGGTACAACTGGGACATATATTCCAGTTGTAAGAGTATATATCCATTGAATGAGCAAGAGCATGGAATAGAGAGCTGCCTTGTTTGCACTCAAGAATCCTACATGGAGGTTGGTTCAGCGGAGAGTAGTATATCCTCTCATTCTCTTAAAATTCCATGAAAACAAAGGCCATTCTGACAAAAGTTCCATATAACAAAGCTGTGTCTTTGTTTCAGAACATAAGCCTATAGTGAAAATTTGCTGATCTGGTTATAATTCACTACAATGAAAATCACAGGACAGATGATCAGAAGATTTTATTCTTAGTTCAGTACATGAAGCAGCCAGTGTCTATAGCACAAATCTGCTTGTGCTCTTGGTGCTGTTTCACCACAACAGTAAACAATCCTATGGCTCTTCACTGCCCTCTTTTTTTAACTAGCATATTCATTCTTCTTAACACCTCACAACCCAGTAGAAAATTTGCCCAAATCCTCTAAAATCACCACCCCCTGCAAAATTTGACTCCTAAATTTGGTTACAATAATGTTTATATCTTATTCACTCACATGGAGGCACAAAAATACATTCCTTTTTTTACTCTTTTGTTTTGGGGAAGCTCCCACTAATGTTCAGGACAGTATACACACTAAAGATAGAAACATGAATGTTGGTCCCTGTCTCTCAGGAGCTCCCTGTGTGAGTGGATGGGGTGTGGTGCATAGTATGAGGAAGAAAAATGGAGAGATGAAGTGTAAACAGGATTAAATGAATGGTGTAATGAGCACAGAAAGTAGGGAATATTCATTGTGTACTAAGTGGGTCAAGAATAGCTTTCAGAAGACATGGACATAGACTGAAATGAGTTATGAAGAATACTTTGCATATAACCAAGTCAAACTGTGGAATGGCGTTTTGGGTAATAGCACATGCAAAGGGTAGGAAGCTGTACTCAGGGACTGGCAAGTGGTGCAGGTTGGCTGTGAGTAAACATTCAATTTATTGATTGATGTTAAGGAGGCCTCATTCTGGTCCAATTCTTGCTTAACAAAAGAATGTGAATGCCCAGTGGGGTTGATTAAAACGGGTGTGGAATATGTTGCATGCAGAAATGTGAATATACATTATGGAAGGTTGCAGTACATTCACATATTTAAAAAATAGAAAGAAAAACCTGGTCTTCTGTGATGAACTATGTCACATCCTTCCATTTAATAATGATTAAACACAATATTTAATAGTTCCACAGAGCTTTCTGTGCTAATTCATACCTCCTGGGTAGCCACCGTCTCCTTTTATTCTACATATTGTGGTACAAGACAAAACAGCAATATGACATCAGCTATAAAAGAGAATCTGGGAAAAATAAAATAAAAGCACACAATACTGTGATTATTTGAATTCAGGACTGTGAGACCCATTCTATACAGATGTGTTCCTCTGTTTTTCTTTCTGTGAGAGCTTCCTGCATGTCCAGTTAACAAATGGATATACTTGGGTGCTCTTAGGTGCTGTCTGTTGCCAGCACTGTGCTCTGCCTCTAAGTTCAAGACTGAATTGCCAGCAGCTTGATCTTTCCACTGCCCACTGTGTCTCCTAGTCTTTGGGCAGTGAGAATGAACTTCAGGGGTGTATGTTTGTGTGTGGAGGGTGAGGACAGAGAATCCCAGAGGCTTATTACCAAATGAACCTGAAGAGGAGGTCTGTGTTTAATTGTCCTTGTAGAGTGAGTCAGCCAGCCTTAGACCTGCTGGGTGGAAAAAAAATAGAGTGTGAGAGGTGGCATGAGGGGTGCTGGAAATCTTCAGAGAAGCACTTTGAAGGTTAAAATAAAATACCCTCTTCATAAATCAGAGAAAAGACCACTTAATGTGTAGATACAGTCGTTTTTTTTTTCCGTTTTTTCTTTTTGTATTGTTTTGGTATTAACTTTGCCTTGTATATTTGGGAAGTTTCTGAAGAAAATACGTTCCAGAGGCATATGTGTATAAATATTCAATAGATATGTCCAAGTTTTCAATTCAGTTTCATTCAAAATTCTCTGTGCTTATTAAATTCTGCTATGTGTTCTTCATTACGCTGATGGAGATACAAGAGGAGAAGGTGCTGTGCTTATACTCTTGTTGGGGAAAATGAGAGTGCACACAGGAAAGTGTATATTTGACAGTGTGGTTAGTAAATTCAGTTCAGTGCTCACTCAATAAATTTGTATTATATAAGTTTTAATTTTAAGTGCAATGTAAGGAAGAACATGACCTTTGCCACTTTCTGCCTGGTTTCTTGAGACTCTTTGAGCCTACATTTCTTCATTCGTACATGATAGAAAGCATCTCATCACATTCTAATATGATGGTGGCAACTGGTTCAACACACATCACAAAATGGGCACTTGATAAATACTAGTTTTTTTTTCATTGCCCTGTGACTAAGCCCCTACATGGAACTCTAAACTTCCAGGGACTGAATTTCTTGACCTGAGCCCCAGGCTTCCTGGGAACAGGCTTCTAATAGAGACAGTTCCACTGCTGTAGAGTCACTTCCCTGCTTTAGCTTCTATGAGAAGAGACATACTGAACCTTAGAATCAGTGGAGAAGAGGTATAACGTCCCAGGGTCACCATTTGCCTCCACTTCTTGACATGTGCATCTGGAAAGTCCTGATTCATGGTCTCTGTTATTCCACATGATTTCCTTTTTCCAAGATACCCACTTCTAGAAGATGCTCCTGATTAATGCTATTTCTTCTTGCCCATCATTTCAACCCTAACATTGGCAATTCAATGGTTTGTCTTTTGATATCTTTGTTTACATTCAAAGATGAGTTTATTACTAGCTCACACTGTTTCACGTGTGTGTGTGCATGTAACATAGAATAATAGTACTAGTAATATTTGTTTATGTACCATTTTGAAATTTTCAATATATTTATGTTTCCACTATCTCACCTATTCTTATAATGCCTTTAAGAAGTGGGAGATGGGCTTCCCTGGTGGCGCAGTGGTTGAGAGTCCACCTGCCGATGCAGGGGACACGGGTTCGTGCCTGGTCTGGGAAGATCCCACATGCCGTGGAGAAGCTAGGCCCGTGAGCCGTGGCCACTGAGCCTGCGTGTGCGGAACCTGTGTTCCACAACGGGAGAGGCCACAACAGTGAGAGGCCCGCATACCGCAAAAAAAAAAAAAAGAAGTGGGAAATCAGTTAGAATTGTATTCAACTATAGAAAATGATGCAGCAGCTCAGATAAGTGAGGTTATTTGTCCAAGGTCACACAGCTAGACTCAGTTTAGATTCCAGATCTAATCATTCTAAATTTAATGTCTCTTTTCTGCACAATTATTTAATTTATTAAAATAATTTTCAATAAGGTTTTATTAAATAAAATAGGTCAACTTATTTGGGGATGCTCACCTTGTAATGAAGACTTTGCGTGCTTTACACCAGGGGAGTCATTTCACATGTAAAATGTTCCAGACGCCATAGCAACCCATAAATGGGATAATGGCAGTGGAGGGTCCTGTCCTTATACACTTGGTCTGTTGCTTATGCCACTACTAGCCCCGCTTATAATATCAGCTGATTTCAATCATGTGTTCATAACTATTCCATAAAAGAGTATACTATGTGCTAGATTTATAGGCAGGATTTCAGTTAATCTTCATAAGTAATTTACATGCATGATTTTAGTTAAAGTAGTTCTGTGAGGTCTATTAGTATCTCCATTTTTAAAGTGAGAAAACTGAGACTGAGAAATGTTAATCAGACGTCAAGCAGCTGACATTAATCTTTTCATACAAGTTTGACTTAATCAATGCACATAAATGCTTGTTACACTTCTGGCCTCAATTCTCACTTCAGTAATTAGCAGCAGCCCAGAGCTGGGGTACATTGTTTAAGGCTGTTTCAGAATCATAGTCATCCCACCCTCTCTGCTAACATTCCCTTATTTCCTGTTGTCTTTCTTTATTGTCACCTGAAGCAGTCATTAGTCCCCGTGCTAGGAGCCCCCTGACCGCTTCAGAAGTGCTGCATGATGACCTTGTCTCCTGGGACTGCCGCAGCCCGCTCTGTGATGGGATCCCCCACTTACCACAGTCCTACTTTCCCAGTCCCGAAGCAGAACATGAAGCACCTGGAACCCTTTACTGGTGCACTTTACTCTGAGGTCAGACTGTTAGCCACAGCTGAGTGGTTCTTTTTGGCAGCAGCTCCTGCAACCAACTTTATGCCTCCCCAGTACTCTCAGCTTTTGCTATATTTAAAGCCATCCTTTTTTTTATGTAAAAGAAAAGTGACATCCTCATGGCAGAGTCTGTCTCTGACTTAACCAAAGCAGACAACCTCTAACTAGAGGGCAGGACTTACATGCATTGCTCAGCTGCAGTGCTCAATTAGTCTTTGAATATATATATATATATATTTTCCCCCTCTATTTTCTCCTAACACACTGTTAAACATGTCAAACACAGAGCAGCTTTCTGATGTGGACCCTGGCTCATTAGGCCCCAGCTGAGATCATTAAATTCTTTAAGGCCAATGGAAAGGGCAAATTTATACTTCCTTTGATAGAGCTCATCTTAAATTTCCTCCCTATTGTGAGATGGATAGTTGGTGATGAATCAGTGATATTTCAGACCCCACTGGGAGCAGACTGGCTATTCATAGGATTGAGATTCCTAGGATAGAACAGAAAATAAGGAGCCATTGAATGAGCATACATTGCTGGTGTTGCTTCCTGCCATGGGCTAATTTTAATGGCATTATTTTTTTCCTGTAAGACAGGGTTTCTCTATCTTGGAACTACTGACATTTGGGGTCAGGTAGTTTTTTATTGTGGGTAGCTGTCCTATGCATTTTAAGATGTTAACAACATGCCTGGCTTCTAGCCAGTAGATACCAGTGACACACCCTTTAAGTGGTGAAAAATAAAAATGTCACATGGGGCAAAATCAGTTGAAAAATAATGTTTTAAAATATTCCAGGAGTTTGTCTCCTGCAAGTCAGCTCTTTAGAGAGAATCCAACCAGAAATCTAAGTTATAAGATAGTGGGCATAAAAGCATTAGATAGTTGTCTCTAATATGGCCAGACGGCAAAAGTGTGAAAAGGGGAAAGTGTGTTTACAATGGCTTCCAAATTCTGTTTTGTTTACTGTTCCTTCCACTCCTAAATCCCTTTCTATGCTGCTCACTGATATTTACTGTTCAACTTCTATCTTGTAACATGTAAGAGTCCTATTATAGGTGGGACCAAAGTTGGAACTCCTGGTGACTCCATACATTCTCATGGCTTTACTTTTCTTTCCAGAATACCTATGAAACATTACTTTTATGTGTTTTATTTTCCAAGGATTTTGTAGGCTAGAGAAACAATGCACATACTCATAATCTTGTATTAATAGTTAAAAACCCTTCAAAATTTTTGTGTATACATATATGTATGCTTTCAGTATATAACAACTAAAGAAATGAATCATGAGGGATTTAGACACTATAAAGGATTTCAGAGCAGTTATAAAATTAGAAAGTCTTCAAATCACACCTCTACCTAATTATGAGCCTAGCCTTTGTTCTCAGAGTTCAGAATTGGGGTGCCTTGAACGGAGAGAATTTCTTTACTTATGATCCTATGGGAGAGTGTTCTTCAAACTGTCTTCTGTAATATCTGTAAATTTTTTTTTATAATGTGTGCCCTCAATGTATGTATTATTTATAAATAAGTGATCTTTTAAATCATACTAAATATTAAGTTATTTTTTTAAAAAATAGATACTTTTATAAGTTGAAATTATATTTTCTTTCTATATTACCATAAAGTCATTTTATTACTCTAAGGCAGCTTGGATCCATATCATGGAAACTGCTTCTTAGTCTTCCATGCATGAGCCTCAGGGGACTTGAATCTGGACACATAGTTTTGTGATCTTAGGCATATGGTACACTTTTCTGCAGAGAGGTCCATAGGGTTCATATAAATTTTAAAAAGAGATCCTTAATCCAAAAGATGGTAAGAACCATATGGTAGTCTTTGAGAGTAATCAAACATTCATACAGTGAGCTGTGATAGTCTATGCCTTTTTTATGAGGATGCAAAGATACAGAGCAGCCTTCTCTTTAAATACTGGTCCTTCTTTGTCCCTTGATCCTGAATCAGGGGAGTTTTCTCAGTCCCCACCATCCCTCTGTGGCAATCGTGAGCTAAATCTTTGAATTTTAATTTTGCAAAAAAACAATAACCTGGATTTGGAGCTAGAAGGGATTTTAGAGATCCTCTCATCTTCCTTTCTGTTTTTAGAGATGATAATAGCAGAGCACCCAAGATCATCCAGGTCTTCTCTTTATGTCCCTATGTGCCACATAGCTACTCCCTGAAGGTTATTTTTATAGTTAATTCATGGTACAACAGTTTTAATATTAAAAAACAAAAAAAATTACAATAAACCAAGGACCTCTAGTATGTAAATGTTAGCAATATTTAACACATTTCTAGAATTCATCTTGACTCTCACCCACATCTGAGCAACCAGACAGAGCCACTGAAACAACATCCTCATCATTAAGATGGATGCAAGTGTTTGAGAGGAAACAAATTGAAAGGGTGAGTAAACCTCCAGTATCTTGAGGAGCTAAGGGAACCCTATTTCTTTCAGTCTGTGATGTGGCTGTTTAGGGATGTCACTGAGAGTGTGTGCATACACATCCCACATAAATATGCACTAATATATCAGAATGGTTTTAAAGTTAAAAGAAATGGGGAACAGCATAAATAACAGTGCCTTTTCCTGGACACTGTCATTGCATAACCATATGACCTGGAGCAGAAAGAATTTCTGCTTGTTTCTGAGGCCAGTTGCTCATCTCTAATGTTTCAATCTCTGTCCTCACAATAGGAGACTGTGGTTGCTGTCGTGTCTGCTTCTCCTCTGGGGCAGGAAATTTGGTGGTGATATGTGTGATCATGCATCACGGCTGTGCTACACTTCACTCTACTCAGAAGACCATTGCCCCACATTGCTACAGCTGGTCCAGACATCCCCTCCTGGGGCTCAGAGCTCATGCTTTCCTTCTTCCTTACAGCACTGCTCATGCTTAGGACAAACTAGGGACCACTGTGGGTAGCACTTTTCTTACTGTACTCCCAGGAGCCTCCATCAGGCCATGATACTCTTATCTGATGTACATTGGGATTCTGAGTGAGCTTGTCCAAAGTCTGAAAACTAGTGATTTAGTCCACTACTCTCATTACCCAGAGAGGGACAGTGATTTGTCTATAGTCTCTTCTATGGTCACTCCTCTATAGTCGCAGGGAATTCAAGTTCAGCTTCCCATCAGGTCTTTATTCTGTTAATTCCCACAGCCTTTCTCTGTATTTTCCTATTTAAATTTGAAGCAAGAGAGTGAGTTTATATCCCAGATGTCCAATCCTGGATTCCATAATGAGAAGACATGAAGTAGATCGGAATCTGGACCTCAGCCTGGAGCCAAGTCCAGCAAATGCTAACAGGACTTAGCAGAGTGAAGCCAAGCAGTAACAAGCCTAAGGATCCATGTGCAAGAAACAAGTGTTTATTGTTATAAGCCTTGAAATTCTTTCTTCTTCTTTTCTTTTTTTTTTTAATGTAACATAACATCCATGAAAACTGACTAATATAAGCACTTACTGTATGTCAGACACTGTTCTGAATGGTGGAGATTCAGTATTGAACAAAACAATCAAATCTCTCCCCCAGAGAAATCATATTCTCCCTCTCTCATTTCTGTGTGTGTGTGTTTATGTGTATGTGTAGTATAATATATGTTCATAAGTGAGTGTTTTCTATATAATGTATGGATATGAATTTGTTCAAATGCCTGTGGGCATGTAAGAAACTATGTTAAATCATATGTCAGGAGTAGTTGTCTCAGGGTAGGGGAGGGAAAACAGCAACTGAAATGCAAAATAAGTTTCTAACCAGGTCAGCCAACCTCCAAAACTTGTGCTCTTCCCTCTACACTACAGAGTTTTCACTGCTGTCTTTTTACACTCTTCTGACTTAGGACGCCACTCAACCAATCTCTCAGGTCAGGGAAACAATAAAGATTTTTCCATTGAAGATGTTCAAGAAGTGTCCCTCCCTTTTCCACATGGCAGCAGGAGCAACAGGGTCAGCTCACAGTAAAGAAGAGCAGGAACAGCCTCCACCTAAGGAGAAAATGCTCCCACGTTGGTTACCCCACTTGTAGCAGCGTGGATTATCAGAATTGATGTTTCATTACCAGGTAGAAGAAAAACTTTTGCCTTATACAAGTGTCAACCTAATAAGGTCTTAACACAGAGATGAGGAATTTCGTTCCCAGGAAGCTGGTAAATGTGCATAATTGTGTGTCCCTGAGAACAGTTGTAGGTCAAGCAATGTCCTTCTACTGATTAAGCAGGTTTCAGTCTACTTGTCTTTATTTACACAGTTTCAGAATTGCCACATCACCCATAGTATTGCAATCATGCATGCCCTTATAGGTTTACTAGTAACAATTATGTAAATACATTTTCTATAGTTTGAATTCTATCTTTCTCACACTTCAATATACTCAAAACACATGCACACACGTGTTTATCTCTGTAGACCACACTTTTTTTAAATTAGTATTTTAGTTTTGGCTGTGTTGGGTCTTCGTTTCTGTGCGTGGGCTTTCTCTAGTTGCAGCGAGCGGGGGCCACTCTTCATCGCAGTGCGCGGGCCTCTCACTGTCGTGGCCTCTCTTGTTGCGGAGCACAGGCTTCGGACACGCAGCTCATTAGTTGTGGCTCAAGGGCCCAGATACTCCGCAGCATGTGGGATCTTCCCAGACCAGGGCTCGAACCCGTGTCCCTTGTATTGGCAGGCAGATTCTCAATCACTGCGCCACCAGGGAAGCCCCACGCTATACTTTTTGACCATTTTTACACAGATTACTTCATTTCATCTTCATAGCAGCCTTCTCATGTCAGTTGAACAGGGGTTGTTTTGCAATTCATTAATGAGCCCAGAAAGTTCCAGTACCTGGCCAGGCGTGACACAGCTTCAAAAAGAAACCTGTTTTCCAACCCCACTGTCTGGTATTCTTACCATTTAAGAATGCTTAGCAACCACTTCTTATTCCATTTTATGAATATCTGAAGACTTTAATGATTTTTAAACCACAGTTTCCTAAAAGGAAGAGAGAATTGCTGTTTTATAGGTAAAGAGCACTGCAGAACAGCCTCCCCTATTAGGGCTGGGAATTATGAACTTGGTCAGGGTCTAAAATAAGAAAACAGAAAGGATAAAACTCCAGTCTGTAGGGTGGCAGGCTAGTCATAGATTTTTACTGTGGGGGCCTAGTGTAGAACCAGGCCCAGAGTGAATAATTACCACGTTTCTATTGAGTGAGTGAATAAGTGTATGAATAAGTTTTCTAATCTAACAACGCATTGAGGTAAACAAATCCAATCTAAGCCTTGTGGGGTGCATACCTAAGAAAAGAATGTGTTATTTGAAATAGGACAAATGCCCTTTTCTAGAAACACAAATATCTCCAAGGAGTAATCCCAACCAGCCTCTCTATTTCCTCACACTATCTCCCCAGCATCTGACAATCTGTTAATATGCCATTTCTATGGTCAGTGGTGACTTTTCTCTCTTTGGGGTCTCTTGGATCTGCCTTCTTCTCTCCAGCCCCATTGCTACCACCCAAGTTCAATCCTTCATTAGGACACACCTGGACTACTGCTGTGGCATGACTTAACCACACAGCCTGCCAGAACTTGTGAGCTACCTCCCAATGATGAAGGTTGCAATTTTGTATCTGTTCATTGGGATATAACATTTTTGCCTTCTCTGAACTCATTTGTTAGACATTGTTCAATCTACAGGTTATACTGGTCTGCATTTGTTAAACCTCTTTAGTGATTCTGAATTTACTAGAGCAAATGAGAGGGAGAGCAAGTCAGAATGTTTTGATGCCAGCTTGGTTCCCACCATTTATTAGACATAGGTCTATGTACAGCCAATGAATCTCTCAGGAAAATTGAAGATCAGGTTTGTGGTATAGGAAAAAAGTATCCAAGACTTTTAAAACTGTAAAACTCCTGTTAAATGTAAAATAAGTTACTATCTATTGAGCATCTATGTATATGGCAGGCAATTGTGGTTTTAAAAACTATAATCCTTATAAAATCATAAAGTGAGATTTCCATTTTACAGATGAGGAAACAGAGCTCTTTCACAGAGTGTTCACCCAACTCTAGAATATTTGGCTGTAGTGATCATGATCTTCCATTTGTTGAAAATATGACTCTTCTCAGGAGCTTCAAAATCTCCCCATTGAACAACTAATCCAAGCCAAGCTTCTTAGTTTGACATTGCAGACCCTCACATCAATGTTTGCAATCTTCTATGCCTGACTTCTGAAGATTTCCTGGTTCTGAAGATTTCCCTTAGTTCTGGTTACAAAAATTTCTTTATTGTGTCATTCCCCTCCAAGCCAAATCTAAAAATATTATAAGCCCTTGCCTAAGACTTATGTTTTTCTTTAAACCTTCACAGAATAAAACCTAGTCTGGCCTCTTACTCAGAATAGAAGTGCCATGGGAACTCAGCTAATTCACGTGACATGCTGTTGTTTAAAAAGTTTCTTAGAATTGTCCTCTGCTTTACGTGTTTATTCACATTTTCCAAACTAAACTATAAACTATGAAGAGCAGGGGAAATAACTTATTTTTAAAAAATTTGCTCAACTCTTTGCAGAGAACTCCCAATTTCAGACAGCCTTGCTCAATGAATTATTTATCTGAACATATCTTAAAAGACAGATTTTTCTTTGACTCTTCTTTGGTGATACCTACTTGCTCCCCAAAGCTATTTAATAGTAACACTTTAAAATATTCCACATTCAAAACCCTTTTTTATATAATTGCTTAACTCAAGTTCACAATCTCTTCATAAGGCATTCCTATTTTGCAGATGAAGAAACTGAAGTCCAGAGGCTAAAGGGAGTGCCCAGGGTTTAACAGAGTTAAAGAGGAAATGGGAACTGGAACAGAGGTCTTCTGATATCCAGTCCAAAGTGCTTCCCTCCACCCCATGACAGCTTTCTACCTTCCATTGTATTGTATTCCTATGGAACTCTGTCCATTTTTACCTTTCCATCTTATCATGCTCTAAGGATGGCATTAACATAATAAAAAAAGTGATTTATACTGACATATCAGATTCCACAAATTTCCTAGCAATAAAGACCTATTGAATTTGGAATTTATAATTTTGATGAATGAAACCATTGTACCCTTTTGTGTGGACAGGGTTACAAGAAATGTTTTCTAACCAGCTTGGTGAGGCACGGTAACCTGGCAGGGCTCATATGTCATCTGTTATTTATGACTTTTAGACCCAAAGCTGTCATTTTGTGTCCTGTCCCTTCTTCTGTTCCTTTTTAAAGGTGCAGCTCCGCAGTGAGGATGCATTATCACTCCTTCAAGCCCATCTACCAGCTCACTGAAGTACAGTCAATGGCTTTTCAGATGCATGTGTAGTATATTCACAGACATCAGCGGAACCATTGGAAAATTACAGGTCTCAATAAAACCCACATGTCCCTGAATTTGGCCTATGCACTACAGTTTTCAATTTGCTTCATCCATTATTTCTTACAGGTGTGCTCAGGGTTATGTGATTTGATCACATTATACATTTAACATTTTCCTACTGACCCCAACATTACGAGATATGTCAAAGATAAAGTGTTTCCAAGTGTCATTTAATACTAAGGCATCTGAGAAGTAATAAGAAACTTTTTTTTAATATGTATGTAAATATTCAAAGCTTTTGTTGTTTTTTTGAGTAAGGTGAAACTTACCACAATACTGTTCTGGAACAACAACGTTTTCTGAGTTATCTGAGTTAAATCAGGTTAAGATTTCTGGAAATTTAATTTTAACCAGGTTTTAGTCACCCATGTAACTAAGCAAATAATATATATCAATTAAATATAATCTAAAATGTAAATACGCTTATTTGTTTTAAAAATATTTCCATAGATGTCCAATAGAAATAGAATTTGAGTCACATATATAAGTTTTTCATTTTCTAGTAGCCACATTTTACAAAGGTAAATAACAATTGTAATTAATTTTAATAATATATTCTACTTAATCCAATATATCTAAAATATTATTTCAACATGCAATCGATATAAAGATACTGAGATATTTTAAATTATTTTTCTTTTTCTTCCAGTAAGTTTTCAAAATATGGTATGTATTTTATACTTAAAATGCACCCAATATGGACTAGCCATCTCAGTGGTATGTTGGAACAAGCTTGCACTGGATTTCCAGAGCTGCGTATTAAATTTTCATAAATTAAAATTGTCCACTGTAAGAATATTTATTCCACAGAAATCTTCAATCACTGCAAATTTTTTGGAGGGTGGGGTAGAGTGGGGAGCTTATTGTTATGCATCCCTAGATAATGACATTATTTATATATTTGATAGACATGTTTGTTAAGCATGTTTAGACCTCTCTTTAATTTGTTCTAAGTATGGTGATAG
The DNA here is from genome assembly GCF_949987515.2 of Delphinus delphis. Taxonomy (NCBI): domain Eukaryota; kingdom Metazoa; phylum Chordata; class Mammalia; order Artiodactyla; family Delphinidae; genus Delphinus; species Delphinus delphis. Next base: position 57,482,413 of record NC_082695.1, read on the forward strand.
GATGGTGATTTTCATATTGGGCACTACTTGGAAAAATACCAGAAGAGAGAAAAAACAATAAAAACAGTGACTCATCAGCTAATAGTTTTGAGACTCCATAGCCAAAACTGGCTAACTACACCCCTCTTCCATTCAGTTCTTGGTTTAGGCTTGGGGAAAGGATTGCTTCTTCTGACCGGTGAAAGAGATTAGCATAAAAACATGAGCAAGATATGAACTTTCTTATATATATCATAAGTAACAGTTTTGTTTTTGTGGGAAAATAGAGATTTTTATATTAAGATACTAGTTTATGTATCTAACCTCATTAAGGACTATTAAATGTCATTTATTAAAATGCACATAATTCATTAACTTTTTAAGATTACCTAATGTACTTCTAATATGTTAAATTTATTTATTTATTTACTTTAAAATATTTATTTATTTATTTGTCTGTGTCAGGTCTTAGTTGCAGCACACAGGATCTTCATTGTGGCATGTTTAGTTGTGGCATGTGGGATTTTTAATTGACGCATGCGGGATTTTTAGTTGACACATGCGGGCTTCTTAGTTGAGGCAGGCAGACTCAGTTGCGGCATGCATGTGGGATCTAGTTCCCTGACGAGGGATTGAACCTGGGTGCCCTGCATTGGGAATATGGAGTCTTACTGGACCATCAGGGAAGTCCCCTAATACGTTAAATTTAAAGGATTAAATCTAATTTTAGTGGAGGAGGATCAAGGGATAAGCATTCTAGGATGTTTCATTATAAAAGACTCCAATGTCTATAACAAATATATACTCTTCCATAAAAACAATAATAGCTTGCTTTTATTGGGTGTGTAACTATGTGCCAGGCATTTAAAATATTTATTTCAATTGATTTACATAATGATCCTAAGTGGTGGTTAGTATACAGATTCTAAAGAGTAGGAAACTAAAACTCAGTAAAGTTAGTGGGTTTGAAGTCAGCCATCTGGTAAATGGTAGACCTGAGCAGTGACCTAAGGCCTTTCTTATTCCAAAGTCTGTGGTTTTTCTCTGGGTCATACTAGCTCCCTAAATTTCAACTCAAGTTTACTGTATTTTACTCAGTGTTTTTCTTTCTGGGGCAATGGAACTAACGTAAGGCTGGAAGCATCATGACCTTAGAAACAATAAAGCCTCTTTTGTAAAAATGGTAAGAGTGGTATAGAGCTGAGGAAAAGAACAAGCTCAATATGTCTACTAGAAGATAAGCTTTATCTTTTTCACCCTACCATACCCAGTAAATGCCAATACTAGTATCCTATGTGTACTAAATACACATACATAAAATGAAGTTGTGCTCTCATAGAACAGAAAAACGAAACAAAAGAAAAAGCAACAATAACAAAAAAGTCCTTATTCTCCAAGTATGATAACGGAAGGTGGCATTTCCTGAGCACTTACTATGGGCCAGACACTCTTCTAGGTGTTTCCCTTGTATGGACTCATTTAATCCTCATCAATTGCATAAGGTAGGTATAATTGGTATTCCTATTTTACAGATAAGAAAAGCTGAGGCACATGGAGAATAAGAAATTTTCCCATGCTACTAATAAGTAGTAGAACTGGGATTTAAACCCAAGCAATCTGGATCCATAATGCATACTCGCAGTTACTACAACATATGGCAGACAAGCCACAGGCACCTCAAATGTTAAAAAATAATAAATAATGAACATATTGCTCCAAACTGACTATGAAAAAGAGATGTATATAATACCATAAATCAGGTCAGTGTTGATTGCCAAATTAGAAATAAATTACTGCAGAGGGAGAAATCACTTCCTACTCTCAAAATGTGGAAGGTGGAGAAGTTGAGATTTAAACAGGCCATTAAACTTATAGGATTTGCATAAACAGAGAAAAATGAAAGTATATTCTATCCAGAGAGTACAATATGAGCAAATACATGGAGAACAGTTCTAAGTCAATATATCAGACTGAAAATTTTGGAAATGTGAGAGTGGTCAACAGCAGTGGAAAGGTAGTTATAAGCAATAACAGGCTTACGTCTGTCTCCTGTGCAGTGGAGAATTCATTTTTTCACACATTATAGACTCCTATTTGTGGAACCTTCATTTCAGGCACTGTGAGGATAGTAACACCTTCCCTGAGGTGTTAACAGTCCAGTGTGCTATAAGACCAATAACCATAATGCCCATCAAGCGAAGCATCGTGGAGGAAAAGAAGGAGAATATGGAGGTAAAAGGAGGAGGATGTTGTATATTCTGCTGAAGACAGTAGGAAAGGCTTTAGAGGTTATGATTTGTTTGGAGGATAGTATTTGGTTTGTTTCAAGCATAATAAATTATGTGATGAGGAACAGTGGGTGGTCAGACTAGAAAGGTCATTTGAGGTCATAGTGTGGAGAATACTGAATGCTGGTTGTAAGGAATTTATACTTCATCAGTAGGACGTTCTCAGCAGGCAGCCCTGAAGGTTTTAAACTTCAGAGCTAGAATTACATTTCCAATTCAGGAAAAGAAATCTGACAGTTATGAGTGGAATAAAGTAGGCTGGAATTCATGTTGGTGGTTATTGTAGAAGATTGAGCTAGAGATAATGGCGCTCTGAGATGAGATAGTGGCAATAGACATGGAAAGAAGAGGGTGTGTAAAAGTGTTTTGGATACTAAAAAAAATTTGTTCCTAGTATAAAAAGGAAAAACCCAAGATTTGAGAGCAGGGAAATGGCAAGATAAAAATTATATGACTTTCCAATTCTCTTATTCTCTCCTTGCATCAATTAATATGTTCTGAGTTTCAGAGAAAGCAGATGTGGTGAAAATTTAAGAGTTTAGGGGTATCAGATAGTATCTGTAAGATTAGCCTTCTTTTGAGTAGGTGAAAAGTTGATTACTTATTGCATAGAGTTGGGAACAAGAGAAAGGCATTCTCCCATTGTATAGTGTGAGAATAAATTAAATACTTCTTTTCTTAAAAGGTGATTTCACTGTATGCATTACCAGAAATGCTACAAATAATTATATTCATTTATTTTCTTGGTCTAATCTAGACATAAAAATATATCTAAGTGTAGATCTCATGTCTAGATAAACTACATATCACTACTTCTTAAATTATCTGTGGTTAGAGCTCTTTCTTTTTAAAAAAAAAAATTCTGTCCAACACTGAATTGTATAAATTCCTGTAGAAATAAAATGAATAAGTAACTGACATATATAACATGATAGAGGTGCTCATTTTCTCTACAATGGCAAACATATTACAATATATAAATTATGTTAATATGTATATATTACATTTATGTAATTTATATGTCAAATGTATTTCAGTAAAAAACTGACATAAATACATACTCCAATTTTTTAATTATTTTATTCAACAAATGTAAGAATACCATCAAATTGCTACAACAATTTCTAAATGCCTATTGTCAATTTCTGAGCTTCTCTTGTCATACCAGTAACAAACAGCTCAGGTGCCAGCACCTGTTTGCACTGCCCATGTTTCAAATAACACTGGTCTGGAGGATCACGTCTACAATGTGATTTCAAAGATTTCAGGAAGGCCCAGAGATCTTCTTTCCTCCTTTTCTAATCCTCTACTTCTACTTTGCCTATCTCCTGCATATTTGGGAGAATACTTAAAATTATATTTTTTTCATCTATATTTTTTGCTTAAGGATTAAATGCAAATACACAGACATTTACAATAACCCATACTTGCGCTATCCTCATATACATCTCACTGAGGAGAAGTGATAGAAAGAAAACAAAACAATCCCACTACTCTGCACGAACCTGCTACCCAAGCCTGTGTTCCTTGTTCAACGTCTACTAAATTATCTTTCAGCCTTTTCCTTCTTATGCCATTTCTATTTAGCAAGCTCCTTCTTCTTCCCCATTCACTAGAATTTTATTCTCCTTCAACTCCTATGTCAAGTTCTGGCTCCTTCATTAATATATTCCTGACCATTGCAGCCCAGAGTCATTTCACTTTTCTCAGACATTTTTGGATTAACTGACTATACTCTCACTTGGTATTATTTATAATTTATTGGCTCTTGCCTTTACTTGCTTGAATATTGTTTTCTCTGTTTTAAAAATGTTTTATATATTACTTACACATATTTGTCTTGTTTTCTTTTTATATACACACAGATGGACAGGGAAACAGTATTAAGAATAATTCAACCACCTTTATTAAAAACACCTGGTAAAAAAACCCCACAGCATCTAACAAGCCCTTTGTGTGCATCCCTAATTGCATCATCCTGTTTCTACCCTAGAGGTGACTGCTATCCTGACCTTTGTGATCATTATTCTTTGTTCTTTTGGACAGCTTTTCCACCTATGAAAATATTTACAAATAAATTCCTAAGTATACATAAATATATAAACACATCACTTAAGTATTATGTGTATATTTCAGAATCTAAATATCTATACACAGATGTATGTATATTCCTGATATTATATAAATATACATATATATATAATAGTTTTGCCAGTTATGAACCTAATATAAATGGAACCATGCTGTACATATTGCTTTTTCCTCAACATTGTATTTATTATATTCATACACATTGATCTGAGTAGCTTAAGTTGGTCATTCATTTTCACTGCTTTATAGAATTTCTTTGTATAAATACATTTATTATCTATTATGTTGTGGGTGAATTTTTGGCTGTTTCTTAATGTTTGCTGTAGTGAACAATGATTCTGTAGACCCATGTTCAATTTATTCTAGTACATAACTATAGTAATGATTCTAGAGTTTATACCTAAAGACAGGATTGCCAGATGGTTAGGCATTGGCATGTTCCACTTTACTAGGCAACACCAAACTTTTATCACATTGGTTTTACAAATCTTTAACTCTTCCAGCATTGTATGACAGTTCCCATTGATCCATATGCGAGCCATCATTTGACGTGATATGTATTACTAGTGTCCATCAATATTTTCAGTTCACTTCCTCTGTCAGAGATAACATTCCCTAACCTCTTTGAGGTTAGCCAAAAGCATGAGACCTAGTTTGTCCTTTCTTTGAACAATAATGTTTATTTCTAGGTGGAAGTATTTAAGACCTTTTAAGTAATTCTCCACATTCTCTTCCTGCTGCATCAAATGCAGATGACAGTGTCATGGTAAAACTACTTTTAGCCTTGTCCCCAATTTATTATCATGTGCAGAACTCTTAGTCAAGCTCCTGTGTGAACTTAGTACATGATTAAGAAATAACCTTTTATTGTTTGAAGCCAGAGGATTTTTATTTTTAAATTACTGCTTAGCCCATTCCATCCCAGTTTAACACGCACTATTTTGTCAGACCATAATTTTTGACAGCCTGGTAATTGTGTAATGGTAGCTCACTGACAATTTAATTTGCATTTGTCTGATTATTGTGCGTTGGTATTTTTCATATATTACTGTTTATTTGAGTTTCTTCCTCTGTAAATGATCTTCGATAACTTTGTTCCTATTTTTCTATTAGCTTGTTTGTATTTTTCTTACTGATTCATAAGATATCTTTATATGTTACAGATAATATCCTTTGTCAGTATGTGCTTTCAATTTGTTTTATTTTTTTTTCATTTTATGATGTATTTTGAACTTTAGAGAGTCTTAACTTTGAAATTGATTAATCAATCAATCTTCACCTTTATGGGTACTGTATTTTGTGTCTTGTGTAGCCTTTCCCTATCCCAACATTATGAAGATATTCTGCCCCTTTCTCTTCTGAAGTTATTGAAGTACTGTCTTTTAGGTTGAAATCTTAAGGAATCCATAACTGAATTTTATATATCATGGGAAATAAATATGTAAATGTATTTTATTCCACAAGAATAACCAACTGTCCCAGCACCACTTTTATATAGTCTATCCTTTCTCCATAGATCTGCATTACAACCTCTGTCCTAAAGCTCATCCATGTCCATACTTTACATCAGTCTGCTTATGGACTATCCATATTTTTCCAGTGATCTACTTGTCTATCAATCAGTTCCATACTACCTTATTTACTATAGCTCTATAATAAATCTTGATGTCTAATAAGATGTCTCCCATCCTCAATTTGTTTCTTCAAAATGTTTTGACAATGCTTTATTACTTAATTTGACAAATATCTAAATTAGCTTGCCACATTCCAAAGTAAAATCTGTGGGAAATTTCACTGCATTTATAGATCAACTTGGGGGAGTTCTGACCCAGGATCCAGGAACATAAACTCTAACTCCATTTATTTAGGCCTAGTTTAGTATCTCTCAATCATGTTTCATAATATTTTCCATAGAGGACTTGTAAACCATTTGGTAGATCTGTTTCCAGGTACTTCATATTTTTGATGATATTGTAAGCAGCAGCTTTTAGATTTTTTAAATTTTTCTATTTGTTTTTGACATATAGTCTTGCACTTTATTTTCTTGTGGAATAATTTTGTGTCCAGTAATCTTGTTAAACTCTGTTACCAATGCTAATCTTTTTCCTATGATTTATTTTTGATATTTTAAAAAAATAACAAACACATCATTACCAATTATTGTTTTCTGTCCTTTACAAATTTTATATCTTTTATTATTTTTTTAAAATGCATTATTATGCTGACAAATAAAAATGATGATAAAAGGCATACAGAATTTCCCTGAAAAAAATGCTTTAAATGCAGCAATATTAATTATTGTATTTATTTTAAGATTTTTTCCTTTTTTTATTTACCTTTAATTTTTTCTAAAGATACTTATACCAAGATAAAGAAATTTTCTTCTTTTTGTAGTTGGCCCAAAATTTTTTTCATCATGAATATATGTTGAATTTTATTAAATGTTTCTCCAATATTTATTGAAAAAGTCCTATAATTATTTTTCTTTGATTGTGTATGCAGTGATTTATGTTAATTTCTAATGTTAAATCAATCATTAATTATAATGATAATCCAACATGGTCATAAATTTTATCCTTTTATAAGTTGTTATATTCAGTTTACTAATATTTTGCCTTAGTTAATTTTATATATGTTCATGAGTCATATTGGGCTATAATCTTTCATTCACATAATCTCCTTGCCAAGTTTGGTATCAAGCTAGTTCTCAATAGGGACTGTCTTTGCACCCCTGGGAACATTTGGCAATATCTAAAGAAAGTTTTAGTTGTCACAGTTTGTGGGGAGATGCTGTCTAATGGGTAAAAGTCAGGGATGCTGCTAAATATCCTTTAATGCACAGGACAGCATGCCACAACAAAGAATTATCTGACCAGAAATGTTAATGATACTGAGGTTGAGGAACTCTGTTCTAGCCTCATAAAATTGTATAATATATCTAAAATTGGAATTATTTGTTTTCTTAATGTGTAGTATAATTCATCAGTGAAGATATCGGGGCACAGGGTTTTTTCTGTGGGTTTTCACAGGGTTTTTTATTTTGACCTTATGTTGCTTTAGTGGTTTTAGAATTTCTAATTCTAATTCTTTGTGTGTGGGGGGGGTGTCAGTAAATCATGTTTTCCTGATAATTTATTTTATCCAATATATAAAATTTACTGGCTGCAGTTGTTCATAATATACCTTATAAATGTTGTCATGTTTGTGTGAACTAATTAAAAAATATATATTTGTAGTTTCTTAAGTGATAAGAAAAGGAGGAGCATCTCTTGTTCTAATATTTGGTCTTTGACCCTGTCCCTAACATGGGGCTCCTAAAATTCTTGTAAATCCCTAAGTGATAGGAGCACTAGGAGCATATTTTATTCTAATAAGGAGACTCTGGGTGGGCTCCTGGTGGAGGCTGATAACCAAAAAGACCAAGTCATGATCAGAAGCTTAGAATTTTCAACTGTACCCAACTCTTCTCCAGAGAGGGAAGAAGGGCTAGGAATGGAGTTAATAATTGATCCTGCTGGGAGATCAAGATGACTGAGTAGGAGAATACAGACCTTACCTCCCCACATGAACACATCAAAAATTCATCTCCTTGTGGAACAATCCTCACTGAAATCTTCCTGGAGACTGACAGAAAGACTTTTACAACTAAAGCTGTAAGAAAGAGACACACAGAATCAGATAGGAAGGGGAAAGAAGCAGTCAGGTTAAACTTGGGCCTCTGTGAAGGGGCACAGAAGAGAGGGGTATTACACAGGTTTGGAGATCTTCCCTGGGGAGTGAAAAGTTCAAGTCACATGTCAGATGCCCCAGTCCCTTTAGGGGAATGAGTCCTCTTAGCTGGTTTGAAAACAAGTGGGACTAATAAGAGGGCTGTAAGAAATCTAGATTCCACTCATGAAGAGAGAATAAACATTTGCTTATTCCTGAAAAACAGGTAGAGGAAGCAGATTGAAACTGCTGGGAATCCTGGCTGGTTTCCTGTGACCACACTGGATTGCACCACAACCTGAGCCCAGAGCTCATTCAGACCAGCTTGCTCCATGATGCAAACTCCACATAGGGGTAAGGGCTACTGTGGCCTAAGAGAATGCATGGTTGTGAGAGATGGAGCTGACTCAGACATGGTATAGCATCTTAACAGGGCAAGAACAATCTCTGCAAGAGCTTACAGAGGCGGCACAAGGGGTATGATCTGGAACTCTGACTGAGATCAGGATTGCTTCAGCCCACACCAAACATCATGCTGAGCAGTCACTCGAGGCCCTCTTGCTCCAGCAATGTTCCCCTCTGGGGTGAGGATGCTGGTGCTGGAGGGGGGAGAGCATGTACTTAGAGGGAATGGAACCAGCTCAGACCTGACCCTCAGGTTTTCTGCTCCAGCAACTTGGGGCCCAATCCCATCCTCAAAAGGGTGATGTTGTTCATTGAGCAAAGAAACCCTGACTCACACTGGCTCTCTGGCTCTACCCTCTCCATCACCATCCCCACCTCCTATTAAGGTAATAGATGCCAGTACATCCTGTAGGAAGACATGACTTGTACTCCCATCAGATCCAGCTCTCCCACCAAAGACACTGGGCATATGCAGACTGTATAGGAACACTCCTACACAAAGACACCCCTTCAGGAATGAAATAGGTGGCATTTTCACCTAATTTCATAGAGACAGAAAGTTAAGCAAAATGAGAAGACAAAGGAATTTGTTTCAATTGAAAGAACAAGAAAAATAACCCTGAAAAAAGAACTAATGAAAGAGAAATAGCAATTTACCAGATAAAGAACTCAAAATATAGAGAGAATTCTGAAGGAAGCAAGAGAAAAACAAAGAGTCATATAAAAGAGAACCCCCATAAAGTTATCAGCTGATTATTCTGCAGGCCAGAAAGGAATGGAATATTGTAGTTAAAGTGCTGAAAAGGGAAATCCCTGCAACATAGGATACCCTATACAGCAAGATTATGATTTAGAATTGAGGGAGAGATAAAGAACTTCTCAGACAAACAAAAAATAAAAGAGTTCATCAATACTAAACCTACCCTAAAGCAAATGTTTAAAGATCTAGTCTAAGAGGAAAAGAAAAAGCTAAGATAAGAAGAATCTATAGGAAAGGGAAAGTCTCCCTAGTAGAGGCAAATATATAGTAAAGGCTGAGGATTAACCATTTAAATAAGCTAGTATGAAGATTAAAAGACAAAAACATGTAAAATCAACCATAAACACAATAAACACTGAAGGGTTAAACATGAAGATGTAAAATATAACATCAAAAGAGGGGGGGATAAAAAAAAGTATATCTGTTAGAATGTATTTGAACTTAAATGACTACCAGTTTAAAACAAATAGATATAAGTCAAAATATATGAACCCATATTAACCATGAATTAAAAACCTGCAGTAGAGAAACAAAAACTAGAGAGAAAAGAACACACGCATAGCACTAAAGAAAATCATTGAACTACAAAGGAAGGAATTGAAAGAAGAAGAAAGCAAGAGGTAAGACCTACAAAAGTACCAAAAAAACAAGAAACAAGATGTCAATAAGAATATACTTATCTATAATCACTTTAAATGTCAATGTATTAAATGCTCCAATCAAAAGACATTGGATGCCTAATTGGATAAAAGAAAAGCATGACCCATCTGTTTGCTGCTTACAAGAGACTCACATCAGAGCTAAAGACACACATAGACTGAAAGTGAGGGGATGGAAAAAGATATTTCATGCAAATGGAAATGACAAGAAGGCAGGGGTAGCAATAGTCATCTCAGACAAAATAGACTTTAAAACAAAGTCTATTACAAAAGACAAACAAGGGCATTATATAATGATAAAGGGATCAATACTTATATGCACCAAATACAGGAGTACCTAAAAATATATAGCAAATGTTAACAGACATAAAGGAAGAAATTGACAACAATATAATAATAGTAGGGGACTTTAACAACCCATTTACATCAATGGACAGATCATCCAGACAGAAAACCAATAAGGAAGCAGCAGTCAAATGAAACTTTAGACCAGTGGGACTTTATAACTATATACAGGACATTCCATCCAAAAAGAGAAGAACACACGTTCTTTTCAAGCACATAAGGAGCATTCTCCAGGATGGATCACACACTAGGCCACAAAACAAGTCTCAATAAATTTAAGAGAATAGAAATTATATCAAGTAGTTTTCCAGCCACATGGACATGAAACTAGAAATCAACTACAGGAAGAAAAATGGGAAAAACACAGACACATGGAGACTAAACAACATGCTACTAAAAAAAAGAAAACAGGTCAATGAAGAAATCAAAGAGAAAATCACCAAATACCTCAAGACAAATGGAAATAAAACATAATTTTCCAAATATATGGGATGCAGCAGAAGCAGTTCTAAGAGGGAATTGTATAGTAATACAGGCCTACTTCAAGAAGGAAGAATAAACTCAAATGATCTAACTTATCTAAAGGAATTACAAAAAGAAGAACAAAGTCCAAAGTCAATACAAGGAAGGAAATAATAAAGATCAGAGAGTATCAATAGATAAGTGGATAAGGAAGATGTGGCGTATGTATGTACAATGGAATATGTATATAAATATGTCAGAATTGAGTTGAATTCTTGCATTCTTGACTTCCCTGGTGGTGCAGTCGTTAGGAATCTGCCTGCCAATGAAGGGGCCACGGGTTCCATCTCTGGTCAGGGAAGATCCTGCATGCCACAGAGCAGCTAAGACTGTGCACCACAACTACTGAACCTGCACTCCAGAGCCCACGAGCCACAACTCCTGAAGCCCGGGTGCCTAGAGCCCATCCTTTGCAACAAGAGAAGTCACCCCAATGAGAAGTCCGCACAGCGCAACAAAGAGTAGCCCCCACTCACCACAACTAGAGAAAGCCCACGCACAGCAACAAAGACCCAACACAGCCAATAAATAAATAAATAAATAAATAAATAAAATAATTAAAAAAAAAAACAAACCAACCAACCTGCAAACAGATCCCTGGAATCAGACCTTCTTTAAAAAAATAAAAGGGGTGGAAAATTTGCACATATTTGATGACCAGAAGTTTCCCCTCTGAAGATAAGATTCACACAGAAAAGAAAGACATAAGGAAAAATTGTTTTGTTTTGTTTTTCCCTGCATAGAAAAGGAGAAAACTGAGCTCCTTCTTAGCAGTTTACAACAGCTATTGTAATGTCTCATTTTTTATTTCCCAAATTCTCTTACGTGTGTCTTTTATGTTTTTTTGTTTGTTTCTTTTGGCCAATCACACTGAAGTTTTTCTGTTTTATTCATTTTTTTAAAGAACCAGCTTTGAGCTTGTTGGTACTTCCTGTTACATGTTTATTTTCCATTTTGTTAACTTTTGCACTTACCTTTACTTATTTCTTTTCTACTACTCTTTTTAGGTTTATTTTGCTGTATTTTATTAAGTTCTTAAGATAGTTCGTTCATTAGAGTTAGATTTTTATATTTCCTAATATAAGCATTTTAAGGCTATAGATTCCCCTATTGATTTTTTTGATAGTTGCATACTACTTATATTTATAAATGTTCAGTGTGAACTTAGAAATTATTGCATGTAATATTCTATAGCAGTAGGTTTGGTGTAGTAATCATACTGTGAAAATCTATATTGTTAACTCTTTTTGTACTGATTACTGAGGGATGTGTTATAATCTCTTATTATGATTGTGAATTGTCTTTATCTTTTTGAAGATATCTCAATTTTATCTACACATGTTGAGACTGCATTATTAGTTACTTATTAAGCTTAAAATTATGTGTTATTGATGAATTTAGTCTTTTACTATTATGAAGTACTTATATCTAGTGAAGCTTTTTGCTTAAAGGTATATTTAAGGAGGTGGGACAAGATGATGGAGTCAGAAGAATCTGGGTTTGCCTCTTCTCATGGACACACCAAAATTACAACTACATATAGAGAAATTATCTCTAAGAATGACCTAAAAACTGCAGAAAAAAAATTTCACAACAAAAGATAAAAAGGAAAAGCCACACTGAGGTGGGTGGGTGAGAAGGAGACATAGTCTGGCTGGGACCCACACCCTCAGTGCTACAACCCACAGACAGGAGGGATATCATAGTCTCAGAAGTACTCCCTGAGGAGTTCAGGATCTGAACCCCATATTAGACTCCCTAGCCAGGGGACCTACATTGGGAAAATGAGGCTACACAATATTTGGCTTTGGTAATCAGCAGGGCTTATGTCTAGGAGAACCAGAGGGCTTCAGGAAACTGAATCTTTTCTTAAAGGGTGCATGCAGAACTCACTTGTTCAAGTCCCAGCACAGAGGCAGCAGTTGGAAAAATGCCTAGGTCATATGTGAAGGAGATTCATTAACTAATTTTAGACCATGAGGGCATGCACCTGATGGGCAGGGATTTGGTAGAACTATCTCTGGGTACAGAGGAGCTGTATATACTGGACATTCCACCCTAAAACAACAAAATACACATTCTTTTCAATTAAGCATGAAACATTCTCCAGGATAGATTACATGGTAAGCTACAGAACAAAACTCAATACATTTAAGAAGACTGAAATCCTATTGAGCATCTCTTCTGACCACGACAATATGAGCCTAGAAATCAACTACAAGAAAAAAACAACAAAAACAAATAGAGTCAAAACAACATGCTACTAAACATCCAATGTGTCATTGAAGAAACTGAAAAATACCTGGAGACAAATAGAAATGAAAACACAATGTTCCCAAATGTATGGGACACAGCAAAGGCAGTTCTAAGAGGGAAGTTTATAGAAATACAGGCCTACCTCAGAAAGAAAGAAAAACCTCAAATAAACCTTACACCTAAAGGAACTAGAAAAAGAACAAACAAAGCCCAAAATTACTAGAAGGAAGGAATTACTAAAGTTCAAAGTGGAAAGAAGTGAAATAGAGACTAAAATAACAATGGAAAAAATCAATGAAACTAAGAGCTGCTTCTTTGGAAAGATAAACAAGATTGATAAAACTTTAGTCAGACTCATTGAGAGAAAAAGAGAGAGGACCCAAATAAAATCAGAAATGAATGGAAAGAAGTTACAACCAACACTACAGAAATACAAAGGATCATAAGAGATTACTATGAAAAATTATATGTAAAAAACTGGACAACCTATAAGTAGATAAATTCCTAGAAATATACAATTTTCCAAGACTGATCAGGAAGAAACAGAAAATCTGACCAGGCAGATTACTGGGAATTAAATTGAATCAGTAATCAAAAAATTCACAACAAACAAAAGTCTAGAAACAGATAGTTTCACAGGTGAATTCTTCCAAACATTTAAAGAAAACTTAATACCTATACTTCTCAAACTATTCCAGAAAATTAAAGAGGAAGGAATGCTTCCAAACTCACTATGTGAAGCCAGCATTACCCTGATACCAAAACCAAAGATATTGAAAAAAAAAAAAGGAAAAGAAAAAAAATTACAGGCCACTATCCTGATGAACATGGATGCAAAAATCCTCAACAAAATATTAACAATCTGGTTTCAACAGTACATCAAAAGGTTTCTACACCATGATCAAGTAGTGTGAAAAATTTTGTGTGAGGTAAAATTGGAAAGGTAGTTTAATTAACTTCAACCTCAATCTTTGAAAGTTTCCAAATGTTTTGTTCTTTTTAAATTAGAGGGTGCTTATTTAGAAATATTAATTACCTTTGATATATAAATATATTAAATCATTGAGGGTCTGAAAGCAGGGAAATTTATTGTGAAACAGATACTAAAATCGGGGCTTAAGGTGGTTAAGAACAGGATCGAGGCACTTGTAATAAAAGTGGAAGTAAAGGAATGGATTCAGGACATACTGTGATGGAGCACATGTCTTGAGTCCTGATTAGATATGAAAAGGATAAAGATAAAAAGTAGCTAAATTAAACTCTGGTATTTTTCAAGATAGTAACTAGAAGCATTTTCACAACTAGTTTCACAACTAGAGAACAGAAACTTGGAAATATTTTGGAGGGTGGATATAGATACAGAGATAGAGATAGGTAGAACTAGAGATGCGGGGAGAGAGAGAGAGGTTGTTTGAGTATGTATTGGGGAAGTAGCATGTTGAAGAGGTATTGGTTGATGTTATGGGTCAATAGTTGACAAAATTGTCTGCCTATCAGAATAATTTGCATTGCTCTTTAATTAATAAACCATGGACCACACCTCTACAGAGTCTAACTCAATAGGTCTATATATGTTTAAAATATACACATAATAAATCAACCTAACAAACAAAAGCTTCCCAAGGGATTCTGAGGGGCAGTGTCCTTGCTAAGTTATACGACATTTTTGTGGAATTAGGGAAAGGTAAACCTCCCATCCCTCCCCAAGGCAGACTCAACCTTCTGCCAAGGTGCAGGACTAGGTGAGTACAGTATTGACCAGATTTCAAGCCCCACTCACCTCCTTCTTGACTAGGTATTTTTGTACAGTACATTTACTATACAATCAAGGGCATTAGCCCTGCTCATGGGCAACTTAGAGTTGGATCTGTTTACATAAAATCACAGAATATTAAGGGGTCTCAAATATAAATATCTCCTGTGCATTCCAATCTATCAGTCAGAGCCCTGGGATTAAATTCACACTAGCGGAGGAAAGTTTTAAATGCCTTTTTCCATGTCACTGTGAGCATTTCCCCTAATCTATCTTTGTCTTTTCTCATAGACTATCTCCTCTCATGCAGTACTCTGACCACTCCAATTGCTAGTCTATAGCTCACGGTGTCCTCAGATACCACCTGGGAATGATATCTCACTCCTGTCAGCCATTTATCCTGGGATTAACCTCTCTCAAGAGATGAAGAGGAATTCATTGGTCTTATTTAAATGGACTTGCAAAGTTAGCTTATCATATTTTGTTTAATTTGTAGGACATCATCAATGGATTACTTTGTCAAGTGCATGCAAGCTCAGCAGGAATTATGCTCTAAGTGATTTACTAACACTCAGTGCCAGTGACAGCAGTGATACACTGCTGTGCTTGAGGGTGATAAAAATGGCCTGTGCACCAACCAGACAGTTATGCTGCTAAATCATGGAACATCTTTAGGTAAACATCAGAAAAAGAATTGCCTTACATTTGCAAGTAAATGATAATGCTTACATTTGTTTCTAATAAAAACTACCCTTCTCTGTGAGAGAATATGGATCATATGGACACCTGTGTCATGTCATGAGGTTTGTTTGAGTTTTTCTAAGTCTACCCACATTTTCTTTTATTAAGGCCTAAATTCTGCCTTAATTATTAATTCCTGGATCATAAACAGTCCCTAGATAATTTTGCATGTGAGAAAACTAAGGTTCAGAGGGCTGAAGTTGCCAAGGGCCACATAGCTCTTTGTCCACAAAACTAAGGCAAAATTCCTGAATTCTTGTTTTATGTGTTTTCATTATGACATGTTGCATTTGGCTTAAGCATTGCTCTTGCCAGTATTCTATTTCACAATTGAATAATTTCAGGAGAGACTGTATAGTAAGTTCTTAACACTTTAGTATGAATGAATTATTGCTGCAAGGTAGTAGAAACCAGGGTAAGATATTATTGGATCTTAAGAAATGAAGAGAAATAGAAAGTGATAAAGGAAAATGAAGGTTGAGGAAAGAGAGGTTAAAAGAAAAGCCTTGGAGTGACAGAGGGAATTTTTGGCTGATCTAATTTTCAATTTTGCCTTGGACCTGTATGGTTTTGTAAAATATAAAGCGTTGTTCATTTAACTGATTGTTTCCCAAGACCAGTGTATTATCACTGTGTTTATTATCTGTGAAGTTCCATGTTACCAGTTCATTTTATTTCTATCCCTTTTATTGTGAAGAAGACAAACAATTGTGCTGTCATCAAAGTAGGCAGCACCATCTGCAAAATTGTTCTGCTCCCATGAGTAGGGTATTGGTGCTCTTTTTAAAAGACTTTAAAATCAGAAGAGACTGCTACTCATCACAAAGAGAAATTCTTTAGTTCTTTATTCCCCACTATACTTTCTAACTTGCCACTGTAATCTTCATATAGCTGAAGGAAGCCAGGCATGAAATGGTGTTCTATTTAGTTTAATGGTTAACAGACTGCTCCAACAGCTGCATTCAGTGCATCACCCAATGTTGAAAGATCTGATAATTTTTAATAAGGAGAAAAACTATTTGGTGTATAACATTGTATGGCAGAAATATACTTGACCCTCTTTTTCTCTTCATTGTCACAAAATATATTGGACAGGGGCACTTCATAATAGTGCTTTTCTAGCTTTTGCTTACACAAAGCAAGGAGCTCATGGACCTACGGATTTCAAAAGAGAGTTAAAATTACAAAATTTCCTATAGATTTTGAAAGATCTTAGAAGTTCTCTAGTCCAAATCATTTTATTTGTCAGTTAAATAAATCAAAACCAGAAAAGTTGAGTGGCTCCAATAAGTCAGTTAATGCATAGCTTCTTTTTTCTCTCCTTCCTTTTTTCCTCCTTTCCACATTTTTCCTTTATTTTTTCCTTCCTCCTTCCCTCATTCTTCCCTTCCTTTCTTCTTTTCTTCTTCTCTTCTTATCCTTCTTCCTTCCTTCCCTATTCCCTTCCTGTGTATCTTCTAAGTGTCACAAGAAGATTATGTTTGATACCTCTCTCTTTCAATCCTATACTTGTAAAAACAATCTTTATTCAATATGAAAGACTGCTTCTCCCCACACTCACGCAGTGGGTATTTTCTTGATAGGCAAAATGTCCTTCTCTTGGAAAAAAAAGAAAATTAATATGTAATACTTGATCTCCTCTCTTATTATTATGTTTCCTAGTCCCAAGAATCCTAACCTTCAAAGCCCTCAGTGCAACATAGTTCAATTTCAATATTCATTAATTAGCTAGATGAAGAAATAGTTTTATCTAAAAGTAATTAATCCTTTATCTTTCATCTCATAGGATTAAGGATTAAAGACTCTAAAAAAAGGTTATAATTATTATTGATCATTTTGACTAAAATATGAAATACCTTGCAAATATGATAATTACACTCATTTTTCAGAGTTGTCTCACATTATCATCTCATGTGAGCCATATACCCTCTGTACTAACATAGAGAATATATCATTATTTAAATTTTATAGATGGTAAAATGAATTTCTGAGATTTCACATGACTTGGTCAAAGTCACATGGCTTATCAGTATTAGAGTCATGACTAAATAACAGATTTTCTAACACCCAGCTCTATGTTTTTCCCACCATACCAAACCATTTCCACTCATGATAGTAATTACTGTCTGGGTGTAGGGAGATGAACCAGAAAAACTGGACTGAGGAAGAATTGTGGGGAGAGTGAGACTTGGGAAAGCATAGCAGAGGAGAGCAGAGGAAGGTAGAATTTGCACATTTTCCTGCAGGCTCATGTGGGATACTAGTGGGGTGCCAAAGTCGTGGAGAAACACCTGGTTCATGAAAAATAGACTCCTCATCCTTAGGAAACTGCGGGCTGGATCAGACTGGAAAGTTGAGATCCAGGGTTGAGGTAAGCACCAAGGACAGCTCCAAAACAAGCTAAGAATTGAGGCAAAGGTCACACAGAATACAGCAAAACTGATCTGATAGGAAAAAATAGTAACTGGAACAAATAAGATTATATAGTACTACTGAAAATTTTATGATTTTTGATCTTAAAGAGATAGTCTATCCACACAAACTTCTTTTCTTTTTTAGTGTTAAATTTATTCTCTTCTTTTGTATAACCTGAATGCATCATCAATGTGCTTTCAAGAGTGATTAAGGTCAGTCCTATTATCAGATACTTCTCATTCTAGGGCTCTGTGTCAGAAACTGTATGTGGAACAAGATACCCTAGCTTGGGACTTAATAAATATATAGTTGATTTTGCATTGGTATCTTATAGGCAAATATTTTTTGAATGTAAAATTTACTCCAAGAACAATGGTATGTCATGTTTCTATTTAAGATGTTAATGACAGTTCACTTTACTTGGAGGGGCCATTTAACAAGATGGTCTAAAAGATATGTCTTGAGCTGCTTCTATAAGTTTATGTAAATTTATTGAACATAAAATAATTTATTTTTCCAAAAGATGTTATCCCCTTTAAAGTAATTATCATGGGAGATAGTAAACAAATCCAAACAATACTCCTATTTTTTGAACTCTTTTGTATACTTTTAAAAATTTACCATAGTGCTTTATAAGAGTTTGAATTAGAGCAAATGCCCCCCAAAATGCTTGTTTATAAGTATCATGTATACCATAGATTTATGACTAAGAAATAGAAAATAGAAATAATCCTCTCAAGGAACTATGGAGACTTTGATTCTTGTTTATCTCCTTTGATGTAAGTCAGGGACATAGTTTCCGATCCAAGCTTTTTCATTAATTAACTGTGTAGCTTTAGGCAAATGTCTTAACCACTCAGTTTCTTCATCTAAAAGGTTGGATTACATGACTTTTCAGTTTCCTGCTAGCTATATCAGTTTGTATTTCTATTATCTACATGGTGCCAAATCCAGCATCAGGTTCTCTTAGGGAAGGTGTGATCTTTAAAAGGTAAATCATGAGTAATAAGGGACATTTGCAAACTTCAATTCCAGTGAACAGAATGAAGTTTTTAGACACAAATAAGTGTCTAATTGTACATATTTATATTCTCTTGGGTCTTCAGGAAGGAGCATTGCCAAGCCAAATGCCACAAGCCTTGCATAAGTGGTCAAGAAAAAAGTCAGAAGGCAGAGAAAAGCAAAATGAATGAGAATGAGAGAGTGGTTAAAGAGTTACAAATATTCAGAAGAACTAGTCAAACAAATGACACAGACATATCTTTAAACAATTATGGGTAGATTCAAATAAATATAACATAAAAATCAGCATAATGAGGATAACAACTTCTGTGTAAATTTGTACATTTTTTGACAAGTAGAAGTAATTGAGAATGGACACCTGAGAATGGAATACAACAGATATCAGCAGAGGTCACCATACCCAATGAGAATGAAAAAGAATCAGCCCAATTACCCCCACATTTTATGGGACGTCACATGTCTTTCTAAGACTTTGGTAAAATCCCAGGGTCTTGCAGTTTCCTAATCATTTCTCGTCTCAAGTCTTCCCTCCATCCAGGCTTAGACCACTTTATAGCTTCCCTCCCATGGTAAATCTCTGTCCTATGCTCTAGGTTGACCCAATATTGAACTCAGTATCTTGATGTGATTGTCTACCAAAGCTACTCTATGAAATGTCTGTGAATGTGCAAAATATCTGGGATAATGTTGGATGTTTACAAAAAAAAACACAACAACTTGTAATTGAATCATGAGCACCCTGTTGTGATGCTTTTGGGCCACGTTATCATTTGGAATTCTCTTCTGGTCTCCTTAAATATAAATTGGGCACTTTCACTTAGGCAAGACCTTTCCCATTCAATTCCCCATCCTCTAACTAGGTCCACTGAAGATGTGCTCTGCAGATTGTACCCTTCATGAGGTCTGTGGTCGGGTTTCCCAATATCAAAAAAAGCCTAGTACTATGTTTAGAGAAGTTGATCAATAACAGTATTAGCTGAGTAAGCAAAATAATATCTCAGACTGTTGAGTCTGGGTAAGTTTTTGACTTTACCTCTTGCAATCTCTACAACTGCACATTGTTCTTAGACCATGAAGCTATCACAATACTTATTGTTTGAAAGTTTCCCCTCCAATCACACATACCTTCTATCCAGAGACATCTTTAAGCATGGAGACTTCAACACTGATATGAAACTAAACACAAAGCATATGGCTGGTAAACATTACCTATCTGCAGAGAACAAGGAAGTAATTTAAAATCTTAAGTTTCTGTCAAATAAATATTAGGCAAAGTGCCAAAGTACTTTTGCATCCATTGAAGGAAGACTATATATCAGGAATGGCACTGACAGCAGAAATAAATGCATGAAGCTATCTACCATTATCACTAAATAATTGTTTATTCTTTAAAATGGGCTTGCAATGTTGCATTATTTCTTAAAACATCATCCCGTAATCTCAAAATCCAAACTTGCAAATTTCTAGGAGTTGTCAAACTGCTGTGCTGATTAAATGAGAAATCTGAGCATTTGTATGCAAAAAATTCCCAAGGCCATACTCAACTAGAAGGAAGAATTAGAAGAATAATATGACGAAGGACTGTGGTTGAAAATTATCACTAGGAAAGTGGATATGCTCAGGCTAGGAAAGGGAAAAGGATAAAAACCATGCAGGGAAGGATGTTCATGTAGGAGAATCAAAGGTTTAAGTGCTGTGCTACCAGTGCAGAATCACAAGTTTGGGAGAAGGGTGATGATGAAAATAAGCTGGCAGGAATCAGAGAGCAGTGGGTGAAAGAAGGATGGAAGAAGTGAAAGGTGGAGGAGGGAGGGAGGATGCTGAAGGGTGGATATGATTCTGAATGAGAATATAATTACCATGTAAGTGTTCACAGCACCCCCTTTCTCAAAATGAATCTGAGGTTTCTATCTGCTTAAGTTCCCCTTCTTCTCATGCTAATCCCCACAAATGTTGCCAACATGTCTTCCTTGCCCCATTTATCTTTCTAAGGAGAGTTCTCTGTACAAGACTGAATCTTCTGACTTCAGAGATGAATTTTTTTTTTTTTTTTTTTGCTGTACGCAGGCCTCTCACTGTTGTGACCTCTCCCACTGTGGAGCACAGGATCCAGACGCTCAGGCTCAGCGGCCATGGCTCATGGGCCCAGCCGCTCCGCGGCATGTAGAATCTTCCCAGACCAGGGCACGAACCCGTGTCCCCTGCATCGGCAGGCGGACTCTCAACCACTGCGCCACCAGGGAAGCCCAGAGATGAATTTTTAGAAGAAAATGATTAGTTTGATGAAGAAGCTTGAGAGAAAGCTGAGATTCAAGGAAAGGCTTGACCTGTATAGATTTTTTTTAGTTCTTCTAAAAAAAGCTAAAAAGAAGGAGAAGGAAATTTAGCAAGCTGCATGGGAAGGAAGGCTTTAATTTAATTTTGAACTTTGTTTTCTTTAGCATTTCATTGTGAAGGTTTAAAGAGGTAATTGTTGGATCATGAGTTGCAGAATGTAAGGAAGGTAGACTTAAGAGTCCACAGAATTTTAGTAAGTGCTGCCCATGGATTATTATTTAAAATATCATTTTGCTGCTTAGGAAATAAGAAGCCAAAATGTTCAGTTATTTTGAAATGCCTTTATTTGTTGGATTTTGTTTCTTGGTTTAAGAACAGGTGTAACCCATAGATCTCAGATCTATCCAAATTGCATTTGGAGTAGAGTGTCAGATCTTGGTGCATGCCACTTAGTTTCTTCAGTTGGAAAGACCAAAAGAGGGGTAAATGATACTGGAGGTCTTCTTCAGTTGGACCATGAAGTGAATAGAAAACATACAATAGCTTTAGGCTACCATAATCTTACCTGTGAAAGCCATGAGCCTTAAGTGAAAACAGGACTTAGAATAGAACAGCTGGACTGCTTGTCTTCTTACACACTTGGAATAGCTTTAGTATTTTTTAACCCTGTTGTTGATGTCTGTGGTCTTAACATTGCAAGGAACACTAATAATAAGAAACGTGAGTGGCATACCTGTGCTGTTTCTCATGAGCTGGGATCAGGTTTTCACTTGGCAGAGAGAAAGGACAGATTTAAAATGATTAATATTGACTAGGGATAAGGTTTTGTATTCTAGCAAATGCTCTTTAAAAGTGTCTACTTATATACCAAGGATCGTGCATTTCCTATAGAGAAGGTATGTATTTCAAAATTATAATCATCCTTATATATTTGCTTAGTTTTCCACAATATCATTTTAATACCAAACATTCTCCAAAATTACTAGGCAAATATGAGAAAGTCAAAATCATAAGGCTTAAGCTAACTTAAATAAAAAAAAAATCACATTTTGCAGGTTTAACTGGAAATTGAGAAAATTCTAACAGGAAAACTACCAATCTTTAAGGAGCAATTGCTACCAAAGTGTGCTCAATTTATGTCATGACAATTTCTGTATCATCTAATGGACATTGCATTTGCCATTTAATTTTTTTAACATCTTTATTGGAGTATAATTGCTTTACAATGGTGTGTTGGCAGCTGCTGTATAATAAAGTGAATCAGCTATACATATACATATATCCCCATATCTCCTCCCTCTTGCATCTCCCTCACACCCTCCCTATCCCACCACTCCAGGTGGAAAAAAAGCACCCAGCTGATCTCCCTGTGTTATGTGCCTGCTTCCCATTAACTGTGTATTTTACATTTGGTAGTGTATATATGTCCATACCACTCTCTCACTTTGTCCTAGTTTACCCTTCCCCTCCCCATGTCCTCAACTCCATTCTCTACGTCTGTTTCTTTATTCCTGTCCTGCCCTTAGGTTCTTCAGAACCATTTTTTTTCTTAGATTCCATATATATGTGTTAGCATATGGTATTTGTTTTTCTCTTTCTGACATACTTCACTCTGTATGACAGTCTCTAAGTCCATCCACCTCACTACAAATAGCTCAATTTCATTTCTTTCTATGGCTGAGTAATATTTCATTGTATATATCTGCCACATCTTCTTTATCCATTCATCTGTCGATGGACTTCCATGTCCTAGCTATTGTAAATAGTGCTGCAATGAACACTGTAGTACAAGAATCTTTTTGAATTATGGTTTTCTCAGGGTACATGCCCAGTAGTGGGACTGCTGGGTTGTATGGTAGTTCTATATTTAGTTTTTTAAGGAACCTCCATACTGTTCTCCATAGTGCTTGTATCAATTTACATTCACACCAACATTGCAAGAGGGTTCCCTTTTCTCCACACCGTCTCTAGCATTTATTGTTTGTGAGTTTTTGATGATGGGCATTCTGACCGGCATGAGGTGATACCTCATTGTAGTTTTGATTTGCATTTCTCTAATGATTAGTGATGTTGAGCATCCTTTCATGTGTTTTTCTGGCAATCTGTATATCTCCTTTGGAGAAATATCTATTTAGATCTTCTGACCATTTTAGATCGGGTTGTCTGTTTTTGATATTGAGCTGCATGAGCTGCTTGTATATTTTGGAGAATAATCCTTTGTCAGTTGCTTCATTTGCAAATATTTTCTCCCATTCTGAGGGTTGTCTTTTCATCCTGTTTAAGGTTTGTTTGCTGTGCCAAAGCTTTTAAGTTTCATTAGGTCTCATTTGTTTATATTTGTTTTTATTTCCATTTCTCTGGGACGTGGGTCAAAAAAGATCTTGCTGTGATTTATGCCACAGAGTGTTCTGCCTATGTTTTCCTAAGAGTTTTATAGTGTCTGGCCTTACATTTAAAAGGTCCTTAATACATTTTGAGTTTATTTATGTGTATGCTTTTAGGGAGTGTTTTAATTTTATTCTTTTACATGTAGCTGTCAAATTTTCCCAGCACAACTTATTGAAGAGGCTGTCTTTTCTCCATTGTATATTCTTGCCTCCTTTATCAAGGATAAGGTGACCATATGTGCGTGAATTTATGTCTGGGCTTTCTATCCTGCTCCATTGATCTATATTTCTGTTTTCGTGCCAGTACCATATTGTCTTGATTTCTGTCGCATTGTAGTATAGTCTGAAGTCAGGGAGCCTGATTCCTCCAGCTCTGTTTTTCTTTCTCAAGATTGCTGTGGCTATTCAGGGTCTTTTGTGTTTCCATACAAATTGGGATTTTTTAAATTCTAAGTCTGTGAAAGATGCCATTGGTTGTTTGATGGGGATTACATTGAATCTGTCAATTGCTTTGGGTAGTATAGTCATTTTCACAATGTTGATTCTTCCAATCCAATAACATGGTATATCTCTCCATCTGTTTGTATCATATTTAATTTCTTTCATCAATGTCTTATACTTTTCTGCATACAGGTATTTTTTCTCCTTAGGTAGGTTTATTCCTAGGTATTTCATTCTATTGTTGCAATGGTAAATGAGAGCGCTTCCTTAATTTCTCTGCCAGACTTTTCAACATTAGTGTTAGGAATGCAAGAGATTTCTGTGCATTCATTTTGTATCCTGTTACTTTACCAAATTCATTGATTAGTTCTAGCAATTTTTGGTTGCATCTTTAGGATTCTCTGTGTATAGTATCATGTCATCTGCAAACAGTGACAGGTTTGCTTCTTTTCCGATTTGGATTCTTTTTATTTCCTTTTCTTCTCTGATTGCTATGGCTAAAACTTGCAGAACTATGTTGAATAAGAGTGGTGAGAGTGGGCAACCTTGTCTTGTTCCTGATCTTAGAGGAAATGCTTTCAGTTTTTCACCATTGAGAACAATGTTGGCTGTGGGTTTGTCATATATGGCCTTTATTATGTTGAGGTAAGTTCCCTCTATGCCTACTTTCTGGAGAGTTTTTATCATAAATTGTGTTGAATTTTGTTCAAAGATTTTTCTGCGTATATTGAGATTATCATATTGTTTTTATCCTTCAGTTTGTTAATATGGGTTGTCACATTGTTTGACTTGTGCATAATGAAGAATCCTTGCAATCCTGGGATAAATCCCAGTTGATCATCGTGTATGATCCTTTTAATATGCTGTTGAATTCTGTTTGCTAGTATTTTGTTGAAGATTTTGCATCTATGTTCATCAGTGGTATTGGCCTGTTGTTTTCATTTTTTATGCCATGTTTTTCTGGTTCTGATATCAGGGTGATGGTGGCCTCGTAGAATGAGTTTGGGAGTGTTCCTCCCTCTGCTATATTTTGGAAGAGTTTGAGAAGGATGGGTGTTAGAGCTCTTCTCTGAATGTTTCATAGAATTCACCTGTGAAGCCATCTGGTCCTGGGTCTCTTTTTGTTGGATGATTTTTCATCTCAGTTTCAATTTCAGTTCTTGTGATTTGTCTGTTTATATTTTCTATTGTTTCCTGGTTCAGTCTCAGAAGGTTATGCTTTTCTAAGAATTTGTCCATTTCTTCCAGGATGTCCATTTTATTGACATACGGTTGCTTGTAGTGATCTCTCACGATACTTTGTATTTCTGCAGTGTCAGGTGCTACTTTTCCTTTTTCATTTCTAATTCTATTGATTTGAGTCTTCAGCCCATTTTTCTTGATAAGTCTGGCTAATGGTTTATCAATTTTGTTTATCTTGTCAAAGAACAAGCTTTTAGTTTTATTGATCTTTGCTATTATTTACTTCATTTCTTTTTCATTTATTTCTGATCTGATTTTTATGATTTCTTTCCTTCTGCTAACTTTGGGTTGTTTTTTTTGTTGTTGTTGTTGCTGTTGTTCTTTCTCTAATTGCTTTAGGTGTAAGGTTTGGTTGTTTATTTGAGATACTTCTTGTTTCTTGATGTAAGATTGTATTGCTCTAAGTTTCCCTCTTAGAACTGCCTTTACTGCATCCCATGGGTTTTGGGTCATCATGTTTTCATTGTCATTTGTTTCTAAGTATTTTTTTTATTTCCCCTTTGATTTCTTCAGTGATCTCTTGGTTGCTTAGTAATATGTTGTTTAGCCTCCATATGTTTATATTTTGTACAGATATTTTCCTGTAATTGATGTCTAGTCTCATAGCGTGGTGGTCAGAAAAGATATTTGATATGATTTCAATTTTCTCAAATTTACCAAGGCTAGATTTGTGACCCAAGATATGACCTATCCTGGAGAATGTTGCATGAGCACTTGAGAAGAAAATGTATTCTGTTGTTTTTGGATGGAATTTCCTATAAATATCAGTTAAGTCCATCTTGTTTAATATACCATTTAAAGCTTGTTTTTCCTGATTTATTTTCATTTTGAATGATCTGTCCATTGGTGAAAGTGGGGTGTTAAAGTCCCCTACTATTATTGTGGTACTTTCAACTTCCCCTTTTATAGCTGTTAGCATTTGCGTTATGTATTGAGGTGCTCCTATGTTGGGTGCATAAATATTTACAATTATTATATCTTCTTCTTGGATTGATTCCTTAATCATTATGTCATGTCCTTCTTTGTCTCTTGTAATAATCTTTATTTTAAAGTCTATTATGCCTGATATGAGTATTGTTACTCCAGCTTTCTTTTGATTTCCATTTTCATGGAATATCTTTTTTCCATCCCCTCATTTTCAGTCTGTATGTGTCCCTACATCTGAAGTGTGTCTCTTGTAGACAGCATATATATGGGTCTTATTTCTGTATCCATTCAGCCAGTCTATGTCTTTTGGTTGGAGCATTTAATCCATTTACATTTAAGGTAGTTATTAATATGCATGTTCCTATTACTATTTTCTTAATTGTTTTGGGTTTGTTATTGTAGGTCTTTTCCATCTCCTTTGTTTCCTGCCTAGAGAATTTCCTTTAGCATTTGTTGTAAAGCTGTTTTGCTGGTGCTGAATTCTGTTAGCTTTTGCTTGTCTGTAAAGGTTTTAATTTCTCTGTCAAATATGAATGAGATCCTTACTAGGTAGAGTAATCTTGGTTGTAAATTTTTCCCATTTATCGCTTTAAATAAGACCTGCCACTTCCTTCTGGCCTGAAGAGTTTCTGCTGAAAGATCAGCTGTTAACCTAATGGGGTTTCCATTTTATGTTATTTGTTGCTTTTCCCTTGTTGCTTTTAATATATTTTTTCTTTTTATTTAATTTTTGATAGTTTGATTAATATGTGTCTTGCCTTGTTTCTCCTTGGATTTTTCCTGTATAAGACTCTCTGCTCTTCCTGGACTTGATTCACTATTTCCTTTCCCATATTAAGGAGTTTTTCAACTATAATCTCTTCAAATATTTTCTCAGTTTCTCAGTCCCTTTTTTCTCTTCTTCTCTGAGACCTCTATAATTTGAATATTGGTGCATTTAATTTTGTCCCAGAGGTCTGTGAGACTTTTCTCAATTCTTTTCATTCTTTTCTCTTTTCTGCTCTGTGGTAGTCATTTCCACTATTTTATCTTCCAGGTCACTTTTCCATTTTTCTGCCTCAGTTATTCTGCTATTGATTCCTTCTAGAGAATTTTTAATTTCATATATTTTGTTGTTCATCATTTTTCATTTCCTCTTTAGTTCTTCCAGGTCCTTGTTATACGTTTCTTGTATTTTCTCATTCTATTTCCAAGATTTTGGATCATAAAATCTACTCCCAGCCACCACCCACCCCAGTGAGTGAGCAGACAAGCCTCTCGGGCTGGTGAGTACTGGTCAGCACTGATCCTCTGTGCAGGGATCTCTCTGCTTTGCTGCCTGCGCCCCTATTGCTGTGCTCTCCTCCATGGCTCTGATGCTTCCCCTCTGCCCACCTCCAGTCTCCACCAGTAAAGGGGTTTCCTAGTATGTGGAAACTTTTCCTCCTTTACAGCTCCCTCCCAGAGGTGCAGGTCCCATCCCTATTCTCTTGTCTCTGTTTTTCCTTTCTTCTTTTTCCTTACCCAGGTATGTGGGGATTTCTTGCCTTTTGGGGAGTCTGAAGTCTTCTGCCAGTGTTCAGTAGGTGTTCTGTAGGAGTTGTTCCACATGTAGATGTATTTTTGATGTATTTGTTAGAAGGAAGGTTATCTCAAAGGAAGGTTATCGCCATGTCTTACTCCTCTGCCATCTTGAATGTCCCCCCCACATAATTTGTTTTATCTTTCCTGGCTTTTTTTCTTACCATTTTTCAGCATTGCTATGAAATATATACATAAAACACCATTTTCTGCCACATTTCTTCAAAAAATATTTAATGAGTTTTTGTCATTGCCTATAGGATCTAACCCATCACTTGGTTTTTATAAAAGTCTTCAGAAAATTATTTCATTTTAGATACCATCTTTTTATGGGTTACATTAGTAAGGTTGGTACAAGCCCAGAAAAAAAAGCTGACCTGGAGGGCCTATTCAAAATAATTTAATCCTTTAACCCAAGGAGAAAATATAATTTCCTATGTCAATTTTAAGTTCCCTCATGATTGCCCTCTGACTACATCCTTCTTGCCTTATTTGTCAGCCATTACCCACTCCCACTGCTGGTACTTTGTCCAGTATGTGGAATCGCCCATGTTCTCTCTTGCTTCTTGACTATTGCACATACTATACTTGGAACATTTTGTCCCAAATTTGTAGGCCAGATCTCTTGTTTTAGCTACATTTTACCCATCTTTTAGGTAACCAACCAATTTCCCCATTCTCTGGGAAACTTTTCTTGGATACTTGAATGTGGATAAGTCCCATGCCGTATGTTGCCATAACATCTTGTCCTGCTTTTATCATATATAGATATTGTCATACTTCACTGTAATTGTTTCCAATTATCTGCCTTCCAATAGACTGTAAAAATCTAGGATTATGTTCATCTCATTTATCATTATATTTCAGTGCCTCCCATAGTTCCTTTCTTACAGGATTCGTATGAGCACAATTTGAAAAATAAGGCTATGAAAGGTGATGTTTTGTTAAAAGCAGATAGAAGCACCAAAGATCACAGTGATGAATACAAATTAGTACCAAAACAATTTTCAAATTTGTGTCAGAGTGGAAACTATGATCATGAGTAATATACAGTGGCTACCCAGGGAATCAGACCAAGAAGGAGGGATTTTGCTAAATTGACTCAGTGGGATTCTTGCTAAAACTGGGCTGAAGGGGCCAAGAACAGGACCCAAGGTGGGGGCTTAGTCAGACAGAAGACAGTAGAGCCTGGCTCAGGTTTGCTCAAAGGAGAGTCCTTGTCACCTCAAGCATGCAATGAAGTGTGACAGCTGTGATAAAATCGAGCCAGAAGGATGTCTTGAAACAACTGAGCCTAAGGTGAAAACCAGAAGGGGAGCAGTGCATGTTAGAATAGCTGCCGTTTCCATGGCTTGGGCATAGGGTGTTGGGGAGAGGGTGACTGGAGCTGGAGAGACAGGTTGGGTGATACAGAGTGGGACCCTGTCTTCAGGCTTGTAATATTGTATATATTTCAAATGTACAATAGCATTAAGAATAAATTAACTACCTCAAGGCTGCATAATAGACACTGAGTAGAGGACTTTCAGCTTTATGTCTTTGGTTTGAATCTATCCCTCGTTTAAGACTGACTGAAAGTTGTTATCCTTTGTCAGCTGTTTGGTGACTTATGAAATGAGTTATTGGTCTTAGTCAAGTTCCGTAGTCAAAAAACTTCACAATTGATGATCTTTGGGAGCTATTGGAAGTTAAGAAACAGGGTGAGAGATTGAATTGGTCATGAAAATTGAATAAGTGTCTCTCTGGTCCACTTTTTAAACATACATTGAGACTTAGAGTTTTATCCTTCTTTAGAAGAGAATGATGTGTCTCAAGAGTTGCTGATTAGACACCTTTCATTAACATAATATGATGGAGACAATTTATGGCTTTTTCTTCTAGCTAGGGAAGCACAATTATCTCCAATTTCTTTCTTCACATAAAGAGATATCTGAGGGCTTAGTCATCTCCAGGGTAGGATGGTTATTTTTTGAAAACCTCACAAAGTACAGAAAAAACACTGAGATTCCATAGCCTTTCTAACTATTGTCTCTATAAGGGCAAGAACATGTTGGAATCAGATTGTTATTTTGATCTGTCTAGAAATAACATGGTTTAGTAGAAAGCATCCTTGTCATGTGGAATTTTTTCTGCTTGGTTTTTAGTTCTTGCTCTGCCTCTATCTGTAAAACATTGTGTGCATTTTTACCCTAATCACAGGGTTAGTTTATTTTGATATTAGTTTAAATGACATCCACTTAAGAAGGTCTTTCCCCACCTCCTCTTTCAGTCTCTTTTCATCTCCTTGGTTTTGTGATTTTTGTCTGTGTTTTAAATAAGATGTCTTAGCCCTAGCAATTATTTTACTTATTCGTGTACTACTTGGACTTTAATTTTGTACTTTTTTGTTTACTTTTTTCTTGTTCTATTAATGTAGAACCTAATCTCCATAACAGAAGAAATTCTATCATGTTTAGCACCATATCTTTAGAATGGTTTCTGGCATACAGTAAGTTCTAAATAAATATTCAAGGCTTGCTTGACAGATGGAGTGAATGATTTAAGGGGATGCAGTATATTTGGAGGAGAATATAGCTCCAGGAAAGGAAAGCTAATAGATGCCATCCAAGGATCCTCAGCCAATAGAAGGTTCTAGGCTTGACTTTGGTACCACAGTGGAGATTAGGTCTTAAGTAAGCCAATAGGGAAAACACCGGAGTGAAGTGTCAAAGAGGAGGCTCAATTCAGTAACTGGGCAAATATAAGTGTGGCTTGTCAGTAAATGTGCTGTAAGGGTTTGATATTCTGACAAGAGTTTGCCCTGGTCAGGTGAGGCTTAGATGCAACACAAGAACCCAGCAGGCAGACCAAGGTATAAATCCAAGGATCAAGTAAAGATGAATATAAGTGGAAAAGAGGGCAGGGAGCATTACTCTCTTGTCCAATTTGGAATCCTGAAAATGTGGTTTTATGCCAAGCATTTAAGAAGTGCTTAATAAAATTAGGCAAGACATGTATGAGTGTCAAATGAATGAATGAATAATTAACCTATGTATGTAAAAACAATTACCGGGATTCCCTGGTGGCGCAGTGGTTGAGAGTCCGCCTGCCGATGCAGGGGACACGGGTTCGTGCCCCGGGCCGGGAGGATCCCACATGCTGTGGAGCAGCTGGGCCCGTGAGCCATAGCCGCTCAGCCTGCACATCTGGAGCCTGTGCTCCACAACGGGAGAGGCCACAACAGTGAGAGGCCCGCATACCACGAAAAGAACAAAAACAAAAAACAATTACTGTAATGTCTGGTATGTTAGTCACTTGTCTTCCTCCCCCTTTTCTTTACCTTTATAAGTTGTAGCATGGTGGAGGTGATGCTGCTTTGAAACTTGTCAGGTATGCCTGTGGGATGGCGGTGGGATCTTGAGGGACTGGCAGATACTGCTGTGTGGAAGTTGGGAAAGACAAAGATGATGGGGAAGTGAAGCAGAGACACAAAAACTGCTGCTGTAAGTAGACTCCCTAAAGAGAATATTAATATTGTCATTACTCAAGTGACATTTCTTCAGGAGTATCTCAGTAACATGAGTTAGATTAAGCTTTATATAATTAACCCTAAGAAATTATCTTTAATCAAGAATCAATTCTATAATTTGCTTTCCCCCTGATCTCTCTATTTCTTCCCATTCTTTTTGACACTCAATCCTATTTTATACTAGATTAATATCTGTTGAATCAACTTCCCGGGCTATCTAAATGACATTTGCTCTAAAGGAGAAATAGCAGTCTTAATTCCCTTAGTATACTAGTTTTCTAGGGCTGTAATAACAAAGTACTACAAACTGGGTGTCTTAAAACAGCAGAAATGTATTTTCTCACAGCTCTGGAGACCAGAAGTCAGAAATCAAGTTTTTGGCAAGTCTGTGCTCCCTATAAAAAGTCTAGGAAAGACTCTTTCCTCTTCCTAGCTTCTGGTAGTCGCTAGCAACCTTTGACACCCTTGGCTTATGGATGCATATCTCCAGTCTCTGCTTCTGTTTTCACATGGCCTTCCCTATGTTACTCTGTTTCCAAATGTCTCTACTTTTATAAGACTCTCATCCTAATCCAGTATGACTTTATTGTAACATTATTACATCTGCAAGGACCCTATTTCCAACTAAAGTCGCATTCGCATGTGAATTTTGGGAGGATTGTATTGAACTCAGTACATGTAATGAGAGGGGAAGTACTATTATGGGATACTCCCAGGCTTAGGCCCTTATTGAGAAAGGCCTGGGGAATTTTTCACATTGAGTAGATTTGTTTTACAGATATTTTTTCTAAAGGAAATGTGCCTTAATACTTTTTATATTCTTCATTCTTACAAATGGTTTTATGCACAGTGTGTATTTACTGAATAAACAAATTTGAATAAATGAATACTATTAATAATCTTCTTGGCTGCCCACCTCCGTGGCTCACTAACACCACCAATGAAGCTTTGTATTGACTCAGGGGCTAGGGTAGGAAGTGCCTGGATTCAGAAGCCTTGGTCTCCTGGGCCTGCCACACTTTGTTTCTGATATGTCTGTCACCTGGTTGATATGTTTATGATTCCTTTTAATACTTGAATTTTGAGACAGTGCTTTGAGAAACAAAGCCTGCAGTATGAGGAATTATCTGTTCAAAACAATGTTACTGAAATATTGGACCTTAAATTAACTGTTTTAAAAATCATATTTGTATAGATAATCTACTTAATATAAGAGTCAATACAAATAGCTGTTCTTCAGTTGATAACTAGCTTTTTGGTTAAACTCATCAGTATTCCTTTTCAAAAAAATATTTAGACAGTGTAAATCCAAGCCTTAAAACAAATGAGCTTGTAGAGAGAGACAATGTTACATTTGCATGACACTTTCTAATTATCTCATTTGATCACTGCAAGGTAGGCAAGACATGGATAATTTTCTCCACTTAACCAAGAAGGAAACTGAGGCTCAGAGAAGTTAAGTAGTCATATTAAAGAAAAGAAGGAAATAATGAGGGTATGAGGACTTCATGTCTTCATATCCTAGTCTCTTTCTCTTTCCAGAATACTACCATGCTTCTCATCACTTGGAGTATCTGAAAGGTTAAATTAGGTTACACTGTCAATTACTACTCAGTCTGAAGAAGTTATAGCTCACATCTACATTGTTCATACAATGGATTTTGCTTAGGAACTACTACTAGACTTTTTTTCTTCATGTTCAATTAGTATTAACATAATTTTCTTTTTTCAAAGTCTTATTTTATTACAACACAAATAAAAGCATAATATTAAAGAAGAAGAAAGACCTGTGTAAAGAGTATCAGATCTATAGGCTGACAGCTTGAGATTAAGTCCTGTGTGATTTGGTATGAGCCACTGACCTTCTAGGGAGCTCAAATGAACTCCAATGTGGACCTCTGCACTTGTTGACCTTGTGATATTTCAGTGTCTGGTTGGAGTTAGGGGGAAAATATCTTGTGGGGGGAATTTGGAAACAAATTGGTCATTCTGGTTGCTTTATCAATTATACTTTGCCCAGCACATGAAAAATTTTGGGCCTATTGATATTTGCTATGACACTTAAATGTTCAGCACAGTATTGATTCTAAATGTCAAGCCCTCTGCTTAGGTGATATTTCTGTGTGAAGAGCAGATTACCACAGAATATTAATTGAACCCTTTAAATACACACTTATGCACAAATACACACATACACATACACACACACACACACATTCCTATATGCACAGTACCAACACCCAGCAATTTAAGTGCACGTTTAACCAGAGCCCATTCTCAACTTTAACAGAAGCAAAATAGCTATGTTTTAAGCATTGCTAAATAGTTTGCAGTGAGTTTTCCACCAAAATATGTAATTTACTGCTGTAAAATAAGTTTACATGGTTTGAAGTGGTACCTGGGACAGTTAATAACCAGATAGGAACAATGATGAAATAGAATACTAATCTGAGAGAGAAAATATTATATTATCATGCACTAAAGGGAATAAATGAAATGTAATTGACTTACTTAGTGCAGTTGAATAAAACAAGGTTTTGAAGAAAATTTCTAAGGTTTTTAAAGCATCTACAGAAAAGTTGATAAGAATGATACACTGTTTATTGGTAAAATCTAGAAAAGACATGTAAGTTGATTAATGTTAGTCTATGTTGTAAAATATTCATAATATTCTGTAATTAATTGATTATTTGGCATCTTGGAAGCAGAGCCAAACTAACAAACAAAGTTGTTTATATTTACAGCATCTCGTGTTTTCAGTGACACATAAATTCCATAATAAAAATTCTCACCACAAACTTCAATATCTGTGGTTTTTTCTTGCCCAATAGGGTATGCCTTCTACCTGACAATTTCCTACAACTGTAGTAATTATGTCTCACATCCATGCTTTCCCCTCACTTCTTCTGTCCCCTGAACAACTCTGGTCGTTCTTCACATGGCTCTGCATGGTGCAGTGTGCCTCCTCATCTTGGGAATTGTAGGTAATTGACACATCTTTTAAAGGCACTGACAGTTCTGTGTCATTAGTCATAACTATAAATTAAATCCTTGGTACATTTAAAACAGTTGTTTTGAGAGTTCAATTTTAAATGATTCAATTGTAAGCTTGTTCATCTTTTTTGAGAAGTATATATATATATATATATATATATATGCATATATAAACATATATATAGATCAATAGGTACACAGATAGATATATTAAATCATTTTATCACATAATTCTAGAAGTTTAGTTTAAAATTAGCAAGAAACTCTTTAACCCACACTCACTTGAGAAATGCAAGGTCTTTATATAAATGAACAAGAAATATCTGATCAAAATTAGAAGAATATATTTTATGATTTAAAAAATAAGCTATAAATTTCTTGCTGATACTCAAATCATATGAGAGGTCTTTCTTAACTCCAGTCTCCTCTGATTCTGAAGTGATAATCAACATCAAAATGTCTTGAAGAACTGATTGGAGGAACCAAGATGTCAGAGTAGAAGGATGTGCTCACACTCCCTCTTGCAAGAACACAAGAATCACAACTAGCTGCTGGACAATCATCAACAGGAAGACACTGGAACTCACCAAAAAAAAAAAAATACCAAACATCCAAAGACAAAAGAGAAGCCACAATGAGATGGTAGGAGGGGCACAATCACAGTAAAATCAAATCCCATAACCATTGGGTGGGTGACTCACAGACTGGAGAACACTTGTACCACAGAAGTCCACACACTGGAGTGAAGGTTCTGAGCCCCATGTCAGGATTCCCAACCTGGAGGAACAGCAAGGGGAGAAGGAATTCTTAGAGAATCAGACTTTGAAGCCTAGTGGGAATTGATTGCAGGACTTCAAAAGGACTGGGAGAAACAGACACCCCACTCTTGGAGAACACACACAAAGTAGTGTGCACATCGGGACCTAGGGAAGGAACAGTCACCCCAGGGGAGACTGAACCAGACCTACCTGCTGGTGTTGGAGGGTATCCTGCAGAGGTGTGCAGTGGCTGTGGCTCACTGTGGGGATGGAGCCGCTGGCATCGGAGGTTCTGGGGGGTGCTCCTTGGTGTGAGCCCTACCAGAGTCTGTCATTGACCCAACCAATGAGCCTAGATGGGCTCCATTGCTGGGTTGCCTCATGTCAAACAACCAAGAGGGAGGGAACCCAGGCCTACCCATCAACAGTCAAGTGGATTAAAGTTTTACTGAGCTCTGCCCACCAGAGCAACAGTCAGCTCTATCCACCACAAGACCCTCCCATCAGAAAACTTACACAAGCCTCTTAGATAGCCTCATGCACCAGAGGGCAGACAACAAAAGCCAGAAGAACTACAATCCTGCAGCTTGTGGAACAAAAACCACATTCAAAGAAAGATAGACAAGATGAAAAGGCAGAGGGATATGTACCAGATGAAGGAAAAAGATAAAACCCCAGAAAAACAACTAAATGAAGTGCAGATAGGCAACCTTCTAGAAAAAGAATTTAGAATAATGATAGTGAAGATGATCCAGGACCTCAGAAAAAGAATGGAGTCAAACATCGAGAACAGGCAAGAAGAGTTTAACAAAGACATAGAAGAATTAAAGAACAAAGAAACAGAGATGCACAATACAACAACTGAAATGAAAACTACACTAGAAGGAATCAATAGCAGAATAACTGAGGCAGAAGAAGGGGTAAGTGACTTGGAAGACAGAATGGTGGAATTCACTGCTATGGAACAGAATAAAGAAAAAAGAACGAAAAGAAATGAAGACAGTCTAAGAGACCTCTGGGACAACATTAAACGCAAGAACATTCCCTTTATAGGGGACCCAGAAGGAGAAGACAGAGAGAAAGGACCAGAGAAAATACTTGAAGAGATTATAGTTGAAAATGTCTGTAACATGGGAAAAGAAATAGCCACCAAAGTTCAGGAAGCACAGCCAGTCCCATACAGGATAAACACAAGGAGAAACATGCTGAGACACATAGTAATCAAATTGGCAAAAATTAAAGACAAAGAAAAATTATTGAAAGCAGCAAGGGAAAAATGACAAATAACATACAAGGGAACTCCCATAAGTTTAACAGCTGATTTCTTAGCAGAAATTCCGCAAGCCAGAAGGGAATGGCATGATATAGTTAAAGTGAGGAAAGGGAAGAATTTAAAACCAAGATTGCTCTACCCAGAAAGGATCTCATTTAGATTTGATGGAGAAATCAAAAGATTTACAGACAAGCAAAAGCTCAGAGAATACAGCACCACTAAACCAGGTCTACAGCAAATGCTAAAGGAACTTCTCTAAGTAGGAAACCCAAGAGAAGAAAAGGATCTACAAAAACAAACCCAAAAAAATTAAGAAAATGGTCATAGGAACATATATATCAATAATTACCTTAAACGTGAATGGATTAAATGCTCGAACCAAAAGACAAAGGCTTGATGAATGGATACATAAACAAGAACCATATATATGCCGTCTACAAGAGACTCACTACAGACCCAGGGACACATACAGACTGAAAGTGAGGCGATGGAAAACGATATTTCATACAAACGGAAATCAAAAGAAACCTGGAGTAGCAATACTCATATCAGATAAAATAGACATTAAAATAAAGAATGTTACAAGAGGCAAGGAAGGACACTACATAATAATCAAGGGATCAATCCAAGAAGAAGATATAACAATTATAAGTACATATGCACCCAACATAGGAGCATCTCAATACATAAGGCAACTGCTAACAGCTATAAGAGAGGAAATTGACAGTAACAAAATAATAGTTGGGGATTTTAACACCTCATTTACACCAAAGGACAAATCATCCAAAATGAAAATAAATAAGGAAACAAAAGCTTTAAATGACACAATACACCAGATAGGTTTAATTGATATTTATAGGACATTTCATCCAAAAACAGCAGATTACACTTTCTTCTCAAGTGTGCATGGAATATTCTCCAGGATAGATCACATCTTGGGTCACAAATCAAGCCACAGTGAATTTAAGGAAATTGAAATCGTATCAAGCATCTTTTCTGACCACGACGCTATGAAATTAGAAATGAGTTACAGGGAAAAAAATGTAAAAAAACACAAACACATGGAGGGTAAACAATACATTACTGAACAACCAAGAGATCACTGAAGAAATAAAACAGGAAATCAAAAAATACCTAGAAAAAAAATAACAATGAAAACACGATGATCCAAAATGTATGGGATGCAGCAAAAGCAGTTCTAAGAGGGAATTTTATAGCTATACAAGCCTACCTCAAAAAACAAGAAAAATCTCAAATAAACAATCTAACCTTACACCTAAAGGAACTAGAGAAAGAAGAACAAACAAAACCCAAAGTTAGCAGAAGGAAAGGAATCATAAAGATCAGAGCAGAAATAAATGAAATAGAAACAAAGAAAACAATAGCAAAGACTAAGAAAACTAAAAGCTGGTTCTTTGAGAAGATAAACAGAATTGATCAACCATTAGCCAGACTCATCAAGAAAAAGAGGGAGAGGACTCTAATCAATAAAATTAGAAATTAAAAAGGGGAAGTTACAAGAGACACCACAGAAATACAAAGCATCCTGAGACTACTACAAGCAATTCTATGCCAATAAAATGGACAACCTGGAAGAAATGGACAAATCCTTAGAAAGGTATAACCTTTCAAGACTGAACCAGGAAGAAACAGAAAATATGAACAGACCAATCACAAGTCTTGAAATTGAAACTGTGAATAAAAATCTTCCAACAAACAGAAGTACAGGACCAGATGGCTTCACAGGTGAATTCTAACAAACATTTAGAGAATAGCCAACACCCATCCTTCTCAAACTCTTCCAAAAAATTTCAGAGAAAGGAGCACCCCCAAACTCATTCTGAGGCCACCATCACCCTGATACCAAAACCAGACAAAGATGCTACAAAAAAAGAAAATTACAGACAAATATCACTGATGAATATAGATGTAAAAATCCTCAACAAAATACTAGCAAACAGAATCCAACAACACATTAATAGGATCATACAACATTATCAAGTGGGATTTATCTGAGGGAAGCAAGGATTTTTCAATATACATAAATCAATCAATATGATACACCATATTAAAAAACTGAAGAATAAAAACCATATAATCATCTCAATAGATGCAGAAAAAGCTTTTGGCAAAATTCAACACCAATTTATGATGAAAAGTCTCCAGAAAGTGGGCATAGAGGGAACCTACCTCAACATAATAAAGGCCATATACAAAAAAAACACAGCAAACGTCATTCTAAATGGTGAAAAACTGAAAGCATTTCCTCTAAGATCAGGAACAAGACAAGGATATCCACTCTCACTACTATTATTCAACATAGTTTTGGAAGTCCTAGCCACAGCAATTAGAGAAGAAAAAGAAGTAAAAAGAATACATATTGGAAAAGAAGAGGTAAAACTGTTACTGTTTGCAGAAAACATGATGCTATACATACAGAATCCTAAAGATGCCACCAGAAAACTACTAGAGCTAATCAATGAATTTGGTAAAGTTTCAGGATACAAAATTAATGCACAGAACTCTCTTGGATTCCTATACACTAATGATGAAAAATCTGAAAGATAAATTAAGGAAACACTCCCATTTACCATTGCAACAAAAAGAATAAAATACCTAGGAATAAACCTACCTAGGGGACGAAAGACCTGTATGCAAAAAACTATAAGACACTGATGAAAGAAATTAAAGATGACATCAACAAATGGAGAGGTATATACCATGTTCTTGGATTGGAAAAATCAATATTGTGAAAATGACTAAACTAGCCAAAGCAATCTACAGATTCAATGCAATTCCTGTCAAGTTACCAATGGCATTTGTCACAGAACTAGAACAAATCAACTTAAAATTTGTATGGAGACACAAAGGACCCTGAATAGCCAAAGGAGACTTGAGGGGAAAAAAAAAGCTGGATGAATCAGACTCCCTGACTTCAGACTATACTACAAAGCTACAGTAATCAAGCCATTATGGTACTTGCACAGAAACAGGAACATAGATCAATGGAACAAGATAGAAAGCCCAGAGATAAACCCACACACCTATGATCAATTAATCTATGACACAGGAGGCAAAGATATACAATGGAGAAAAGACAGTCTCTTCAATAAGTGGTACTGGGAAAACTGGACAGCTACATGTAAAAGAATGAAATTAGAAAACTCCCTAACACCATACACAAAAATAAACTCAAAATGTATTTGAGACCTAAATGTAAGACTGGACACTATAAAACCCTTAGAGGAAAACATAGGAAGAACACACCTTGACATAAATCACAACAAGATCTTTTTTGATCCACCTCCTAGAGAAATGGAAATAAAAACAAAAGTAAAGAAATGAGACCTAATGAAACTTCAAAGTTTTTGCACAGCAAAGGAAACCATAATCAAGATGAAAAGACAACCTTCAGAGTGGGATAAAATATTTGCAAATGAATCAGTGGACAAAGGATTAATCTCAAATATATATAAACAGCTCATGCAATTCGATATTAAAGAAAAAAACAACCCATTCCAAAAATGGGCAGAAGACCTAAATAGACATTTCTCCAAAGGAGACATACAGATGGCCAAGAAGCACATGAAAAGCTGCTCAACATCACTAATTATTAGAGAAATGCAAATCAAAACTACAATGAGGTATCACCTCACACCAGTTAGAATGGGCATCATCTGAAAATCTACGAACAACAAATGCTGGAGCAGGTGTGGAGAAACGGGAACCCTCTTGCACTGTTGATAGGAATGTAAATTGATACAGCCACTGTGGAGAACAGTATGGAGGTTTCTTAAAAACCTAAAAATATAATTACCATATGATCCAACGATCCCACTACTGGGCATATACCCAGAGAATACCAAAATTCAATAAGACACATGCACCCCAATGTTCATTGCAGCACTCTTTACAATAGCCAGGTCATGGAAGCAACCTAAATGCCCATCGACTGATGAATGGATAAAGAAGCTGTGGTACATACATACAATGGAATATTACTCAGCCATAAAAGGGAACGAAATTGAGTCATTTGTTGAGACGTGGATAGATCTAGAGACTGTTATACAGAGTGAAGTAAGTCAGAAAGAGAAAAACAAATATCGTATATTAACACATGTATGTGGAACCTAGAAAAATGGTACAGATGAACCGGTTTGCAGGGCAGAAGTTGAGGCACAGATGTAGAGAACAAATGTATGGACACCAAGGGGGGAAAACTGTGGTGGGGTGTGGTTGGTAGTGTGTTAAATTGGACCATTGGGATTAACATATATACACTGATGTGTATAAAATTGATGACTAATAAGAACCTGCTGTATAAAATAAATAAATAAAATAAAATTCAAAAATTAAAAATAGTAAATTAGAATATCCTACAAATATGAAATGCGTTCTTTATTTAGCACCTTTTTTCTTTGTCTTTCTGGTAGATTGCCCCCTGTTTTTCTTAAAAGTGGAATTGCAAAGCAGCCTTCAGATGTTTGCAAGAAGAACATGGGACATATTGTGCAAAAACAAAGATATCCACCCAGAAACATGCTCTACACCCCAAAAGCATACCATCAATATTATCTCTCTTTGTTTGAGATACTGTGCCATAAACCATGGTTTGAAATTTTCAGTTCCTCTAAGCTGAGGCAGCAATATTCAAAATCTTCAGTGGATTTGATATAAGAAAGACCAATGCAGACATTTAATGGAAAAAATGCATTGTTATGATTAGTGGACCATCATCTAGAACAGCGATGTGAATGAGTTTCACCACCAGAGCACCAAATTCACTCCTTGAAATAATAACACACAAAACCGTGGGCTGATATTGAGTGTTAAGTGTTAAGTGTATGTTTCTTCATGAAAATGAGGATTAACCATGGTTTGCCAAGGATTTATAGGATAATCTTGTTTATAACTTCAAAAGGCACATTAGATGTGATAAAGCCAGATAGCCCAGCACTCTTATCTGCAATGTTATCTTCTTTGGTGCCTACATGCATCTGATGCACTTACGTTGTGGGGCACTTTAATAGATCACACTATCAGTAAAAACGATGGAGTTTTAAAGGCTGTATTGGGGCCTGCTACGTATAATCCAGTACAGTGGGTCTGATCCTATCAAGTGCATAAGATACTCTGGAGGTTGTCAGGCAGCGTGTGGAGTCCCCCTGAGCTCACTTGCTCTGGTTCTGTGTGATTCCAAAGTCCAAAAGGCAGGGGTATCTATTCCACCATCACCAAGACAATGCCAGCAATACTGTCAATGAAATATATTTCCTTCTTTTTAAAAGGCTGATAGATGCTGTTACATGAACCTCCCAGTTAGTTGTTGTTTAAAGAGTTATTTGTTGGAAGGAATTTAGTTTTGTTGCCTTAAGAAGTGAATATGTTTGTAGTTCCAGCTGTCAGAAAATACATCATATGGATGTCATTAATATCGTGGTCCTGACTCAAAGAAAATGGAACCCTTTTCTCTCAGTTTCTTCATCACTCTTGGTAGTAGGTACAATTCCAAGTCCATGAATTCAGCTTTCAAGAAATATGGCTTTCGTTTATTTTCTTAAATCAATTTAATTTCCAAGCTGACTTGCTGAGGTTGGTGGGAAATTTTACATTATGTCATTTGAGTTTTATACCTCAGTTTTACCAAGGCTTATATCAAAGTTCCATGATTTTATGCAGAGCTAAGGCTCCAGGGAGGCCCATCTCATAATTGTCTTTTTTGTCCATGTTGGTTAATTGTGGAGATGGCTCTTGACTTAGCCCTTATTGTCCTTAAGTCTTGAATCATCCTCTTTCTGTGCCTTGAAAAGGATTTGGCATTTTTGGTGAGGTCTGGGGTTTGCTTTGTTCCAAGGACCCAGAGTCTTCTAAGTCCTTCCCTCCTCCCCAAGGATATTGCCAAGATTAAGAGAAGGAATCTGCCTCACCAGGCACCTGGGGTCCTTTATCTTCAATTCTTAGAAGTTACCCTTCTCTCCTCAAATCCAATATTAGTTTTCATCAAAGCAAATGGCCCTTTAGGCCAAAGAAGTAAATCCCTGAGGCCATTAATTTAAAGATCCAAAGGTCTCTACAATATCTTCTTTCCAGGACACTTGGAATAATCATCTCAGTGATTGCGGAATTTTTTGAGAAATGGAACATAGGGAAGGAAGTATCTTCCCAACAAATTTTTCCTTCCACCCAGTGACAAATCCCCTTGACTACAAGTCAACTCCACATTGCCACAGGTTAAGAGATAACAGAACTTGAAGCTGTTGTATAGAGGGGTGGATATGGGGAAATAGTATAAAAACAACACTGGTAGTGCATATGCATCCTGCCACACTCTTCATGACAAAACCACCCCCTCTGTTCCAGGAATGCAACTTTGTAGTTAAATTTTACTTCCTGGATGACCTCCTGCCAGTTTCCTCCTAGGGATCTCTCTTCCCATTTTTTTCCATCTTTCCCTCTCCCCACCCACAAGACCTCATACTATTTCAATTCCTCATTGAACTGAATGTCCTGGAGTTGAAAATCCTTGAAAAGAGAAGCTTGGGTCTATAACCCAAATGTTTGTTCATGTTGGTTGCCTCAAGGCAGGGATATTTTCTTTTTTAGTCTGTTCAGTCCCAGTGCATGTCCTCTTTTGTTGAATGAATGAATTCTACCACTACTCAGAGGTGTCATGCTGAGCCAGTAAGCATTTATTATTTCACGAGGCTCTTTTGAAACATCTTTGCAAGATCCATATCTTTCAGTTTGTATAAATTCAATTTCTTGAGGGCAATTTATTTAATGAAAGGTCACATTTTCTAAAGTCTAACTGGGAATATGACTGCCCTCCTATAGCAGCTAGGCTCTAATTGCTGCACATAAGTAAACATCATCTGAAATAGAGTCATCTTATAACTCTAGATGCTAGTCATTTCCAAACTGCCATGGTCATTTATTACTAATGACATGAATCTGTAGTTGACTGAAGCTGGCAGTCATGTTCCTATGCAAGCAGAATTTCAAATTGGCTGTGTGCTTTTGGGAAAACAGCCTATACTTATGTGTTTCATGTCTTGATCTAATTTCCATGTCCTACAGGAAGTCTTCCTATGTCACATTATGATCCATTTGTTGTCCATGTAACAAATTCATATACAGTTCTGTATCATTGTCATATACTGCTATTTAGATTCTTATACATCTACGTCATGCATCTTAAGAGATAAATGAGGTCCTTTAGGAAAGCAATTGTCTCATATTTGAATTATTCAAAGCTATAAGCACAGAAATTTGACATTGCTGAATGTCTAAAAATAACCAATCAACCTGTATAAGGGATCATCCAATCCAAACTGCTCAGTTGACAATGAGAGAAAAACAGGGTATGGAAGGGACCAAAGAAGAAAATAATTTACTCATTTTGTTCATTGCCTGTATTTCTTCATTTCCAGAAGTAAAGTATAACTATCCCTTACTGACAAACTCAGCCATGCCATGTACAGTGATATTGTGCTTGTTGTAGATTAGAATAAATTAAAAAAAAATTATGGCACAGAATTCACTACATTAGCAGTTCAACCTTAAACTGGAACCATTCTAATCTAATATATAGATTTTTTTTCTTCCAGGTTTATTGAGATATAATTGACATACAGCACTATTTAAGTTTAAAGTACACAGAATAATGATTTGACTTACATATATCATGAAGTGATGGTCACAAATTTAATGAACATCAATCATTTCATATAGAAACAAAATTAAAGAAATAGAAAAAAAATTTTTTTGTAATGAAAACTCTTAAGATTTACTCTCTTAACAAATTTATATACAACTTAGAGTAGGGTAAATTACATTTATCATGTTGTACATTATATCCTTAATATTTATTTATCCTATAACTGGAAGTCTGTATCTTTTTACTGCCTTCATCAAATTCTTTCTCTCCCCAACCCCATGTCCAATAACCACAAAGCTGACCTCTTTTTCTATGAGTCTCTTTGTTCTTAAAGTATGATTACCCACCAACATTAAGTTAATTCCTGCTACACAACATAATGACTTGGTATTTCTAAATGATCACCATGATAAGTCTAGTTATGATCTGTCACCATACTAAAATATTACATATCTATTGACTATATTTTCCACACTGTACATTTAATACTCATGACTCATTTGTTTTGCAACTGGAAGTCTTTACCTCTTAAATTCCTTCACCTATTTCTTTCCTACCCCCAATCCTCTCACCTCTGGCATCTTAGGGTTCTGACTGTTCATTTTTTTGTTTGTTTCTTTTATTTTTATGAGTGTGTGTGTGTATGTTTCTGTCCGTGATTTTGTCTGTCAGGTTTTGCTTTTACCATTTGGTTTGGGGTACTACTTGTTT
This sequence comes from Delphinus delphis, assembly GCF_949987515.2. Lineage (NCBI taxonomy): Eukaryota > Metazoa > Chordata > Mammalia > Artiodactyla > Delphinidae > Delphinus > Delphinus delphis. Next base: position 57,527,093 of record NC_082695.1, read on the forward strand.
GGCTTTATTTTTCCTTTTTTTTCTTCCTTTTCTTCTGAACTGTGTGGCTGGCAGGGTCTTGGTTCTCCAGCTGGGGGTCAGGGCTGAGCCTCCAGGGTGGGAGAGCTAAGTCCAGGACATTGGACCAGCAGAGACCTCCCAGGCCCAAGTAATATTATTCAGCAAGAGCATTCCCAGGGATTTCTGTCTCAACAAATAGACCCAGCTCCACCCAACAGCCAGCAAGCCCCAGTGCTGGATACCCCATGCCAAACAAATAGCAAGACTGGAAAACAACACCACCCATTAGAAGAGAGGCTGCTTAAAGTCATACTAAGTTCACAGACATGCCAAAATACACCACTGGATGTCGCCCTGCCCACCAGCACCAAAAAGAAAATATCCAGCCCCAATCTCCAGAGCACAGGCACCAGTGCCCTCCACCAGGAAGCCTACACAAGCCACTGAACCAACCTCACCCACTGGGGGTAGACACCAAAAACAATGGGAACTATGAACCTGCAGCCTGCAAAAAGGAGACCCCCAAAACAGTAAGTTAAACAAAATGAGAAGACAGAGAAATATGCAGCAGTTGAAGGAGCAAGGTAAAACCCACCAGATCAAACAGATGAAGAGGAAATAGGTAGCCTACCTGAAAAAGAATTCAGAGTAATGATACTAAACATGATCCAAAATCTTGGAAATAGAATGGAGTAGGTACATTTAGAAACATTTAACAAGGACCTAGAAGAACTAAAGAGCAAATACACAATGAAGAACAACACAATAAATGAAATTAAAAATTCTCAAGAAGAAATCAACAGCAGAATAATGGATAAGTAACCTCAAAGATAAAATAGTGAAAATAACTGAAACAGAGCAGAATGAAGAAAAAAGAATGAAAACAACTGAGGACAGTCTCAGAGACATCTGAGACAACATTAAATGCACCAACATGTAAATAATAGGGGTCCCAGAAGAAGAAGAGAAAAAGAAAGGGTCTGAGAAAATGTTTGAGGAGATTATAGTTGAAAAATTCCTTAAGTTGGGAAAGGAAAAAAATCGATCAAGTCCAGGAAGTACAGACACTCCCATACAGGATAAATCCAAGGAGAAACAAGGCAAGACACATATTAATCAAACTATCAAAAATTAAATACAAATAAAAATATTAAAAGCAGCAAGGGGAAAGTAACAAATAACATAAGAGGAAATCCCTATTAGGTTAAAAGCTGATCTTTCAGCAGAAATACCACAAGCCGGAAGGCTGTGGCAGGATATATTTAAAGTGATGAAAGGGAAAAACCTACAAAAAAGATTACTCTACTCAGCAAGGATCTCATTCAGATTTGATGGAGAAATTAAAACCTTACAGACAAGCAAAAGCTAAGAAAATTCAGCACCACAAAATCAGCTTTACAACAAATGTTAAAGGAACTTCTCTAGGCAGGAAACACAAGAGAAGGAAAAGACCTATCAAAACAAACACAAAATAATTAAGAAAATGGTAATAGGAACATACATATTGATAATTACCTTAAATGTAAATGGATTAAATGTTCCAACCAAAAGACGCAGACTGGCTGAATGGATACAAAAAATGACCCATATATATGCTGTCTACAAGAGACACACTTCTGACCTAGGGACACATACAGACTGAAAGTGAGGAGATGGAAAAAGATATTCCATGCAAATGGAAATCAAAGGAAAGCTGGAGTAGCAATACTTATACAAAAGAGACTTAAAAATAAAGACTATTACAAGAGACAAAGAAGAACACTACATAATGATCAAGGGATCAATCCAAGGATAAGATATAACAATTGTAAATATTTATGCACCCAACATAGAAGCACCTCAATACATAAGTCAAATACTAACAGCCATAAAATGGGAAATCAACAGTAACAAAATAATTTTAGGGGACTTAAACAGTCCACTTTCACCAATAGACAGATCATCAAAATGAAAATAAATAAACACAAGCTTTAAATGACACATTAGAGCAGATGGATTTAATTGATATTTATAGGACATTCCATTCAAAAACAACAGAATATATTTTCTTCTCAAGTGCACATAGAACATTCTCCAGGATAGATCATATCTTGGGTCACAAATCAAGCCTCAGTAAATTTAAGAAAATTGAAATCTTATCAAGTATCTCTTCCAACCAAAACACTATGAGGCTAGATATCAACTACAGGGAAAAAAAAATGTAGAAAAAACAGACACATTGAGGCTAAACAATACACATCTAAATAACCAAGAGATCACAGAAGAAATCAAATTGGAAATCAACAAATAACTAGAAACAACTGACAATGAAAGCACAATGACCCAAAACCTATGCAGCAAAAGCAGTTCTAAGTACACAAAAATTCACCAATTTTGATAAATCTTTCTGAAATGCATGCTGATATGACAGCTGTTACATACAATCTAACAAAATTGTTTTGAATGACTTTAAAGACAACTAAGTGCTACTAGAACCATCTTACGGAAAAAACGAACAAAGCTTTTTTGACCAACCCAGTACCTCCTGCTTTGTTCTTTTTTCTCAAAATTGATTTGGCTACACAGGGTCTTTTGTGTTTCCATACAAATTTTAGGATTATTTGTTCTAGTTCTTTGAAGAATGCCATTGATAGGGACTACATTGAATCTATTGATTGCCTTAGGTAGTATGGTCATTTTAATGATATAATTCTTCCAATCCATGAACATGGTATATTTTTCCATTCGTTTGTGTCATCTTCAATTTTTTTTTTAATCAATGTCTTATAGTTTTTCAAATATAGGTCTTTAATTCTTTAGTTAGATTTATTCTTAGATATTTTATTCTTTTTGATATGATTGTAAATAGGGTTATTTTCTTAATTTCCCCTTCTGATAGTTCATTGTTAGTGTATAGATATGCAACAGATTTTTGTATATTGTATCCTTCAACTCAACTGAATTCATTTATTAGTTCTAATATTTTTGGTGGCATCTTGAGGATTTTCTATGCATAATATCATGTCTTCCAAATTTAGTGACAGTTTTATTTCTTCCTTTCCAGTTTGGATGCCTTTTATCTCTTTTTCCTTGTTTGATTGCTGTAACTAGGATTTTCATACTATGTTAAAATGGGCGAAAGTTGGCACATTTGTCTTGTTACTAATTTTAGAGGAAAAACTTTCAGCTTTTCAATATTGAGTATGATGTTAGCTGTGGGATTGTCATAAATGGCCTTTATTATGTTGAGATATATTCCCTCTATGCCAACTTTGGTGAGAGTTTTATTATGAAAAGATGTTTAATCTTGTCAGTGCTTTTTCTGCATCTGTTGAGATGTTTGTGTGACTTTTATTGTTCCTTTTGTTAATGTGGTGTATCATGTTGATTGATTTGCAGATATTGAACTATCCTTGCATCTCTGAAATAAGTCCCACTTGATCATGATATATAGTTATTTTACTACATGTTGAATTTGGTTTGCTAATATTTTGTTGAACATTTTTGCATCTATGTTTATCAGTGATATTGGCCTGCAATTCCTTTTTAATGTGATATATTTGTCTGTTTTAGGTATCAGAGCAAAGTTGGTTTTGTAGAATGAGTTTGGAAGTTTTCCTTCCTTGGCAATTTTTGTGAATAGATTGAAAAGGATAGGAGTTAACTCTTCTCTAAGTGTTTTGTAGAATTCACCTGTGAAGCCTTTCAGTCCTGGACTTTAGTTTATTAAGAGTTCCTTTTATTACTGATTCAATTTCATTATTAGTAATCCATCTGTTCCTATATTCTATTTTTCCTGATTCATTCTTGGGAGATTTTACATATCTAGGAATTTATCCATTTCTTCTAGGTCATCCATTTTATTGGTGTATAATTGTTCATAATAGACTCATGATCCTTTGTATTTCTGTGGTGTCTGAGGTAATTTCTCCTCTTTTATTTCTTATTTTGCTTATTTGGTCCTCTCTCTTTTCTTCTTGATGAACCTAGCTAAAGTTTTATCAGTTTTGTTTATCTTTGCAAAGAATCATCTTTGGTTTCATTGATTTTTTTCTATTTTTTAACTTCTTTATTTCCTCTGTGATTTTTATTATCTCCTTCCTACTGCTGAATTTGGACTTTGTTCTTCATTTTTTAATTCTTTTAAATTGTAGGTTAGGTTTTTTATTTTATTTTATTTTTCTTCTTGAAGTAGGCCTGTATTACTATACACTTACCTCTTAGAACTGCTTTTGCTGCATCCCATATATTTTGAAAAGCTGTGTTTTCATTTGTCTCAAGCTATTTTGTGATTTTCTCTTTGATTTTTTCATTGACCCGTTTTTAAAGTAGAATGTTTTTTATTTCCCAAATATTTGTGTTTTTCCCTTTTTTCCTGTAATTGATTTCTAGTTTCATGCCACTGTGGCCAGAAAAAAATGTTTGATATAATTTCTATCCTCTTAACTTTGTTAAGACTTCTTTTGTAGCCTAGCTTGTTATATATCTTGGAGAACATTACATGTGCACTTGAAAATGTATTTTGCTGTTTTTGAAGTGTCCTGCAGAAATCTATTAAGTCTACTGGTCTATTGTGTCATTTAAGACCACTGTTGCCTTACTGCTTTTTTGTCTGGATCATCTGTCCATTGATGTAAGTGAGGTGTTAAATTTCCCTACTATTATTGTATTATTGTCAATTTTCCCTATTATATCTGTTCGTATTTGTTTTATATATTTCGGTGCTACTCTATTGGGTACATATATGTTAATGTGTGTAATATCCTCTTCCTGTATTGACACCTGTATCATTATATAGTGCCCTTATTTGTATTTTGTTATAGACTTTGTTTTAAAATCTACTTTTTCTGATATTGGTATTGCCAACCCAACTTTCATTATGTTTCCATTTACATGAAATATCTTTTCCCATCCTCTCACTTTCAGTCTGTGTGTGTCTAGATCTGATATGACTCTCTTGTAGGCAGTCTATATATATGTCTTCTTTTCCTATCCATTCAGTCACTCTAAGTATTTTTATTGGAGCATTTAGTTCATTTAAATTTAAAGTAATTATTGATAGGTACTTATTACCATTTTGTTAACTGTTTTTGAGTTGTTTTTTTAGTTCTTTTTTATTCCTTTTTTCTTCTTTTGTTTTCTTCCTGTGATTTGATGACTATCTTTATTGTTATGTTTTGAATCCTTTCTTTTTTCTTTGTGCGTGTCTATTATAGATGTTTTGCTTATGGTTACCATGAGGTTTATATATAGCAATCTCTAATATATTAGACAACTTTAAGTTGCTGATCTCTTAAATTCAAATGCATTTTAAAAACCCTGCATTTTTACTCCTCCCCATGTTTACTTTTTTTGACATCATATTTTACATATTTTTGTTTTGCATTTCCTTTACTTATTGTGAATATAGGTGCTTTTCTAATTTTTGTCTTTTATCCTTCCAGTAGCTTTATGTGTAGTTGATTTACTAACTTTACTGTATGTTTCCTTTACCACTAATATTTTTGTTTTCATAATTTTCGTGTTTCTAGTTGTGGCCTTTTCTTTTTCACCTAGAGAAGTCCCTTTAACATTTCTAGTAAAGCTGAATTGGTGGTGCTGAAGATTTTTAGCTTTTATTTGTCTTCAAAACTTTTTATCTCTCCATAAAATTTGAATGAAAACCTTGACAGGTAGAGTATTCTTGGTTGTAGATCTTTCCTTTTTGTTATAGAGTATATCCTTTCTGGTCTGCAGATTTTCCACTGAAAAGTCAGTTGATAGCCTTTTGGGGGTTTCGGTGTAGGTGGCTTGTTGCTCTTCCCTTGTTACTTTTAAGATTCTCTCAGTATCTTTAATTGATGCCATTTTAATTATCTGGATGTCTGTTTCCCTTCCCAAGTTATGGAAGTTTTCAGCTATTATATCTACAAATATGTTCTCTACCCCATTCTTCTCTTTCTCTGACCCCTATACTGTTAATATTAGCATGTTTGATGTTTTCCAATATGTCTCTTAAACAGTCTTCGTTTCTTTTTATTCTTTGTATTCTTTTTTGTTTGTTTTTCTGTTCAGCTTAAGTGATTTCCACTATTCTGTCTTCCAGCTCACTGATCTGTTCCTTTATATTATCGAATCTACTATTGATTCCTTCCAGTGCATTTTTCATTTCAGTTATTGTATTCTTCACATCTGTTTTGTTCTATTTTTTGTTTTCTAACTATTTGTCAAAAACCTCTAACTCTGTTCATCTAATCTTCATCCAATTTCTTTGAACATCTTTATGATTATTACCTTGAATTCTTTATCAGGTAGATTGCCTATATTCACTTCAGTTGGTTCTTCTTCTGGGGTTTTACCTTATTTCTTAATATGGAAGGAATAATAATTCTTTTGATGCCTCAGTTTGCCTAATTTGTTGTTTTTATCTTTATGTGTTTGGTAGTATTTTCCTATTTCTGATCTTATTGAAGTGTTCTTTCATAGGAGATATTATATGTGTCCCAGAAGCACACTCCTCTCTGGTCACCAGAGCTATATGCTCTAGGGATATCTCTTATGTGGGCTCTGTGGGTACTTCTGTTGTGGTGGGCTGACTACTCTGGGCAGTCTGATAGGTGTGGCTAACCTCTAGTCCAGCTAGCTGTTAGGCCCTGCCTTGTGTGAAGGGTGCAAGCCACTGGTGGGCAGTGCTGGGTCATAAGGCTACTCACTGCTGGACCCCCAAGGGGGGGGGTCCCAGGGTTAGTACCGGACCACTGCTGGGTGGAGCGATGTTCTGGGAAGGGTGATTGCAGAGCCAGGGTCCAAGATCTAGTTTTGGCCTGCTAGTGGGTGAGGTCAGTTCTTGACACAGGTGGCTGTTGAGTTTGGGTGCCCCATTGTGTGAGGCTGCATCCTCCAGGTGGTTGGTGAGGGTTCCAATGTGTCTCAAAACTTGTGTTAGCCTGATGGTGGGTGGGGCTGAGGTTCAGGAGGTCACAGGGTTAGTACTGGCTTACTGGTGGGTGGAGTCATGTTCCCTGGTCTCTGGCTGCAGTGTCCTGTGGATCCCTAAGCTGATGTCTTCCTGATGGTGGGTGGGGCCAGATCTTGGGACAGCTTGTGAAAGGACCCAAGGTGTCCTAGAGCTGATCTGTTGGGGGGCAGGACTGAGTTTCAGGGCATCATGGGGCTGGTGCTAGCCTGCTTTTTGGTGGGCTGTGTCTTGATTCAGCCAGCTTACAGGTCTGAGGTAGTCCTGGGGCTGTTGTTTGCCTGCTCTCAGATGGGGATGGGGCCCAGGGGAACCTGGGGCTGGGGCAGTTGCATGTCTAATCGTGTGTGAAGCCAGGTCCTAGAGCTAGTGCTGTCTCACTTGTGGACAGAGCCATATCCTGGGACTCTGACTGAAGGCTCCTGGTGTAACAAAACTGATGCCTGCACGTTGGTGGTTAAGGTCAAGGCCTAGGGAGTCCTGGGACTAGTTCCAACTCATTGGTGGGAAGATCTGGGTCCCAGGGCCACTGGTTCAGGGATCTGGGGGTCTGGAACTACTGCCAGTACACTGGTATGCAGGGCTGGGACTTGGGTCCTCTGGTTCACAGAACCAGGTCTCAGGGCTGCTGTTGGCTCAGGGGCTCTAAAGGCATCAGGCCTGCTACTGGGTAGGGTTGTATTTCCACCTAGTTAGCTCCTTGGCCTGAGATGTCCCAGTACTTGTGCAGACAGGCTGGTGGGAGGAACCGACTCCTCATGCTAATAAGCTAGAGGGAAGATTTCAATTGACTAGCCAATGCCAGAATCTCCGTGGTAGAATGAGCTCCCCCAAATGGCTTCTACCAGTCTCTATATCCCCAGGATGAGTTCCAGTTGTCTCCTGACTCTCCAGGAGGCTCCCTGAGGTCAGAAGATTGATCTGACCCAGGTTTCTTTCAAATTACTGCTTCAACCCTGTGTCCCAGAGAATGTGGAATTTTGTGTGCTCCCTTTAACATTGGAGTCTCTATTTCCCACAGCCTCTGGCTCTCCTGAAACTAAGTTCTGTTGACCTTCAAAGCCAAGTGTTCTGTGAGCTTGTCTTCCTGGTGCAGGACTCCCAAGCTGGGGAGCTCAATGTTCCTTAAGGAAAACCTCTGCAATTGTAATTATCCTTCCATTTGTGTGTCACCCACCGGGAGTTATAGGTGTTGACAGTAGTGTGTCTCTGTCTCTCTTACTCATCTCATTGTGGTTCTTTCATTATATCTTTAGTTGTAGAAGATCTTTTCTGCTAGTCTCCCAATTTTTCTCATCATTAGTTTCTTTGTAAATAGTTCTAATTTTGGTGTGCCTATGGGAGGAGGTGAGCTCAGTGTCTTCTCCAAGTTCTGTGAGCCACTCTAGCAAATTAACCAAACCCAAGGAAGGGGTCATGGGAAATGGATTTATAGCCAGTTGATCAGAAGCACAGGTAAAAATCTGGACTTTCAATTGGCATCAGAATTGGGGTGAGGGCAGTCTTGTAGGACTGACCCTTTAACTTATGGAATTGGACACTATCTCCACATACTGTCAGAATCGAATTGAATTTTAGAACACTCATCTGGTCTCAGAGAATTTCTTGCTAGTGTGGGGGAAAAGCCACATCTTGGAATTGGGAGCAGAATCATTAGAGACACAAAAAAATCTAGTCAGGGACACAGAGTGTAGGCAGAAAGATATAGAGTGACCAGGAGAACTCTACATTTAAGAAACAAACCCCATACAGACTGCTGGTTTCCAGAACTAATTCCTGCTGTTTCTGGTCATGAAGAGTGGATGAGCAAAAACAAAGTAGGGAGGGATAAGATACCAGAACAGTAGTTGATTGGACAAAAGACAGGTTTAGGATCTTCACACATCTGCTTTCTCTCTGAAACACTATTCCCTTTGGCTCTTTCCCATCCTCCAGAGAGGCTCTGTCTACCACCAATCTAAAATAGTTATCTCTCTCCCTATTTGTCTTTCTCAGGACACCTGGTTCTTTTCCCTGTGTAACCTATCACAATATGTGTCTACAGATTTATCCCTATTTTTTTGTTTATTCCTTGTCTTCCCAACTCAAATATAAACTGTGAAGTTAACATCTAGTTCTGTTTTCTTCACAATCAAATGCTCAGGGCCTATTTATAAATATGCATTGAATGAATAAATGAATAACCAGGATTCAGACATAGGGACAAAAGACATCAGCCCATATAATGTATTGAATCCAGAGCTGAGGAGGAGACGTCAGAGAGGAAAGATCACTTAAGTTGAATTACCACATTACCATTATTTAGCATTGACGAGCTTCCCAGGGTCTCTGGTACTAGATATTATAGAAATGTAATGAAGACAGAAGATAGACAGGTTTGCAAAATCCCTATGAAAATGTTATTAGTGGAAGGAGATTTGTTCCCTGATATAAACTCTTTCAAAATTCTGCTTACTAAAGTGCTGTTATATAGAATGTTTACCAGAAATGGACCTATATTTACCTATTCTTTTCAATGAAACATTTTTGAAAGCACAGAATTAAAATTTTAATGGGTTTAACTTATCCACTTATGTATATGTGACATGAAGTTTTAAAAATATCATATTCTTTGTATCTGCTCATCAGACATAATACACACACCCACTATAGCCTCTCTCTCTCTCCTCCCCTCCCCAGTGGCCCTGATCTTTTTTACTAAAAAACATTCACTCTGCCAATGAGAACTCCAGGAACCTCTAATAAGGAAGACACAAGATAAAAATATAGATGGTTATTTTTCCAAGAGATGGGACCCCTGTCATGAGAAGCTCTGCAGGCTGCCTCTCCTTTTGTGTTTTAATTTGGTTGTTAATAAAGAATAGTAAGACATTGAGCTGCCTGCCTCTCACAAACTCAAACTCCTAAACACAGGTGAGAGGGAGGGAATGATAGCCCCATACAATGTGTGGAGCTAAGAAAACAGTATGTAATAAACTTCACCCTATATGGAGGCACAGTGAAAACAAGGTGCCTCATTAAAGTGTTGCCTGCAATATGGTGTCTCATTCGAGGTCTAGGACTGCAATTGGCAGGTTTGTGCAGATCCTATTTATTTATTATTGACACCTGCTTTTACCTTCTACTTTCTCAGAAAGTTTCTCTTTTTGCTGCCCCACAAAACCATCCTCTTTTCTTTAGGCAAAGACCAGAGATAAAAAAAAAAAAAAAAAGTTGTAACGAAAGAAATAGGTAGTGTGAGCCCTTACACTCATACTGTCACTTTATAAAATCAAACTAAGTAATGACTGAGTAACATTTCAATAGATCACTTATCTACTTTCAGATATTTTTAAAATAAATTTTATTGGAGTATAGTTGCTTTAAAATGTTGTCTTAGTTTCTGCTGTACAGCAAAGTGAATCAGTTATACATAAACATATATCCAATCATTTTTTTGGATTTCCTTCACATTTAGGTCACCACAGAGCATTGAGTAGAGTCCACTGAGCTATACAGTAGGTTCTCATTAGTTATCTATTTTATAAATAGTATCAATAGTGTATATATGTCACTCCCAATCTCCCAATTCATCCCACCCCCTCTTTCCCCACTCAATGTCCATATGTTTGTTCCCTACATCTATGTCTCTATTTCTGCTTTGCAAAATAGATCTATACCAGTTTTCTAGATTCCACGTATATTAATATCGTATATTAATATATGATATTTGTTTTTTTCTTTCTCACTTACTTCACACTGTATGACCATTTCTAGGTCCATCCACGTCTTTACAAATGACCCAATTTTGTTTATTTTTATGGTTGAGTAATATCCCATTGTATATATGGGCCACATCTTCTTTATCCATTCCTTTGTTGATGGGCATTTAGTTTGCTTCCATGACCTGGCTATTGTAAATGGTGCTGCAATGAACATTGGGGTGCATGTTTCTTTTTGAATTATAGTTTCCTCTGGGTATATGCTCAGAAGTGAGATTGCCAGGTCATATGGTAGTTATATTTTTAGATTTTAAGGGACATCCACGTTGTTCTCCATAGTGGCTGTATCAACTTATATTCCCATCAACAGTGCAAAATGGTTCCCTTTTCTCCACTGTCTCTCCAGCATTTATTGTTTGCAATTTTTTTTTTTTAATGATGGTCATTCTGACTGGTGTGAGATGATACCTCATTGTAGTTTTGATTTGCATTTCTCTAATAATTAGTGATGTTGAGCAGCTTTTCATGTGCCTCTTGGCCATCTGTATGTTTTCTTTGGAGAAATATCTATTTAGGTATTTCACGCATTTTTTTGATTGGGCTGTTTGTTTTTTTGATCTTGAGCTGTATGAGCTGTCTATATATTTTGGAGATTAATCCTTTGTTAGTTGCTCCATTGTCATATATTTTCTCCCATCCTGAGGGTTGTCTTTTCATCTTGTTTATGATTTCCTTTTCTGTGCAAAAGCTTTTAAGTTTAATTAGGTCCCATTTGTTTATTTTTTGTTTTATTTTCATTATTCTAGGAAGTTCTATTTCATTTATTTCTTCTCTGATCTTTATGATTTCTTTCCTTCTACTAACTTTGGGTTTTGCTCTTGTTTTTCTTCTTCTTTCTCTACTTGATGTAGGTGTAAAGTTACGTTGCTTACTTGGGATTCTTCATGTTTCTTGAGGTAGAATTCTATTGCTATAAACTTCCCTCTTAGAATTGCTTTTGCTGCATCCCATAAGTTTTAGGTAATCGTGTTTTCATTATCATTTGTTTCTCGTTTTTTTTTTTATTTGTTCTTTCATTTCTTCAGTGATCTCTTGGTTATTTAGTAGCATATTGTTTAGATTCCATATGTTTGTATTTTTTTTACAGTTTTTTCCCTGTAATTGATATCTAGTCTCATAGCATTGTGGTCAGAGAAGATACTTGATACAATTTAAATTTTCTTAAATTTACCAAGGCTTGATTTGTGACCCAAGATATGATCTATCCTGGAGAATGTTCCATGAGCACTTGAGAAGAAAGTGTATTCTGTTGTTTTTGAATGGAATGACTTATAAATATCAATTAAAATTCTTTTGTTTAATGTGTCATTTAAAGCTTGTGTTTCCTTGTTAATGTTCATTCTGGATGATCTGTCCATTGGTGAAAGTGGGGTGTTAAAGTCCCCTACTAATTGTGTCACTGTCGAGTTCCCCTTTTATGGCTGTTAACATTTGCCTATGTATTGAGGTGCTCCTATGTTGGGTGCATAAATATTTATAATTGTTACATCTTCTTCTTGGATTAATCCCTTGATCATTATGTAGTGTCCTTCTTTACCTCTTGTAATAGACTTTATTTTAGTCTATTTTGTCTGATATAAGGATTGCTACTTCAGCTTTCTTTTGATTTCCATTTGCATGGAATATCTTTTTCCATCTCCTCACTTTCAGTCTGTATGTGTCCCTAAGTCTGAAGTGTGTCTCTTGTAGACAACATATATACAGATCTTGTTTTTGAATGCATTTAGCCAGTGTGTGTCTTTCGGTTGGAGCATTTAATCCATTTACATTTAAGGTAATTATCAA